>NC_060149.1:343562467-344210467 GCF_021461385.2 Schistocerca piceifrons | reverse complement strand
CTTAAAATATTATTCAAATTTATGTTTAATTTCTGAATAGGACAGATTCACTTGGTTGACGTCTGGACATGAGCTTTTCTCTAAATTGAACACGTCAGCTCCAGTATTAGCAATAAGAAAATATTTGTACTCAGCATCACATAACACGAAGTGTGTGATGCAGTACTGTTCCAGTCGGGGTATACGGGGTGGTCAGAAACAGTCTGAATAGCTTGTTATGGTGTTGCAAGGTAGGTTGTGCTGATAAATAACTGTTAAGAAGAAAAATCTGATACATTGCGCCGTTTCCGAGTTAATTAACATTGAAGTTGGCCAACTAGGCCGTTCATCACCCAAATTTAAGCGCCCCGCCACAGACGTAATCGCTAAATGTTTTCTTCGTTTGGTTCCCTACGACCGAAATAGAAAGCGATACATAACGTCGACATGGGACGGTAGTAAGGATCGAATCGAGCCAAAGGCTGAGCAGTCTCGTGCAGTAGCATCTAAACTATGAGAACAACTGGCACTAATTGTACATGGCGGGCCGATTGAATTTGCGAGCGCAACGGCCTGATTGCTACACCAGCTCGTATAATTCGCCTTGGCTTCAAGTTACCGGTCAAAGGCCGGATACAGTGGCACAAACTTCTGTGACTTGGCCATGTTTCTTCTCATGTTCTTTTCCCTAGAGTGGTCTCGTCACAGGGCAATATGCCTAAAACAGAATAACTAGAGCAATACATCAGGAACAAGAATAAGCATTTAATAAAAGAATGTACGAAAAAAGTATGCTCAGCTTTGGCCTTGATGATAAGGCGTGGCACCGATGTAAAAGTTTTGAACCTAATCTAACATAATGCAGTAGATGCTGAGTAACTAATTCAACGAAAGTTCAGTTTAGACTGCAGTTGAGTGAGTTCATAAATTCTCTCAGTAAACACTTTGACTACGCTGATGAGCCAAAACATTATGACCACCTCCTTAATAGCTTGTTTGACCATCTTTGGAACGAAATACATCAATGATTCGGCGTTTTAGGGATCCGATGGCATGTTGGCAGATTTGTGGAGGTATGCGTTACTGGATGTCGAAGTACAGGCCATGTGATTCGTATAACTAGTGGGCCACCGATTTGCGTACACGGTGCCACCCGATAGCGACCCAGATGGGTTCCATAGGATTAATACAGGGTGTTTCAAAAGTGACCGGTAAATTTGAAACGGTAATAAAAACTAAACGAGCAGCGATAGAAATACATCTTTTGTTGCAATATGCTTGGGACAACAGTACATTTTCAGGCAGACAAACTTTCGAAATTACAGTAGTTACAATTGTCAACAACAGATGGCGCTGCGGTCTGGGAAACTCTATAGTACGATATTTTCCACATATCCACCATGCGTAGCAATAATATGGCGAAGTCTCTGAATGAAATTACCCGAAACCTTTGACAACGTGTCTGGCGGAATGGCTTCACATGCAGATGAGATGTACTGCTTCAGCTGTTGAATTGTTTCTGGATTCTGGCGGTACACCTGGTCTTTCAAGTGTCCCCACAGAAAGAAGTCACAGGAGTTCATGTCTGGCGAATAGGGAGGCCAATCCACGCCGCCTCCTGTATGTTTCGGATAGCCCAAAGCAATCACACGATCGTCGAAATATTCATTCAGGAAATTAAAGACGTCGGCCGTGCGATGTGGCCGGGCACCATCTTGCATAAACCACGAGGTGTTCGCAGTGTCGTCTAAGGCAGTTTGTACCGCCACAAATTCACGAAGAATGTCCAGATAGCGTGATGCAGTAATCGTTTCGGATCTGAAAAATGGGCCAATGATTCCTTTGGAAGAAATGGCGGCCCAGACCAGTACTTTTTGAGGATGCAGGGACGATGGGACTGCAACATGGGCCTTTTCGGTTCCCCATATGCGCCAGTTCTGTTTATTGACGAAGCCGTCCGAGTAAAAATAAGCTTCGTCAGTAAACCAAATGCTGTCCACATGCATATCGCCGTCATCAATCCTGTGCACTATATCGTTAGCGAATGTCTCTCGTGCAGCAATGGTAGCCGCGCTGAGGGGTTGCCGTGTTTGAATTTTGTATGGATAGAGGTGTAAACTCTGGCGCATGAGACGATACGTGGACGTTGGCGTCATTTGGACCGCAGCTGCAACACGGCGAACGGAAACCTGAGGCCGCTGTTGGATCACCTGCTGCACTAGCTGCGCGTTGTCCTCTGTGGTTGCCGTACGCGGTCGCCCTACCTTTCCAGCACATTCATCCGTCACGTTCCCAGTCCGTTGAAATTTTTCAAACAGATCCTTTATTGTATCGCTTTTCGGTCCTTTGGTTACATTAAACCTCCGTTGAAAACTTCGTCTTGTTGCAACAACACTGTGTTCTAGGCGGTGGAATTCCAACACCAGAAAAATTCTCTGTTCTAAGGAATAAACCATGTTGTCCACAGCACACTTGCACGTTGTGAACAGCACACGCTTACAGCAGAAAGACGACGTACAGAATGGCGCACCCACAGACTGCGTTGTCTTCTATATCTTTCACATCACTTGCAGTGCCATCTGTTGTTGAAAATTGTAACTACTGTAATTTCGAAAGTTTGTCCGCCTGAAAATGTACTGTTGTCCCAAGCATATTGCAACAAACGGTGTATTTCTATCGCTGCTCGTTTAGTTTTTATTTCCGTTTCAAATATACCGGTCATTTTTGAAACACCCTGTATCAGATGAATTTGGTCGCCGAGACATGAGTTCACTATAATGCTCCCCGAGCCACTGTAGCACGGTTCTGGCTCAGAAACTCAGACAATTATACTGCTGAGAAATGACATCGCCGTGAGGGAGGACATCAAGGATGAAGGAGTCCAGGTGGTCCGCAACTGTCAGCGTGTCTTCCGTTACTACCACAGGTCACACGCAAGTCCAGGAGAGTGTCTGCTATTGCATAATACTGCTCCCACCAGCCTGCGTCCGTTGCGTGCTGCACGTTTCGAAACGACGTTCGTCTCGATGACGGCGTTTGTGGAGACGAGTGACAAGACGTGTGAGTCATCCGAGAAGCTGACACCTTTCCATTGATGGACCGTCGAATCCCAATCGTCCTGTGCCTACTGAAACTATGATGACGATATCGCTGGGTTAACATGTGACCACGTAGGGGTGGTCTGCTGCGGAGCTCCATGGTTCAAATGGCTCTGAGCACTATGGGACTTAACATCTAAAGTCAGTCCACTAGAACTTAGAACTACTTAAACCTAACTAACCTAAGGACATCACACACATCCATGCCCGAGGCAGGATTCGAACCTGCGACCGTAGCGGTCGTGCGGTTCCACACTGAAGTGCCTAGAACCGCTCGGCCACCCCGGCTGGCGCGGACCTCCATGTTGAACATTTTACGATGAACTGTGTGCTCCTAAACGTTTGTGCGTGTACCAGCATTCGTCAGAGATCACCGCAGATCACCGTCTGTGCTACTTTATAAAGCAGACAAGCCTACGAACCGCACGTGCTGTGAAGAGTCGTGGACGTCCTACCATTTAGTGCCTAGTGGAAGTTTCACTGTCTCAATGGATTTCCCCATTTGCAGCCTATAGCTTCGCTAGGTTGAGACCCTGTCCGTTTATGCTCCGCTTACATACTTTTGTTACCGCGTCGCGTGCCCGCAACGCCAACTGGCGACATAAAATTTCACGGTAAGCGGTGGTCATAAGGCTTTCCCTTATCATTGTAATCTCCGGCACTCGGCATTCACTGTTAGACGACTGGAACCAGTCGGCAACTGAGGACTACGGATGAGAACTGTTCGATCAGTGTAGGCAGCTGAAGGCGGTCGCGTAAATCGTACGCTCAGATCATGAATTTTCAGCTGCGATCTATTTGGTTGGTGCATCAAATAGTTCGATGTTTCATCTGTCTCTGTGATGGCATATGTAACTATTGGCAGCTGTTTGGACCATTTGAATGTCCTCTAACGGAAGCATAAAGTAGTTCCTGGTATTTGTGCCATCTAGGAAGCAAGTTGCCGTAGTATGTGTGGCGCTATAATGAGACTATCTGGTTTGTGGTGCCCTCTGAAGCCTCTCGCTGTGCACCCCACGTTGCGGAGACAGTAGTGCTGATAGATATGCTTGACTGACGAGAAGACAGAAGGGAGGGTTACTGAGAAGAAAAGGATGCACGAGAAAACTGGTTAGCCTGTATGCTTTGGAGAAGGAGACTTAGTTCTAAAAAAGTCGAGGAGACATGAAAATGAATAAATGGAGAAATAAAATATTTTGAAGAAATTTTCATTGGCCTTTCGAAGTGATTCATAATTAACACGAAAAAGGGGATAGGCCTTAAAATAACGACTGTGGGGGCGGAATACTTTCAGAACTCAAGGCTTGGCCAATGACGAAAGCACATGGTCACTCTGTGACGTCACTAGTAACATGCATTGTGGGATGGATTAGCCCATAACAGCAGGTCTTGCGATACGGACCACAACTACCTGCATGGCATAAACAGGATTCTCCAGACAAGTGTGATTCTACTTATCACTTCTGAAACTTATCACATCACTAACGGCTGTCCGCAGAAGCTTCAATGATATTTCTGTATCTGCTGAATTCATCATCGATGGAACGTTAAATCCGTACATTCCTAAATTAATATCTACTTTCCGTGGCTTCGAAGAATGAGTATAACTGAAAAGAAAAGTTAAAGAAAGGGCTTAGGGATCCGAGGAGCACACAGGGTATCGCTTTCACAGCCTCTGACTGCAGTTGTATATGTTAAGTTGTTCTGTGGCTTAGATCCAATAGAAGTATTTTTTACTAATGGAAACCTGAGGTACACGGTTATGAATAACCAACCGTTTCATCACGAGCAAGTGCTGCCAACTGTTGGGCATCACCATGAATACATAAGCAAGTCAGTATAGCAGTGTGCAGTAGCTCGTGAACACCAGAATATACAAATGTGGTTGGTTTACTATACTCCACTGTGTAACTGAATCCTGTTACTGTTGCTTTGCATGGTAATTATTGAATGATCATTTTACTATTTATTACAATAACGAATATTTAGTAATTACTTATTTTAGTACATAAAATGAAGCAAAGTGGAAAAAATATGTTTTGGAGATGGGTACATATTTTTGTATAAATATTGCATCTAAAGTCATTAAAAAATCACCTAAGAACTTTAGCACATGAGTAATTTTTTTCTTCCTCCAGAAAAAATTTCAGATCTGAAAGGACTATAGTTTGTAATCATGGATTTCTTGAGTCTACAATGCAAGTTTGATACTCAACAAGCTATGAAAATAGCTACTTGTAGCAGTTTAAATATGTCACTGGTGTGTAGCACGCAATTTTGGTGCTCAATGGAACATTCAAGGACCTCAATTTTGGCATTTTTGTTCCTGTAACGAATATCTTTTGTGACTAAACCTTATTTCGATAGAGCTAGAGAAAAATACACCAAAAATACAGCAAAATACATTCCCCGTGAGTTTATAAGGAAAACATGGTTAAATATCAGAAAAGAGTGAGAAGTATATGTATGGGTCTTATGGTCCATGATATGTGTGCTTGTGACGTCACACGACCCGGTTATTTTACTCTCCCAATCACAGTTCAGTATTTTATGGGCCATTATAAACGATATACGACTGCCGTTCGATTTTTGCTCGAACTTAAGTGCAACGCACTATGGGCCATCAAATTAAGTGTCGCGATGTAATTTCTCCATGCCGGCCGATGTGGCCAAGCGGTTCTAGGCGCTTCAGTCTGGAGCCCAGCGACCGCTGCGGTCGCAGGTTCGAATCCTGCCTCGGGCATGGATGTGTGTGATGTCCTTAGGTTAGTTAGGTTTAAGTAGTTCTAAGTTCTGGGGGACTGTTGACCTCAGATGTTAAGTCCCATAGTGCTCAGAGCCATTTTTGAATTCCTCCATCTAAATTGTCTGTACTGTTATTATTTAACAATACAAAGCACATGCGGCTCACTCTATTGAACTACTGGTGTACCTTAGACGCTAAGGTGCACTTTGTGAGGACAGTGGTTCGATGTACGAACATGTACCCTTACTGTACCCTAAACAGGCAAGCCAGGGAGCTTCTAAGCCAACACACGAATATTTAGATCTCTCAGTCGCAGCCCAGTATTTTACCGGCCAAATAAAAGCGAAGCAGCCAATCACTATGCATCACATATCCGGCCATCATTTTCTCTGTACCCACTTGACACCAAAACGTGACTATATGTCGATCTTTACACCCACTTTGATGTAAGACAAAATGGGTCCTCAAATTAAATGTCACAAAGTTATTTACAAGTGTAATACCATTACTCAAAATCTCCAAGACATATTATAAGGAAAAACTTGCATTCACCACGTGAAAGGCTTATTGTACTACTAAGAGTCTCAGGAGTAGTAATGTGTTCTACAAGGAGGAACATTCACTCTCTGAATGCAAATGGAAATTGAATCTTTGAGTCAAAAGTAAAACAGAACTTTAAATAAACTGAAAACTATGTGTATTATTCATCAAAATACATTACAGTTTTTCATGCATCAGCGCAAAACTCCTTTGCCTCATTTTATTGACCCTACTGGTATAACTTACAGGTTAAGGTACACTAAACTCCTAAAACACGACAGTGCATCCTCAAATATCATTTACACATAATCTTCAAGACTGGAGAGATTTTTAATGCAGTGTACCACTCAAGCCACATATTGCGTATCACACATGTATGGCTATGAAAACAGTAATGTTTCGCAAAACAAGGACTATTTTAGAGGGCAGGAATTTAATGCATCATCTTCTACACCAGAAAAACATATATGACGTGCTGACTGGCTAATACTGCTTTTTACTATTTCTTGTATTAGAACTACCATTGGTTATATTACTATTGGTACAGTGATAGGAAGTCCTCAATTTTTACCGATCGGAACTATGGTCCTTACCATAATTAATCTGTAAGATGTGGGATTACATTGTCGAACTCAGTTTGAGGGCTCATTGTGCCTTGCACCAAAATGGATAGACAGATCAACTGCGAATTGGCCGTTTTTTTCAGTGGGCAGTAAAAGACTGGGATGTGACTGTGTTATCGGGGCGTTTAAAAGGAATGAAAAGCCACATGGCTATAACCAAATACTGAAAGGTGCCAAAAAAGATGAAATAAGGTACCGTCAACATTCGGGAACCGTTCACAAGAAATGGAAGAATAAAAGCCACTCTAACGAAGTTCGTAACTGGCATCTCCAGTGGAAATCTGATGGTCCCCATTGTTGTATACATACATGAAGTTAACAGCGATAAGTCAGGTTAATGATAAGAATCACTATAGGAATCGTCCGCCCCTGGTATCGTCTCGGTCCGGCATACAGTATTACGACGAACTCTAAACTTCACTCTATTCGATTGGCCGAGTCACCGCTGTGTACATTATGTAATATACCAGATACCAAAGAGCATAGATTGTTGTGTGATAAGGTAAAAGACATTTGGCTCTACATAAGACAAAAAATAGCGAGCGTCAGCAGAACCACGCCTAACGCCGTTACACCTGCTGAATTTTTAAACCCTGACGGTATACCTTACCCTAAAGCACAACGAAACGCAATCAACTGGTTGAAAGGCCAAATGGTGCGTTACATCCTAAGAAAAGAAACAAGTAATAGGGAGGACTTCTGGGTATACCTTACAACTGAGCACCACAAGTTGATGGGTACTAAAAAATACAAAGAAAATTACGCAAATTTTTTAACTAAAATAATACTGTAAACAAGAGAGTGAGTAATTTACATTGTATACCCAAACATTTCGTATATCAGACGAACGTTTCAAATGGCTCTGAGCACTATGCGACTTAACTTCTGAGGTCATCAGTCGCCTAGAACTTAGAACTAATTAAACCTAACGAACCTAAGGACATCACACACATCCATGCTCGAGGCAGGATTCGAACCTGCGAACGTAGCGGTCGCTCGGTTCCAGACTGCAGTGCCTAGAACCGCACGGCCACATCAGACGAATGATTTTTGGTTAAAGTTTGTACTTCACGTAGCAGGAGGAGGTTCTCCAACAGCAAGTAATCGGAGAAGATCATCAGTATAGGCCAGTTAAGCCTAAATGTATATATTACTTTGTTTTTTGAGGGAGGCATACAACACAGTGATGAAACTGGTAAATACCCTTTATTTAGTTTCTTTATTTCCTTTTCTTTTCACAAGAAGACATATTTATGTTAATTATGCGCAAAATCAAGCAGCAGAGGCTTTGTATTGTATTGTATTGCATTGTATGTTAACCGGGGACCTAGAAACGACGGAGAGACTCCGTCCCCGCCGCAGCCGCAGTGGTCCACAACCCCACGACGACTACCGCAGTCCACTTCACCCCTCCGCTGCCCCACACCGAGCCCAGAGTTATTGTGCGGTTCGGACCTCTGGGAACGTCTCACACCAGACGAGTGTAACCCTCATATTTGGGTCGTAGAGTAATGGTGGTGTACGCGTACGTGGAAAACTTGTTTGCGCAGCAATCGCCGACATAGTGTAACTGACACAGAATAAGGGGAACCAGCCCGCATCCACCGAGGCAGATGGAAAACCGCCTAAAAACCAGACTGGCCGGTTCACCGGACCTCGACACAAGTCCGCCGGGCGGATTCGTGCTGGGACCAGGCGCTCCTACCCGCCAGGAAAGCCGTGCGTTAGACCGCACGGCCAACCGGGCGGGCTTAGCAGAGGCTTACTTTACTTCATTACCTTTCTCAAGAAGAAACTTTTACATATCAGCGATCATGACTTTGCATCTTTCCGTTTTTCCACGCACGGATGAAGAAATTTATAGATTGCCTTATAAATGGAATTTACATTTATTTTTATTCAGGTCATGTCACAAACAAAGGCAACAGAAGGGGCATACTTAGTTTGCCGTTCAGAAGAAGCGAGTTTCCACATCATCAAGTTACATTATCTCTTTAAAGGTGGAGAAGCCGGGCCGAGAAGGCAAAATTGGCGAGCGCAAAGGACGGGTTGAAGGGGAGGAAGGAGACCCAAAAAAAAAAAACGTTAAGGCGTCTGACTCGAAATCAGATTCCCTCTGGGAGTGTATTTTCGAATCCTACCGGCTGCGTGCGATTTTGCGTAAAAACGAGCATAAATTTTCACACACATGTTACATGCATGGGTGACTGCGGATGCAAACCAGTGACACCATTCTCAAAAAGACGAAAATTTATGTTTAATAATACTGAGATTTGCGACGGCTGCTGCTTCTTGTGGCTATATGTTCACCTCGCACGGATGCTAGTACTGCAGAGATCAGTCGCAGGCCCACGAGCGCGAAACCGTCATTTTCTCGCGCCGTCGCTAACTTCCTAAGGCGAAATATGATTTACAAACATAACGATTTTATTAATGCAATGTTAAATTTAATATTAATGTAATGTGTAAATTAGTGAACGGTCAGAAATCGCGAGGACATTACGTAGCATGTTTTCCAGTATGAACTTATGATCTAAAGCCCTGGTATTTGTAATGGAAATATAAGTTCAGTCTAGTATTACTTGTAATATTCGAACCAATAATGTCATTCGTTACTAAGTTGTAAAATAACACAAATAGGTCCCTCTCAAAGCAAATTTTGACACTAGAAATTAGAAAAACGAAGTAAAGCCGTTTTCTTCTATAAATAAAACGTTCTGGATCAGTGGCATCTAGGTTTTGGTAAACAGGTCATGAAAACAAAGACAGCTATAAAATGTGTAAAAATAAAACAGATAAAGGGAGCACAGCAAAGTAACATAGTGAAACAGGTCCCTGAGATATGTAGATGGAACCATAGTGAATTAACAGTCTGATCTAAGAGAAAAATGGCCCAGAATTTGCGGATGTAAGCAGCGTGAGAATGGGCACGAACGATTCTTATTTGCTCCTAATGTGATAATTATAAACGCATTTTTAAATGCACAGATCAAAAAAAGTTTTGCATCACCCCGGTTCCCAGAACTCCTGAAGATAGACGTTGACTGTGAATAATGTATCACAGACACAGTCCCTCTGACGGTTCAGAGCTGTCACTAAACCCACCCAAAAATGTAGACAACCATCCACGAGAAGACGGAGTGGGCCGACAGCCGATCAGTTCCAGTCATCCCACCAGGAAGGAGGTACACGGCTCGTGTTGTCTGTAGTTCAACCATGCCTAGACGGTCAATACCGCGGTTCGTGCACGTCCGCCTCTTTACTTTGCGACAGGAAGGGCTCTCAAAAAGGGAAGTGTCCGGCGTGTAGGAGTGAACCAAAGCGATGTTGTTCGAACATGGAGGAGATATAGAGAGATAGGATCTGTCGATGACATGCCTCGCTCAGACCATCCAAGGGCTACTACTGCAGTGGATGACCGCTACCTACGGATTGTGGCTCAGAGCAACCCTGACAGCAACGCCACCATGTTGAATAAGGCTTTTTCGTGCAGGCACTGGACGTCGTGTTACGACTCACACTGTGCGCAACAGGCTGCATGAAGAGCAACTTCACTCCCGACGTCGGGCGCTAATGACCATAGCAGTTTTGCGCCCTAAAACCAAAACAAAACAAAAAATCCCGACGTCCATGGCGAGGTCCATCTTTGCAACCACAACACCACGTAGTGCGGTAGAGATGAGCCCAACAACATGCAGAATCGACCACTCGGGATTGGCATCACGTTCTCTTCACCGATGAGTGTCGCATATGCCGTCAAACAGACAATCGTCGTAGACGTATTTGATGGCAATCCGCTAAGGCTGGGCGTCTTAGATACACTGTCCAGCGAGTGCAGCAAGGTGGAGGTTCCCTGCTGTTTCGGGGCGACATTATGTGGGGCCGAAGTACGCCGCTGGTGGTCATGGAAGGCGCCGTAACGGCTGTACGATTCGTGAATGCCATTCTCCGACCGATAGTGCAACCATATACTCGGCAGCATAATGGCGAGGCATTCGTCTTCATGGACGACAATTCGCCCCCCCCCCCCACCCCCATGTTGTGAATGACTTCCTTCAGGATGACATCGCTCTACTAGAATAGCCAGCATGTTCTCCAGACATGAACTCTGTCGAACATGCCGGAGATAGTTTGAAAAGGCCTGTTTATGGACAACGTGACCCACCAACGACTCACGCCGAATCGCCGTTGAGGTGTGGGACAATCTGGACCAACAGTGCCTTGATGAACTTGTGAATAGTATACCACGACGAATACAGACATGCGTCAATGCAAGAGGACGTGATACTGGGTATTAGAGGTACCGGTGTGTACATCAATTTGGACCACCACCTCTGAACGTCTCGCAGTATTGTGGTACATCATGCAATGTGTGATTTTTCTGAGCAATAAAAAGGGCCGAAATGATGTTTATGTTGATCTCTATTCCAATTTTCTGTACAGGTTCCGGAACTCTCTGAACCGAGGTGATGCAAAACCTTTTTTGATGTGTGTATAATGAAAGTGTGTAATCAAAGGTTAATTTTTTAACCTAGCCATAATCAAGTATTTGCTCAGTTGAGCTGTTTCTAGTCAAATACTGTTAACGAATGAATCTTGTTAAGATAAACTTGCTGTGTAAATTTCACGTTACTCATTACAGAATGGATTAAAGTGCGAGGGTTCTTTTTAATAATGTTAAACACATAAATTATGCTGAAAGTACAACAGAATGACCGAATAGTTAAAATGTTACTCTTTCACCTCAGAAATACTTTGGCATTTGGATTCAGTGGCAGTAATAGATTAAGGGAATTTTTTTTGGTAATGCGTAAAGTCATTGTATAGGTAACTATACTGTCTTCTCTTTATTTTCAGTGTATGTTAATATCGCTGCGTCACGAATAATTATAAGCATGGATTTGAGGAATTCTTGCAGTTTTGCACAGATATGGCCAGAAAATAGAAGTTAACGGACGGATTGACACATCGGGTAGCGGGCGCTGGCAATGCTGATGTGAGACAAACGGTTGTGTGGGGCAGGTTTACGACACCACTCGCAGCCAAGGAAGCACGGCTTCGCGGCCACTACAAACAAATGCGGGGGCAGGTGTGGAGAAATCAGGCGCAACACAGGCACTGACGTGTTATGAAAAATCCGTACGTTGCAGTTACAACAGCACCTAGAAACCTGTATGTGGGGGCCGAAGTTGACTAGAAAAAAGCTGACGTTACAGTTACTGAGGAACACTCCTCCCCTTCAGAGGGATTACGTCAGAGGTGTACGAAAAGAAATATAAATCAGGGACCATACAGACTCAATGCAAGAAGTCATGTCGTCCACGTCTGAAACTGGAGAGAAAGATGATTGTATAAGTTGCAGGCCAACCACGACGACGTGATGAATTTCGGCTGCGAGCCAGACCGCTGAAGTAACCGCCAAGCTCTGTCGTAAGGACAAGCCACAGCCGTGACAAGGTAGATCCAAAATTTGGATGGGACGGAGGGGGGGGGGGGGGGGGGGAGAGCCTCTCCGCTCTCTGGGTGACGTCGTCCAACGGACTGCAAGCTGCTCTCTGCAAGGGACGAGCTGGGGCGCGATCTCGCGACCAGCCGTGTCCGAGGCTGTCCTCAATCACCGACCGAGCCGCCGCTGGTGGGCAGCCGGAGCTGCTGAAGTTCTACTACAACGGCGGCTCTGACTGTTTCCCTTCGGCGCTCTACATGGTGACCACGAGTAGCACTTGAAGGAACGACCAGCCGACTCGGAATTTCCGACTCGGCCGACACACGCTGCAGGTAATGCCGTCCGAGCGACGACAGGAGACGTTACGTCTGCAATGACGGAGCTGTCGGGTGCCAAAGCAGTAGATACCAGCACTGGAGTTTGCGCTGACACACGTACACAGGCTGCGTCGCCATCGTCTGGATGAGCAGGAGCACTTTGTATTCTTCGGCGGAATAAAAGTCAATGCCAAACTTGTCTCTATATCTCTGCACGCCCCGGCTTGATTTACCCCTTTCTCCCAAACCAAATCTCGTAGCCACCCTGGTGCATTACGCCCCGTAAGGCCTGGAGGTCGTAACAAAATGGTGTTATCAGTAATCCATTCCTCTCTACTGTTATCACCTAGTTTCTTTGAAACAGTAAAAAATACATTTCTATGTTTTTTTCATTGATTTTCATCTTTGGTAGCACCCTTAGAAGGTATTCCAATAAAATTTAATCAAAAGAGTTGCCGCCATTTTTCAGGTAGACACCAACCTCATCTGTTCAAATGACAATTGTCATAATATAATCTTTTATATTCTTCCTCCTCCAATACCGAAAAGGTACAAAATAACATCTAAGTGTCAGATACCACTATATACTACTGCACATAAAGATTATTACACCTGGGCAGATGAGGTTGATTTTGATCCGATGACAGCCTATGCCACCTGGGGATAGTAGATGTACTGATGATGGCTTCAGTGTCGTCCGCCAATAAAGAACGTAGTGGCATAGCTACCAGTGCGCCATCTACGTCTATCCTTTAATATTGAATGCTCGAAGCCAGAGCGCTCAATAAGGTGCAAACGTTTGAATCAAGCAGGCAACCATGCCATGATGATGCACTCGTTCTTCCTACAGCTAACTGAACGAGCTCGAAAGAGGTCAAATTGAATCCTTCCGAGTCACGCCGACCGTAGTGGCCGAGCGGTTCTAGGCGCTACAGTCTGGAACCGCGCGACCGCTACGGTCGCAGGTTCGAATCCTGCCTCGGGCATGGATGTGTGTGATGTCTTTATGTTAGTTAGGTTTAAGCAGTTCTAAGTTCTAGGGGACCTCATAAGTTAAGTCCCATATTGCACAGAGCCATTTGAACCGAGTCACGAGATGGCACTTTCGGAGAACTGCCACACAAGGTGGACAAGTTTTGTCAGTTTTACAATGACCTCGGTATAGTGGTTACGTGAATGTTCTCACACCTGTATATTGAGTTCTAAACATCCACACAGTACAGACGCCCGACAGGATCGTCGTATTGTAAAAGCGGCAGTACCGTTATCACAGCTCAGATAAAAGGGTTTATGAGTTCAGAAGAGTCAACATGAAGTGCTACGAACCGGTTATTAGCAGTGGGACTACAGAGACGCACACCTCTAGCCTGTCTTCCACTCACGCTACAGCATCGACAGGCACGGCACAGGCATCGCTTGGAAGATGGAATGGTCCGCTGTGGTCTTCAGCGATGGAAGCAGATTCTACATGTACGCAAAAGACGGTAGTCCGCGCGTAGACCTTATGGTCTGGGTTCCGATAAGCTACAACCCTCGTTCCCCTTTGGTGCTTCTGGAGGGGGCGCCAAACAGCGCTCGGTACGTGCAGAATGTTGACAGACCGGTTCTTTTGCCACTCTTGGAAGAAGGAGGTCATGTGTTGTTTCGACAGGATAATGCTCGCCCATACACTGTCTATGAAACTCAACATGCTCTGCAGGACGTGCAGCAACTTCCCTGGCCAGCACGATCTTTGGACTTGTCTCCAACCGAACATATGTGGGATATGATGGAACGAGAAATGAATCGTGCGACCCGTCAACCAACTACTTTTACAAAACTGCTTGAACAGGCCAATCAGGCGTGGTATAACGTATCGCAGGACAGTATTCGCCATATGTACGATCGTTTGGATGCCAGAGTCAGAGCCTACATTGCTGCCTGTGGAGGCTTCACTATGTAATAATTGGGTGTTTCAGTACGGGTCGATACCTGCTACGTCAGAACCGCTTTTGCTATTGATGAACAAATGTAATTATTTCAGGTACTCCATTTGCACTGTTTGCAGCAATAAATCTTGAGTGAATATTTTTCCGACAGTTTATAATAGTGTTAGCTATGATGAGACTAAAATATGAGGAAGAACAAAATCTTTCTTGTTTTTGAAGTGGCCCTACATTTCTCTGCTTCATTTTTAAATTTTGTGACATACAAGCAATTATTGGTAGATTTATACTGCAGGGTAATAAGCCTGAGAGTCATATACCCGATATATATTTTATAAGTAAGTGTACAATGTGCGTGCCGTTAAAAGTAAAAAATGATTGCCGATACGATCAAGGGTGTTTTATGGTGTGGTAGTCCTCTATCCTCCATCCATGAAGAAAGTTGCCGTTTTTACCTGAAGAGCGTGCTTCTGAAGATATAAGGGCTGGGAAATTTCGCCCTCAAAAAATATTTAGAACATTCCAGAAGATTCGAGAGTATTCGAGAGCATACCATAACATTCCAGAATGTTCCGGAATGTTCCACAATGATCCAGAATATTATGGAATGTTCGGGAATAGTCTGGAATATTCGGGAAAATTCCAGAATGTTCGGGAACATCCCGGAACATTCCAAATCACTGTGGAAAATTTTAGAACACTCTCGAATGTTCTGGAACGTTGTGGACCATTCGAAACCTTATTTATATGTTCTGGAATTCGTCATTGGTGGGGCTACACGTTGGTAGTGGTATGTAAAGCAAGGCTAGTCGTGGGTTCAAACGTGAGTTTCTGATCAGTGACGAAGACAGGAACCGGGAAAGTAGTGCAATGAGTGAATAAAAACAAACAGTGAAGTGTGAATAGTCAAAGTGGTACAGTGACTGAATATAAATCGAAAAAATGAGTGTAAAGTGTACTTAGTGTATTTGTTAATAAAAAGCTGATTTGATTTATATTTTAGACAATGTCCAAACGTAAAAGAGCAGGAAATCTTGCCAGTTCTGAAACAAAGAGGCGAAAAAAAAAATAACAGCGAGAAATGGAACAGACGAAGAGCGAGAAGCACGTTTAAATTCGCAACGAACGAGAAGGAGCACCGAGAGAAGTAGAGAAACCGAAGAAAAACAAAATGTACCGATTGAAGAATTAAGAATTGCGACACAATTTTATTGTAAAAGACTGCGAACTCGAGCCAGCCATGTAAATATCACCCTAGGAAAAGTGCGGACGAGGAAAAGTAAACAGTACAACCTAACAAATGAAGCATTCCACTACGACCCGACGAAAGAATATAACAAACACAAACACGTCGTAATGGGAAAAATGGGTAACATCTGCCAATGTTGCAACGCGGAAAAATTCAGTAGAGAAATTCCTGGATTCTGTTGCATGAATGGAAAATTTCGATTACCACCACTGGAAGCACCTCCGTAGGAATTTTTGCATTTCATGACCGGGGAAACTCCAGAATCAAAACAATTTCTTTAAAAGCGTAAAACGCCTGTTTCCAAAGGACTTCTTTCGGTGTCACTTCGATCAACCTTAACGGAGATATGATCGATTTTGTTTTTCCACGCAATGGAAAATCTATCATAACATGGGACCATTACTACCACTGTCCAACGAAGACCATAAATTTTTGCAAGTATATTTCATCGGAAATGAAGAAACAGAAATTGGTCAACGATGCACAAATATAAGTGGATTGAGACAGGACGTACTCCGAGATAGTCGGAGGATTTTACACAAGTACAATCAACTGGGTCACAGATTCAGAACAGCACTAGACCGAATGATTTCTGATAACTGTAAAAGTTACAATTCGACCCGACGAAAGACCACATGGAGAAAACGAACGTCGATTTAATGCACCTCAGATAGACGAACTGTGGACGATGAAAATACAGGACGTGACATAACTGTACAACGAATACAAGGAGGATTACAAGGCATTGTAGAGACACACCGTTCATATGGTGTCCTGTAATATCCAGTAATATTTCTTTATGGAGAGGACGGATATTATTTTAATATGAACCAAATCCAATCCGAAACAGGTGCAGAAAGAAACAAAAATGTCACTTCCAAGGAATCATATGCTTACCACTTGATGATCAGAGACAATGAAACATGCAACCACATTCTCAAACCCTGCGCGTTTTTTCCAAAAATTCCTTATCGATATGTATGCAAAAATGTAAGTGGAACGGATGCCTTACATAAGACTGAATCAGAAGAAACTACCCACCGAAGAACACATCCACCTTCGAGATGCTACCATGAATGATGGAAACGACATTGGAACGATGGTAATCTTACCCTAGTCACACATAGGAAGTCCGAGACACATTCACGAATATACTCAAGATGCCGAGGCCTACATAAGAAAATATGTAGAACCTGGCCTCTTAATAAGATTCACATGCAACTCGTCGTGGCTATAAATCAAAGACCAACCAAGATACGGACCAGTTCCCATGCATCGACAAGACATAATAGTCTGAGTTGGCCAACAAAAACAAATGAGATTTATTGCAGTCACCACAAAATACATCTTTGGAACCGTTAGATGCTGTATGTACACAGTCGAATGGCAGATACGAGGACTGCCTCACTTACACAATGTCATATCCAAGCTGAATTTCCCAACCCACAAGGAGATCCGGAACTATAAGACACAGTAGTGAAAAACATGATTCACGGACCATGCGAGCCATTAAACCCAAATTCACCATGTGTGAGGCATGGAAAATCTCCAAAAATTACCCAAAACCATACTTGGACGACACACAAACCGAAGTTGAAGGCTATCCCAAATCCAGAAGAGGATCATGCAGAAACGGTTGCTCACAGCAACATTACGAATACGAGGCAGCAACGAACTGGAAATAGATTATCAATGGGTAGTAGCACATAACACCCTACTTTAAAAAATGTTCCACGCACGTATAAACGTAGAAAACTGCAGTTCAGTGAAATCCATCAAATATATCCGTAAGTATGTAAACAAAGGCAGCGACATGGTTGTATTTCAAATAGGCAAAGCAACGAACAACAAAACAGAAACGACGAAATACTCATGTACCAAATGGGAAGATACATTAACAGTAACGGAGCAGCGTAGAGGATTTTCTGTTTTCCCATACACGAACGCGAACCAGCTGTGCAACATCTAGCACTATATTTGGAGAATGGACAGATCGTTTACTTCACGAAACGCACAGTCAGAAAAACTGCAATCGAACAACCTCAGAACACAACGTTAACAGCTTTTTACCATCTGTGCCAAACGGATCCATTAGCGAAAACATAACAATACATCGACGTGGAACACAACAAGAAACAACCTTTCCACGACGAAAGCAAGAAATTACAGTAAAAAATCATCCAGAAATCATGAAAATATGCGCACTAGGCCGAGGATACACCGCACATCCGAACAACACCGTGTGTTTCAATCTTTGGATGATGCTACATGAAATACAGGGAACAGGAAGTTTCACAACTCTCAAGACAGTTAACGGTTACCTATTCCAGACATACAGAGAAGCATTATATCGCTTAATACTACTGGAAAACAACAACCACTGGGAATTAACACTACAAGAAGCCTCACTCACAGCCTCATCTGATCAAATGAAAGACTTACTCCCTACAATTCTAACACGTTGCCCATCGAATAAAAAACAGCTATGGGACTCTTTCAAAGAGAGTGTGAGTGATGACATACCGCATAAAATCCGACAAGCTCATCCTGAACTGACCACCGAATTTAACGACGTCTTCAATGAAACATTCATCCACCTATAAGATAAATGTTTAGCAATAAACAACCAGAGAACTTGGGATCCAAGCACGAACAAAAGGTGCTATCAGTGTGCTAAACTTCGAAATTACAAAGGAAAAACACTACAAGAAACCAATCAAATGCAAATTTACAACATTATCATGGACTGGATCGACACAATACAGGCGGAATTATTTACTTGGACGCACCAAGCAGCACTGGGAAAAAGTTCGTAATAAATCTGTTGCTGGCGGAAAAACATGCTAAACAACACGTCGCACTTGCACTGACATCATCCGGCATTGGAGCTACACTTACGGAAGGAGGACAAACTGCGCATTCTACCCTACAACTACCGTTGAAAATAGCCGAAGAACAATTCCCAGTGTGTAAAATCTCAAGAGCATCTGAACGGGATGAACTTCTAAAGCAAGCTAAAATTGTCTTCTGGGACGAGTGAACGTTGGCATATAAGAAATGACTCCAAGCTATGGACAGCTGAAGTGATGCGAGGAGCTCTTCTTATACTCTCAGCAGATTTTCGACAAGCATTTCCATTTATCCCCAGGTCAACACCAGCGGACGAGATCAATGCATACATAAAAAATCACATCTTTGGTCACACATACAAGTACTGCGACCAACAAAAAATGAGGGCTGAACTATCGAAAGACGAAACAGCATCTTATTTTGCTCAACAACTTTTATAAATAGGCGAAGGCATGTATCCTACTGACCAGAGGACCGGCATCATTAAACTCAACAGTGATTTCTGTAGCAGAGTCACTACTGAAAACGACATCATCGACTAAATTTTTCCAAACATTGTTTACAACTACGCCAAATGAGACTGGCTATCTGAAAGGAAACTTTGTCAACTAGAAATATGTCGAAGAAATCAACTTTAATATTCAAAAGAAGATTCCCAGTGAAGAAGGAATATACAAATCGGTCGACACGTTGGTAAACTTTGAAGGAATTGTGAACTTCCCTGAAGAATTTCTAAACGCTTTGCAAGCACCATGTATTCCATTACTCTGCCTTCGACTTAACACTGGATCTCCGATCGTACTACACAGAAATTTCAACTCACCAAAACTATGAAATGGAACAAAGATGATCATCAAACGGCTATCGAATAACTGGAAAAGTACAAAGGACACACATAATCTATCCCCACAATACCTCTGATCTCCACTGAACTGCCATTCCAATTTAAAAGACTGCAGTTTTCAGTCAAATTAGACTACAGTTTTAAAATTAACAAAGTGCAAGACGCTGCGCGTGGTAGTCGTGCGGTCAAAGACGCCTTGCCACGGTTCGCGCTGCTCTCCCCGTTGGAGTTCCGAGTTCTCCCTCGGGAATAGGTGTGTGTATTGTCCTTAGTGTAAGTTAATTTAAGTTGGATTAAGTAGTGTGTAAGCATAGTGACCGATGACCTCAGCAGTTTGGTCCCATAGGTACTTGGAACTTACCACAAATGAAATGAAATGCAAAGCGCAAGGACAAACTTTAAAATATTGCGGTATCAGCCTCGAAGACTCCTGACTGTCGAGTAGGAAATTCGAAAAATTTGTGCATTTCTACCCCGGATAACAAAATGAAAAGTGTTGTTTATAAACAAGTATTTTAAATAGCTGGAATATGCTTTCAATTAAGAAAATTTACCTCTTATACTTTAACAAGCATTGTAAGTAGTTACAGTATGTTTCAATATTTTTTTATGTCTTATCCTTCAAATTTTATATTTTTATTCCAACTACCACATAGCCTCGTTTCAGTTTCCTGAACGAAGCCGGGTACCCCAGCAAGTATTCACTAAGAGAAGTACTCTTAATTGTAAACTCTCTACTGTAAATGATGTAAATATGTCATGTCTAGTGCAAGAAGACGACGAAAAATTTTATTTGAAGTAGATATCACAAAGATCACACTGTATAATGACGATAACAATACTAAGCGTGTTAGACAGCATGGATTTGGCTGTATAGAGACAGAGTTACCAATCTCTTTCTCTATGAAGTGTTCCTAGTCAGCTTTCTTGTGTTAAGCGTTTTGAGAAGAAAGAACAAGTCAACTGCCGATTGTTTGAAATAAGTAGAGGGTAATTCGGAATTCGAAAAATTTTAATACTGTAAATAAAATAAATTCATTAAAATGGATCTGTAATGAAAATTTATATACGATCTATAAAATTTTAGTTGGTTAACTTCTTTTATAATTCCTACTAAGTGCTATAAGAACATGAGAGGAAGTGTATGATGAATATAATTCCATCTCACTCCTTATTCTACACCCATTGAACTACTAACATTATCAGCCATACGAAGTGCCATTGGAAACTTCATGATACACAACTCACTCAAGTTTATTTAAAAATGAGTCAAATAAAGTGAGATCCGTCATTCTTCTCAACTATGGAAGAAAGGTATACAGTATGTACATTACAATATATGAGGAACATCACACACTTATAAAAATAGATGTCTAGAAAATGGTTCAAATGGCTCTGAGCACTATGAGACTTAACTTCTGATGTCATCAGTCCCCTAGAACTTAGAACTACTTAAACCTAACTAACCTAAGGACATCTCACACATCCATGCCCAACGCAGGATTTGAACCTGCAACCGTAGCGGTCACACGGTTCCAGACTGTAGCGCCTTGAACCACTCAGCCACCCCGGCCAGCCAGATGTCTAGATATAGTTATTAGACAAATACACCTTCATCTCTGAATCTAGTGCATAAAGCATAACTCGACCTGTAAAACACCAGGGGAAGGCATACGTGATGATCTCGTCGAAGGAGATCTACTATTTGATGGTAAAGAATCCGTAAAAGTTACTAACATTCTCTTGTGAAGAGCAGCCTCCTTTTTGTCATCGAGTTAACCGGCAGTTGTTGTGTGACCTTCCAGTCTTAGCAGAACGTGAACGAATGCGGTTTTGCACTGCCTGATGGAAAGACCTTGTAGAAGTTCATTGCGAGAACTCATAAGAGGAAGGTTCATCTGTCCTTTCCAGTAAAAGCTCTAAATCATGAATCATACGACAAAGAATCCCTAACCGTTCAATTTTTGTACTTTTGTTGAACTTTAGAAGGATCCGTCGGTTTGCTTTGGGTGAATAAGACTGCTCCCACAAAAATCCTTTCCAGCTTACTATGGGCACGTTATGGGCCTGTATTTATCAAACTCCATCGACATCTCTCTTTGTAGTGTAAAAGCCACTATATTGTGTCTGGTGAAGAATACATTGCTTTCCAGAACCGCTTTCTTTCATGAATGGTGTACGATGTAAGATAGTTCTTCTATCCTTTCATGTGTACGTTCTTCTTTTCTTTTTCTGCCGTAGTTCTCAGTTGATGTGTACGAACAAGGTGATGGTATATCGCTTGATATCTCATTAAACGAGATGTTTTGAAGTCTTTCCATCATGCACGATGGTTCTACATCTACATCTACATCTACATTTATACTCCGCAAGCTACCCAACGGTGTGTGGCGGAGGGCACTTTACGTGCCACTGTCATTACCTCCCTTTCCTGTTCCAGTCGCGTATGGTTCGCGGGAAGAACGACTGTCTGAAAGCCTCCGTGCGCGCTCTAAACTCTCTAATTTTACATTCCTGATCTCCTCGGGAGGTATAAGTAGGGGGAAGCAATATATTCGATACCTCATCCAGAAACGCACCCTCTCGAAACCTGGTGAGCAAGCTACACCGCGATGCAGAGCGCCTCTCTTGCAGAGTCTGCCACATGAGTTTATTAAACATCTCCGTAACGCTATCACGGTTACCAAATAACCCTGTGACGAAACGCGCCGCTCTTCTTTGGATCTTCTCTGTCTCCTCCGTCAGACCGATCTGGTACGGATCCCACACTGATGAGCAATACTCAAGTATAGGTCGAACGAGTGTTTTGTAAGCCACCTCCTTTGTTGATGGACTACATTTTCTAAGCACTCTCCCAATGAATCTCAACCTGGTACCCGCCTTACCAACAATTAATTTTATATGATCATTCCACTTCAAATCATTCCGCACGCATACTCCCAGATATTTTACAGAAGTAACTGCTACCAGTGTTTGTTCCGCTATCATATAATCATACAATAAAGGATCCTTCTTTCTATGTATTCGCAATACATTACATTTGTCTATGTTAAGGGTCAGTTGCCACTCCCTGCACCAAGTGCCTATCCGCTGCAGATCTTCCTGCATTTCGCTACAATTTTCTAATGCTGCAACTTCTCTGTATACTACAGCATCATCCGCGAAAAGCCACATGGAACTTCCGACACTATCTACTAGGTCATTTATATATATTGTGAAAAGCAATGGTCCCATAACACTCCCCTGTGGCACGCCAGAGGTTACTTTAACGTCTGTAGACGTCTCTCCATTGATAACAACATGCTGTGTTCTGTTTGCTAAAAACTCTTCAATCCAGCTACACAGCTGGTCTGATTCCGTAGGCTCTTACTTTGTTTATCAGGCGACAGCGCGGAACTGTATCGAACGCCTTCCGGAAGTCAAGAAAAATAGCATCTACCTGGGATGAAACGTTCCCAACTAAATTATATTTACGATTATTATGATTTCTACCTAATTCTACAAACTTACAACGATCTCCGGAATTCTTCTTTAAGCCTTTTCCATATTGTTAGAAAATACCGCCAGGTATGGATACCAAACACATGGTTGCTACTCAAAAGTTGGTGTGGCGAGCCTTTTGCCGAGTAAGTACTGTTGGGAATAAGCAACACCTAAATATTATTCCAACGAATCACAATCGAGCTTTTCCATTCTCCACAAACGTATTCACACGAGTGCTGTTGGATATATATCTACATGTGGTCCCAACGGTTTATCACCAGTGCTGTATTTAACTATTATCTGCTTTTCCTACGTATATTACATGCAACTTCTTTAAGTTAATGGGTCCGCAGCTCGTGATCGTGCGGTAGCGTTCTCGCTTCCCACGCCCGGGTTCCCGGGTTCGATTCCCGGCGGGGTCAGGGATTTTCTCTGCCTCGTGATGACTGGGTGTTGTGTGATGTCCTTAGGTTAGTCAGGTTTAGGTAGTTCTAAGTTCTAGGGGACTGATGACTATAGATGTTAAGTCCCATAGTGATCAGAGCCATTTGAACCAGCCATTAAGTTAATGGCCTGTTGCTAATGTATCATCTTGCGATGCTACATCTGTGTCGTTCATGAAAATTTTCAGGAATCTACCCAGTTACAAAGTGGCATATTTATGCGTGTCGTGATTCCTTATCAGTGCTGTTATGTATTCTAGACGTGGTGTCTACTCATGGCAATGACAAACTGTTTATGCTAGAATACTGCAGTGCTCTTAGATATCAAGTAAAATATTCGTCATTCCCATCTTTAATTCATTAAGATATACCTGTCAAGCAGGAAAAGCGTCTCAATGTCGTAGGTTCTTATGTTTGACAAAGGTAGGTGAGTAGCAGTAAGTACGAGACTGTACTTCAGTAATATTCAAAAATAACTTTATGTATATCCCTTTATGAATCCTAGTCTCTAATAACTTTGTCGTCGACTTGATGCTAAATCGGAATGCTGCTGCCTTTGTGTAAAACATATGACTGACTAGGTTCCAAGGGACTATCGCTGATGCAAAGGTACAGTTAGTATCAGCCAGAAAGTGTATGCCAACAACTACAAATTTAGTCAAATGCGGTAATGGGGTGGTGCGTCCCTGAGCCATGATATCCTACAGCCTCCGTCGGAGATTCTGAAAGCCAGATGTCACAGTAGAATTAATTAACCCCGTTTATGCGCCCCGTTGAAGATAAAAATGAAACAAAGCAATGTGACGCCTGTGAAGTTGCCGATGGTTGATGATTTATGAGTGAAAACAGGCGGTTGGTCGCAACGCCTGGCTGGCTCATTATCTCGCGGCCCGGCCACTAATTATCCACAAAGTTGAACGCCGCGTAACGAGCTCTCCTTGGCACGTTACGTGTTGCCGCGCCCGCACAAAGTAACTCCTAATAACACTAACGAGAAAACACACGACAAATTAAGCCCGAGCCGGTTGTCGCCCCGTGACAATAGATCGCTCCACTTATAAATGTAGTTTGCGTTCTTCTTAGGCTCTGTCGAGAATCCCTATTCAGTAGTTACACAGCTGAAGTCTTTTGCTTTTAATTTTCTCATTCCGAGAACTGAAAGACTGCAGGTCAAGGAATGTAATTAATTATACTTCCTCAGAATTACGAAGAATGCGAATTTAATTTTAGAGTGAGAAAATTATAGCCGCTGTTTGTCACACTTGTACGTGGAGTGTTACGTGACAGAAAGCAATTCCTGCGTCATCACAGTGAGGAAGAAAAGAGGTTGTATCTGTTCTGTATAACAAGTAACAGATGGGCAAAACGTACGAAATTTTGATACAAGGCCGCTTCCTACTTAAGCAGTCAGTTATTACTAGGTGTAGGAATTTCCGAGTAAGTATACTTCCTACTGAGATGTATAAAAGGTCAAAAAATTGTTTTCAACCCATAAACTCAGTCGCAGGTTCGAAACCTGCCTCGGGCATGGATGTGTGTGATGTTCAAATGGTTCAAATGGCTCTGAGCACTATGGGACTTAACTTCTGAGGTCATCAGTCCGCTAGAAATTAGAACTACTTAAACCTAACTAACCTAAGGACATCACACACACATCCATGGCCGAGCCAGGATTCGAACCTGCGACCGTAGCGGTCGCGCGGTTCCAGACTGTAGCGCCTAGAACCGCTTGGCCACAACGGCCGGCGGTTGTTACTCTGTACTGAAGGAGTGAAGGAATTATACATGTGAATGATCTTTTACACTGCACATTTCGGTCGCTGACCGCTGATGGAAAACTCTCGAAATAGAGCCGGCGCCTATAATCGTACATCTTTCTCAACGCAGGCGAGGGGGCAAGGCGGTACGTTCGGAAGAGTAATGTGCGAACACTTGACATCAAGTGGAAAACAAAGTTCGCACCGGTTGTTTGCGTGGCTCTCTGAGGCATAGTTAGATAGCCTAGTGGCTAAAGGGACAACAAGTAGGAAATCCGGATTCGAGTCCCGGTCTAGCATAAATTGTGAGTCATCACTAAATATTCACTTCCATTACACTCACACACGAGTCAGACAGGTCTCTAACCATTCACACAGCCGTTCTTGCGCATGCTCTATGTCGCCAGGTAGACCGACATGATATATTCCCACACACGTGAGCTCTACGTATAAATATAGTGCTTCAGAGTGTCTTGCATGCAATTGCTTTTGTGGGCAACCTGCAGTTTTTCCATTATCGTGTCAATGAATGGTAACTCGCAGTTTGCTTTACCTTTACTGACACCTCCTGATTACTCCACTTCATGTCTCTGAGTACTATTGTTGCAAAATATTATACACTCGAGAACAGTGAAAATTGTGCAGCAAAAGGGGAGCATTGGATCGAAATGGAATTTACACTACTGTCCATCAAAATTGCTACACCAAGAAGAAATGCAGATGATAAACGGAAATTCATTGGGCAAATATACACTCCTGGAAATGGAAAAAAGAACACATTGACACCGGTGTGTCAGACCCACCATACTTGCTCCGGACACTGCGAGAGGGCTGTACAAGCAATGATCACACGCACGGCACAGCGGACACACCAGGAACCGCGGTGTTGGCCGTCGAATGGCGCTAGCTGCGCAGCATTTGTGCACCGCCGCCGTCAGTGTCAGCCAGTTTGCCGTGGCATACGGAGCTCCATCGCAGTCTTTAACACTGGTAGCACGCCGCGACAGCGTGGACGTGAACCGTATGTGCAGCTGACGGACTTTGAGCGAGGGCGTATAGTGGGCATGCGGGAGGCCGGGTGGACGTACCGCCGAATTGCTCAACACGTGGGGCGTGAGGTCTCCACAGTACATCGATGTTGTCGCCAGTGGTCGGCGGAAGGTGCACGTGCCCGTCGACCTGCGACCGGACCGCAGCGACGCACGGATGCACGCCAAGACCGTAGGATCCTACGCAGTGCCGTAGGGGACCGCACCGCCACTTCCCAGCAAATTAGGGACACTGTTGCTCCTGGGGTATCGGCGAGGACCATTCGCAACCGTCTCCATGAAGCTGGGCTACGGTCCCGCACACCGTTAGGCCGTCTTCCGCTCACGCCCCAGCATCGTGCAGCCCGCCTCCAGTGGTGTCGCGACAGGCGTGAATGGAGGGACGAATGGAGACGTGTCGTCTTCAGCGATGAGAGTCGCTTCTGCCTTGGTGCCAATGATGGTCGTATGCGTGTTTGGCGCCGTGCAGGTGAGCGCCACAATCAGGACTGCATACGACCGAGGCACACAGGGCCAACACCCGGCATCATGGTGTGGGGAGCGATTTCCTACACTGGCCGTACACCACTGGTGATCGTCGAGGGGACACTGAATAGTGCACGGTACATCCAAACCGTCATCGAACGCATCGTTCTACCATTCCTAGACCGGCAAGGGAACTTGCTGTTCCAACAGGACAATGCACGTCCGCATGTATCACGTGCCACCCAACGTGCTCTATAAGGTGTAAGTCAACTGCCCTGGCCAGCAAGATCTCCGGATCTGTCCCCCATTGAGCATGTTTGGGACTGGATGAAGCGTCGTCTCACGCGGTCTGCACGTCCAGCACGAACGCTGGTCCAACTGAGGCGCCAGGTGGAAATGGCATGGCAAGCCGTTCCACAGGACTACATCCAGCATCTCTACGATCGTCTCCATGGGAGAATAGCAGCCTGCATTGCTGCGAGAGGTGGATATACACTGTACTAGTGCCGACATTGTGCATGCTCTGTTGCCTGTGTCTATGTGCCTGTGGTTCTGTCAGTGTGATCATGTGATGTATCTGACCCCAGGGATGTGTCAATAAAGTTTCCCCTTCCTGGGACAATGAATTCACGGTGTTCTTATTTCAATTTCCAGGAGTGTATTATAGTAGAACTGACATGTGATTACATTTTCACGCAATTTGGATGCATAGATCCTGAGAAATCAGTACCCAGAACAACCACCTGTGGTCGTAATAACGGCCTTGATACGCCTGGGCATTGAGTCAAACAGAGCTTGGATGGCGTGTACAGGTACAGCTGCCCATACAACTTCAACACGATACCACAGTTCATCAAGAGCAGTGACTGGCGTATAGTGACGAGCCAGTTGCTCGGCCACCATTGACAAAACGTTTTCAATTGGTGAGAGATCTGGAGAATGTGCTGGCCAGGGCAGCAGTACAACATTTTCTGTATCCAGAAAGACCCGTACAGGACCTGCAACATGCGGTCGTGCATTATCCTGCTGAGATGTAGGGTTTCGCAGGTATCGAATGAAGGATAGAGCCACGGGTCGTAACTCATCTGAAATGTAACGTCCACAGTTCAAAGTACCGTCAATGCGAACAAGAGGTGACCGAGACTTGTAACCAATGGCACCCCATACCATCACGCCTGGTGATACGCCAGTATGACGATGACGAATTCCCGCTTCCAATGTACGTTCACCGCGAGTCGCCAAACACGGATGCGACCATCATGATGCTGTAAACAGAACTTGGATTCATCCGAAAAAATGACGTTTTGCCATTCGTGCACCCAGGTTCGTCGTTGAGTACACCATCGCAGGCGCTCCAGTCTGTGATGCAGCGTCAAGGGTAACCGCAGGCATGGTCTCCGAGCTGATAGTCTATGCTACTGCAAATGTCGTCGAATTGTTCGTGCAAATGGTTGTTGTCTTGCAAACGTCCCCATCTGTTGGGATCGAGACATGGCTGCATGATCCGTTATAGCCATGCGGATAAGATGCCTGTCATCTCGACTGCTAGTGATAGGAGGCCGTTAGGATCCAACACAGCATTCCGTATTACCTTCCTGAACCCACCGACTGCATATTCTGCTAACAGCCATTGGATCTCGACCAAGGCGAGCAGCAATGTCGCGATAAGATAAACCGCAATCGCGATAGGCTACAACGTGATAATTCTCATTTCTCCTCCTTATACTAGGCATCACAACAACGTTTCACCAGGCAACGCCCGTCAATTGCTGTTTGTGTATGAGAAATCGTTGGAAACTTTCCTCATCTCAGCAGGTTGTAGGTATCGCCACCGGCGCCAACATTGTGTGAATGGTCTGAAAAGCTAATCATTTGCATATCACAGCATTTATTCCTGTCGGTTAAATTTCGCGTCTTCGTGGTGTAGTAATTCTAATGGCCAGTAGTGTATTAGACATAATTATACAAATGAGAGATTCACTTGATACCAAAATCAAGACATGTAAACAAGTACAGTGAGTACAAGCAGACAAATACAGTGGAACATCAACAACGCAATTGACCACCTTTTGTTAAATACATATCGCAACACGATCCGGCATCGAGTTGATTATAGACGTCTGACGTTGTCCTGAGGCAGACAGGCCCAGAAATCTGGAACAGCCAACTCCAAATCATGTACAGAATGACGCGGCGGCGTCTGGCTTTTAATCTGGTCCAACACAAGCTCTGTAGCAGTAAGTTCGGAGAGCAGGTCGGCCATGGCAGAGTCGGAACATGATTTAGGAAGTCTTGGGCAGTTCGAGCTGTATTCGGAAGAGTATTATCTTGCCGGAAAAGTGTCCCTGGTGGACCATGTAGGAAAGGTGCCACGTGGGTTTGAAGGATGTCATCAGCATGACGCTGGCCCGTTAAGGTTCCACGTACCACAATTAGAAGGGATCAGGTATCGTAGCTATGGCTTCCCTGACCAGAACGCCGGCTGTGTGGGTGTTGAGGCGTGCGACATCGTGGGTGGAACCGTAACGTTCACCAGGTTACCTCCGCACCCGTATGCGGTTATCATCCATGCCCAAAACGAATCGTTATTTATCACTAAATACTACGTTTTACCAGTCGCTGGCTGTCCATAAAGAAGAGAAAAAAAATAGAGGTAGCAGAGTGAGCAGTAGAAGAAGGAGGTTCGTGTACCTTGTACACCGTATTATCTAAGGCTAAAGAGATAGTCAATGTATTTGATATTTTATTATGATTCTCACGATCTTTTTTGTTTAGATTATTAACGTAGTGTTAGGCCGGTATTACACTATCAAATTTCTTTGTCAAATATCTTTGTCCTATATCTTTGATGGTGTAATGGGGAACTTTGTCAAATGTCGTCCAATATTTCATCAAATCTAGGGCCTCGCTCTAGATTTGATCAAAGAAGTCGCTTGTCTTCTGTTCACTGCAATGTGATATGTTACCACATGGAGCGCTAGCATCGCTGCATTCAGTCGTCTATAGTGTTTTTATAAACATTGCCGGTAAATACAATTGGTGTGTGCCGACAACTACAAAATTAATAGAGATGTGTGAAGCTGATGAGGCGCTTTACAACGTGAGGCACGCTGTATACAAAAATAGATTACGAAGATTGGAGACCTGACCTAACCTAACCTAACCTAACCCTCTACTGTAATGTGTTAACAGTGAGCCTGTCTTCTGCAGATGTAGCAGTTCTTAAGTGAATATTGTTCTTTGTGATATGAGGATACACTTCATTGAGCACATACAGAAATGTATGCTCATCCATTCTTAAGTAATTGATGTACGACTTGACGTGCGCCACTATAAGCTCACGTAAAACGTTTTGTTGAATGCTTTTATCGTGTCGTTGTAAAACCCACGGCCTCACCCAGGTATGTTTCCTTTTTCCCCCGCTTCTCTTCCGCATGTGCACACAGTGCAATTGTGGTACAAGCAACTGCTGGGGTTAAAAACAAGTTGTTGTTGTTGTCAGCTATCTTGAACTTTGACGAAAAATATGATGAGAGTGTAATACCGCTTCTAGCGCTATGTCAAAGATCTTTGTCAAATATATTTGACAGAATATTTGATCACATCTTTGATCAAATCTTTGACAAAGAAATTTGATAGTGTAATACCGGCCTTAGGCATGATCACACGTAAATACTGAGAGACAAGAAGAAACAGAAAAAAAGACACAGCACGAAGGAGTTGTGCAAATTGGTCGAAACTGACATCTGTACAGGTATCGAAGTAAAATACAAAACAGTAAATTTTGGCGGCTGATGGATGAATGTGTGACGCTCCAGCGCAATTTCACCGTTCAGCTGGCAAGGATAGTAAACAGGGGACAAGTCCCCAGCAGAGCATGAAATGATTGCAAAATTGTATTGCGTGTATCAGCTGGACAGTAACTATGCCTCGCAGACAGGCGCGCAAACAATATATACAATTTCAGGGTATCAGAGGGGATGTGTAGTTGGGTTCAAACAAGTTGGTCGCGGTAAGCGGCGAATCACTCGACTTTGGACAGGAGCGATTCCACTATTCGGCGATTTGGCAGGAATGGGTGAACCATGACCGAACACAGCGTCAAGAAGAAAGCTGTCAGCCTAGAAATAAGATAGAACTTGAGGAGCGAGCAATCATCATCGAGGCACTCAGACCTCAGGAGTCATCATTATCATTAATCAGAAGTGCAACTGGTGCTTCAGTGACCACAAAGACCATTAACAGATGGCTCACAGAAAGGGGGCTGAGCTCAAGGCGTCCCTTTTTCCGACTGAAACTGACTTCTGTACACCAACAAACCCGTTTGAATTCGGCCTGGAATCTCATTCAGTGGAGTAGAATTGTCTTCGGTGATCCCGTTTCGAACTGGGCCACAATGACCAGCGAAGACGTGCCTGGAGACGTCCCAGACAGCGGGCGACATCCACGAGTGATGGTGTGGGGTGACATTTCATTTAATAGAGGGGCATCTTTGTTTGTCAACCGCAGCACACTTACTGCACGGTGGTACGTCGACAATATTCTACGCCCCGTTTTGTTGCCATTCATGGTAAGCCATCCTGGGCTTTCATTTCAGCAAGATAATGCCAGCCCGCACATGCAAATAGTTTCTGCTGCTTGCCTCCGTGCTTTCCAAATCCAGTCTTGACCGCCAAGGTCGTTGGATCTCTTCGCAGTTGAAAACATTTAGAACATTACGGACAGGGTACTCCAACCAGCTGGGTATTTTGACGATATAACGCGCCAGTTGGACAGAATTTGGCACGATATCCCTCAGAAGGACATCCAACAACCCCGTCAATCAGTGTCAAGCTGAATGACTGCTTGCATAAGGACCAAAAATGGTCCAACGCGGTATAGGCTTGCTCAGTTAATGAAGCACTTTCTCTTGAATATATCATCCATTTTTACTGAGATTCTAATAATTTGTTTGTTTGTTCATATACGCCACATATACCGATTTCCATCCCGCTCGGATGATTCCCTCGTGGTGTGTGGTTTTATTGTCTTAGAACGTGTGATAGGGTAAGCATTGACTTTCATTATTGCGTGAGAGGTGGTGACCGGAGGCAAAGGCTCCTAGTAGGGGTAGATAATAATGGTTCCTGTCCTCAGGTTGCTGTTCACTGAAGACGAGGAAGGACGTATACTCAAGACAACAAGAGTTGGCAGAAGGGAACAGAGCGACTGTAGACTGTCATTCCACATGAGTTGCGAGTTTTCAGCAGACGTATGTTTTCACAACTGACTAGGGAAGTAATAGATTATGACAGTGCATCAGCTAGCACCCTAAACCGGGACTTAGAGGCAGTTCAAGCACAAGTGAAAGTTCTGAATGCGAGAATAACGCTAACAAGACATTTGCAATCACTAGGAGACAGTATTCGGGACTCAAGAATAGAGTTAACAAGCTAGCATGTAGCCATTTATCAGGCACTGCGTAGGTAATTGAGCCCAGTCCTATTGTCATCTGAACAGTATCTGAAGGGACCGACGAAGTGCAGTAGAGCCTAACAGTTAAAACCTACCTCTCTATTATCATGAAGCACCTGTGGAAGTGATAACAGTCAAAGAAAGTACCAGTGACAGTCAAACACGCACTGTTTAGATGTTACACAACGTGCGAGCATATTCTGCAAATGGGCTGGCCTGCCCTTTCTCTCTATTTAACTCTATTGGTCACGAACTATTTTTTCCCGGAAAAAAAATCATGGTTTTGCTATCCAGTTCTTCGAATTAAATTATGATTTTTCAAATGTATATAGTATTCCGAGGTGCCCACCAATGGGGATCCAACGCGTCTTCAAATGTGTCCATTGTGTTCCAGTGGGTGCAGTATAAGTCGAAAAGTCAAAGTATTTTATTTGATTTTATTTCACCAAAATATATAAATTACACAAAGATTACTTATTAATTACATACATAAACTATGGTTTTACACTTGTGAACAATGATAATCAAAGAAACATTTTTTTATGTCCATTGTTGTTGTTGTGTTCTTCAGTCCTGAGACTGGTTTGATGCAGCTCTCCATGCTACTCTATCTTGTGCAAGCTTCTTCATCTCCCAGTAACTACTGCAACCTACATCCTTCTGAATCTGCTTAGTGTATTCATCTCTTGGTCTCCCTCTACGATTTTTACCCTCCAAGCTGCCCTCCTATACTAAATTGGTGATCCCTTGATGCCTCAGAACATGTCCTACCAACCGATGCCTTCTTCTGGTCAAGTTGTGCCACAAATTTCTCTTCTCCCCAATCCTATTCAATACCTCCTCATTAGTTGTGTGATCTACCCATCTAATCTTCAGCATTCTTCTGTAGCACCACATACCGAAAGCGTCTATTCTCTTCTTGTCCAAACTATTTATCGTCCATGTTTCACTTCCATACATGGCTACACTCCATACAAATACTTTCAGAAACGACTTCCTACACTTAAATCTATACTTGATGTTAACAAATTTCTCTTCTTCAGAAACGCTTTCCTTGCCATTGCCAGTCTACATTTTATATCCTCTCTACTTCGACCATCATCAGTTATTTTGCTCCCCAAAAAGCAAAACTCATTTACTACTGTAGGTGTCTCATTTCCTAATCTAATTCCCTCAGCATCACCCGATTTAATTCGACTACGTTCCATTATCCTCGTTTTGCTTTTGTTGTTATATCCTCCTTTCAAGACACTATCCATTCCGTTCAACTGCTCTTCCAAGTCCTTTGCTGTCTCTGACAGAATTACAATGTCGTCGGCGAACCTCAAACTTTTTATTTCTTCTCCATGGATTTTAATACCTACTTCAAATTTTTCTTTTGTTTCCTTCACTGCTTGCTCAATATATAGATTGAATAACATCGGGGAGAGGCTACAACCCTGTCTCACTCCCTTCCCAACCACTGCTTTCCTTTCGTGTCCCTCGACTCTTATAACTGCCATCTGGTTTCCGTACAAATTGTAAATAGTCTTTCGCTCCCTGTATTTTACCCCTGCCACATTCAGAATTTAAAAGAAAGTATTCGAGTCAACATTGTTAATAGCTTTCTCTAAGTCTACAAATGCTAGAAACTTAGGTTTGCCTTTCCTTAATCTGGCTTCCAGGATAAGTCGTAGGGTCAGTATTGCTTTACGTGTTCCAATATATCTACGGAATCCAAACTGATCTTCCTGCAGGTCGGATTCTACCAGTTTTTCCATTCGTCTGTAAAGAATTCGTGTTAGTATTTTGCAGCTGTGACTTATTAAACTGATAGTTCGGTAATTTTCGCATCTGTCAACACCTGCTTTCTTTGGGATTGGAATTATTATATTCTTCCTGAAGTCTGAGGGTATTTCGCCTGTTTCATGTATCTTGCTCACCGGATGTAGAGTTTTGTCAGGACTGGCTCTCCCAAGGCTGTCAGTAGTTCTAATGGAATGTTGTCTATTCCTGGGGCCTTGTTTCGACTCAGGTCTTTCAGTGCTGTGTCAGGCTCTTCACGCAGTATCACATCTCCCATTTCATCTTCATCTACATGCTCTTCCATTTCCATAATACTGTCCTCAAGAACATCGCCCTTCTATAGACCCTCTATATACCCCTTCCACCCTTCTGCTTTCCCTTCTTTGCTTAGAACTGGGTTTCCATCTGAGCTCTTGATATACAAGTGGTTCTCTTTTCTCCGAAGGTCTCTTTAATTTTCCTGTAGGCAGTATCTATCTTGCCCCTGAAGAGATAAGCCTCTGCATCATTTCATTTGTACTGCGTTTTTATATTTTCTCATTTCATCAATTACGTTCAATATTTCTTCTGTTACCCAAGGATGTCTACTAGCCCTCGTCTTTTTACCTCCTTTATCCTCTGCTGCCTTCACTATTTCATCCATCAAAGCTACCCACTCTTCTTCTACTGTAGTTCTTTCCCCCATTCGTGTCAGTTGTTCCCTCATGCTCTCCCTGAAACTCTGTACAACCTCTGGTTTAGTCAGTTTATTCACGTCCCACCTCCTTAAATTCCCAACTTTTTTCAGTTTCTTCAGTTTTAATCTACAGTTCATAACCAATAGATTGTGGTCAGAGTCCACATCTGCCCCTGGAAATGTCTTACAATTTAAAACCTCGTTCCCAAATCTCTGTCGTACCATTATATAATCTATCTGAAACCTACTATATCCAGGGTTATTCCATGTATACTACCATTTTTATTATTCTTGAACCAAGTATTAGCTATGTGCTCTGTGCAAAATCCTACCAGGTGGCTTCCTCTTTCATTTCTTCCCCCCCAATCCTTATTCATCTACTACGTTTGTCTCTTTCCCTTTATCTACTACCGAATTCCAGTCACCCATGACTATTAAATTTTCGTCTCCCTTCACTATCTGAATAATTTCTTTTATTTCATCATACATTTCTTCAACTTCTTCGTCACCTGCAGAGCTAGTTGGCATATGAAATTGTACTACTGCAGTAGGCGGGGGCTTCGTGTCTATCTTGGCCACAATAATGCGTTCACTGTGCTGTTAGTAGTAGCTTACCCGCACTCCTGTTTTTTATTCATTATTAAACCTACTCCTGCATTACCCCTATTTGATTTTGCATTTATAACCCTGTATTCGCCTGACCAAAAGTCTTGTTCCTCCTGCGATTGAACTTCACTAATTCCCTCTATATCTAACTTTAACCTATCCATTCCCCTTTTTAAATTTTCTAACCTACCTGCCCGATTAAGGGATCTGACATTACACGCTCCGATCCGTAGAACGCCAGTTTTCTTTCTCCTGATAACGACGTCCTCCTGAGTAGTCCCCGCCCGGAGATCCGAACGGGGGACTATTTTTACCTCCGGAATATTTTACCCAAGAGGACGCCATCATCATTTGACCATACAGTAAAGCTGCATGCTCTCGGGAAAAATTACGGCTGTAGTTTCGCCTTGCTTTCAACCGTTCGCAGTACCAGCACAGCAAGGCCGTTTTGGTTAGTGTTACAAGGCCAGATCAGTCAATCATCCAGACTATTGCCCCTGCAACTACTGAAAAGGCCCCTGCCGCTCTTCAGAAACCACACGTTTGTCTGGCCTCTCAAGAGATACCCCTCCGTTGTGGTTGCACCTACAGTACGACTATCTGTATCGTTGTGGCACGCAAGCCTCCCCACCAACGGCAAGGTCCATGGTTGATGGGGGGTGGGGGTTCTATCCATACACAAGTGAATGTTACATTTTACGCAATAAAATTTGGTTTTGCCTTCGCAACCCAGTTTATTGCCCCTGTCAAATAATTTTTGTCACTGACCACTGGAAGATGCCTAACGTTGTCCAAACGAACATCAGCTTCTGGACGAACTTCCGCACTGGCTCGTTTTGAAATACTTGTAAATGGCATTGGACTCTTACTAGTGGGATGCCCCCTTTTCCTGTCAGCTGACTTATCTATTTTTCTCAGTACTTTGACCACACTTGCCCTAAAGTGAAGCAAATCAAGGGTCTTATTTTTAGGAACACCTAATTCTGATGTGTTTTTCTGTACTCAATCCGTGCATTTACACATGCAATATCAACTGCATGAGCAAACATGCGAAGCATCCACGTTCACGATCCGATGAATGTGCGATAAATTGTGCTCAGAAAATCCATATTATAGACTCCTCCCATATGTTGAATGTAAACTTGAATAACTTCAGGCTGGTCGATTGTAACATATTTATTTTCAGTTTTGTACCATCTTTTCCCACGAAATTCGACGCCATTACGACTGGCTTATTGTCATATCATTTTGTTAGCATAACTTCTCCTTTTTCACTTGTCAGTTCCTCAACAGAGGCTCTATCACATTTCTTCATGTCTTTGTCACTCGAAAATGGTAGGTTCTTGAAGCGATTTTGGTGCACCGTACATAATGCGTACATATTCTTACGTCTCAATTATTGCGGGAGACTGTAATTTGGGAAATATCATCGAAAATGAGAAGCACATTTGTTACATTGAATCCTTCTGCTAATTTCACCATTACTGATGCACCTATTGGGTTACCGGCCATAAGCCTTTGACGTCGTTATTCCACGCGTCTAAGCCAATTCTGGCCCGTACTGCACAGAAGTTGCAACGTTGGTCTTTGTTTTTGTCTAACTACAATTACGAAATCTTGTTTTGCCCTGCGGCCCAGCATGGCAATGCTGATGCTTTGTCTCGTCTGCCTATCGGTCCTGACAAAGTGTTTGATTCTTCCGAACTGTCCTGCATATTTATTGATTCACAAGATAAGGAATCAGCTGAAGGTTTTCCGGTGGATTTTCGTCGCATTGCTTCCGCGACCGCCGCCGATGCTTCTTTGTAGATTCTTTTGCAGTATATTCGTACTCAATGGCCTTCATCTGCTACGCAGATTCGTGATCCACTTGTTCGACGTTACTTCAAGCAATGTCACAACTTGTCTGTACACCACGGTGTTACCTTGTTACGAACTGACAATGATCAGTCTCGTATGGTTGTACCTCATTCGTTGTAGTCGGAAATCCTCCGATTGCTGCACACTGGTCATTGGGGTCTAGTGCAGACGAAGCAATTAGCGCATCGTCACTGCACTTGGGGCGGCATTGATAAACAAATTGAGAATTTGCTTGCTAACTGTCGCTCTTTGCGATGAGCATCAATCTGATTGCTGCCAGCACTTCTTTGCGTGGCAGCGCGTTAATATTGATTTTGCCGGTCTGTTCCTGGACACCCGCTGGTTGCTAGTTATTGATGCGTACAGCAACATTTTGTTGTGCCTATGTCTTCTACTACATCTGCCAGTACTATTTGGGCTTTGACGTCTGTTTTTTGCATTGGGGGATATCCTGAAGCTATTGTCTCTGACAATGGCCCTCAATTCGTGTCATCAGAGTTCGAAGCGTTCTGTGTAGCTAATGGTATTCGCCATCTGACCTAAGCCTCGTTCCATCCCCAGTGGAATGGTGCATCTGAACGCTTTGTGTGTAAATTTAAATCGAAGATGAGCAAGTTGCGCGCCATGCACTCTCGTGAGCACGCACTACGGACTTTCCTTGCTTCATATCGCTCCCAGCCGCGCGGCACCCGTTCACCAGCGGAATTGCTACATGGCCGCTCCCATCGGTCACTCCTGCAGCTATTGCACCCGTCGCCGCACTGTCCTGCTGCTTCGCCTCATTTTAGCTTGGCGCTGCATGATTTGGTGTTCTATAGCGTTTTGTCTGGCAGGCAGCGCTGGGAGCAGGGGCGCATTCTTCGCCAGCTTCGCCACGCCTTATTTATAATTTCTGGTCCCTCCGGCACTGTCAAGCGATACTGGAACCAGATGTGTTTGTGCTGTCCTCGGTTTTCTGCCGCTGGTTGTTTTCCGGCAGAATAGGCTGCTTTGCGGCTTCCGCCACCTCAGCCCACGACCCCACCGTAGGCGTCTCCGCCGCAGGCGCTGCTGCCGACGCCGCTGCGGCCGTTCCGGTCACCTGCACCAGACGGACGCCTCTCGCCGCCGCCACGGCTCCACCTCCGGCCGCTGCACCGTCGCCGCCACCGCCGTGTTGCTACGCGATGCCGGAACCGACCGACGCTGAGGCTGCTGTCACGCTGCGGCCGCCGTCGCCGCCCATGGAAGTCGTTGCTCCGCCTCCTCATCCGAGCATACCCAGTGGCGGTGTGCGGCAGGTTTTCCACGGGCCGTTTTCCTCGCCCCCTGGCGAGCAATTTGGGGTCGCAGGTGGACAGCGCGCCCCAACAGTTCTGCTGTCTGCCCCCTCAGTTGCACCGACCCTAGGTTCCTCCACCCGCCGTCGGAAGCCCTACTCAACGACGGTGCTTCGTTTCAGGGGGGAGGGATGTGGTATCGATAGCTACGATACCACAACGTAGGTGCACTCTGCTAGGTTGGCACCTCGGCACCGACACCGACGACAGCGCCCTTTGGCCAGTGCTGTGCAGCTCTACGAGCGCCTCTCCAGTTTCAGCCCATTTGATTTCGAGTAGACGACCAAGTAACACTGTTTCTATTTCATAGTGGGCGAGCCACTACAGATTTTGCCTGTGTAACATGATGCACGGCTTCGCACCTATGTGCTCATCTGTACACAAAGTTAAGTAAAAGAGTTATAGCCCGTATGCAATACCAAAGCATTTCACCTTTTCCTGCTCCTACTCACTTCCTACATTCGGCTTACCCTTCAGTTTACAGGAGCAGACCCACTTGCCGCCAATCCAGGCAGGATACAAAATAAACGGCTCGTGTTGTCTGTAGTTTAACAATGCCTAGACGGTCAATACGGCGGTTCGAATTATGGCTCGGAGGAACCCTGACAGCAACGCCACCATGTTAAATAATGCTTTTCGTGCAGCCACAGGACGTCGTGTTATGACTCAAACTGTGCGCAACAGGCTGCATGATGCGCAACTTCACTGCCGACGTCCATGGCGAGGTCCATCTTTGCAACCACGACACCATGCAGTGCGGTACAGATTGGCCAAAAACATGCCGAATGGACCACCCAGGATAGGCATCACGTTCTCTTCACCGATAAGTGGCGCATTTGCCTTCAATCAGACAATCGTTGCAGACATGTTTGGAGGCAACCTGGTCAGGCTGTATGTCTTAGGCACACTGTCAAGCGAGTGCAGTAAGGCAGAGGTTCCCTGCTTTTTTTGGGGGGGCATTATGTGCGGCCGATGTACGCCGCTGGGCATAATGTCGAGGCATTCCTCTTCATGGACGACAATTTGCGGTCGCATCGTGCACATCTTGTGAATGACTTCCTTCAGGATAACAACATCGCTCGACTAGAGTAGCCAGTATGTCCTCCAGACATGAAGCCTATCGAACATGTCTGGGATAGAATAAAAAGGGCTGTTTTTGGACGACGTGAACTACCAATCACTCTGAGGGATGTACGCCGATTCGCTGTTGAGGAGTGGGACAATGTGGAGCAACAGTGCCTTGATGAACTTGTGGATAGTGTGCCAAGACCAATACAGGCATGCATCCATGCAAGAGTACGTACTACTGGGTATTAGAGGTACCGGTGTGTACAGCAATTTGGTACAATATGGTGGTACAATATGCAATGTGGTACAATATGCAATGTGTGGTTTTCATGAGCAATAAAAAGGATGGAAATAATGTTTATGTTGATCTCTATTCCAATTTTCTATACAGGTTCCTGATCTCTAGGAACCGAAGTGATGCAAAACTTTTTGATGTGTGTAATATCGATACAGATGCGGCCAAAAACGACCGCTGTAACTGAACATCCAGGTGTAGTGATCAAAAAGCCAAACGATTGCTTTCGGTGTAACGGAGTGTGGCTACGCAAGAAAAATCAATTAAATAAAAGGACCACTTCTATTAATATGCTAGCACGTCATTACGTCATGGCACCTACTGGGGACAGATGACTACATGCTGAAACCAGAGACACTTCGGCATATGAGGTGTGTCCCATTTGCAATAACACCACCAGCTTTGACATGCATAAATACTGATCATGCAGCCAAACAGGTCATCGAATCGGTTAGTCGAGTCGGCGTTCATTACAGTTTCGGCGTCCGCCGTGAGGTCACACTGCTCAATCGTTATCTTGGCAGGACTACCTATCAGATGCTTCAATCGCCATCTGATGGACTGAGAGTCGAACTGAGGGCCTCCCAGATATCGAGCCATTACGACGCTCGCTAACGTCAGTCTCCCCTAGTTAACTGTCTTGTAACCTGCAGGAGGTTTCAGCCTGCCGCATCAAGCCTGAAATAGCTCGTCCACTAGTCGTGTACGCTGACTATGCAAGATTGTGCCACACTTGGGACGCACTGAGAATAACAGCTAACGGTGACCCATTGCAGGGCTTCGACGCAGGGTCCTGTGGGTCGAGTCTCACCCTCGAGTGCACCAGATGTGGGGTTGGCTCTTTAAAGAGAGGTATTTGTCTAATAAAGGGATTGTACTACCTTCAAACGGTTTCTGGCTTACCCCGAACCACCATCCGCTTTCAGAGCACACAAGACCTTGTACATGAGAAACGTCTTTGTGGTTGGTGCTGGAGCAATAGTGAGAATGTAGTCTTGTATTCCTATGTTCCTCAGTTAATATGGTTTCTTTCAAATTTTAAGTAGGGTTTAGTGCAGTGGTTCTCAATATGAGGGTAAAATGAAATCTGCTTCAGGGTAAAAGCAAAAGGATTCGATTGTGTTTCGGTCAAGAGTATAAATAATTTTGAAAAGCTCACTACTTTGGAAAAGTGCAGTACTGATTGCATTAAAATCCCCCAATTGTTTATAAAATGCTGGGAACGTCTAAATATTGGTAACTGGATCTGCAGTGAGTTAATTTTTTGCCATATAACATGCAAGTTTTCGTAGCTGCAAGCTTCCTATAGAATAAAACAGTGATTATCATTCCCTAACTTCCACTGAATGCCAAGCCGTCTGCAGTTACATAAAAATAAATGGAATTAGATACCATGTTCTAAAACAAAGGAACTCCACAACGGAAATTTAACTGTTGGACTTCAGAGCGACCAGTCTGGTAATGAACTTCACTGAATAATCCCTTGTATGTTTCTCTTACAATGTACACGAGATTAATGACACCGGGGATTGAGTGAGGTGTTGGTAAACACATTGGGGAAACGTTTAACGAACCAAGTTGATTCCAAATTGTTGTCATTACATTAATCATAATTATTCATCGGGGATTTGTTTAGTTAAATGACACACATGGAGGCTCTTGTGTTCATACACGAAGTTTAAAACATCGAAAGAATAACCAAAGGCAAAACTCACCATTTTCTAGTAGAGGTTGACTCGCCAAAACTGCTTTGGGCAAAGAACAAAGTCAGCCCCTTCTGAAAATAGTCACGTAATAGCAAAGTTATCAATCACAAGAACCCCATAATGCTTCTGACAAATCTGAAAAGTCACAAAGTCCCTAACGCAAAAATCTGAACCAATTCCCATCCAAAATCACCTTCCAAGAGCGCACAGACGCGGCACGACCTCTTCACCGGAACCCCGCCCCTCCACAGCGGCTGACGATCGCTGCCTGAAATCCAACCTCCCTCACCGCCGTGGACAGAGACAAAACGAAACTTGGAGTGGGCGAACTGACTAATCCACAAGGAGAATTCGCCTCCAATCAGAAGACAGGAGAAACACCGCATCGCTCCTTTGCCCAAAAGTATCCATCGGATCAACCCTAATTTAAGAGTGACATTAAAAATTAAAATGACTTTTCCAAACTTTATCAGTGTGTGCTTCAGTATATTAATGTTAACATTGTGAAGTCTCAGAATGATGTAATGAATATGTTTTGCTAAATATATTACTTTAAGAAAAAATTTTACTAAGTAATGAAGCTAAAAGGTTCAAAATTGTTTACAATTTCCAAGTATGTGTCACAATCAAAAGTTTCAAGTCTTAACTTGATCAGAGCAATATTTTGGCCAAAACTGGCGTTTTCACGAGAATTTGAAGGCGCTAAATATTAGATACAGAAACGTGAAATTTCGTATACATTAGCTTCTTATAAAATCAGTATGTGTCACTTTTTAAGCTACCTCTACTAGTTTTGGAACAAAAATATCCCTATTCAAAATAGATTAAGTATCATTCGTATCTGTTATATAAAGATTTAATTACAGCACTCGATTACATTGACGAAATAACACAGCTGTGTCAAGTTTCAAGACTTTATTACAAATAACAATCATTACAAACAGTCTTAAACATGCAGTTCAGAGGTAATCTTCTAATGTCTGTTCCGTTCTAAAAATCCTAGCCGGCGAAGTTTAAATGCATTCGAGCTAAAACTCTTTCAGTAACTAATGCCAACTCCATTCATATGAAAATTAAGAAGATTGTAAATTGCTAAACCGCAGAGTTATTAATTAATATGTCTAAGAAAGGGGCCATTTAGATACTGCTACTGGTGCCCAGAGCAGTTGATAGCAGATGTTCCGTTCAGCGGTCCGCTGTGACCATATGTAAATACGGCCAGAGAGGCAGTGAGTAGACACTTGGCACCGAGATATCAATCTGTCCACGTCAGTCAAACGACTGTGTTCGCTGTGCCTCTGATGACGTCACAGCGAGGCAGCTCCCAAACGCGTTTTCGGTAAAAGTAGGAAATGAACTCGCGAGGACTGTACACCGTCCTGGACTGCTTAGTTTTCGTAGAAATAACTGTTTGTGTGCCGCCCGTTATGTTGACAGAACTAGGTGGCAAATGGAGATATTATTTTTCCACTTTCAAGTCGAGAAATTAACTTTGTTGATTACAAGTCAGGGCGATAGACCATGTTATCTGGAACTTCCTTTAGAAGTCGCATCCGAACTGCTAGTAGTGCTATTTCCGATAAGGACATTTTTATTATCATCAAGAGTATTAATATGTTTGTGCCTGCGAATTTGTAATGAATGTATTAACCAGCTACAACTCAAAACTTTTATTTGTAGTTATAGTTCCTGATCCTGCTGAGTAAATAGCAAGTAGGATCAGTTTCTTTCAGTGAATACAATGAGTAATGTGGGCTTGCAGACTCAAAATTGTGGTCAGTATGTCCTCCATCACTTTCTGGCTAACCGCAAAATAGTTGCCAGGTTCTTGTAACCGGTGAAGATAGACTTTTAGATTATTTTACCTTCCACCCTACTTATGGTTTTAATCGGCCAGGAAATTGAACTGTGAAAGTGATCGATACAAAACAGAGAACTCGGTAGGTGCTTATAGGCTACCGAAGTGAAACATGCCCAAACGAGTGCGAGAACAGTGTTAAAATTTGCTCGCGAACGTGGAAAGTAAATTCGGAATGTTAGGCACAGTAACCTTGAAAGTGATGGAAGAAGGTCACAGGACGACACTATATCACGGCTACCACCGACACTGAGGTTAGAAGAAGACGGTGCATCATGATCGAGATGCGTGCACCTACAAGTTATCTACAAGCTACTGCATGTGCTCACCGGTGCCCAGCCTCCACTGGAGCTACAGCAGTAGGCGATACTGGCCACTACCCTCACCGCCGTAGCTGCTACTGCTACCTGCATTACGTCACAACGCGTCGTGTCACGTTTGCTGGTGCACCACGCTGGCGCCGCTCGTCGAGATGAAGCAGTTAAGTTAAGAATATTTAAAGTATTTGTTAATTTCTTCTTACGGGCTGTTAGAAACGGAATCTAATAACAAGGATAATGTGAAAGTTAATATGTAACCAGGCTCTGACATTTCCTATTCAGCCTCAGATGAAAAAAACAAAAAATGGCTCTGAGCGCTATGGGACTTAACATCTTGGGTCATCAATTCCCTAGAACTCAGAACTGCTTAAACCTAACTAACCTAATGACATCACACACATCCATGCCCGAGTCAGGATTCGAACCTGTGACCGTAGGAGTCCCGCGGTTCCCAACTGTAGCGCCTAGAACCGCACGGCCACCGCGGCCGGTATGAAAATCTCCTTGGAATCTAAATGATTACTCATCTTTTCGTTTGATATAACTTTCGACTATCAAAAGTACAAGGTACTTTAGAGGTTTTCTTCACTTCATATTAAATTCAGTGTTCGAAAACAGCAGCATATTAAAATTTCAGCTTCCCATACTCGTGAAAATAGAGAGACTTCACTAAAATAGCGTGGTTTAATGAACCCTAGCGACGATAAATGCGTGTTTTTCCTCCACAAAGGAAGCTGAACTGACGTTAACTGCAATAAACTACTATACAGATTGTAAAAGTAAGCTACCAACGTGTTCGAGTACAAGTTATCCGTCACTTCATGAAAACATTGAGGAATACATCGACTGGGGTGTGTGAAACCCAATCTAACTGACGAAAGGTTGAATATGTTGCCACAAGAGTCGTAATTCAGCTTTGGACTAAGTTTCCAGATGTCATGCCATTTCACTCCAACACTTCGTTACATCTGTTATCCCTACAGCAGCAGAACTCTGTCTAGAAAACACCCTCTTGTTGCAATATGGAATTAGAGTGAGACGACACGTGTAACTTACTTTCAGAAGTCCATACGTAGTTTACATTACTGGTAAAAAGAGAGGAACGACTATTATCTAGTAAGGGAAAAGGAAAACTGTAGTTCGTATTTAAATGAGACTGCCAAAGAAACATCTATTATTCGATTCACAGAAGAAGAAAATTATAAAAACTAAAAGAAAAACCATAAAGTAAAATAGTGTACAAATAAATGAAAGCGATTGTTTTACAGAACATCCGCTTCCACCTTTAGTAACCCAAGAAGTATAAGGCGGATCCTCCCGAGTAGCTGTGCGTCTTAACGCGAGCGTTTTAGGGACGGGGAGGTATGTCAGTCCCGGATCAAAACCAGCCGGCGGATAAACGACGAGAGATTGGTGTGCCGACCAACCCGGATGTGGGAATTCAGGTGTTTCTCCACATTCCAGTAGGTGAATACCAGGCTAGTTTCCAAGTTACGGTTCAAATACACGCTACGCAGACATTTAGAACACTCTCTGATGCTTGTACACAGAATTTACTCAATACGCAGATGGACTGGGAGCACTGATTCTGTCCTTGGGGAGGAAGGCTGAATAATAGACTTATTACCTTAGCTAATTCGTCTCATTAAAACTCTCACTCTCGTCCTTCATTATATCGCTAGTAAATCTTGCTATTATTACGCTGCACTTCTTTCCTTGGCCACAGCTTGTTCCTAAGTTCTAGGGTTCTCTAAAAAATTGCTTTGCATGTTGAAACGAAATTCTTATTCGTACCCCTTTGACATAATTTAAACACATAAGTTACATGTTTAGGTCTACGCTCTTCATTTGCCTATGCCGCAATAACAGGGTGTCAACATAACAGAGGTAACCGGATTTAACTGTATTTGCTTGTTGGTTCCCGTGTGTAGATATTAGCTGTGTGCGCAATTACGGATAACCGGACGCGCAATGCGGTTTAGTCTATGTGCTCAAATTTGCGTGGAGGTCTAGATGTAGCGCTGAAATTTCTATTAATAGTAAGCTTGAGACCATATGTTCTCATAACATGTAGTTTAGCTCTTTGTGATGTTGCTGTAAATATGAGGGCATACTGAAAACTAATGCCTTCAAATTTTTCATGTGAAAACTCTTATAGCTTTTTAAATAAAACAAACGTTATTAACAGTCTACACCTTATTCTTAATCTCTATATATTTATCTCTCGATATATAGACCATGGCGACGAACATATTTCACCTCAAAAAGACCAGTTTGTTTTCGCCGTCACTGTAGAATGTTTTACTTTGTTGACAGAGCCACAACCTCATCTCTGACTGCGACGCTACATTACTATAAAAATGAAGTCATCGAAGGTGCTCTTTAAGTTTTGGAAACAGATGAATATCGGATAGGGTCAAGTGAGGACTGTATGCAGAACGATCGTTGATAGTAAACCCAAGGTGTCAGATTATTGCAGAAGTCGCAGCATTCGTGTGCGATCTGGCATTTTCATGCTGAAGAAGAGGGTGCTCCATGTGTAGACTAACTCTTCAAATTCGAAACTCAATTCTAGCATGCAGTTTCTCATGTGCCAGCATAGTTACGTTGCACAATTCCATGTTAGTCGCTGCAATTCGAAACTCTCTAGTGGCAGAGTGCTGAAATTATGTAAACATGAACAATAAAGATGTATGATGCCTGTAATGTTCGTTTTATTTAAAAAAGCTATAAGAGTTTTCATGTAAGAAGGGCGAAGGAATTACTGTTCAGAACGCCATCGTACATCCGTAAAATTACCAGGAAAATCGAATTAAACTTTCTGTAAAGTGGTGGATTCTGTGACGATGCTACAGACTATCCGGGTTGATGCAGAAGAGTAAATGTAACAATTTGAAGCAAGGGGCCCTGGCCCGGAAACGACCGAGTCGAAAGTCGTAAGCGAGAATCGTGCCGCTATCTCTGATAGTGGACCTCTTTTATTGCAAGTTCTTTGCTCTCCATATTTTTGGAGGAGATAGTATGGACCAAAACCAGAAAAGATAGTCCAGTCAACATAGGCTCTAAAGCGGATACCTTAAGAGGTGCGCTTATTCAGTAGAAGACATGGGTAGGAAAGTAACGAAAGTTTCAGGTGGAATGACGATCTCATCTCAAGGTCACTGATATGGACATCCGGTGTCAGGTTACGTACTTGATCGACATGAAATCAAGGTCGCCCCCACTCTGTGCCCCGGGGAACCACCGGCAGATGTACGTGGTACATTTAAGGTCAGCCAGGGAACACTCTCCCCCTTCCATCCCACCCCTCTCCCCGCCCTTCTGGACTAATAAGAAGGGTGGACCAATACGAAACGAGATCTCCTCTCCCCCCTTTGTACTGTTATGAATGCAGCTGCCGGAACCCCTTCTTTCAAGTTCTAGTCATCATAGTGAGAAGATGAAGCGCCGGCATCTGGTACCTGCCGTCGCTCCTAGGCACAATAGGAATAAAACTATTGAATTTGAAAGCAAGTATATAATAATATTGTAAATATTATTGTTGTTATTAACAAATATGTACTCGATTCTTCTTATACTTCGTTTTTGGTCCAGTACAATGCGCCCCTGATCTGGAAGTAGCGGATTTGCTGGAGGAGGAGTGATTTCAGGTGTGTCGCAGGGGAGTGTCGTGGGACCGTTGCTATTCACAATATACATAAATGAACTTGTGGATAACATCGAAAGTTCACTGAGGCTTTTTGCCGATGATGCTGTAGTATATCGAGAGGTTGTAACAATGGAAAATTGTACTGAAATACAGGAGGATCTGCAACGAATTGACGCATGGTGCACGGAATGGCAATTGGATCTGAATGTGGACAAGTGTAATGTTCTAGGAATACACAGAAAGAAAGATCCTTTATCATTTAGCTACAATATAGCAGGTCAGCAACTGGAAGCACTTAATTCTATAAATTATCTGGGAGTAGGCATTAGGAGTGATTTAAAATGGAATGATCATATAAAGTTGATCGTCGGTAAAGCAGATGCCAGACTGAGATTCATTGGAAGAATCCTAAGGAAATGCAATCCGAAAAGAAAGGAAGTAGGTTACAATACACTTGTTCGCCCAGTGCTTGAAAATTGTTCACCAATGTGGGATCCGTACCAGATATGGTTGATAGCAGAGATAGAGGAGATCCAACGGAGAGCAGCGCGCTTTGTTGCAAGACCATTTAGTAACCGCGATAGCGTTATGGGGATTATAGATAACCTCCAGTGGAAGACTCTGCAGGAGAGACGCTCAGTAGTTCGGTACGGGCTTTTGTCAAAGTTTCGAGAACATACCTTCACCGAGGAGTCAAGCAGTATATTGCTCCCTCCTACGTATATCTCGCGAAGAGACCATGAGGATAAAATCAGAGAGATCAGAGCCCACACAGAGGCATACCGACAATCTTTCTTTCCACGAACAATACGAGACTGGAACAGAAGAGAGAACCGATAGAGGTACTTAACGTACCCTCCGCCACACACCGTCAGGTGGCTTGCGGAATATGGGTGTAGATATAGATGTAGACATAGTACTGTCTGCACTGACACAGCTGCAGTAGCAGCCTGCAGATGGGCCTCCTGATTTATCGGGCCTAGTGTCACTCAGCGCCGGCCGGAGTGGACGAGCGGTTAAAGGCGCTACAGTCTGGAACCACACGACCGCTACGGTCGCAGGTTTGAATCCTGCCTCGGGCATGGATGTGTGTGATGCCCTTAGGTTAGTTAGGTTTAAGTAGTTCTAAGTTCTAGGGGACTTATGACCACAGCAGTTGAGTCCCATAGTGCTCAGAGCCATTTGAAGCATTTTTTTTTTGTCACTCAGCTACACTGTACTGCCACTGCAGCCGCTGTTGTTCACCTCTACTGTGCGACTGCGACAGCCACAGCACCAGCCCACAGTGGTGGAAGTACCGCAGCTCACACAACTGCAGACAAGTCACCCACCACTAGTGCTACTGTTCGCCAGCACATATAATGTTAGTCTATGTGGCTCTAAACAAGTAGATGTCGGCCTGGATCCAAATAATGCCTTTCGCATGGTGACTGGAGTTGACAATGTGCAACGCGTTGACTCCAAAGTTCAATAGTTGTGGTATGAGTGGAAATATATGTGCAATATGTTCGGTTATATAAAGAATAAAATGACAGACATGTATGATACATCCCGCACCCCAATAGAGGTTGAAATGATATGTTAAGTCACAATATTTGATTTGTATGGTAGGGCCAGAATATATACTTGAAACTTTCAAGTGTTGTGAAATTATTTGTTAAGTACGGTGCAATAACGATCAGTACAGAAAGATTGTACCACTGGCAGCCATGTGAATATGTAGAATACTTGAGCAAAAGTAGCTTTACAATGATCCAAGTGGCGAAGTGTATCAATTCCTGGATACCACCCATACCAAAGTTGTAACTGTAAAACCTGTAAAGACTGTAGAGTATGAGTACACTGGGGAATTTCTATGTGGGTATGCCTCCTTTTAGACTGAATGCCATTCAGTCCGAGTTTAAGACCCACAACTATTTTCCAAATTTTGTGTTACCGCTACACAATGAAATTTTTATAACAAAATCAATAAAGCGGAGTTTGTTTTCTACAGAGTTGCTTATTTCACAAACGCCCACCACATATAAGCAAGGTAAAAGACCGGACACGAAAAATTAAAGATCAATATCCCCAACTTCTGTTTGCTGCAGAAACCTTGAACACATTCTCAGGTCGGAAACAAATTTTCTTCAGACTAAGGAGCTTATGTTCACGAATGAGCATGGTTTCAGAAAGCATCGCTTGTGCAAAACTGAGATTCTCGTTTTCTTACATGATGTACTGAGAGCCGTAGTGAAGCTCAACGATCCGATTCCATACTTCAAGATTTCCGGAAAGCATTTGACACGGCGCTCCATTGCAGGCTGCTAACGAAGGTACGAGCAAATGAAATAAGTTCACAGTGACTCGCAGACTTCTTAAATACTAGAACCCAGTATGTTGTCCGCGACGGTGAGTGTTCATCAGAGACAAGGATATCGTCGTAAGTGCCCCAGGAAGTTGTAGTAGGATCGATGTTGTTCTCTATATACATAAATGATCTGGCGACAGGGTGGGCAGCAATCTGCTGTTGTTTGCTGATGATGCAGCGGTGTACGGTAAGGTGTCGAAGCTGAGTGACTATAGGAAGATACAAGAAGACTTAGAGAAAATTTCCAGTTCGTGTGATGAATGGCAGCTAGCCCTAAATGTGGAAAAATGTAAGTTACGTAGGAAGAACAAACCTGTAATGTTCGGATACAGCCTTACTAGTGTCCTTCTTGACACAGTTAAGTCGTTTAAACATCTGAGCGTAACGCTGCATAGCGATATGAGGTGGAACAGGCATGTGAATACTGTGATAGGGTAGGCAAATGGTTGACTTCGGTTTACTGGGAGAACTTTAGGAAGGAGTGGTTTACCTGTAAAGGAGTCCACATATATGATGCTGGTGCGACCTGTTCTTCAGTACTGCTCGAGTGTTTGGGATCCGTACCAGATCGGATTGAAGGACGAACCATTTCAGAGGCGAGCTGCTACATTTGTTACCGGTAGGTTCGAACAATACGTAAGTGTTACGGAGATGATTCGGGAACTCAAACTGGAGTCCCTGTAGGGAAGGCGACGATCTTTTCGAGAAACACTATTGAGAAAATTTAGGGAACCGGCATTTGAAGTTGACTGCCGAACGATTCTCCTGTCACCGACATACATCGCACGTGAGGACCATAAATATAAGATACGAGAAATTAGGCCTCATATGGAGGAGTATAGACGGTCGTTTTTCCTTCGTTCTATTTGCGAGTGGAAAAGGAGAGGATATGACAAGTAGAGGTTGAGAGTACCATCCTCCACGCGCCGTACGATGTTTTGCGGAGTATGTAAATCTCCTATCCAACTACCAGAGTCAGAATGCTCAAATGCCACAGCCACAGCCCCAGTACCTCCGCCATCACTGCTACCGCTGCCACTGGCGGCACTGCTGTCATTACTGCCGCCACCAGCAGTTCCTCCCATGACACAGCCCCCTCACCTTGACATCATAGCTGGCACTGCCCCTGTCACCACCACCGGTGGTCAACAGATGTGTATGACTATTCAATATGGAGGGTGTACTAAGAACTGAAAATTTGCGACGTATCACTTGCCTGATGAGTGGCCATTGCTTCTCGCTCATGAAGGTCCATATCTCACTAACGGATGGAGCAAGGCTCAGGTGCCTCATTGAAATAATAATTAATGAAAATGATGTGGCCTAAACAGTAACACCTAGTGTATTTGCTATGCTGCTGTGCATACATACATATTGTTATTTTAAAACAATATTGTGTAGGAAAAAAGCATTTATTGTGCCTCTGTAAACTTTCTTATTAATTGATGACAATCGTGTCGGGTCTGTAGCCGCAAAATGTCGTCATTTTGGCACAATATTTCGGCGGTCCACCTGGCAGCCATCTTCAGGTGAGTAAGCCGTGGCACTAACTCGCCGGAACAGTTAGTGCGACGGCTTACTCACCCGAACATGGCAGCCAGGTGGACCGCCAAAATATTGTGTCAAGACGATGGTATGTTCTGACTGTGGGCCCGACGTGAATATCATCAAAACCGTTTATTATTTTCCACTTTAGAAACAACGCAATGTGGTGTATTGGGAGGAGGCATCATAGTGATTATAGCAGGGTCCATACATAGAAGTCCCTCATTTTTAAACACTTGAGGCGGCAAGGTGAATCTGTGTGAATTATCACATAGCAGAGACATAAGCTATTTACGAAACAGGTAATAGTGTACAACATACAAACTATTACGTTGTTCAGTAAGTTTCTTGCAAACGTCAAAATGCGCATTATAAATCTTTCGTGATGTCAGGCACTCGTACATGTAATACGCAGCAGTAACTTGATTTTCATCATCTTGGAAGCCATAGCCCTCCAGCTGAATCGTCATAACATATTCAGGAATATCCAGAACGTGTAGCTTAAGTCGTTTTCTTGAATACATCAAAGTTGTGTAGTCACCGTTCTCCCTAAATAGCGAGGTAATAATCGATGCATCAATCGATCTGACTTGCACTACACATTCACCACCATCACTTGAGTTAACGACGAACACGCGAACACAAGCACTCCAGAACTGATAATAAAATAGTTCGTTCTGACGATGAATATGCATTTGAAGCGAATATATCCGGTCTTTATAGCGTGACTTTTTTCAGTGTTGCGTACACTCACTCAAATAATGTACAGTATGACCAAATAGTTAATTATAATTTTAAAATTCAACGCTTCATCGAATAATGCAGATTGAGAGGTAAAAATTTTGTTTGAAATGGTATGTGGTTTCATTGACACAAAAGAGAAGTGGAAAAAAATGACCAACAGGTGACGATTTATATTATACAAAAGCAATGCTTAGCGTAAGAACAGATTTTTAGCAAATATTATGTTCTTGTAACAAATGATCATCATGTGGAAAGTCTTTCAACAACAATACTTGTAGTTGATGGACAGTATTGCGAACAACTCTGTACAGCCTATCAGAGATATGGTGAGAAATTACTTTCAGATGTTGTCTTTTAGCATGCCTATTGACTCCAGGCAATCGCAGTAGATTTGCGACTTCAGGTAACCCCACTACCAATAATCACACAGATTGAGATCAAGCATGACAGAAGTGGCGGCCCAGAACGCGATCCTCACCAAACAACGTGTGCATGGGATATTTCATACATGTAGCAGTATGGGCTGGAGTGCCATCCTGCATAAAAGTCGTTCCTTCCATCAGGTATTTATCAAGCAGGCTAGGGATCATGCGATTCTGTAACATATCAGCATATCTTGCACCCGTCACGCTGACAATTGGAGAAGCAGCACCCCACATTTCTTCTAATTTTAAAAATGAGCAGCATCAGTAGCACCGTTTACCGGGAATTTACCTAGGTTTCAGTCGGGATAACCCAACCTTCTTCAGAATAACAGTATCTTTCGTTTGTCCATAGTGGACATCGTCAAGCTAAAACTACAAATCAATAAATTGTCGTCAGACTGTAAAACGTATCTGGCACTGCCTCGGCCCCACTTTGCGAGCGCGATGCGGCAGCCACGAGTGCTGTACTGGAACCGCGGTCGCGAAGTGGGGCTGAGGCAGTTTCAGATAAGTTTTACAGTCTGACGATAATTTATTGATTTGCAGTTTTAGCTTGACGATGTCCACTATGGACAAAAGGTAGATACTGTTATTCTGAAGAAGGTTGGGTTATCCCGACTGAAACCTAGGTAAATTCTAGGTAAACGGTGCGACTGAGGCTGTTCATTATTAAAATTATAAGTAATATTTATACAGTTGCTGACAGCGCCACGAAATGTTGAAGATATTTCACTCCACTTTTCCTTGAAGAAAAAGGATATAATCACAACTGACGTGATAAATCTCCATCACACCATGGCTTTCTCTCCACATAATGGCTTCCATGACAGTTCTAGGATTTCGGGAGACCACATTCTCCAGTTGTGGGTGTTGACAGATCCTGACAGTGTGTGCAGTTCAGCGACATCTGATGGCCAGTTTTCGTACTCGTTCTTGGTTTCTATAAAACCAATGTCATTTCAGGCATGAGTGCCAAGTTCTACCCCTCTACCTACATTATTCAATGAAGCAGTGTATTTTAAAATACTTACACATTTTCTGGGTCTCACTGTACATAAACAGCGATCGATGAAGAGTTCACCCAGTCACGAGAGAACCAGCAAACAGCTACTATGTCAAGGTGAATAGCCGCAGGTGAGGTGAAGAAGCAGCAGCTACGTGATGCGCTGATATTGTTGTTTAACGCTAACTAAGTTTAAATAACACAGGCTATGAATGCATTAGTGTTGGAATGATAACATTCTGGGAGTTCAATCTGGTGGATGTTCATCGTTTTGTGATGATAATGTGTTATTATCCATAGATGAATGGAATCAGCTATGTACTGTGTCAGTGCATATTTCTGCTTTGTTCCAAAGCAACGTTGACTTCATGCCAGTAATGCAGGGAGACCATATGGCCACAGCATGAGACTTCCCTGGAACAAATAAAATACGCAAAACAGACAGTGCATCTTCTGTAACAGTAGACGTTTAATAATTTCCCTTCCTTCTCGATTTATATGGTGAACCGTATGTTGTCGTAGACGGAATTTAGATGTTCTAAAAACGTCAGTAGATAATCAGGTCAATGGGGCCAGATGACAAACGTGTCGTCCACGTATCGTAAAAACCACAGGTTTCCATTTTGTCACTTGTAGTGCCTCCTCTTCGAAGCGAAGACCTACTATATTTCATCTGCATTTCTCTTCTTCTTGAAACTGTCAGACCGAACATAGGCTAATAAATCTCAAGAAAACCTTTGCATTGTAAGTCTTCTCATTATCTTGATTAAGTACTTAGACCTGAAGGTGAAAAACTCACGAAATTTTTGAATTACAGACTTCTTAAATTCAGCATTTTTCTGTTCCAGCCAACAAAATAATTTTTTTTGAATATATATTTTGATTAAATACTGAGTAGCATTGAACTGTTTGTTAAGTAGGTAGGCAGCTAAATTTAGTCTGCAGGAGGCTGAGTCTTTGTCGTGAAAGTGATAAACCACGATTCCAGATGTTCACTACATCTTGAACCCCCAGCGTGTGGATGAAATGTAAATTACGTTTCTGAACGTAATATAATGTGTTACGTGAATATTTTACGCAAAAACACTGATAGAGAGATGTAGTTGAAATGCTGAACGGTAGATAAACGAAATCGTTTGATTTCACCCCTTAAGGAATGGCGTACGCGTAAGTCACCAAAATAATGAAAATTTTTTTGTTGGAACTTGTTTTAGTACATGCTACTGAAACTTCAGTTCCTGGATATTACGTGCCAGTTCCACTCCTAAGTCTGATAAAAATAATAATTAACAAAAACGTACAAGTGCCAAGTCAAATTGTTGCTCTGTATTTCGTCATGCTATTTATTTCTGCGATGTTTTGTTCCAGTTCTGTGCACTCACAATGTGGAGAATATTTCGGTGTTTAGCAGATCGAGAACTTCTACAAAACTGTGTGCTCGGAAGAACTCAAAATCCTAATGAAAGTTACAACTCTCTGATAGAAGTAGTATGCCCAAGACAACATTTGTTTTCACAACTGCTGATGACGTTGCTGCGTATGATGGTTGTTTACTTTTTAACTGTGCTAATCACGGCAGATTACTGACTCTACAGAGGCTGGGTTGTGATCCAGGAGGTTTCACACTGTCGATATTAAAGGAAACTGAGACCAGGAGGCCGGCCGCGGTGGTCTAGCGGTTCTAGGCGCTCAGTCCGGAACCGCGCGACTGCTACGGTCGCAGGTTCGAATCCTGCCTCGGGCATGGATGTGTGTGATGTCCTTAGGTTAGTTAGGTTTAAGTAGTTCTAAGTTCTAGGGGACTGATGGCCACAGATGTTTAGTCCCATAGTGCTCAGAGCCATGTGAGACCAGGAGAATGATGCAGCGGACATTATTGATACTCAGTTTTGAAAATCATGTCAATCTAAGAGGACAAACAGAGAGAGCTTCAGGGTGCGGAGGTAAATGCAAGTGGTTTGCACTAGTTCACCCAGATAAGATAAGGCATAATGCAAACACCATCAGCTCTCTGAATCATGTTTACCGTAACTTACATTTTGTCAAATTTATGTACCTTTTCTTCACAAACCACTGATATTATAGTGCCTAAATTTGGCTTGCAATTAGTCAATGCTACAGTGAAACTTTCTGTGGCAAGAATTTTCATTTACTACAGTAGTAAGTCATTTATGCAAGAGAAAAGCCCTAAGATTTGGTATTTTTCCACGTAAATTTGGAAAGCTGTAAAAATCTATTAAAAGACGATATCAATATTCTGTTCCACAGATATTTGTAGTAATGGTGCAACATACTTTGAACACAAATGCATTAATTTCGTTCTGGCAGATTTTTCAAAAAAGAAACATTTGTACTCACCTAGTTGAAAAACTGTCAGTTCCTTATAATTAAAAACGTATAACTTCAATAAGCGTGAAAACATGTGTGTCCATATAACGTTCCATAACAACTGTACCAAATTTAGTTACAGTACCTTGAAAACTATGGACTCCACAAACTTTTTTTTTCTATGTATTGCAACTTCGCATACGTTCCCCCTTAAGTGTTTGCCATTGCTATACTATTCAAGACTCCTTGGGGCTATTGAACGCTATAATACCGCATTACGCATAAGTCCTGAGAACATAAATCTGTTTACCCATGCTGCTGCTCATCAGCTCTTGCTTAACTGAAAAATCCTGGGTCACGTAAATACAACATAAGAAAATGACGAATAAATATCAGAACTAACAACCCCACAGTTGGAATCGCCATGGCAGAACTTGACAGAGTCATGAATCAACGGTTTTACATGATGCAAGAATGGGACAGAATAACATTCAGGCGCCAAAGGCAGTTCGTAGTATGTATTAGTTGACTTGTCGTTAAGTGACAAAGAGACAAGTAATACACGCCATAGATGTTTTCTTACTTTCGCAGCCAATGGTCGCGGTGACGAGCGTGAACAGTATCGGTTCAATAAGGTGCGCAGTCTTACTACACGAGACAGTTACGCTATTAGGAGAGCATAATGTTACGCACCTCTGCACGTAATCACAATACGACTTCAGAAGCCGGATACTGCTGATGAACATCTACGTCCAGGCAGAGGGACATAACTTATACGTCTTTAAGTCTATCCACACTCTGCATGTACAATGTCCGGTCTACACAGATCGCAAATAGCTGTTGGGCGAAACTGAAATTAGTCTGTGTCCTGCCACTCTCTGAGTGCCAACCCCCCCCCCCCCCCCCCCCCTGCTCCCCCCACCGCCGCCCACCCTCTCTCACTTTGTGTTTGTGTGTGTGTGTTTTTTTTATGAGAGAGAGAGAGAGAGAGAGAGAAGGGAATGAGGGAGAGTGGGAGGGAGGCAGCAAGGAACAGGGAGGAGAGCGGAGGTGCAAAATAAAGACTGAAAAGCAAGAAAAGTAAATGTTATAGAGAAGTATCTCACAGTTACTCTTTATGTAGGGGAGAGAGAAAAGAGATAAGGCAAGGATGTTTTCAAAATGAAGAATGGGTATTGAATCGGGGGATTTAATAGAAAACAGTTCATTTGGTTTTGAGAGGAGTGATAGAGGATGACAGTAAAAAATGATGAAACAGAGGGAGACATTGCAACAAAAAGTATAATTTCGGCGAAAACTGCTTAATTTGTTTATTAATTTTGGGAGGGTAGAGTGACAGGAAAATGAGACGAGAGAGAGAGAAAGACAGATGGGAGCGGAAATTAGAGGTGAATAAACATGACAAGAAATATTTTACACATTGTTGGGAGCGTGCAAGGGATAGCAATAGAGGGGAAAGAAGAGATTAATTTGAAATAACAAAAAATAGCATTAAAAATTCCGCGTTAATTTGTTACCTTCAAAGTACGTAAATGGAAGAGAAATATAATATTAAGAAAAATTTAAAGAAACTTGTTTCAACTAAACACGTAACTTAAAGGAAAACTAATTCATATTCTGTTATCGCAAGTTAGATACTTTTCTGTAACCAAATGATTATACATTGTTTTCAGTCCTCCACTATACTGTCCACAATCTCCCGTTATGTCTAACTTCAGTCAAGCGTCTTGGCATGGAATGTGTGAGGTGTTAAATGAAATGTCCAGAAGACGCAAGTTCGTCCCAGGCTTCAAGATCACTGTCCCAAAAGGCGGAAGCTGTAGCTGGTTGATATTGTGGCCAGATATCTGACAGAGATTCTGCTGCCTCATCCCACATGCTCTCCACTGGTTTCATATCAGAAGCCTCTGGTGGCCAGACCATGACGTAAATGCACATGCTCCTGCTGAACAATGTGGGCGTATGCACAGAAGAATGATTTTCCTGTAAAATGAATTCTCCTTCACCGAATAGCATTCGCACTGAAAGCAGCATCACATGCTTCGCTGTACTGTACAGGCATACTACCTGCTGTCGAGAGTTCCCTCTACACTGCCAGAAATCCAGTACCAACAGGAAACCGATAATCGGGTACTTCTTGTTGCCGCTACGTATACTTCATGATGAATTGTCCCTCGTGGTCTGTAAACCACTCTTGGACCGTCGTTGCTTGAGGGAAAAACCTTCTGATTAGTGAAAATTACGTTTTCCCAAACCAAATTCGACCGTAGCTCCACGAATACGAGCCGATATGAAACATTTTCCAAGTTTACTTCCTGTTGGGCAGCGGATTCTTGTGCGTGCAGTCCGATTTCCAACAACCATGAATATAGTACGTCACTCGTAGTGAAAAAGTTGGACTCTCGTAGAAACTGCTTCGCACTTAGGAATGGAAGGGTCGGGTCTTACAAACTCCGGGTCCTAGTGGTGTGTGCACTGTATCTTCCTACCTGAGCCAAGGTCTCTATCGGTAGTACCTCATTCCACGTGATTCCTATATCATCTGTCTACCGTAGTAGGCTGCACGCCGTATCTCCCGCCAGCATCTGTAATTGAAAAAGTGTGTTCTTCGATCACATTGACGATTGTTTCTCTAATTGAATGCTTCCATTGCAACAGAGGTGCTGAGACGTCATTTGGGTTTGCCGTTATCATAATGATACATTGGGAAGAAGTGAACATAGTCCAATCAAAAGGAGCTGCAGTGGTGACACCCTGAAGGAAGAACTATTCAAAAACACTGCCGCTTTAACCCAATATTACTAAACCCTTGCAAAACTTACGATTGCAGTAGGGTATAAAACAAAACATTTTGTACTTAATTTGATATGTAAGATACCACTTCAGGTCTAATAATGATAATTAATGCATAACCTATAAATTATGTCTTCCTTTGAATGAAATGCGAGGTAGCTAACTTTACGATGGTTTTTACCAATGTGACATTTTTCTCGTTTTCGTGTTCTAGAGTTCAATCTGCCCATAAGCGTATGTGACACCGGCTTATGGAAATCAAGTGGACCAATACAATATTATTCTTTTTCGGATGTCGTGGATTTGGATCCTATCCGGCACATGAGCGGTTCTGTTTTTCATACGTGTTCGTCTGCATGTGTCCCTGAATCAGCACCTGAGAACTAGTCTTGAGAAAAATGTTTTAATTACAAATAAATAATTGGTAGCTGTACTGTAAAGTTGCTAAACGCCATTAGTTAGCGTCCTTATAAGGAATGTGTCCGAATCTAGTTTCTTTAAAACGTATATTTCTGAATAAAGAGAAGTCTGTGAGGCTGATCCCCTGCTGCGGATGCAAATCGGACAGTATAATGAAGATCGTATGTTTGAATTTGGTACAAGGCACGATAATTTTCGGACAGTGTTTGAGTTGTATTTTTTCGTACTCATTGAATAGTGATGGTGACCATAAATAACAATGACCGGTAGTCTGGAGTAGTTGTCGAATGCCATTTCGATAATATGAACCAATGTAACACACATACGTAGAAACGTCGAATTCTTAAAGAAATCGAAACAAAAATCATGTGCAATGGAAATACCTCTTCCAGACATACATACGATGTATGTCAGACTTGATTGATCTTGAATATGACGCATTTATTGAAATTAGAGCATGAGTCCAGTTACACTGCTGCTTAATCACTTTCGTGGGGTTGCAAGATACCTACAAACAAACAGATTTACCAGATATATTGATTTCATCAATCAAGGACTCGCTCTCTCTGACGTTACGTCCTGATTCAGTTTTCCTGCTGTTGTTGCCAAATGGTCCAGTTTTCTGCCGTTTTGACCAAACTTGCCTATCTTTTTTTGCTGTTGTGTGCACATGTATGTTCCTGAAATATCTGCTTGTATTGACATTTATTGCTAAACATAATGACTAAAATAAAGTAATAAAGGAAAAATATTTTGTAGGCTCTTAAACCTTTAAATGTTGTTGTTAATGTTGTTGTTGTGATGTACAGCTCAGAATGGTGCACAACGTTGGTTGATGGATTGTACAACATAACTAGTGTTGGACACATGAATATATTATAGCATATTGCCCCAATCACTACATATTGTCTCTGAATGTCAGAAATTTTACTTGCAGTTTTGCCACTACACTTTTCATTTTTAGTGTTATGCGAATGTTAGGAACATGCACTTAGTAGCAGGAGATCGACTAATGATGCTGTCGGCATCTGTATTTGTGACAGTAATAATAAAAGTCGTTTGTGTAACACTAGTCAAATACACATTTATTGTATTTAATTTGTCAAAAGGTCAGTGAATAGTTTTGAGCTATTAAATTTTATTACTTAATTAAGAATAGTATGTCTGTTCATTGTACTGCATGTGAATATTTCAGTTTCCTCTATGATATTCATCCTTCCCTTTTTTCAATTTTGAGGATTCCAAATGTACTATATTTCCAGAAAATAAATAATGCAACTACACTCCTGGAAATGGAAAAAAGAACACATTGACACCGGTGTGTCAGACCCACCATACTTGCTCCGGACACTGCGAGAGGGCTGTACAAGCAATGATCACACGCACGGCACAGCGGACACACCAGGAACCGCGGTGTTGGCCGTCGAATGGCGCTAGCTGCGCAGCATTTGTGCACCGCCGCCGTCAGTGTCAGCCAGTTTGCCGTGGCATACGGAGCTCCATCGCAGTCTTTAACACTGGTAGCATGCCGCGACAGCGTGGACGTGAACCGTATGTGCAGTTGACGGACTTTGAGCGAGGGCGTATAGTGGGCATGCAGGAGGCCGGGTGGACGTACCGCCGAATTGCTCAACACGTGGGGCGTGAGGTCTCCACAGTACATCGATGTTGTCGCCAGTGGTCGGCGGAAGGTGCACGTGTCCGTCGACCTGGGACCGGACCGCAGCGACGCACGGATGCACGCCAAGACCGTAGGATCCTACGCAGTGCCGTAGGGGACCGCACCGCCACTTCCCAGCAAATTAGGGACACTGTTGCTCCTGGGGTATCGGCGAGGACCATTCGCAACCGTCTCCATGAAGCTGGGCTACGGTCCCGCACACCGTTAGGCCGTCTTCCGCTCACGCTCCAACATCGTGCAGCCCGCCTCCAGTGGTGTCGCGACAGGCGTGAATGGAGGGACGAATGGAGACGTGTCGTCTTCAGCGATGAGAGTCGCTTCAGCCTTGGTGCCAATGATGGTCGTATGCGTGTTTGGCGCCGTGCAGGTGAGCGCCACAATCAGGACTGCATACGACTGAGGCACACAGGGCCAACACCCGGCATCATGGTGTGGGGAGCGATCTCCTACACTGGCCGTACACCACTGGTGATCGTCGAGGGGACACTGAATAGTGCACGGTACATCCAAACCGTCATCGAACCCATCGTTCTACCATTCCTAGACCGGCAAGGGAACTTGCTGTTCCAACAAGACAATGCACGTCCGCGTGTATCCCGTGCCACCCAACGTGCTCTAGAAGGTGTACGTCAACTACCCTGGCCAGCAAGATCTCCGGATCTGTCCCCCATTGAGCATGTTTGGGACTGGATGAAGCGTCGTCTCACGCGGTCTGCACGTCCAGCACGAACGCTGGTCCAACTGAGGCGCCAAGTGGAAATGGCATGGCAAGCCGTTCCACAGGACTACATCCAGCATCTCTACGATCGTCTCCATGGGAGAATAGCAGTCTGCATTGCTGCGAAAGGTGGATATACACTGTACTAGTGCCGACATTGTGCATGCTCTGTTGCCTGTGTCTATGTGCCTGTGGTTCTGTCAGTGTGATCATGTGATGTATCTGACCCCAGGAATGTGTCAATAAAGTTTCCCCTTCCTGGGACAATGAATTCACGGTGTTCTTATTTCAATTTCCAGGAGTGTAGTAGCAGTACCAATAAAAAAAATTTTCAGTCATAGCAAGTATACTCAGCCACCATGGCCACAGTTAATATGACTTAAAGAACAACTTCGTCAAAACTGTAGATTGAACTTCCTTAAAACATTTCTAAGCATGAGAGTCAATAAAATCTTTTTCTATTAAAATCTGGTATATAACTATATGTAGCATAAAATAAGTAATGCCTGTAACTCAGCACAGTTTATTAAAGTTGGAGGTGAGACATTTTTTATAGGGTGTGAAGTGAAACAACTACATGAAAAATGAACATGTCAATAGGCATTCTTACTGCTCCTGGAGCTATTGTAGTTAGTATATCCAGCTCAGATTCCACTGCTCCCTTGAATCCTCTGTAATTTAATGCAAAATACGTAGGACAAATCAGAGAGATATCTTAAAGATAGTTTAATGTTTTGTGAGAGAAAATCTAACTGCCTCTGAATAATATCAACAATAACAATAGTAGCACTGGCCACAACGAACTTTATCAAAGGGTTACGAACAAAACTGACATACAGTTCATACAGGATGAATTGGTATTGCTAGACGAAAAATGCAGCACAGTTTCAACCCTAACCGGAATATCAATAGCTTAAAGAACACCATATAATAATTAAAACAATTTGAAGACTTGAAAAAACATAATACATCGATGAAGCATTCCTAGTCTAGCAAAATTATATAATAGCACAAAGCCGTCGATACGTCCATCTACAAGGAATACCAATACCATGAAGCATTAAAAATCAAAACGGATAAAATTTTCACAACAGTTGTTATGTTTGAAGGTGAATACCGAACAGCATTGTAGTTTTATTATCAACATGGACATGGAACCTTCCTTCACCCCACACCAAAATTCCGAGCTGAAACAAGAAAAATCCTCAACACAGTAACTTCCTTTTTACAAACAATGAATCGTGGAAAAGTCCTGTTCGATAACGCACAGTTATGAACTCATCAGAAGTATGAATGACCTAACTGTGAAACATCACGCCTAATTTACGTCGCTTGATGTAAACTCGAATAGTAGTACACTTGTAATTCATGCCGTTGAAATAATAAAAAGTACGGTAATCTAATGGAAAAAAGGTATTTAATAGGCCAGAAATAATATAATTTACAGACATGTTTATTTCAATTGTTTCATATCATTATTCACCTCTCAGTAAAAATATGTACGAACAGGGACTAGGACTAGTTAAAGAAAACCCACTTAATGTCCGCTAAGGTGAACCATTTATTAACCATTTAAAGAAAAAGTTCTGAAACTAAAATATGCCATCACAAATAATGTAATATTCTGCAAGAAGTGTGTCGATGACATGTCTTCTTTTCAGCTGAACAGCTAATGAAATTACAAATCTTGGTAATAAGTTCCATAGTCTTTATAAAATTTTTCAGCTCGAGGTCGAGGATGAAGAAAAATGGTTCAAATGGCTGTAAGCACTATGGGACTTAACATCAGATGTCATCAGTCCCCTAGGCTTAGAACTACTTAAACCTAACTAACCTAAGGACATCACACACATCCATGCCCGACGTAGGATTCGAACCTGGTTCCGGACTGAAGCGCCTAGAACCACTCGACCACAGCGGCCGACCGAGGATGAAGAGAGTAACACCATAGCTTCCTTTGACATGAACAGACATAGTAGCTCTTTTTCAGTCTTCAAAGTACGGTGTAATTCCACTCATACAAGTGCCACTATCACAGACTCTTTTACACACCTCAGCACCCAAAAGAAAGGAACATATATGTCACTTCTATACATAGGTCACAAATTTCCCTTAATCGTACATATCTCCAAAGAGAAATACAAATCATAAAAAGTATTGAAATTAACAATGGCTTTAACCATTCGCTGATTAACCACAGCAATACCATGGAGTAGGGTACTTTATGCCCGCCTTTTAAAAAAATTGTTATCTGGTCAGTTTATATTCTAAAATTTTCGAAAAAAATATTTATTTTTCTTAATGGATTGTTCTACAACAATCCGTATATGTTTTAAATATTTTTGTTTAACTTAATCCAAAAATATAAGTCTTAATAGCAAATCTCACTTGCCCCAGTGAATGACGTATGCAGTATTTCGAGGTTCTGTGCTTTACTTACGAATCAATATTTTTTAGAAAGTATGTCGAGAGTAATCAACAACACTGAACGAAATTTACATTTTTATTTTTTTATGGTGGTCATCAACTTGACCCTACTCGCACATCAGCTCATCTTTAAAAAGTTTGTAGTTCAACAACAATCAACGAATTTCGTTTTTTAATTTTTTGTGGTACAAAATACTCCCCTCCACCGTAATGAGCGTTAAGGAAAACTCCTTTGGTATTGTTAAGGTCAATAATAAGACAATAGATAAAAAAACAAGCTTAATAAACAAAACGGAACAGTGTTCAAATCTCATAGTGCATCTGCAGTTAAATATGTAAAACTGTGACTTCGTGTGATATGTGCAAATAAGCTTCGCTATTCAGAAACACAGGTGACAGAATCGGCATCAACACCTCTACCAATCAAAGCAGAAGGCTTGTCCATAGCATAAAATGCACATTTTCAAATCTGGACTTATTAGGTGCCTACAAAATTACCTGTAGCCTTTGCCACAAGTTCTGACTGGCCGACTGGCAAAATTTTCAGTACTCGATTTAAATATAATATTGATTGCTAGAGTCTGGAGAATTGTAACAAATGACCAGTATCAGTACACGTCAAACGCACAGTCCACTCTTTAAAAACCGAGGACATAATCGAAAAAACGTGAAAGGAAATGGAAATGCTAATTTTTGTATCTGGTGAAATGGACTCTGCCCGAAACCAAATAAAATAAACGAAAAAAAATATTCATTTAGAACACAATGAACGGGATTATTATTCTTAATGGAATAACAAAATTTAAAAGCTAAAAACTCTTCGGTAAGTTTCAGCCATGTTAATACAGCATGCATACTGTGCTGGTGGTAAACAGATGTCTTCCTAGATATTACGGCCGCTAATGTCGATGGCAACAGAACCGATAGTAGATGCCCTCCCGCTAATTCCATGTGCGCCATATGGCACTGTGAATGTTTACGTACAGTTGCAAAATAAACAAACCGTATTCTGCAGTGAAATTTCCAAAAATGAGCAGCAAGCCACACAGTGCTTATTGTATTATGATGCAGAATGATTATTTAGTAGTTTCAGCAGAGAATATCTGACAAATGAAAGTTTGGAACGCTGAAATAGTAAATGAAACATCCGACATGTTCATACAACATGAAATGATTACATGTTCAAATATCTTCATGCATCCGACATAGGACACAATGTGGATCTCCACAATCTAATAGGCGTACCATTCTCAGGTCTACATCGCAACTACAATATTACTGAACGTAACTTTCACGTGCATCACTTCTGCCATCCTCACCACCTTCCCACACCGAAGGAGTACATCAAGTTAACGGCGAATACTGTGGATAGCTACCATAGTCTCAGTTTTACAATATTTTACTAACGTTTTATTGTCATATGTGTACAATACAAACGAGTGATGTTCGAATCATGTCGCAGTGTCTTAAATTAAAGCCAAATGAGTAATGTGACACTTAGCAATACGAAAGAAATAATCTGTTTCGTTTCCAAAGAAAACTAGATGTGTTTTATTTCAAATGAAGCCATTATCATGCATGAAGCGTCTATGGAAGGGCAGTTCTCGGATGAGGCAAAGACCTCTACTTTTCTCCAGGTGAAATTTAAAAGAACGTAAAATCCTCAAGAATGGCGAAGTTTCACAGAAGCTCGAAATATAGCGCGATCTTCATTTGAGATGCTTTTAATAGGTTCGACAATCAGACTCTGTCTCGAAATCAGGCAGAACACCCAGAGAGATTATGGTCATATGCAAAGTACACCACAGCAAAACGCAGTCAACACCTTCACAACGCAATAACAATGGTGGCGTTACTGATCACAGTGCCCCTAAAACTAGATTACTAAACACAGTTTTCCGAAATTCCATCACCGAAGATGACGAAGTGAATATTCCATAATTCGAATCAAGAAAAACTACCAACATGAGTAACTTGGTTGCAGATTTCTGAAGTTCTGCGAAAAATCTTAAATCACTTAATAATGTCACGGCCTCCTGCCCAGAATGTCTACCACTCAGTTTCTTTTCAGAGTATGTTCATACAACAGCTCCATACTTGGCTATCACATACAACCGCTCGCTAATCGAAGGACTGGCACCTGAAGACTGAAAAGTTGCGTACGTCACACCAGTACCCAAGAAAGGAAATAGGAGTAGTTCTCTCAACTACAGACCAATTTCAATAACGTCGGTTTTCAGTAGGAATTTGGGACGCATACCGTGTTTGAATACTAAGAGTCATCTCGAAGAAAACGGTTTACTTACAAACAGCCAACACGGATTCAGAAAATATTGTTCTTGTAAAAAAACAACTAGCTGTTTATTCTCATTAAATAATGAGTGTTATCCACAGTGGGTGTCAAATTGATTCTCCAGAAGGCTTTTGACACCGTTCTTCGCAAACGACTATTAATCAAAATGTGTCGCCTTTGAGTATCGTCTCAGTTGTGCGGCTGGATTAGTAATTGCCTGTAAGAAAGGTCACAGTTCGTAGTAACTGATGTAGAGTCACCGAGTAAAACACAAATAATCTCTGGCGTTTCCCACGGGAGTGTTAAAGTCCCTCCGCTCTTCCTGGTTTACATAACGTAGAAGACAATCTGAGCAGCCGTCTTAGATTGTTTGCAGTTGATGCTGTCTTCTACCGTCTTGTTAAGCCTTCAGATGATCGAAACCAGTTGCAAGATGATTTGGCAAGATATCTGTATGTTGCGAAAAGTAGAAACACGCTCTAAATAATTAAAAATATGAAGTCATTACCATGAGTGCTAAGAGCAAACCGTTAAATTTTGGTTACACGATAAATACTCGTCTAACAATTACAGTTACGAATAACTTAAGTCGGACTAATGACATTGATAATGTTGTGGGGAAAGCCAACTTAAAGGCAAAACACCTAAAAAATGTAACAGGTCTCCTGAAGAGACTGCTTACACTACGCTTATCCATACTTCTCTGGAGTACAGCAGTGCGGTGTCGGATCCGCAGCAGAAACGACTGACGGAGGACATCGAAAAAGTTCAGAGAAGGATATATCGTCTTCTGTTACCGCGAAATAGAGCAGAAATCCCTAAAGATATAACATGCGTATTGAGGTAGCAATCATTAAAACAAAAGCGGTTTTTCCGTTATAGCAGGATCTTGTAGTGAATTTCAATCACCAACTTTATGGCGGCTAGATCCTGCGAAGTCAAATTAGCGCTGTATCGTTTGTGAGATAGAGAGACGAGCGAGTGTGCCGTACTAGGCAAGGTGCTAATGGAGGTGGTTTGCCGTTGCCTTCCTCCGACCGAAATGGGGATGAATGATGATGATGAAGATGACACAACAACAGTCAGTCATCTCGGGGCAGGTGAAAATCCCTGACCCCAACGGGAATCGAACCCGCGACCCCGTGCTCGGGAAGCGAGAACGCTACAGCGAGATCACGAGGTGCGAATAATTAAATCAATAGTTTTCGTAAAAACACCGTTTTAAGAAAAAATAAGTGGCGCTAAGTAATAAATCTAGAAAGCCAGAATTTGGCCATAATGTGTCTATGGAGATCATAAACAAGTGGTGCAAGTTTTAAATAACGGAATAAAATTTATGGTCGGAATCTAAGTTTTTAAGATAAACTGAAGGCACTAAATATTAGACTTAGAAAGGTAAAAATTTCTGTGATGCTTCAGGTCAACCTAAAAACAAGAACTAAGAGACCACGTTAAGCTACCTCTAATAGTTTGAGTAATTTAATGAAAACCAAATTTGTAACTAAAATATACCCATTTGCAGTAGATTAAGTACCTGTAATTTTAATGATAGAAAACTTTGGTTACAGCTTATGATAAATCCTACTAAATAATAGAGCTATAACAAACTTCAGAATTGTAGCATTAACAGCCAATACAAGTTCTATTAAAGTTATAGTTCAGAAGTAACGTCTACCGTTAGTCCCACGACAAGAATTGTATTAGGTCTACAACTTTGTTTCCGCCGTTTTGCAATAGACGGCTGTAGCGGCAAGTGGGGTTCAGGTGGTTGGTCATAGATGTCATACGATAAGCTAAGGCATCTGTAAACATAATGCCATAAAAATATTAGTCGATTTGTGATTGCATAATAAGATTATCCTCGATTAAGTACGTCAACTTAAGTTCCCATTTCTCACCATGTGCGGAAAGTTTTAATTTTCTGCTTTAACATGAAGAAATCTGCGGCTGTGGCTCTTAAAATGCTGGATAAGACCAATGGTGAGGGAACTATTAGTGTAAGAACGTGCAGAGAATGTTTTCAACGCCTTAAGGACGGTGATTCTGATGTCGAAGACCGGCATGTCGGTGGAAGACAGAATGTTTTCGTAGCTACAGAAACAGACGAAGACAGTCACAGGGCATCGTTATCGAAAGTAATCTATGCGTCCGAGCCCAACACTGAAACATAAACGGTCACAATACAGCGATAGACACGAAAAGGTAATTTTGCAGCAGGTCAGTGCTCGACCCCATATCGCAAAACCCGTCAAAATATACATGGAAACGTTGAAATGAGAAGTCCTATCCCTCCCGCCGTATTCTCTATACGTTGCTCTCTCTGACTACAACCTTTTTCGATCAGTGACATTTAGTCTGGCTGATCAGCACTTCCGATCAAATGAATCAATTCATGGATCCCCACAAAAGACACCCAGTTCTTATGCCACGGGATTCGTATATCAGAAAGATGAGAGAATGCACTGGCCAGCGATGGGCAAGACTATTAATCAAAATTATTTGTAAGTTTTTCACAACAAAGCCCCGAACTTCGAGAAAAAACGGCGGAAGCAAAGTTGAAGACCTAGTAGAAGGCAAAGTTTTTATCCAAGGGAGCTGAAACTATTTCTGTGATTTCAAGCAACTTACCAGAATGCAGGTAAAAATTAAGAAGATTCTAAATTAATTCATAACTTTTTTTATTAAAGATTATGTGTCCGAGAAAGCGGCCGTTAAGGGGCTGCTGCCGTGTGTAGAAGGCAGATGACAGGGGATGTTCCCTTGGCCGTCCGCTGCGGCAAATATATAAATTCATCCCGAGAGGCAGGAAGAAGGTTCAGTTCGCACTCAGCCACTGTTGGATCCGCGTCTGTTAAACGTCGGATTGTGGTCTGCCTCGGATGACGTCAGAGACGGACTGTGAAAAAACGCATATTTTCTGTAATAACTGACAGTAAACTCCCTAGGACTGTACACCGTCCTGGATCGCTTAGAGTTTTCTAAAGTAGCTGTTAGTGTGCCGTCAGTCGTAATTACAAATCCGCGTGGCAAGTGGTGACTATTATTTCCACTTTTGTGGCGAGCATTTATTTCGAACATTTATTTAAATATTAGTAGTCAGGGCGAAAGACAATTTGGTAGGAAAGTACCGTAGAGGTCGCATCTTAACTGATAATAGTGCTGTTTAGGATAGAAAGATTTACTGTCTATTGAACATAGTGACTTTCAAAGTGTTGTGTGTGAGATACTTTACTAAGCATATGAATGAATTAGAACTTTGCACCTTCATTTATAATCATAGTCCTGATCCCGCTAAGTAGAAAGAGAATAGAAACATTTCTTACGGTGGGTTGAATCAGAATGTGGCCGTGGAGACTGAAAACTATGGTCAGTGTGTTCTCCATAGCTTTCTGGCTGCCCACAAAAATACTTGCCAGGCTCGCGTGTGAAAGACGGCGTACAACAAAGACAATAAACATCCATCATCATAAATTTAACCCGCCGCCCCACACCTGGTGCATGAAATTGTGGAAGAGATCTCAGTTAATCTGGAAATTCAATATTTTCTGCTACTGTTCCCTCTTAGTAACAAGACTCAGCACTTTTATCCATGTTTTACGTCTTGAATTCTAGCCGATTTCAGACGAAGCATTTTGAAACTTTGGCGGCAAGGTAGGTACGATAGATCAGTCAAACTTCCCACATAGTGTATGTATTTGATGCTATTGCACCAAACACTAAAACTCTACTCGGCGAGAATATTACCTGTTCTTTCCCATAGTAAGTTGAACGTCCGAAATACGTGAAAAATCACGATTATTGAATGAGAAGGGAGAGACCACTTTCTGGTCGGAGAATAATATTGTTTGCTCTGATCATGAAGTGGACTTTAAGCAGTAGTGCCCATGCATGTTTTCAGAACCAACTATTACATATTTAGGTGAATTTGGTCCATGACTGAAGTACTATGACTATCTGCTAAACTAAAATTTATTTCAGTACTGCAATTAGGCGAGCTATTTGTATTTGAGTAAGAATTATAAATAATTTGTGTGTGGAAATACTCAATTTGAAGGTTCATCGTGCTTCAATATTTTGTTTTGTACTCGATATCTTACACATAATACAATTTCTTTGTTACGTATAAAACAGCCAACCAGTTGAAACTGAATTTTACTTTTACCCAGTTTCGAAACCGACTGTGGGTGTCTTCATCAGAAAATCCTCAAATACATGAAGTAACTGGTGAACATGGTTAAGAGCACTAATGCCCTCACAATGTAAAATACTTCATTAAGAAGTTAATATTGAAACCACATACGACTGAGGACACTGCAACTGATATAAAGGTGGTAAAAGCCAATAAAATTATAACATAATAGACAGTCACTGGAGGTGGCATGAGACATGTCACGAGAGCATTATTGCTTTTAAATTTGTTCGTCAAAAAAATGTTCAAATGTGTGTGAAATTTTATGGGACTTAACTGTCAAGGTCATCAGTCCCTAAGCTTACACACTACTTAACCTAACATATCCTAAGGACAAACACACACACCCATGCCCGAGGGAGGACTCTTACCTCCGCTGGGACCAGCCGCACAGTCCATGATGACTGCAGCGCCCTAGACCGCTCGGCTAATCCCCTGCGGCTTTTGTTCTTCAGCTGCTACATATAACTACGGATTTTATATTGAAGACACCCACACTAGATGCTGAAACCTAGTAAAAGTAAGATTTTGTTGAAACCTGTTGGCTGCTTTTTGCCTACTACAATTTACTTTAGTTCAAAATTTCTATTTTCGAGAGCTGAAATTATACTTGCATGTTACGATAAAGAATCTAATTATGTTTTTTGTACTCGATTAATGATAAATGATTTTATCAAAGAGTCTACTTCCATAATATCGACTCTGCCTTCCTTCCGGATATTGTGTTTGCTCAGGTTCCATGTCTAGAGAGCCTTGACTTCATACAAAATATTTGATCAAGTGAACATCCGAAAATGAAGAACATATTTATAGAATAAAAAATCTCCTCACTTTCCAGTACTTTCTTAATTTATTCCACTACAGATTTCGAAGCATTAAGCTTCATCTTCAGGTGCCACCAACTGAAAACAAGAGCAGGAGCTACTAAAGTGCGCGTCATTTATGTTGGCGGCCGAGTTTAGGTTCGTTCTGCGCATCTGACGTCACAAAACACAGTCAGCCAATGAAAAGAGAACGACGTTGCCAGATTTCGACTGCAGAGCAGATTACAGACGAGTGTTTTCAGTTTTAGAAACGTTCAGTCATAAATAAAGTAATAGAACAAAAGCAATGTCTTGATAGCAGATTTCCTTTTATAGAAACTTTGGGAAAAGCATTCTTTATACCAATTGCTTCATATTCTGTTAATTAATTAAACAAAACAAGCAATAAGACTCCTAATTCAGGCGATAGCAAGGAAAGGCGTTTGTATCAATCTCACGAACCGCTTTTCCGCAATAAAGAGCAGCGGTAATTGTTTATTTCCTATTGTACTTCGACGAAGTGAGAGTAATTCATAGTCATACCAACAGTGTTTGTCAGTATTTTGCGTGACCTGTTAGAGTCCTCATGGAGTTATATTGCAGAACGAGCTGCGTTAGCGTAACGGTTAAGGCGTTGGGCTAGTAAACAGACAGTTAAGAGTTAAAGCCTTGTGTAGTGCTTAATATTTTCTTTATTTAAAAATAATATCGAAGTGTCTTACTTCACGAATTTTATTCGTTTGAATACAATTTTCTTAAATTTCTAGTGCTTTGTCTCTTCATTAACCCTTTCACTGCTGCATTCCACACTGTGCGCGATTTTGTCATCACTGCACTGCTCGCCTGTGCAGACACATGGTGTTTCGACTGCTTTGACACACTTTATCATTCGATTTCACAAAAATCTGATTTTTACACATCTTCTTGATTGATACCTTCCCCCTATAAATGACTTAATTTTGTTTCGATGGTCAACGCAGTTATTGTGCAGCATTAAATGTAGTAAACCATTGCACGAAATTTTGAAGAGTTTCCAGAGGTAAAAGTCCATACTTTCCGTATGGTCGATTTTAGTTGCCACAATGTTGAGAATGAAATGTGGACAAGATACCTAAATTTCATATAAAATTTACTGTACAACAATATCTCATTTAAGTACCACATAGGTGTCGTATGTAATATTAAGAAATATTCCGTCTTTCGCGACTGTAATAAAAGTCTTATTTACACCGGGCGCGTTTGGCTTTATTTTATAGCACTTCAGTCAATGAAAGGTATGGCACATACACAATGGTACTCACGTTCTCTTTCTTGTTTTTGTTCCACAGACGCAGTTTTACCAATGGTATTGAAATATATTCATCTTCCGCAACTGTAATAAAGCGACTTATTTAGACCAGAAGGTGTCTGTCTTTTGAAGCATCTTCAGTTGACAATATTTTGTCTCCTCCATTGCCAAGTCACCTTTCGTAGTTTTGTGCTGCGGTAACACAATATTCAACGTTTGTGTCGGCTGATCAGTGTTTTAGCAAATAAATGTTGTTTGTGTGTGCCACACACAAAAATTATATTTGACATAGCTCAGACCACTTCACTGATAGACGGTATATTCAAGTCCTAATGTTTGGTAAGTCCACAGTTTTGTTTAATTTATTTTGTCTACTTCCTTTTGATTGATTGAAGTGCTTTAAAATAAGGCCAAACGTGCCCGGTGTAAATAAAACTTTTGTTACAGTCGCGAAAGATGGAATATTTCTTAATATTACGTATGACACCTATGTGGTAATTGAATTAAATGAGATATTGTTATACAGTAAATTTTATATGAAATTTAGGTATCTTGTCCACATTTCATTCTCAACATTGTGGCAACTAAAATCGACCATACAGAAAGTATACTCTATGGACTTTTACCTCTGCAAACTCTTCAAAATTTCGTGCAAAGGTTTACTATATTTAATGCTGCATAATAACTGCGTTGAACATCGAAACAAAATTAAGTCATTTATGGGGGGAAGATATCAGTCAATAAGATGTGTAAAAATCAAATTTTTGGGCCAAATAGTTTTTGTGAAATCGAATGATAAGAGTGTCAAAGCGGCCGGAACACCATGTGTCTACACAGGCGAGCAGTGCAGTGAATGCAGGGTGCACGTCTTTGTAGCAGCGATAGGGTTAATGCGGCCGTGGGGGCTTTACTTCATGAACTGCGAGCTCCGCCCTAAACCTAAGCTTGCAAACTATGCTATACTATGGCGCTGCTTCTCTTGGCGCGTGCGTCGTGTGCAACTGGCAACGCAGCAATCTCCCGCGTCTGGGCGGGCATGCGCGAGCCGCCAAGATAAAAGAATTCAGCTATAGCTTACAAGTACTGTGGGCCTGACTTATCGAAATGAACCCTACCGTTGTGAGAAGCAGTGTACTCACATCATTATGGTAACATAAAATGTGTGGTGGTCGGGGCAGCCAGTCATGTGGGAGAGGTGTGGAACTCACACCCACGTGAAATAAATAGATGGTACCGGAACAGAAACACTGAGGAAGGTTCCAGACAGAAATGAACTCAATAATAACGTAAAAAAATAAGCAAGTGAACTCGTGCATGGGACCAGGAATCACAGCTCCCGCCTGGTCAGCACGACATAGAAATGACTGGTGCAGACGACTCAGAAGCCAGCTGATTATGGTGGTGGAAGTTACTGATGTAGGAACCGATGAGGAGGGGAATCGAAGTAGACAGCAGCAAAAGAGCGTCAAATGGGGGCTCACTGGTCCCTCCGCTTATGTAAGTGTGGTTCTCAAGATCGGTACAAAACAGAACTGCAAATGTAAAATAAATATAATAACATACAAACATGAGGAATCGACAAAAATGCCTTAAGGCCAACCTGACAGAATACATCGAGATTAAAGAGACACATGGTACAAATACAGCTAAAATGGTGGGTATAGAAGACATAAAAATATGTTTAAAGATTGATCAATAAGGTGAGGTGAGCTTGGTAGCAGAATGATGCTAACTGGTAGGATCGGTAATTATTCAAAGGCGCATCTGAAAGAGGAGAAACATTTTAGTATAAAAAGCTTAGTACCACGTCTGGGCCGGCCGAAGTGGCCGTGCGGTTAAAGGCGCTGCAGTCTGGAACCGCAGGACCGCTACGGTCGCAGGTTCGAATCCTGCCTGGGGCATGGATATTTGTGATGTCCTTAGGTTAGTTAGGTTTAACTAGTTCTAAGTTCTAGGGGACTAATGACCTCAGCAGTTGAGTCCCATAGTGCTCAGAGCCAGCCACCACGTCTGGTACGGTGTGGATGCAAAGTGCTGTCTTCAATGTGTACATTGTTATTCCTGATACGTTTGTAATTTTAATCCTAACTAGGATTGACCAACGGGAGGTCTTTTCATTCCACATTGACATAGAGCAACAACGCAAATTGGATGGGTTACCCATTAGTGCTACTCACATCGCCATTGACATGCATGGCCTATTTGTTTTTCAACATCTGCTGATCCAGAACCCTGGGCCTGGGCTCCCCTCTCTCATCGTTTGTGTGTTGTCTCTGAAGTTCTCCTGCCGGATACGCAGGCGTTCCTTCTCCCAGCTGGTGGGCTCCATCACGACTACAGCAACTGTGACACCGGGTCACCTTCTGAAACTCCGTCGAGGGCGCTTCAGGCTATTTCCGCCAATTTCAGGGAGGAGGGGAGGGATACGGTGTCATGGGGCAAAGAGCTTGAAAGAACGCCAGTACGCATAGACATAGACGCCAGTTGGTAGGCGGCACTCCTAAAATTTGCGAGCGCAGCTGTCGCCGCCTCAGCGCTATGTGTGAGCCACGTCCCCTGCCCAGCATATCGGCGCTCTCGCCCGCGCTGTAAATCTACCAGTGCAGGGGCCCGGCCTGCAGTCGTGTTCCGACTGCGCTCTCATATTCTTCGTTCTACTCATCGTCATTTGGTTCCTGTTATTGCTACGTCCAGGCTCCCAATTTCGATTCACTTTCCATCGCTGTTGTTATCTTTGCGTGGTTTTCTGCGACTCTCCGTCGACGCCCTCGACCAGTCATCCAGTATCTCATGATCCTGTCCAAATGCGGTTACTACGTAAGGGGTGGTCAGATGCTCTTTCTTTCGTCACCTTGTTACACCTTGGGATGGGATGTCTGTACCCCAACTTTCTGAGTATAGTGTTAGTCATGTAAAACAGTGAAAAGTTTTTCTAAATGTTTGCAAGTCGTGTAACTGATGTCCGACTTGGGTAGAATCCTAGTATTCATCTAGTCGAATGTGGGAAACTACTCAACGCAGGCAGAGCGCCACACCGTTAATCTGGCAGTTGGATACCATCTGGGGTAAGCGCATCTCCACAACCCGGAAGGGGCACCTTAACACGTAAGTGCATGAATGGATGGACTGTGATATGAGTTCCCTTAATTTGGATAGATACGGTTGAGAATTTGAAAAAGGAAGTAGATTGATTAAAGTTAGATAATGTAGAATTACTGAAGTACAGTGGCAGGAAGACCAGAACTTTGGTCAGATGAGTGGAGGGTTATTAATGCAAAACCAGATAGGGGTAGTTCAGCAGTAGGCCTAAAAATAATTTAGGTAACACGAATCTAGGTAAGGTACTACCAAGAGCAAAGTGCAAGCTATATCGCACCCAAAATAGATAAGAAGCCAACATCCACTACATTAGCACATTTACCTCTACATCTGCATGGATACTATGCAAATCACACTTAAGTGCCTGGCAAGTGCAGCTTTCCAGTCTTTGGGTGCGAATCTTTGTCGAGTGAGCGGTTGTGTGATTGTTAAGTGTGGAGCTATTGCATCGGCATATTCTGAAAGGACTCTAATTGGTATACGGTCTGGACTGGAAGCCTTGCTTTTATTAAGCGAGTTAAGTTGCTTCACTACTCCTAGGATATCTACTTCTAAGTTACCCATGTTGGGAGCTGTTTTTGATTCGAATATGGTATTTGCATTGCTATCATACAGAGAAAGTATTTATTGTGTCTTGCGACTAGCATACTTCACATACGACCACAATCTCTTTGGATTTTCCGCCAGGTTTCGAGATAAAGTTTCACATTGAAGTCCACGCAAAATTTCGAGATTTTGTTAAAGATCGCCAGTCATGGAGATCTTGCGATCGCTTAAATTTGGCTTGCTTCTTTCGTTGATTCTGCAACAGTGTTCTGACTCTTTTTGTGTACTAAGGGGGTCAACATGTCGTTTGTTAATTTATTTGGAGTAGATCTCTCAATTACTGTCGATACGATTTCTTAGAATTCAAGCCACATCCGGTCTACGCTTACCCGCACATTGTTAATTTGGAAGGAGTGGAGATTGCCTCTGAGGAAGGCATCAAGCGAATTTCTGTCTGATTTATGATGTAGGTATATTTTTCTTTCATTTTTGGTGGCTCTGGGAGTTACAATATTCAGTCTCGCTACGACAGTCCTGTGTTCACTAATCCCTGTATCCGCTTCGATTTTGTTATTAGCTCAGGATCATGTTTTGCTAAGAGGTCAGGTGTGTTTTCACAATCGTTTACTAGGCCCAGGAGCTAACTGTTTTGTATAATTTTCTGAAAATGAATTTAACACAATTTCGAACGATGATTTATGTGTACCTACAGATTTCAAAATGTAATTTTGCACACATATCGAGGGTAAATTACAGTCTCCATCAATAATAATTATTTGAGTCGGGTACGTGTTTGAAACTGGACCGAAGTTTACTTTGAACCTTTCAGCAATTTATATGACAACTAGTTCAACAAATGATGAAGAGATGGAGAAACTGACTGATGATACAAAGGAAACTTTTGAGACAACTGAAGTGAAAATTTTACTGTAATAGGTGACTGGAATTAGGTAGCAGGAAAAGGAACAGAAAGGAAAACAGTGGCAGAAAAAGGACTGGCGAAAAGGAATGAAAGCTAGTTAAGTTAATACCGATACTAATCACACTTGGTTAGATGTGGCTGGACTGAGAGATTAACTTTGAAGCAAAGAACACGGCGTCGAAGTATGGTCGGAAAGTTATCTACGACAACAGTTCTGCTCTTGTTTCTGCCAAAGGCTTAGAAGTAATGTACACATAAAAATTTGAGTAGTTTGTAAAACGGGACTAAAAAGTGTGAAAATTTCTAAATAAAAATTTATCAGTAAGTGTTTAATGATAAGTACACACTTTCACTGCAAAATGACATCAGAAACACTAACGAAAAGGAATTCACGAAACAGCATTATCATAAAAATGTCCGTATAGGAAGTATCAATGCTTTATCCTGATAATTTTAAATTTAGCATGTTTGATTCCGTTTCCACAGTAATTACCCAGGGTAGTAAAATGAAAATTTTGCAGGATATGGAGTAAAATCTTACACATTCCCTGATCTAATAGCTTTGTTAGGAATCAAGATATGAATTTTTTAATGAAGGCCATTATGTAATTTTTTAAATTTTTTGTGGTCAACCTTGAGTGCTATCTCCACCATTGTACATCCACATAAATATAATACCGATGTCAGTAAAAAGTAAAAATCTCAGAACTTTAACTTAATTAGTTTCTGAAATAATGTGAAGCATTCGCCAAAAGAAATTGTTTCTCAGATATCGCACTTGAAGGTTGAAGTAAAGGAAAGCTCACTATTGAGCGCGGGGACAGCTTAAAACTCTCCAGCTTTGCAATCTCTATCTTCTTGAGGATCAACCAGTCTTTTCCTCCGTCTGAAGAACCTTGTTGCTTCTGTTTTAGTTTTGACCATAATTTCTGCCTTGGATGCTCGCTGTTATCAAGTTCTTGTAGGACTGCTTTTGTGATACTGCCAGACTGAATTCCAAATTGCTTCAGAAGCTTTATTCTGCATATATTTCCATTGCTGGAGGTGTTCACAGCATAATTGACCCCAGTCTTCAGTGTTTTCAAGCCCACAAATACAATTGTGGGCGTCCTGGTCCATAGGAAATTGTTGTAAGATTCATTTGCATTTCGAGTTTTTCCAGCGAGACATTTATTCAGAAGATATGGGTATACTAGATCTCAATATACTGGCGTCATTAGTGATCCAACAGCTTCAGAAATGTTGTTTCTATGGGTATATTCGGTTCCTGCTGCCACAGCTTTGCGGTGTTTCCACCAGTCAAACACAAGCAGTGTGGCGGTTTCCCAACACTTGACGCCTTGTGGAACATCGTTGCCCCTACTGATTTTCTCATTCCTTCCACATAGTATGTATTCTTCCTTCACTTAGCTGACTGATTGTTTTGTCAGACAAACGTGGTCTAGTAATCATGTCATATTCAAGCTTTTTGCTACAAATTGCAGTCTACTTTGACTGAAAGAACCAGAGGTTGTACAGAGTTTCAGGGAGGGCATAATGGAACAATTGACAGGAATGGGGGAAAGAAATACAGTAGAAGAAGAATGGGTAGCTTTGAGAGACGAAGTAGTGAAGGCAGCAGAAGATCTAGTAGGTAAAAAGACGAGGCCTAGTAGAAATCCTTGGGTGACAGAAGAAGTACTGAATTTAATTGATGAAAGGAGAAAATATAAAAACGCAGTAAATGAAGCAGGCAAAAAGGAATACAAACGTCTCAAAAACCAGATCGACAGGAAGTGCAAAATGGCTAAGCAGGGATGGCTAGAGGACAAATGTAAGGATGTAGAGGGTTATCTCACTAGTGGTAAGATAGATACTGCCTACAGGAAAATTAAAGAGACCTTTGGAGAAAAGAGAACCACTTGTATGAATATCAAGAGCTCAGATGGAAACCCAGTTCTAAGCAAAGAAGGGAAAGCAGAAAGGTGGAGGGAGTAAATAGATGGCCTATACAAGGGCAATGTACTAGAGGACAATATTATGGAAATGGAAGAGGATGTAGATGAAGATGAAATGGGAGATACGATACTGCGTGAAGAGTTTGACAGAGCACTGAAAGACCTGAGTCGAAACAAGGCCCCGGGAGTAGACAACATTCCATTAGAACTACTGACGGCCTTGGGAGAACCAGTCCTGACAAAACTCTACCATCTGGTGAGCAAGATGTATGAGACAGGCGAAATACCCTGAGACTTCAAGAAGAATATAGTAATTCCGATCCCAAAGAAAGCAGGTGCTGACAGATGTGAAAATTACCGAACAATCAGTTTAATAAGTCACGGATGCAAAATACTAACGCGTATTCTCTACAGCCGAATGGAAAAACTAGTAGAAGCTAACCTCGGGGAAGATCAGTTTGTATTCCGTAGAAATATTGGAACACGTGAGGCAATACTGAACCTACGACTTATCTTAGAAGCTAGATTAAGGAAAGGCAAACCTACGTTTCTAGCATTTGTAGACTTAGATAAAGCTTTTGACAATGTTGACTGGAATACTCTCTTTCAAATTCTGAAGGTGGCAGGGGTAATATACAGGGTGCGAAAGGCTATTTACAATTTTTACAGAAACCAGATGGCAGTTATAAGAGTTGAGGGGCATGAAAGGGAAGCAGTGGTTGGGAAGGGAGTGAGACAGGGTTGTAGCCTATCCCCGATGTTATTCAATCTGTATACTGAGCAAGCAATGAAGGAAACAAAAGAAAAATTCGGAGTAGGTATTAAAATCCATGGAGAAGAAATAAAAACTTTGAGGTTCGCCGGTGACATTGTAATTCTGTCAGAGACAGCAAAGGACTTGGAAGAGCAGTTGAACGGAATGGACAGTGTCATGAAAGGAGGGTATAAGATGAACATCCACAAAAGCAAAACGAGGATAATGGAATGCAGTCGAATTAAATCGGGTGATACTGAGGGCATTAGATTAGGAAATGAGACACTTAAAGTAGTAAAGGAGTTTTGCTATTTGGGGAGCAAAATAACTGATGATAGTCGAAGTAGAGAGGATATAAAATGTAGACTGGCAATGGCAAGGAAAGCGTTTCTGAAGTAGAGAAATTTGTTTACATCGAGTATCGATTTAAGTGTCAGGAAGTCGTTTCTTAAAGTATTTGTATGGAGCGTAGCCATGTATGGAAGTGAAACATGGACGATAACCAGTTTGGACAAGAAGAGAATAGAAGCTTTCGAAATGTGGTGCTACAGAAGAATGCTGAAGATTAGATGGGTACATCATATAACTAATGAGGATGTATTGAATAGAATTGGGGAGAAGAGAAGTTTGTGGCACAACTTAACTAGAAGAAGGGATCGGTTGGTAGGACATGTTCTGAGGCATCAAGGTATCACCAATTTAGTATTGGAGGGCAGCGTGGAGGATAAAAATTGTAGAGGCAGATCAAGAGATGAATACGCTAAACAGATTCAGAAGGATGTAGGTTGCAGCAGGTACTGGGAGATGAAGCTTGCACAGTATAGAGTAGCATGGAGAGCTGCATCAAACCAGTCTCAGGACTGAAGACCACTACAACAACAACATTTTTCAACTTCGTGTTTCGCCTTATTTAGGTATATTCAGGCTGATCTACATAGACAAACCGAGAACAAATACATCTATTTAAGAAACGCGATCGCGTTGTGCAGACTTGGATAACCCAAAGGCGTGTATAAACAGCTGAAATACTGAAAGAGCAAATATCTTAACTTGGTATCCTTTAGACAGTGTAGCCAAAGGGCATCGTCGAATACATCAGGCCAATATCGCCTTGGTTAAACTCAGTACAAGCTAGAAATATATATAGTAAAAACAGATAAGAAAATTCACCAGTGATCGGACACTGAGAAATGCAATCATATTGCCGAAGCCTTATGATAAGGCCTTACCTTCTCTACATGGCCACGAGTGACTCCAAGACCTGCATAACACGTTCCTGTTCACAGGAGCGACTAACAGAATAAGATGGGGCTCAAGTTGGAAGCATAATGCATCACAGCGTCGTGTGCTAGTACTGACGCCCGATACAGAATCACCTCAATAGGGGGAGGTGCCACGCAGATGGCGGTAAGAATGAGAGATCGTAAACTGGGCCGGCCGAAGTGGCCGTGCGGTTAAAGGCGCTGCAGTCTGGAACCGCAAGACCGCTACGGTCGCAGGTTCGAATCCTGCCTTGGGCATGGATGTTTGTGATGTCCTTAGGTTAGTTAGGTTTAACTAGTTCTAAGTTCTAGGGGACTAATGACCTCAGCAGTTGAGTCCCATAGTGCTCAGAGCCATTAGAACCATTCGTAAACTGGATATACATACCCACTAAAACATTATAAATGTAATGCACATGAAACATTAATAAGATGGAATTACTAGGAGCAACACCTGTGCAATAACTTATCCTAAAATTTTGACGAAGCAAAATACAAATGAAGGCATAAATTTAAAATGAGAAAACAGGGTGTATAACACAACACACAGATGCAGTACATAAACAGATTTCACGTATCATATACTACTAGAACGAGAACATTAGAAACACAGGACCGTAATTTCAGATGAAGAGGCCCCCCATATAACCCTCAATATGGATTGGAAGAATTTGTATGCAGATATCGTTTTTACCATCATTTTCTTCAACTGCTTCCATTATTGCAGATTTCATTGATTCTTATGCAATTACTTTTACTGCTTCCCCTAAGGCATCTCTGCATCTTCAAAAATTGGTATTGAGCATGACAGATTCATAAGAGCACACAAAGCTTCTCCAGCCCTAGGGCCTTTACTGATGCGTCTCATCCCATAGAAATATCCGACGTTCGTCTGGAAAAGGTCACTGTTTTTACATTTTTCATTTGTCCAAAATTCTTTCTCACTCTCACAACTCGAACAAGAGGCTTCCAAGCTAAGGACTAAACCTTTTCTTTTCAAGTCATTTTCAGAAATTTTTATCTCTCCACCACACAAATTACGGCATGCAGTTTGATTAGACAATGTTTTCAGTACACTTAAACCTAATATTAAACTGAAGTCACTGTCACTGGTTCCACTGTGCACTTCATTACTGTTCACAAGATTCTTCTTGCAAACAGTTGGTGGTGCAAACTTCTCTGGGTACAAACTTCCAACAGGACATGGTATGTAGAATCTGTTTCCCTCATTTCTTCTCTTCTGAAATGTCACATTTGGTGGAGTCATATTAGAGAGAGAGAGAGAGAGAGAGACTCAAGCCAATGAACAACACGTCCAAATACACACTACGAAAGGAGTAATACGCCTTACAAAAAGTGGACAATACCATGCATTATAGTACAAACAGGACGTGTTATCATAACAGTCAATGCAGCTAACCAATGAAGCAGATTGTTTACTATAACTCGACATAAATCACGACTTTCTAAAGCAAACAGTTCCCAAAATATCTTGTCGTAACTGAACAACTGATAATGGACCCTGTAGAAATTACTTGTACAGTAAATTACTTCAAAATAAGTTAAAAATACTTACAATCATCCAAAATCGACGAGACATACATCAAATTGCAGACATAATTTCAAACAACACATTTCAATAAAAAGTAAACACCCACACCAATTTTTGTGTTATCCTTAAAATTCCATTTATTTCAGAAGCTTAGAAATGCCTACCGTCTATTGCAATACACGTTTGCAATTGGTGCTGAACGGCTTCTGGGTCGACTAAAGAGATTCCTTCCACACAACTGAACATGCTGCAGCGATGCGATATTTTAAATCCCCTTGAGTTGCCGAGATATGTGCATAGATTCATCGGTTAGTTCAATCCACATAAAAAATTTCCGTGTCGTGAAATCAAACAACGTGCACGTCAACTGACACCACCTTCATATCACGTCAAGCAACCAGTAATGAACAGAGTGAGCATTTTCTAGAGTAGAGTGTCGAGCACCGATAGTGCTGGAACCACATACATCTATGTATTTCAAATGGTAATTCCTCTAGGAGAGACACAGCTTCTCGATAACATGTTGTATGTATGTCTTTTACCCATCAACTTTTCTTCAACGAAGTAAGGACCAATCACATAGTCTCCAATAATCCCTCATCAAACATTAACATTCCACTGCCACTGACGTTCAACTTGCCTCATCCAGTGCGAATTCGCAGTGGCCTAGCGACGCATTTTTCTGTCATTCAATTTTGCACGGTTTGTAAACGTAACTTCATCGGTAAAGGTAATTATCTGAAGAAAGAACTTCTTCACCTGTCCACTACAGTTCCACTCGTTAATCGGATTGCGAAGTAACACTGGGTATGCATAGAAGCCGTTTGCGCGCAAAATGCGAACAAAGTTGGGCTGATTTATTCCAGAGGCATTCGCATATTATCTGGAGCTCACATGTGCATTGTGAATAACAGGAGCCTCAACACCTATTTCTTCTGCTCCGCAAGTTGCAGGATTGCTCATTACGCAGTGAATAGTATTCAAGTGCCTTTCCAATAACAACTTTTTGCGCAGTGGTTGAACTGTTATTCTTGTTGGAATCATCTGTTGGAATGCCATTGTGGCTACAGTTCAACTGTCCTTCTCATATTCCTTCTTCATCCTCTGCAACGAAATGTCATACCTACGCAGGGACTTCAGGAAATAAGTTACACACATCGTCCAATGCTAAGATCATTGCGCAAGGCGACTGGCGCATTATCAGAAAAAGAGTACGAAAAATTTATACTGAACTGCATCGAAGACTTGGGAAATGTCAAACTCGTAACTAATGATTGAGATGAAATGTAGGAAAAATAGTTTATCTTCATCGCCAATGCAAGGGCTGGAGCACTGTGCACATAAAAAGAACAAGGTCCCAAGTAGACATGTAACACCAAGCTCGCCAGAAAAAAAGTTATTCATCCCAGTGTACACGCACAAATGAAGTCTTATGTGCACTGCAACTCTGAGAGCATAAGGCAGTAGCGATCAGTGATACATTTATGTTTCAAGCAGACATTGTCCGCAAACATGAATAAATGTATGAACATGACAGAGTGGCAAAAAATGGGCAATGGTGTTTCACCATGCCCATTGCCATACGGTGTATGAAGTTGTAAGATGGCAGAATAAATGAAAGTCAATTTCACACCTCACATAAGAGTTTTATACAGCTTAACGGGAAGGTGAATATGACAACTAACTTACTTTGGCGGTAATGAGCAGATTTGCCTATAAGTATGTAATGCAAAAGGGATGACACTCAATCGATGGTATTAACACACCGCTCCCATATATTGCATTTGAATGAGCAGAAGGTGAAAGAAGCAGCGAGAGGAAACGTTTTGTGTGGAAGCAGGCACAGAGAGAAGCAGAGACCACACCACGGGAGGCACCACGAAAACCTCTTAGGGGGCGTCCCGCGGCGGAAGTCAGCGACCGGACAGGTGACGCATACTGGAGAGCAAGGAACGGGCCACCAGAAGTAGGACAGAAAGAAACTGCATTTCGGAATTCCAAATGGATACAAATGAAACCATTGACGCAGTTGATCACGTGAACAGTGCGTGGTACAATTGTGATGTACGCATGTAACTTTTAGGCATCTGGAGTGCGCACAAAACGTCCAATTGGCGGAAATGAACTAGGAAGGTGTTAAGTGCCAAGATTTCGACGCAGTTTAATGGTAGGGCCCTTGCGATTGGCAGAGAGAGTTTCCACAAAAGTAAGAGGAGCACTATTATTGGTCGAAAAAAGCCGTGACGTGGAGAACATAAGAACCCAGGTGGGGAGGCAGTTCGGCTACGAGAAATACAAGAGCTAAATTTTCGTAGACTATTCTCTGAACTGGCGTCAAGTGCAGAGGAGAAATTTCTGTAAACACTGCCTTCACTGCGGCTGACATTCAGATAGATATTAGCTGTAGCGTCGTTGAGCTCCAACTGTGGAGAAACGAACCAGACAGTTAGTTAATTGTTCTTGTGGGACTGAGAGGGCATTTTAATATGCACGCTGCTCCAGACATGAGCGTGCTTAACGCTGTATTCCAAGCTAGGAATGAGTACATGTTTTCTTGCATGACAAAAAACATAGGGAGAGTTCTGCTGGAAAAATCAACAAAAGCTTTATTATTTTTTATAGGAATTTCAGAGGACGAGAGCAGCCATGCAGATGACAGCTCATTACAGCTAAGGCAAATACTGCGAGCAGAGTCATAAACTTGTTGGTTCACCAGATTGCGTCCACTGTAAGCTCGAGCGACCTTGAGTAATCTTTTGCTCAACTTGTCACAAAACTAACCATCCTCCGTAGTCTTGATTGTCATCCTAAATAGTACCAAACGTTGAACCAGAATCGGATAATTTATCGTTGTACTGGCCTACATCATGACATAGTCGTAAGAAGAATGTAGTAAGGAAACTTCTAGTTAAAATTTACCATTGTTTTGTTTAGGATTATTTCACTTTCTGAGGAAGAGACGAGTTCGTTTGACAACTGTCGTAACATTGTCACATTGTAAACTGTGTAAATGCGTGTATTTCTGTGATAAGATTGTAACATTAAACCAAAATTGCTTACACCTTACACAGTTGTTCTGTCCTCAAAACCTTACAAATTCCTCGATTTGTTGATGTTTCACGGCCAGTTATTCAACGTGTCTACAAGCAGCGGTGGACACGAAACATGATCTCAGAGTTGTAGTTGGAAAAAGATCCTGACTGAGAGGGACCTGAAACGTATTGCAGGGTTTGTGAAATAAACTCGCTTCCAAATGCCACAAGAATTGCTGCAGGCAGAGAATGAAGGTCCATCCCAATCTTTTAGTGAGACATCACTTCGACAGGAACTGCATGCAATGAATATTTGGAGTCGGTCACCTTGTAAGAGGTCATACCTCCATAGGCACATATTGACGACAACAGCAAAGTTTATGGAGCTGAAAGAATATGTGACTGGTTTTCTGAACACTCCTCCACCCTATTACAACTCGATTGGCCTGGACAACCAACTGACATGGGTCCTCCGAAAATCTGTACATGGTGGAACAGCGCATGAAGCGCTGACATCAGGATCTCCGCAATTTGATGGGACTGCATGATCAAATCCTCAACGAGTGGCTTAACCTAATTGCGATATACCTGCACAACCTTATTGCCTCATTTTCTAACCAGACGCAGGCAGTTATCAAGTTCAGGAGCAGGATTACGCGGTAGTGAATAATGAGTGCAATGATTTCTCTAGGGATGAATAACTTTTTGTCCCGTGAGCCTATATGCTTCATTAGACACTGCGTAAATACAATGACTGTAACAGCCAACTGGGCTGTCACTGCATTTACCTTTAAAAAGCACAACAAGAACTTCTGAATGTAGTAAGCGTTACTATTGTCTCATAGTTATCTGATGACTCTTAATTAAGGGTGCATGATGGAAAAACAATAACTTTGGGTCGTACTCTGTGGACAAGTCACAATATGGATTGCTGCCTGGTGTTCGGAATACAATGACGATGAGACATAGTCTAATGCATATTTGCGGTAAGGTCACACGGTGGACTGCTGTTTTGTACTGAAAACCGGTAAAGCCCACAGTAGCTCTATGCCATGTCTGAAGCTAGGATTCCGCAGACGTCTCGGTCGACGAGGTAAAGGCTTGGTTAGAGCGGCTGGTAGCTCAAGAGTAGGAGTCCAAGGCTGGAGTACTAAGAGACTACGGGTCGATGAGATGAAGAATCGTGGTAGGCTGACTCACTGCAATGTGGTCGTGCATCGGCATATATACTGTAGAGGAAAAGGAATACGGTACGGCTTACTTGAAGGCACGTGACCTGGCGGATGCTAGTTATGCCGGGATTTTCATGCCTCGCATTATCGATGAACGAGCTGCCTATCGGTGACGCTGGTGCTGCTGGTTACAGTGTCAGCTGCCACAGTTTCCTATGACAACCCACAACTGTTGCTGTTGTTGTTGACGTAGACTGCTGTATTTATTTCACGATGACACGATGCTGGATGGTCCTGATGTTCCTACTGACATAATGATAATCCAGTGCCGGCAGACCTTTGAAATGGAAACTCGCGGCAACGATGTGTACTGCTGGTGGACTGCTTATAGGATACAGCATAAATTTTGCTGTGTGCAGAATCCTACCATCTTAGTTAACGCTTTCATTTCTTTCAGTTCATATTGTCCTACAATTTTTCCTTCATGTCCTGTTCTTACTACCGAATTCCACTCACCAATTATAATTAAACTTTTATTTAAACCATATGAATAATTTCCTTTACATAATCATATATCCTCTCAATCTCTTCATCACCTGTGGAGCTAGTTGTCACATAAACTTGTAGTACTGTGATGGATTTTGGCTTCGTGTCTATCTTGGTTGTGATAATTGTTTTCACTTTGTTGTCCATAGTAACTTATCTGCATTTATATTACCTTACTTAATATTAGGCCTACTGCTACGCTATCCCTATCTGATGTATTTATAACCCTACTCTCACCTGACCAAGAGTTCTGGTCTTCCTGCCACTGCACTACACCAATTCCCACACTATCTAAGTTTGAAATATACTTTTCTCTTTTAAAATTCTCAAACATGCCTACAGAATTGAGGTATCTAATATTCCACACTGCCACATTGCCATGTATGTTAAAGTGCTAATTCCTGGACGAGTAGATGTCCGGGCCTCAGATCGAATCCACCCATAGGACTAACAAGGATGGTCTGTGTGGAAGCGAGTCTGGATGTGATTTTTAGGTGGTTACCCAAATCCGACTAGGTGTATATCAGACTGGCACCCACGTCCCTCGTCAGTTACATGATATGCCGGGAGGGGTAGCCGAGCGGTCTAGGGCGTCTTGTCATGGTCCGCGCGGCGTGCCCCGTCGGATGTTCAAGTCCTCCCTCGAGCATGTGTGTGTTTGTAGTCCATAGCGTAAGTTAGTTTAAGTAGTGGGTAAGCTTAGGGACCGATGACCTCAGCAATTTGGTCCCATGAGACCTTACCACAAATTTCCACATTTCCAGTTACATGATTTGCGAAGATGTGGAACATATATGCACAATTTCATGTTAATATTACACGCAGCTACTGGGGTACACACATTCCATCCGAGGGAGTAACAAGATGGCAACACGAAGGACATGTGACCTCCTCTTAAATTATCCATGCCACATCCGTTAACAACCGTGCCGACCCTATACAGATGCTGGACAAAGATACAAAAATAGGAGATTAATACTCCGCACTTTAACATATAAAATGGGTCTTATGTTTTTCCTGACAGAGAAATACTTTTGACGTAGAAATGAAAATATTTACGGCAGGTGGTAAACAACTTAAAAAGAATGCTTTCTAAATAAACTGACAGAAGTTTCACAAAAGAATTAAATTATGAATAGTATTGTCAATGGGCATTCTGAATAACTTTGAGCTACCACTTTTGGGTTGTTCACATGCTGGGAGCAATAATTTGTTCAAGATGGCAGATGACATAAATTTTAAAAATTAAAGATGGCAGAAAATTAAAAAATGAGATATGACTGGGATTAATAATCTCTAAAAAAACTGAAAAATTCAAGATTACAGTCTAATTTATTTGAGCTTTGCTCTCCACACTCACTCTCGAATCATTCTCAACGTAATATTAAAATGAGGTAGCCTATTCATAATGTACTTTCAGTAAAAAAATACAGAAAATAAATTTAACAAATTCACTTAGCCCACTTGTGCTTTGTAGCCCCTTACCTTCCACTCTACTTCCATTAGAAAATTAATCTAGTAGGCCAGTTGTACTTCGCACCCCTTGTCTCCCTCTCGCCTCCAGCCAGAGCGTAGCATTAAAATGAGACAGACAAGTCAGAAAGCAGTTTCAATAAATAAGTAAATAAAGTAAAATAATAATGAAGTCAGCCCAGTTATGATTTGTATCCCTTCCCTTCCATCCCCAATTGCAGCGGAGCACCAAAATGAGACTATACAATCGTAACTTAGTTTCAGTAAATAAATAAACTAAATTAAAAGAGTACTCTTTGCATATGACATATCGAATGTGTATGTGGAAAGCTTTATTTCCTTTTGCTCACTCACCTGTTTATCCAAAGTTAAGTGAAAGGTATAGCTTACGGTGTATCATAGTAGATTCAGTATGCTCAAATATATCCAAACACTCTTTTGTGCACCATGTTTACGCAGAAAATTAAGTAAAGCAGCACTTGTCTATGTGCAAATCTCTAATGAATCCTCAGATTAATTATTTTTCAGCTCTAAATTGCTGTCAAGTGTCATAAGGCAGGCAAGCAGGCGTCAGGAAGTCGTTATTCACCGACTACACATTTTGCAAATCTGAACTTGTCTGAGAAAAGCGCTCTACGTTTCGTTGGGTGAAAACATGTTGTGAGATTCCAAAAGTATTGAACCGCTGACTAAGTCCTTTTGCTTGTTCCTACAAGTCTCAAGCAGTCATCGTAATATGACATTCACGCCACATAGCAAAGCACAGTTGTGCACTACAGCATAAATTGCACTTGTTGATGAAAGTAAATAATGTTATAACCACATCAAAAAATCCTCTGATAACAAAGTCAGGTAAACATTACATTGACTCCCTCCAATTAATTATTTTCCACACCTATGGTGCTTGCCAAGTACCTAAATGTTTTCTCTGCGTCTAAAATATCTGCAAAAATACGCCAACAACACAAAAAATTGCCATGTATATGTCAAATTGGTGTCTGAAACATGATTGCAAACCCTAAGATAAGTACCCCAATGCTATTTTCACTCGTAAACACATGTAGTCTGCTAAATAAGCAGGTAAACACCTTATGAAATACCAGAACGGGCATAAAAATATTCTCAATAAACTGATTAACACCAACATTTGCTTATGCAATGTAATTAATTAATTATTAATATGTAAGTGTCGAAGGTGAGTTTCACTTGAAATACTCTCCACCAAAATTTCTGGGTCGATGTTTACACCTAGTCAGGTCCCGTATTCTGGAAAAATAGTTTGATTGCGAGGACGTCCGATGGAAACTCTCCCGCACCCGTTCTCCTGATAGGTAACCCTATCTCGCAGGCAGGTATCCTCGACAGTACAGATTGCCATGGAAGGGAATCTGCTGTCTTTCGCATTGCCGCAGCTCGCCTGTTGACATTAATGTATGATATTTGCTATTTTGTATAACCAGCTAAATTGTCTTCATTATAATATCCACAAATTTTCCTAAAGTCACACATCCGACACGGTACAGCAGCATAACGTAATATTCCTATCTGGAGTCGGTATCTGCTACTGATAAACGTCACACCATGCGTAGGCGAAAATAGCCGGATTTGACCACCACTCACACATCGGGACAGCATTGTGGTATATTTTTTTCCTCTGGAGGTACGATGAATTTCTGCCCACCTGGCAGTTTGTCTCCTGCCTTTAGTGGCCCAGCGAGAAAATATTTCGGCAGTAACAGGTTTGTGGCTACCGGTCCATGCATGGCGTAGTAATAGCGTCCTGCAACAACTACCTCTACCTGGGCATCCTACACGTTAGTGGTAAGAGCAGTTAGGAGCCTTGCCGTGGTCAACTGGGTATCCAGCAGGTCCAGCCTGCTCGGAATTATGCTCAAAACGCTAGTCACTCAACTGGTTGTCATCCTTAAAAATTAGTCAGCTCTGTCCTTAACCACCTGCCCCCCCCCCCCCCTCCAACAGACAAGTGTCTAACCTCAACACTTCATTCCTTAACATCATTCATTTATTTTGTGTGAATTTCAACATCCATCGATCTGTCATGATGAGCTCTTCTTGTCCGGTGAAAAGCACACCACTGTTTAATGGTCGTACCTGCAAGGTGCCTAGCCCTCTGGGGCTGGAGAGCTGCATCAGCGCCTATAGCACAATGTTCTTTGTGGCCATTTGCATTGGCGTTGTTATACGAAAAAGAGAATTCATAATTCATAATCACTCTCACTTTCTGGGGCTTTACGTGTAAGACAAAGCATACATAGATCGTTTAGGTGCAGTACACTCTAACTGCCATGTTACCTTCCCCTTCATTCACCCTCCTACATTACTTGGGACCGGTGCCAATAATTGTGGTAAAGAGTCCAGCGTGCCCCAGAAGGGACACATAATCCGAACATGGACGACTGTAGTACAGGTAACTGCTCCCATGAACCCTGGACTTTGCCGTTGGTGGGGAGGTTTGCGTGCCTCAGCGATACAGATAGTCATTCCGTAGGTGCAACCACAATGGACGGATATCTGTTGAGAGGCCAGGCAAACGTGTGGTTCCTGAAGAGGGACAGCAGCCTTTTCAGTAGTTGCAGGGGCAACAGTCTGGATGACTGACTGACTGATCTGGCCTTGTAACGTTAACCAAAACGACCATGCTGTACTGGCACTGCGAACGGCTGAAAGCTAGGGAAAACAAGAGCCGTAATTTTTCCGAGGGCATGCAGCTTTACTGTATGGTTAATAAATGATGGCGTCCTCTTGGGTAAAATGGTCCCCCATTCAGACCTCAGGGCTGAGACTACTCAGGAAGACGTCGTTATCAGGAGAGAGAAAACTGGTGTTCTACGGATTAGAGCCAGGAATGTCAGATCCCTTAATCGGGCAGCTGGGTTAGAAAATTTAAAAAGGTATATAGATAGGTTAAAGCTAGATATAGTGGGAATTAGTGAAGTTCGGTGGCAGGAGGAACAAGACTTCTGGTCAGGTGAATACATGGTTATAAATACAAAATCTAATAGGGGTAATGCTGGAGTAGGTTCAATAATAAATAAAAAAATAAGAGCGCGGGTAAGCTACTACGAACAGCGTAGTGGTGGTGGTGGTGGTCGTCGTCGTCGACAACGAGGTCATTAGAGACGGAGCGCCAGCTCGGGAGAGGGAAGGATTGGGAAGGAAATCGGCCGTGCCCTTCCAAAGGAACCATCCCGGCATTTGCCTGAAACGATTTAGGGAAATCACGGAAAACCTAAATCAGGATGGCCGGAGACGGGATTGAACCGTCGTCCTCCCGAATGCGAGTCCAGTGTGCTAACCATTGCACCACCTCGCTCGGTGAACAGCGTAGTGAACGTATTATCGTAGCCAAGACAGACACGAAGCTCACCCCTACAACTAGTTTATATGCCAACTAGCTCTGCCGATGACGAAGAGACTGAAGAAATGTATGGTGAGATAAAAGAAATTATTCCGATAGTGAAGGGAGACGAAAATTTAGTAGTCATGGGGGACTGGAATTCGATAGTAGGAAAAGGAAGAGAAGGAAAAGAAGTAAGTGATTATGGATGGGAGGTAAGGAATGAAATAGGAAGCCGCCTGATAGAATTTTGAACAGAGCGTAACTTAATCATAGCTAACACTTGGGTTAACAATAATAAAAGAAGGCTGTATACGTGGAAGAGCCCTGGAGACAGTGGAAGGTTTCAGACAGGTTATATAATGGTAAGGCAGAGATTAGGGAACCAGGTTTTAAATTATAAGACATTTGCAGGGCGGACGTGGACTTCGACTACAATCTGTTCGTTATGAACTGTAAATTATAAGAGAAAAAACTGCAAAAAGGTGAGAATTTAAGGAGATGGGACCTGGATAAACTGAAAGAACCAGAGGTTATAGGAGGTTTCAGAGACAGCACTAGGGAACGATTGACAAGATCGGGGGAAAGAAATAGAGTACAAGAAGAATGGGTAGCTTTGGTAAATGAAATAGTGAAGGCAGCAGAGGATCAAGTAGGTAAAAAGACGAGGGCTAGTACAAATCCTTGGGAAACAGAAGAGATATTGAATTTAACTGATGAAAGGAGAAAATACAAAAGTGCAGTGGATGAAGCAGGTAAAAAGTAATACAAACGTCTCAAAAATGAGATCGCCAAGAAGTCGAAATGGCTAAGCAGGGATGGGTAGAGGACAAATGAAAGGATGAAGAGGCATACATCTCTAGGGGTAAGATGATACTGCTTACAGGAAGATTAAAGGGACCTTTGGAGAAAAGCGAACCACCTGTATGAGTATCAAGAGCTGAGATGGAAAACCAGCTCCAAGCAAAGAAGGTAAGGCAGAAAGGTGGAAGGAGCATGCAGAGTGTCTATACAAGGGCGATGTACTTGAGGGCAGTACTATGGAAATGGAAGAGGACGTAGATTAAGATGAAATGGGAATATGATCCTGCGTGAAGTGTTTGACAGAGCACTGAAGGACATAAGTCGAAACAAGGCCCTGGGAGTAGACAACATTCCATTAGAACTACTGATAGCATTGGGAGAGCCAGCCCTGACTAAACTCTACCATCTGGTGAGCAAGATGTATGAGACTGGCGAAATACCCTCAGACTTCAAGAAGAATATAATAATTCCAATCCCAAAGAAAGCAAGTTTTGACTAGTGTGAAAATTACCGAACTATGTTTAATAAGTGACGGCTGCAAAATGCTAATTCTTTAGACACGAATGGAAAAACTGGAGCCGGCCGGAGTGGCCGTGCGGTTCTAGGCGCTACAGACTGGAGCCGAGCGACCGCTACGGTCGCAGGTTCGAATCCTGCCTCGGGCATGGATGTGTGTGATGTCCTTAGGTTAGTTAGGTTTAATTAGTTCTAAGTTATAGGCGACTGATGACCTCAGAAGTTAAGTCGCATAGTGCTCAGAGCCATCTGAACCATTTGAGCCAAAAACTGGTAGAAGCCGACCTCAGGGAACATCAGTTTCGATTCCGTAGGAATATTGGAACACATGAGGCAATACTGACCTTACGACATATCTTATAAGATAGATTAAGGAAAGGCAAACATCTTTTTACAGCATTCGTAGACTTAGAGAAACCATTTGACAATATTGACTGGAATACTCTGTTTCAAATTCTGAAAGTGGCAGTAAGGCAGAGAGCGAAAGGCTATTTACAATTTTTAGAGGAACCAGACAGCAATTATAAAAGTCTACGGGCACAGAAGGGAAGCAGTGGGAAAGAAAAGAGTGAGACAGGCTTGTAGCCTATATCCTATGTTATTCAATCTGTATATCGAGCTAGTAGTAAATGAAAAAAAAATCAAGTGGGAATTAAAATCCATGGAGAAGAAATAAAAAATTTGCGGTTTGCCGACGACATTGTAAGTCTATATGAATATGGTGTCCGAAAGAACAGACACCATTGGCGATCTTGTAGCTCTGGAAGAATGAAATTACAGTGAAACTCAGACCTTTGTAGCTGCTTCCATCCGTTGATAGTTTTCTGCTGTCCCTGTTAATATTCATCAACGCCTGTAAGCAGCTACAAATGTCTGGATTTCACTTTAATTACGTTGTAATTCTGTCAGAGAGAGCGAAGGACCTGGAAGAGCAGTTGAAGGGAATGGACAGTGTCTTGAAATGAGGATATAAGATGAACATCAACGAAAGCAAAACGATGATAATGGAATGCAGTCCAGTTAAATCAGGTGATGCTGAGGGAATTAGATTAGGAAATGAGACACTTAAAGAACTCGTAATAGATGAGTATTGCTTATTGGGGAGCAAAATAACTGATGATGGTCGAAGTAAAGAGGATGTAAAATGTAGACTGCAATGGCAAGGAAAGCGTTTCGGAAGAAGAGAAATTTGTTGACATCGAGTATAGATTTAAGGGTCAGGAAGTCTTTTTTGGAAGTATTTGTATGGAGTGTAGCCATGTATGGTAGTGAAACATGGACGATTAATAGTTTAGACAAAAAAAGAATAGAATCTTTCGACATGTTGTGCTAAAGAAGAATGCTGAAGATTAGATGATTAGATCACGTAACTAATGAGGAGGTACTGAATAGAATTGAGGAGTAGAGGAATTTTGGTACAACTCGACTTAAAGAAGGAATCGGTTGGTAGGTCACGTTCTGAGGCGTCGAGGGATCATCAATTTAGTATTTGAGGAAAGCGCGGAGAGTAAAAATCGTAGAGGGTGACCTACGCAAGAATACAATAAACAGATTCAGGAGGATGTAAGTCGCAGTAGTTACTCGGAGATGAAGAAGCTTGCACAGGATACAGCAGCATGGAGAACTGCATCACACCAGTCCCTGGACTGAATACAACAACAACAGCAAATGGTAGCTCTACATTTAGTGGTAAAGTCATTTCGGTCACTTGATATTAACCTTGATAATGAGTGAAGAATTTCGTTGTCCTTCAGAGCGTAAAGGCTCAATGACATCATACATCATCCTATATGGCATACAGACAACTTCACATTCTATTGTCCCATTCATTCCTGACGTTTCAGGACCTTTATACTGGTTTTTTGTACTTGTCTCCATACCATCCATAAAGTTATCATGAAATTCTGTATTGGCTCTTCATTCTTCTGTACTCTAGGCATCACTACCTCGTATAGTGATGGCATTTTCTGGGCCTATGCTGTCTTATACTCTTGTGAATCATATGCTGTGATAATGTATGGTAACAGGGTATCGTAGTCATTATGATGACTGCTGATGTCATTATATAAAATCTTCCCTATAGTCTGGAGTAGTCACTCTGTTCTCCCATCACCTTTGGGTGGAATGCATTCATCGTCAGCTTACAAATACGCAATAAAATACAATTTTTTTGATGCCTGTGGCCTGATTCATAATCATTGACTCGGGAACACTTCAATAACCATAGCCTGAACTACAGTGTTGACTTGCTAACTAGGAATAATTACCGCTCCCACGTATCTCGAGAAATGGTACATTATTGTTGGCACACAACGATTCCTTGCTAGCATTTAAGCATAAGGATCTAGGAAGTCCATACCAATCATTTCAAATTACTTACTAACCTCCAGCAACCTTTGCAGTGAAATATTTAGATGACTTAATTCATCTCGCTTCACACATGATACACATTTCTTTATATATTGCTATATCTCTTGCTACTTTGTACGCCTTCAGTACTGATCAGTCACATGCCGTTCTGAGGTTCTGCATATCTGAGGATGTACATATCTCAATACTTCCTCTTGTATTATGCCTGCAACCAGAACATGATATCCAAGTTTTTTTTTTTTTTTTTTTTTTTTTTGCATAACTCTTTGTCATACACAATAAAATGTGCCTATGTAGCGAAGTTCTCACAGTCCTCATCAGCTGCTTGCACTTTTTGCCAGGTGGTGTGAACTATTCCCTATAGCACATCAACCTTTCTGCAAAGACCTTCTGCAATCCCATGAGTCTTGCGAGGTCATGGATTACCTCAAAACTGAACTTGATAAACTTCAGAGCCCCACATGTTAATCTGCTTGATACTCCTTACAACCACAGTAGACACTTTAAGGCTGTGCGATCTATTATTACCTTACATTTCCTGCCGTATAAACAACATTATAAGTAGTTTACACCATATATAAGGCTCGACATTTCTTTTTTGGAATTGGAAATAACTGGAAATTTGTGGTAAGTTCCTATGGGGCCAAACTGCTGAGATCATCGGTCCCTAGGCTTAGACAATTCTTAATCTAACTTAAACTAACGACACTAAGGACAACACAAACACCCATGCCCGAGGGAGGACTCGAAGCTCCGACGGATGGAGCCGTGCGAACCATACAAGGCGCCCTAGGCCGCTCGGCTACCTCGCTCGGCATTTATTTTTCTCTTCTAGAATAAGTTCTTTCTGTTTTGCTTAACTGATGTGAAATGTAGACTACTAGACACTACAATCTCTTTATTTCTCGAAAATACACAGCTAAGCACATGACTGCTTGCGTCACATGATGAAATCCTTCTCATAGTTTGTAAATATCAAAGTAAGACCAGTTATGAATAACTATTTTATTTTACCAAACACATCTGCACATGCGGATGTGCACTGGTGTTTCAGTCCGTTTTCAATAAGTGAATTAGTAGTCGTGTTATTTCTGCAAATTTTGGGTCAAACTTGCACTAACTCAACGAAGACTATAACTCCATCTCAGTATGAGATACTGGAAAATGGCGTATGGCCATTACTAATATGGGATGTGTCTGAACACGATCATGACTAATCAGCTACTCCAAAAGTCGTACCTCCTGTAGCTCTAAGTGACGTGTCTACACTGCACATTATATGTACTATGTGTAACCTCTTAAGAACCTCCCTTAATTACAGCACATGTTCTTCCACACACTTTTCAAAGACAATTATATTACACAAATACATCATTAACTACCTCAGTCTTAACCATTGCAAAACAAACGCTAAATTGTGGATGACATATTTTTTTAACCTCAAATGGCTTGCGACGATATCGGTAGTGCCCTGAGCGAACCGTAAATGCAGTCTGTAGGACGTCCACTCCTGCTTCCAACTGATGATAGCCATTCTGCAAATCCATGATGGAAAAATATCTGCACTGTCCCAAAGCGTCTAAGACTTCTGTTGTATTCGTGATCCAACAAGTGTCTGTAATCATGCTTTTATTAAGATATCTTGATTCGAATAAAAATGTTAAGCTTTGGTTTCATTCATACTCATTTTCGCAACAATCACCACTTGTGTTCCACATGCGCTGGAACTCTCTTTAATAATTGGTTAATAAACTCCTCCATCACCAGTTGTAGGTGATGAGACATGCAGTGTGTCTGTAATACACACAGGTGGCACAATCCCAGTTGTGATTCTGTTCTCTATCACCAGGGTCACCTCTGCCTCATGAAGACTGAGTGTTGTGTGCTGTCCTTAGGTTAGTTAGGTTTAAGTAGTTCTAAGTTCTATGGGACTGATGACCATAGATGTTAAGTCCCATAGTGCTCAGAGCCATTTGAACCATTTTGAACCACAGTCACTGGTAAAGACACACGAAGATTTAACATGTCTTCAAATTCTAACAATAGCGACTCCAGTGCTAATACTTCCGTCCCTTCAATGTGTTTTACTTTCTCCCGTAACGCAACTGAACAGGCAAACTAGAGTCCGAATTTTTTTCATCCAGATCATCTTCTTCCAAAATTTCAAAACTTGTAACCAAAAACTGTTTAGAGAAGTCCATTTATTCGGGTTCAAAAGTTATTTATTCTGCCTGTTACCACTGGCTGACTATCTACCTCTTGCACATGTACAAACAACCCTTCTTCGTACAAGTTACTCTGCCTTATCCAACTCATCATTCTCTTTCAGTGATTCAATGAAACGTTAAGTGTAGTCTTTCCAAGATTAATTTTAGAGTGATGTTCACACAGGATACCAAAGCGTAAGATTTCTCAGTATACATCGCCTACAGAAGGCTAAACTTCCATATATCTATGGAAATGCTTTGCCCCTACCTGAAAAATCGGTATCGTCAATGCCGGTGAATTCAGGTCACTACAATTTACTCCACATAGCTTATGCAGTGCAGGATTTAAACACCTCTTTGCCAAGAGGTCCAAACTTGCCACAGAGATGTGTGCACCTGAAGCAATAAAAACTTGTGTTCCATTCCATCCACTAACCCAATTAAACAAAATTCCGTCTCTGCATATGTTTCAGTTATGCTAAAATTTTCTGGGAGTGTTGCCCGGTGGCTCTGAATTTTCCATTGCCGTTTAATGGCAGGTTACCATTCCCATTCTATAATTTTCTAACGTGCTCCTATTCTGCTTACAATCCCATTCGCGATGCCCTACTATTAACATTTCCTTTTCTGCGCTACCAAGTGAATTGTTGCAGCGGACTCGTACACTGGACTCGCATTCAGTAGGACGACGGTTGTAATTCACTTCTGACAATCCAAATTTAAGTTTTCAGCGATTTCCTTAAATCGCTCTAGGCAAATGCCAGAATGATTTCCTTGAAAGAGCATGGCCGAATTCCTTCCCCACCCTTGAAGGGATCCGAGCTTGTGCTCCATCTATACTGAGCTTGACGTCGATGTGGCCTTAAACTCTAGTCTCCTTTCTTCGCTTTTACACTCCAACTGACGGCAGTGTCACCGTATGTGACCTGAATGACTACACTGGTAACACCTGATGCCAGCTGATATGGGTCACTGTATCAATCTCCTCCTTTTTTATTGCCGTTCCATTGGCTCATGCTAAGTTTTTAGCAAGCTCTGTTCATACCATTCTCATGACTCTCCTCACACCACACTTGAGCACTCTCGTCTGGAATGCTGCTGTGCGATGTGGGACCTGCGTCAGACTGGACTGACGGAGGAAAACCAAAAAGATCAGAGTAGGGCAGCCCGTTTTGTATTATCGAGAAATAGGGGAGACAGTGCTACGGAAGTGATACGTTAATTGGGATGGCAATTATTAAAACAATAGCGTTTATCGTTTCAGCAGGATCTTGCCGTGAAATTTGAGTCACTAACTTTCTCCTTCGATCGGGAAAATATTGTTTTGGCGCCCATCTACACAGGGAGAAATTATCATCATAAGAAAATAAAGAGAGATCAGAACTAGCACACAAAGATTTAAGTGTTCATTGTTCGTCCGTGGCTTTCTTCAAGGTAACGGTAGAGAAATATAGGTGGCTTGAAGGTGGTTCGATGAACAGGCAGGTACTGGCATCTACGATAGGTACTGCTATTCTGGAAGATGATCTTTCCTCTCTTAATGCACCTATCTCATTCTCAAAGTCCTTGTTACCTGCCCGCATTTGTGTAGCCTGTTACAGCAAAACTTGATCTACCTCCGTAGTGATAAGCCGCTGTTGTTCTAGTTTGCTCGATGTAAAGCCTGTGTCAACAAATATAGGAAAAATACCACAGAGAAGAGGGGGTCAATGGGTAAATAGTGTTAACAGTGAATGATTTCGATACGTGGTGTAGTGAGAAAGGCGCAACTCTCCTCACTGACCTTGGCTGGGGCTGAAGAACGAGAGGCGGCTTCCGCCTCGAGCTTCTGGGAGTCGGCACCTCGCGCTGCCGAGACTGGCAGCCTCCGTAGGCCACAGCCGTTATTGTCAGGGGCACTTCGCGTTGTACTGTGACGGCGTTCCACTCAGGGAACGGACCCTCTGCTCCACTAGGGCCACAGTAGGTGTGCAGAATGCTATGAGTAAGGCACAACCCACTGCCCTCAAACAGAAGTCAACTGGCGGCTGGCACTGTGGCGCCAACTCCCACTATGACTCAGCGTCGGTGGCGGCAGGCACAGACGGCAGCGGAGTGAGACCAACTCCCAAGATCAACTAGCAGCAAGCGGCAGGCGCAGCCCGGTCTCGAACTCACGGACACAACTGGCGGAGTCCAGTCGTCTTGTTGACTGACATCGTAGTGGTGCTACTGGCTTCCGCTGATGACAAGTGACCCCAGCCTTAAGATTTAGACTTCTTTATATGCCTCCAGTGTCCACCTGTTTCACTGAACCACGGGGCCTAATCACGATGCCATAACAAGAGACTTGCATTTGTTGTGGTCACACCACCCTACTTTCTACCCTGTTATCACTGTGCGGCACCGCCGTTTATCGCTGAGCTCGGTTACACTCACTGCAAACTCGACTGGTGTGTTTGTTACTGTGACATACAATACCACAGAGGCGGATACCGACCCGCGGCAGTTAACGAACCTTTCTCTATGGCGCTTCCATATTAATTCTCCTTACTTTCGATAAAGACTACTAACTTTCTGTCCGAAGACTAACTCGGGTCATTACACTGCCCCTCAAACGGCCAAAGACCCGGTCCATTGGGTCTTAATCCGGCCGAGTTCTGTGTTGTAGTTACTCCTACCCTTAACCCGTAAAACAAGTACCCAAAATTAAATCAGGTACTCTTACACACCAAACAATTTACTACATTATTTCTGTCTCCATAAATCTATCTCTCAACTCACGCTTGTACTGCTTAATCTTACAACATCTCTCAAGGGTCCCTAGCCCTGCCCCTTATGTACATAAAAATCTTCCAACACTCCAATTTATAAACAGAAGCTAAAATGACATATCAACTTCAGCAAAATATGGTTTGGCTTCATTCATCTCTTACATGCCTGTCCGGCGGATTCTTAGCCCTTTGCTTTGGAGCCATTCTAGAAACTTTGTCATTGTGGCAGCAGTTCTTCTAACACTTCCCAAGACAATGTGGAATTAAAATTATTCTTACAAGGAAACTACACATAGTACTCTTATTCAAAACACTTCGACGGGTAGTTCCACTTCTCTCATGTAGCACTTATTAACATACTAAGTTCTCCTCAAAATTCTTAGTTTTCTGGTATTCTTGCTCACCCGAAATAAATTCCTGGTGCCTGGTGGCAATGTATCATGCGAATTACTCCGTAATGTACATGTACACAGTTTAACTATTTTATCTTGTATACTAGACTCTCGTCGTGACAGCTTTACACTGGCAATAGATATCTGTCGCCGAAGATTAACTCTGACATGGTGTGCAGTCAAAACGTTTACTTTCAGGTTCGGGTTGCACACTTCACCTAGTTCATTCTCGTTGCGTTCATCAGACTTCGCCTGTGCTGCAAACAGCTCGCTGCGCACGGCAGCTGCTTGCTCTGCAAGGCTGTGGCCCAGCACTGGCACTAGAGCCACAGTCTGAACCTGTGGCGTTCACTCTTCAAAAGATTCAGCCCTGTCTACTTGATATCCATTTCAGGAACTCGTCTCCTTTTATTTTTCCTCCAATCACCTTGCTTCTTAGAATGTATGTGTGCCTATGCCGTTTCTGCCACGACAGTGTGTACGTGAATTCAAAGAAAAGAAAGGAAGGAAGACTGGGTTTAAGGTTCCGTCGACATCGAGGTCATTAGGACGGAGCACAAGCTTGGATTGGGTCAAGGATGGTGAAGGAAATAGGCCGCACCCTTTCAAAGGAACCTTCCCGGTATTTGTATGAAGCGGTTTAGGGTAATACGGAAAAAATAGATTTGGAGGCCGACGCGGGCTTGAACCGTCATCCTCCGGAACGTGAGTCCCATGTGCTAACCTCTGCGCCTCCTCGCACGGTCTTTGAAGTTTTCCGATAATTTTTAATTCGTGAAAGTGGTTCTGTAGTACATTGTTCTTCTGACACGTGGGTGGCCAGGTTCAGATGGAAACATACACTCCTGGAAATGGAAAAAAGAACACATTGACACCGGTGTGTCAGACCCACCATACTTGCTCCGGACACTGCGAGAGGGCTGTACAAGCAATGATCACACGCACGGCACAGCGGACACACCAGGAACCGCGGTGTTGGCCGTCGAATGGCGCTAGCTGCGCAGCATTTGTGCACCGCCGCCGTCAGTGTCAGCCAGTTTGCCGTGGCATACGGAGCTCCATCGCAGTTTTTAACACTGGTAGCATGCCGCGACAGCGTGGACGTGAACCGTATGTGCAGTTGACGGACTTTGAGCGAGGACGTATAGTGGGCATGCGGGAGGCCGGGTGGACGTTCCGCCGAATTGCTCAACACGTGGGGCGTGAGGTCTCCACAGTACATCGATGTTGTCGCCAGTGGTCGGCGGAAGGTGCACGTGCCCGTCGACCTGGGACCGGACCGCAGCGACGCACGGATGCACGCCAAGACCGTAGGATCCTACGCAGTGCCGTAGGGGACCGCACCGCCACTTCCCAGCAAATTAGGGACACTGTTGCTCCTGGGGTATCGGCGAGGACCATTCGCAACCGTCTCCATGATGCTGGGCTACGGTCCCGCACACCGTTAGGCCGTCTTCCGCTCACGCCCCAACATCGTGCAGCCCGCCTCCAGTGGTGTCGCGACAGGCGTGAATGGAGGGACGAATGGAGACGTGTCGTCTTCAGCGATGAGAGTCGCTTCTGCCTTGGTGCCAATGATGGTCGTATGCGTGTTTGGCGCCGTGCAGGTGAGCGCCACAATCAGGACTGCATACCACCGAGGCACACAGGGCCAACACCCGGCATCATGGTGTGGGGAGCGATCTCTTACACTGGCCGTACACTACTGGTGATCGTCGAGGGGACACTGAATAGTGCACGGTGCATCCAAACCGTCATCGAACCCATCGTTCTACCATTCCTAGACCGGCAAGGGAACTTGCTATTCCAACAGGACAATGCACGTCCGCATGTATCCCGTGCCACCCAACGTGCTCTATAAGGTGTAAGTCAACTACCCTGGCCAGCAAGATCTCCGGATCTGTCCCCCATTGAGCATGTTTGGGACTGGATGAAGCGTCGTCTCACGCGGTCTGCACGTCCAGCACGAACGCTGGTCCAGCTGAGGCGCCAGGTGGAAATGGCATGGCAAGCCGTTCCACAGGACTACATCCAGCATCTCTACGATCGTCTCCATGGGAGAATAGCAGCCTGCATTGCTGCGAAAGGTGGATATACACTGTACTAGTGCCGACATTGTGCATGCTCTGTTGCCTGTGTCTATGTGCCTGTGGTTCTGTCAGTGTGATCATGTGATGTATCTGACCCCAGGAATGTGTCAATAAAGTTTCCCCTTCCTGGGACAATGAATTCACGGTGTTCTTATTTCAATTTCCAGGAGTGTATGTCCTACGAGCATTTCCCTGAAGCGTATCCCTGAAGTGTAAATTACATAAATATGAAAAAATTGGTAGCACTCGAGACTGATAATCGCTATATCACAGATTCGAGTTTTGTTTGGTCATAGTTTTTTTAAATTTTCTCCTGTGTAATTTGAATACCCACGTAATTTAAACACACAATCCATAAAATATATGATATTTTACACATTTATAATTAATTTTTTGTTGAAAAACTCGCGTTTTCTTTCTCTAATTACAATATAAATTTTTAACTACCGTCAGTCAAGATTATTTAAATTTAAAAAATGTTGTAAATAATGTATTTTTACGTTTACATATTGTATGCTCCACGTAAATCCAAATAGAACATGCAGCTTTGTTTACAAGTCTGCACCCGCTGGAAATCGAACCTGGGCCACCCAAATGACAGACAAGCATTCCATTACAGAGCCACGTACCCCAGCGAAAAATGGTCCTAGCTTTAGCGAATTGAAGGTACTCAGGAATCTTCAAAGTCGATTTTCTCGAGAATTTAGAGAATTGCAGCGAACCATTCTAAGAAATTAATTTTTAGCCCTAATCTTCATGTAGCACAAATATAAAAAATTGCAATAATCCGTTTGCCGAGCAGTCTCATTCTCAGATAAAATGGGGCCTAGCGTTCCTTCCATTTAACTCCAACCCAAAGAACTGATTCGATTTTTGAGCTCACGCTTAAAATTCGAAGCTGTGCTTGCGTCCATACATGGGCGGTGAATGGAGGGTCGAGATGAACTGTAAAAGGAAGAAAGGGAAGAAGATTGAGGTACAAGACCCTGTGTACAACGAAGCCATGAGATGCAGTTCACGTAGGCTAGCTGGAGAAGGATGGCGTGGAAATTGATAGTATTCTTTTCAGAGAAATCATACAAAAATTAGCCTGAGTCGAGAAAAAAAGGAAAACCTAAATCAGGTTTCTAGGACTGGGATTCGAAACCCTCTTCTTCCGAATGTAGTCCACTGTCTTAGCTGCTGTAGCAACTTGCTCATTCGAGCAAGGGAAACCATCGACTCATGAGCAAACCTAAAGCATCCTCGCCATCCAGGCGCAAAACGTGGATTATAACATGATCTATGATTTGGTAAATATAAAATTATGAGATTGTCGATCATAGATCAGCATTTTCATATGTCTCTTCCTCTTCTCGCATGTATGCTTCAACATCTTCCTTGTTGTAACTTTATGATTTGAAACCACTCACAGAATCAAATCAAGTATTCGTGCGGACCGCTGTTGTCAGCCGTATTTTATATCATGCATCTAGCAACTAACAGTCGAATCCAAAATGTCATCTAACGTTAAGAGGTTCTTAAGGCTGTCTCTTCCCGCTCAGCAACAATAAAAGCTTAGACAGTAATATTTTTATATGTGTTTAATTTTAGCTGACGTTAGTGAACTCGGCCTTGAGGTAAGTAAGGTAGCGACTTACCTTAGGGTTAAAAGGGAAAGTAATGCGGCCACTGCGGAGTTATAAGATGTAACAGGGGAAATTTTTTATTGTTTGTCTTCCAGTACTGACAACTCACGGCCGTATGCGACTCACACCGATCAGCTGCTATGGTATAAATTTAAACACGGAAAATAGATTCTTGCATACGCACTATAGAGAAGGTCATCTCCAAATGTGATGCATATTTGTACCAAGGAACGCGAAATTGAATGAAGGCTGTTGTAGTAAAACGCAATGGGTAGAAGAAAAATGACATTCGGAACATTTAGTAAACATTAGTGATCTTGTCTCATATTCCATAATGCATTTAAATATAGATACAAATACTGTTTTCAATCAATTAATCAACCGGTCACAAAGACAGCACAGCAACACCCCTTCAGGTCATTGCGCTGGCACAGCTTTGGGGCCGCCGTGGGTGGCAGCAATGTAAAACAGAGTACAGTCGACACGAAATCGTCCACATGGCGCCGACTTTTAACGGTCAGTACTTGAAAACTTGCGGCCAAATTACTGCTCCCTTTCTGTAGCCATTCTGTTGCGTGCTCACAACATACTAATTGATGTAGGTTACAAATTAATAATAAGGTCGATACAAATGTGGCCCTAGGTGTCACCCCACAATATCAGCATTGGCTCTTCAGCATTCACATTTGACGACCGCTGCTCTATCACCTAACGAAATAATATATAGCCTAAGTCCCACTCAGAATTTTTAGTTTCATCAGCTGAGGACCAGTTTGTAACCAATGGGCTGCTCGTGAAAGTATGTGTAGAAGTGAGCTTAATTTGTTATATATTTTATCATATAATATATATATATATATATATATATATATATATATATATATATATCATATAGAAAGGCGTGGTTCGATGGCTCATTAGTAAAGTGCCGGACTAAGGAGCCCTAAGCCACAGTTCCACCTCGTCGCTCTTAGTGGTAGATCACACGATTGTTTAATTATGTGCGATGCATTAAGGGTATTCCTGCCTTCTCGCGTAGCCTCCATTACACAGCTGCGTTACGAGCAAAGTGATAGTCTTTACACCTTCCTAAGTGCGTGAAAAGTGTAATCAACAATGGAAACCCACTCCAGTAAGAATACTATGAAACTGAACCTTGTGAAAGACAATGAGCTGCCGGCAGTCTCGAAACTCAGAACTGGTAACTAACTACATGTAATTAACACGTAATTAATCAAGTAGACGGTGTGCAACGTAGTACAAATGAGGCAACCTACTACTTCAAAGTTTGCTCTTACTTAATGTACGGACGTGTAATTCGCAAGTGAGGTTCTAACTTTCAGTTAACATTAGCAACAGGAACTGTATGGAAGCTTACGTTTAGTCCAGTCGAAGGAAATTTCACATATGTGTGGGTGTTTTCAATATCGCCATGGAAGATACAAACGAACCAATAAAATTCAGATTGCAGACTTTTGGAAACGTTCTTGCACTTCGGAATGAGGTCTGAGCACTTATTATTCTCATCCCTGTCCAAATGCGAATAAGATCAATAAAAACGGAAGAAAATTTCGCCTTTTACTAACCTATCTAAACGTAAAACTTTATTTTCTGACCTCTTATCAGGAATAAGTGGAATAGCGATAGCAGACAGTGTCACATCAGTTCAAAGTTATTCAGTTGCTGTTAATAATATCAGTTTTATAAACATTAAACTTGAACAAAGTAGTGATGTTAGAAACGTTTCACACGAAAGCGCATTTTCCCCTTTGTACGTACCTGGAGACATACATGAAGATTCAGGAAAGGCAAACACTGCTCCATTATCTATCAGTCAAGCCCAAGCTTGTAGTGTATCGGCTGATAGCTCAGCTGATACTAGAAATGTCGAGGCAACGAACAGTAAAATTCGACAGTGGAATCGCTGTCGGACGATTTACAACAAGCAGCTTAGCAACATCCGTGATAAAGGTCGTTCAGAGCGGCGCGATTGATGGGTAGTGCTCCAGTGGCAAGTCTTGCAACGCGGTCGATAATACATCCAGCGGAAGAACTCCGGTTCCACCTTCTGAAACGACAGAACAATCACAAATAAACACAACTGGACGACTAATACAGAAAAATTGACTCAAGTTTCGGCGGAAGGTTCTAAGCACAAAAATCCTGGCAGCACTAGCGAAGAGAGGCAAAATGATGTAAATAAAGGTCCCTCAACAACTGCCAATAGTTCTTGATCGTAAAAAAAGTGCGAAAGTTTTGTTTTCTGTGTACAGAATCAGCTACATGACGTCCAGCGAACTTGCAGACGTCATGATGTACGCTGAGGAAAAATGGCAACAGAAAATAGTTTGCGAAATAAATAATAAAACAAATAACAAGGTGTTTCGCATCAAGGTGGACTCAGTTTCTGATATTGTTGCCAATAGTGGTAAAGCGGAAAGTGAGGTAGAAAATGTAGCAATGTCTTACTCCGAACTGATGTCCAATGACGAACACCAGTTGTCTAGGGACAATCGTAAAGGAGGAATGAAATTACGGGAGTTGCCAATCGTAGTGCCAAGTAAAATGAAGCTAAAATATGCGGAACCTAATCTAAATCCAAAATATGCACCTATTACAAAACTAGGAACAAAAGGTATAGACAATGGAAACGAGAGGAATTTATTTATAACCAGAAAAGACGAAAACCGTCCATCAAAATTGTAAAATCTACACTTTAAATATCAACAAAATATCACCTAAACTAAAACCGATGTATTTCCAACATTTCTTAAACAACTTGGTAACCGGACTGTCGGACCAATACGTACCCTACGTGATAATATCATAAACGTCGAGTGTAGCGAAATTTAAGTGTTGACTAACAACATCATCCTACGAAAAAAAGGAATTTGTCGATACAGTTCTCTGAACGATGCAAGAGCATGGTATCTCTGTAGGGTAAGATGGTACAATTGCCATCATTTCGGACAAATGTTATTGTAACTGGAAATATATTGAGAAAAGAAGTAATTTTAACTATGGCACTTGTTCTTGGATGTTTAATGAATATGTAACACAAATATTACACAGTTACAAATGTTGGTATAAACACATAAAAGGTTACAGAATTGAGAAAAATCGATCGAAAATGTACGACACTAGGCACAATTTTGATCACTGGCCTCTTTCACATAAAAAGCACTTTTTCCCTCGGGCACCAACGCATACTTAATGGCACCAATTATTGCATATTTGGCAGCGAATCCAGTCACCCTGAGCTACTGATACTACACTATAAACAAAAGCCACAATTATTCTCGTTGTTTGCTGGCGATTTGTAGCTTGGTACACTTCTTTCATCATTACTCACAGACGTACATTTCTGTTTATTGTTCTTGTTGCATTTGTTCATTGCTTTCCTTGTGCCCTGTTGAAAAAGTTCTCTCTTGCTGCGGAGGTTTTCCAGGTTTTCATCTGAAGTGTGTCTAGCTGATGTCTGTTTTTTCCTCTTCCGTGTCGATAATTTTCCTCTGGACTTGGCAAAATGTCCTTGACAGCATCGTGTTGAGAAATGGTACTGGATTTGCCATGTTCTTCAGTTACACCTTTTGAAGGTAAGTGTTCTTCTCCCATAATGCTGTTAGTAGCTTGACTGGTGGTGATTGAAGGAGCAGGAGCCTAGAATAACGTTGAAGGTGCAAATTTCTCCTCGGGAACAATGTTTTTGCGAAAGGGCATTATTCCTGTACATTGGAACCCTCTGACCGCGCACCCAACGGACGCAGTTTTGCTCCTGGCATCACAGAAAATAGTACAGAATCGTTGTTTTGTAATGCTTTCATTGGGCTTGCGATGAATCCAGTCAGTTGCAGTTCTGTGATACTGAGCCTTTAGGGAGATGAAGAAAGTTCTATCTAATGGTGGCAGTACATATGTACTGTGCGGAGGCAGTCCGAAAAGTACTATTCCATTTTCCCGACAATATTCTGCAGCATGTAAGCTGGTATGGCTGCCATGGTTGTCAATAATAAGAAGTGTAATAGGGCTACCAATTGTTATGCATTTATTGAAGTGTTGAAGCAAGACCATGACTAATTCTTCATTAATGTACGCCAATTCACTCATCTCCGTAATGGAACCACGAGATAAGTCATCTTGAAAATGGCTCAAATGGCTCTGAGCACTATGGGACTTAACATCTGAGGTCATCAGTCCCCTAGACGTAGAACTTCTTAAACCTAACTAACCTAAGGACATCACACACATCCATGCCCGAGGCAGGATTCGAACCTGCGACCGTAGCAGTCGCGCGCTTCCGGACTTAAGCGCCTAGAACCGCTCGTCCACCGAGCCGGCTCATCTTGAAAATCAGGGCGTTTACTTACTCCTTTAAAAAATTACCATTGGTGGTAAATACGTACCACTCGCATTCATACATGCAGCAACAATCACATTTTGCCCTCTTTCGATGTTTGTTAGTGAAACAACTTCTCGCTTTCCTTAACAACTTACTATTTTTGTGAGTCTGTTATTAAGAGGAAAGCCGGATTCATCCATATTATAAATACACACTGGTTTATCAAACAAATCATATTCCTTTAAGATTTCTTCTAAATTCTGAAAATATTTACTTACTTCTGCTTTATTTAAGCCTTCAGCTCTGGCTCGCGAAAGACCCTCGAGTTTTCTCAGGCTAAGGTGAGTGTGCCTCTTAACAAATGCTCTAAACCAAATGATTCCAGCAACCTTGCTTTCTAAGTTCCATGGATATTTCAAATTATTTTTCTAAGCTAACCGAAATGGAGCTTTTCTTAACTGGAGTGGCGACAGACCCAATCCTCGCTGTTCTAGAAATGAAGCTCTCTGGAACAAAGCATCTTCCATTTCAGGCCTGAGTAACGTTGGAAGACCAATTCTGTTTTCTACAGGACTAGTTGGAGTTAATCCAGCTTGTATTTTGATTTTAATTCAATTTAATTTTATATCATGTAAAGTGCCGAAAGGAATTTCATAATTCTGAAGCAGCTCGAAGGCTCAAATGTCTACTCATTACACACTTTATTGCCTCATCTAATGTAGCTGCACGCCATTTATTGTAGATTTTCTTTTCTGCTCCTTTTCGTGGCATCTATAAAATAAGAGGTGGCTTTAAAAATCGCGTAGGAAAATGTTTAAATATACACCATTTATTTGCAGTAATTGTGTATAATATGTCTATGGTAACCAATCGTGACGGACTAAACTAAAAAACTGCATTGATCGAAATTGTACTAGAGTATCGACATTGTACGATTTTTCTGATCGAAAATTTCCTATTGGCGCGAGTGAAATCACGAGTAAATAGTGAAATGTGCTAAGAGATTGCAGCACACGTTACAAAGGCTTTCTCTATAGGTGCCTCAGAACACGTCAGAACGGAAAACAAGTTTCTAACCTGACTAATATAGAATTTGCAAGCGCGTGAAACCAGAAAATTTATAAGAGCGCGTTAGACTAAGTAGCTTCACTTACCTCTTAACAGGAAAAAATTTATACCTCTGTAGCACAAAGTCGTGTATTCTTGGAAAAGACAGGAGGAGCTGTAGAAACCTGCTACACTACAACGCCACACAAAGGCAAGTGCTACCAACACTAGGAGACTGACAAATGGCGCGAAACCTTATTTTGATCGGAATTGTACCTACATCAAAATTGTACCACCTTTCTCTATGTGAGATATTAAGTCCAATATTAAGATCACTGTGCCTTTTACTTTTTAGTCTTTTCAAGATTAATACTTTTATCCATTACGTTACTTGTATTTTAAATGCAGCTAATGTACTGGAAGTGGGACAAGATTGCGTAGGAGTTAGGGTATAAGAATTCTTTGCTTTTATAAAGAATCACAAATTTAGATTGTAGAACAGAGACATAAAGGACTTCAGAAAAAGGGAAAAGTTACTATAAGCTTTAAGAGTGAAGTTATGTATAGTCGCCAAAAGGGACTTAATTATTTTACTAATTTTTTCAGTTGCACTAAATGTAAAATTTTCTTATTACGGTAATTTTGAGTTAAGAAGAATCTTAATTTACATAAATTACTAAAAATACAACAGTGGCTAAAGATAAGAATTTGCACATTAAAAGAAAAAGTTACGTCAACTAATTTCCTTTACTTTACAGAAAAATAGTTACATTTAAAAATAAGATGAACGAAAGAAATCTTGTCACTTATGGGGAAAAACAACCTCAACAGCAATAACAACTACAGGTGAGCGAGTGGAAGGATTGTAGGGGAAGATAAAGGCCCCAAATAAAATGGTCTCAGGCTCGATCCCCAGCCAGTCCTAGGGTTTTTGTGTGTCACATAACACTTCTGTCACATCTGGCGATGTTCACTGATGAGAGTTTCACGTGGCTTCCAGGGAGGCAATGATATACCAATGACGTGAGCAGACCTATTAAAGCACTGTGCTATTCAAATCAGTCTTCGGATTGATGACAGCTTTACCTTCAGTTATCATATGTAGATGCTAAAGAAATTTATTCCCGACTGAACTTCCCACGGCCCAAATGTGCGACAAATGAGCAGCTTACATAATCGTATGACACATCTGTGTTAATACACCGCTTGGTTGCGGAAATAAACTCTCAAAGCTGTTCTGATTATATGTGATATGCCTGTATGGAAATCGGTTGAGGGAATCTAATAATAAACATAATTACTCGTGACAGGTTCTTTTATCCCTAATGAAATGGCAATAATTCACTGCGGGCGTGAATTTTTTTTACCTGTCTTCCGACAGACGAATGTAAAGAGGAAGAGAATCTTCTCGCTTCTCTTACAGTAATAATAGTGCTTCGCAGTACTGGAAATTAAAAGCAATTTCCTGTACAGTCACTAAGTTACATCTCAAGCTGCTGTTAGCGTACAACTCACATTCTTCTGGAAAATTAGCCCTAAGCAAAATTTTAAGCTTCAGCACAGTTGGAGGGGATGAATAAGTATGTTTAATGTGAGCCGAATAGTAACAAATCACGCAACATTTAACCTCTCGGAGGGGGCTTTAAAAATGCGATACTCTTATTTACTTATTTGTTAGGCAAATTCCGACACAAAATACTTTTAATAACGTTCTCGCTACACATTTGATGTCTGAAATGAAAGAAGGGCTTTTTATGTAAATAGCGCTCTCCTGCTTCAGCAAATTATACGGTTGCCGCCAAGAGTACGCATTGCCCGAACGTTCCTCGCGATTCTGCAATAAACCGGTTCCATCGCTATGCAAATATTGCAGAATTTCGTGCTTTTCAGTCGTAACTGCGAGATCTGAATCTTGCGTATACGGCATGCGATACCTTTGAAAATTTTAATAGTCCAGCCAAGGATCTCGTCTGTTTGCCTGAATCTCAGTTTAATGAAATGCTTCAACGTCCGTAACGCATATCTACTTGGAGTCGTGGCGATATAGTCGAATCTTCTTCCTGTATAATCGCAAGCAAAGGATTAAAATGACTTTACTCTTGCGAAAACAAACAAACGGGATTAATAGTTTTCGTACTAGGCATCAATGGAATTATAAAGCAAATAGTAGCATTTAATAATCGAAATGATTATTATTAATCATGAAGCACATCCACGACACTTGAATAATGTACGGGCTGATGTGGCCACATATCTATTTCTCAGAATGTTTACTTTATTGTTCACTTCGTTTTTTTAACGTAATTTCAATGTAGTGAGCGACTATTGCGAACCTACGATTGAGGAAACTGACGAACGGTAATCAGTTGCAGCCGCAAAAATGTACATCATGATTTTACTGGCCCTTGAGCCTATACCTGTAGATTCTCTTAGCACTGAAGGATTCGTATGTTTCGAATGGTACCTTTGACCTTTACTCGTGGTCTCCAGTTGACTATTTGAAACTCACGAGCTCCTTTCTGTGAAGAATCACTGCTGTTACGCTCTTCTTGGTTCACGAGTATAGACAGGAAACTATTTTGAGCAGAAGAATCTGCAAAGTAGGTGTTAATCTTTAAGTGTGCGTTTGGAATAGCGACATATTATCACTCAAAATCGAAAATTTTCCGTTGTTATCCATCAGCTTTGAAGGGTTAAAATGTCGACCAAGGTAACACCATCAACTGTCAGTGTTCGATAAGATCGTTCTGGCTGTAATGTCGCGAGTCAATACGCAATAGCATTTATTGCACTACTTTGCAGTAAGGCTCGTAGCTGTGGATCTGTTGGCGGTGATAGAAACAGCCACTTGTATCTTAGCGTGAGTCATTCGCGCCTGTCGCTAACCTAGCCGTGGGAAGCGGTACCTGTGCCAATTCGAGCGACAGAATATTCAAGCCCCTAAGTATCTAAATAAACTATATTAAATATTATTCAATTTAGTTAAAAGTCAATATACTGCCCTTTGTTATTAAAAAGTTTATTGTGTAAAAATTTCAGCTATCTAGCTGGTATACTTTCAGTGTTAGAGAAAATTACCTAAACACCCCAAACCGACACTTGTAAGAGTAAAGTCAGGATTCATAACAGTTTGTCTTTTAGTATCATTTGGAATCAATACTGAAGTTCACAGAATGTTAGGTCAATTTGTTTGAATATTCATAATTAAAAACGTTAACTATTTTTCATTTTCATAATATAAAATGCAGAAAAGATCAGTATTTATTTAATGTGTTCTTGTGTGAGTAAATGAGAATGAGTGTGTGTGTGGGGCATACGAAAAAATTCAATATTATCACATGTTAAACATTACGTAACTATATCATGGGAAAGTGTTAAGCAAGTTGCAATGAAAAATGTAATTTCCCCACGTTGCTAATGACGTATGTTCAAGGGTACTTGCTTTTGTAAGAAGACAGCCAGAATAGTCATTTGTAGAGTAATAGTTTTCTAAAGTTATTTCAAGTTTCGTTTTCTTTTGGTTTGATTTTGTTAAACATTTTGCCGGCCGGGGTGGCCGAGCGGTTCTAGGCGCTACAGTCTGGAACCGCGCGACCTCTACGGTCGCAGGTTCGAATCGTGCCTCGAGCATGGATGTGTGTGATGTCCTTAGGTTAGTTAGGTTTAAGTAGTTCCAAGTTCTAGGGAACTGATGACCTCAGACGTTAAGTCCCATAGTGCTCAGAGCCATTTGAACCATTTTTGTTGAACATTTTATTAATATTTGCATGATGAAGTGACGTAAATGCATCTGTGAATGTTGATTTGCGTAAGACAGTTTTAGCGTGAGAAAGAACTCGTACGATTGTTTTGATTGGCTGGTCATTTTGAACAACCAATCTGAGTTGAGCATTTCCCGCGCATTGCAAGTAGTTATAGGCCCTGGAAGGAACGGCACTGAGAGAATCGTTGGCTAGCAATCAGACGTGCAGGTCGTGTTGAACGCTTCCGTCTTTATTATCTGTAAAATGAAGAAATAATTGGCTTCTCGCGTCCAGATTGTGTGACCGTAATAGCAGGTGCTTTTATGTACAATTTTGTGAAGTTTCGAAGTTTTTGGGTAGTTTTGTTGGAAAGAGAACCGCATGTGATCTTTTGGCCTTAGTAAAAATTCCGCGTGACATGTTTCATGTTCGTCTATGGAATATTTGGTGAGCTATTTCTTTATTAGAAATCCACTGAAAAGGACCGAATGTGAAACTCATATATTGTAGCAGAGTACAAAATTGGCTCTGAGCACTATGGGACTTAGCATCTATGGTCATCAGTCCGCTAGAACTTAGAACTACTTAAACCTAACTAACCTAAGGACATTACACAACACCCAGTCATCACGAGGCAGAGAAATCCCTGACCCCGCCGGGAATCGAACCCGGGAAGGAGGGCGCGGGAAGCGAGAACGCTACCGCACGACCACGAGCTGCGGACGTAGCAGAGTAATGTCTGTAAATACCGTAATAATTCGGTTCGGACTTAAGTACCTTACTGGCTGCCTTGTGTGTGGACTGGGTTGTACGAACTATGAGCTGAGGACAGTGATATTATTAGTTAATTAAATACGGGCTGATGGCAAGTGTTTAATTTTGAACCTAAAGAAATAAAAGAACTTGTTGCAGAATTTTGCCGTTTTTCTAAAGAGATGAAACAATCGCCCTCATCCCGAAATTTGTTATAATATATTGCAGAATAGCTTGCTACCAGAGTTTACGCGGACTTTGCAAACGTAAGTATTGACGGTGTTTTTCTTCAACGCTTCTAACGCCGTCTGAACAGTATCTACGTATGCAGAGAAACGGGCTGGTGATCAGACGCCGTACTATGGTAGGTGCAACTTTTGCAGTGAACAGTACGACGAAATACGAGTTCCAATTTTAACCCGCCACGCTGCATGGGTGTCAATTATTTTCCGACGCCGAACGTCCATTTGGGAATAATTTGCTCACCGATCGCCTGCAGGCGAGACCTTTACTGTACTACGTTCTAAGTTCTTATTTCCGTACGTAAATGTGTTCGTGCTCGATTTCTTGCTAAGTGCGGCGCTCTTGATCCACAGTATTATCTCCTAATGTTTACAAAATTTTTCTCTCTCTCTCTCTCTCTCTCTCTCTCACACACACACACACACACACACACACACACATTGTAGCAAGAGGGAGAGAAACAGAAACAGAAGCAGAGAGAGAGCGTGAGAGAGAGGGAGAGAGAGACAGAGAGAGAGAGTACTGGAGGTAAGGAGGGCGAGGGGAGGAAGATGGCTGACGGGCAAATTGTGGACAGAATAAAATACGTCACCTCTGTCAAGCAACTTTTTAAATTATTGCTTATGTTATATTAACTATTGCACATCATTACAGATTTATTTACACGGTTCCCAATTTATACTGAAGTGAATGCTAATGGATATTTTATGGAGTATATACAAACCAATGCAAAACACAATAACTTTCGTGAAATTTTCTAATTACCAGAAAAATTTTTCTAAATAGATCTAAACTAAACTAGAAGGACGTGTGGATCAGTGTACCAGCAATGCACATGTAAGATGTCAGAACGATTACGGATATGAGCCCTTCCGATATATATGTTTTGTACAGGAGTCACTACTACGCCAAGCCTAGTCGTTAAAGAGCCACCAAAAGAACGAGAAAGGTAAAAGCAAATATCATTAGCCCTCTACGACGTCAAAGAATGCAACACTAAATGAGTAAGTTAGAACAGGACAGAACGATGAGACTCCGTGAAACATATTTTCATATCATGGCACTTCGGCTAGCACGTGACCTGTTGCTAAGTAACTATAATAGTATGGAACTAGTGGATAGTAGAGGCTCTTATGCTGCGGCAAGTGGGTACTGCTCTCGTGCAATTCGGGCTCAAAAAGGAATAACCCCTCACTTGTCAGCAAAGCAAATCGTACAGCACCGTACACAGCGTCGGATTAATTGTAGAGTACTGTAACAGTTGTGAGAACCTGTCTCAGTCTCCACCTAGACAATGTGCATTAGTGACTTGAATTTCGCTGTGTCGGTTTTCATTGCAAAGCAAACAAAAACGCCCCAGACAGCAGACAGCCGGGCTGAGAGACAGTAAAGTTCTTTTTCTGTTGGAGTACTACTGCAGCCTTTCCTGCAGTGCGGGTTGCATACAATTCCATGGGTACTACAGTGTGATAATTACCAATGTTGCGTTACAAAGAAGATAAATTCCAGTTGCGATGATTCGGGGGCCATCTGGTACAACGCGGCGCCCAGACTGCTGCAATTTGTTGACAATCTGAACAGCAACTTTTACGTTCCTGGTGCCTAAGAATGTGTAAACCTTGATCGAAGAATGACGGCTAGTATTCTTTCCCAAGCAGGCATGTTTGTCTGACATGCGACTGAAAGAACAGCTCTTGTAGCTAGTCAGTCGGTAATATAATATTTTGTTTCTCGTCGAGACAGATCACGGCTACTATTTCCTTTAGGGCGACAGCAGCGCTGTACAATATTTTTGTGTGCTGTCTGAGTGTACTAGTAGTCTCATTTCAAGACGAGATCGGCCAACGCAATTGGTGAATTGTTTCTGCAAGATAAGACTGGGCATAAGAAAGTAATCTTGGATACTCGTAGGAAGGAATTTCGTGCAGTGATCGTCCACGTTACGATCCACATTGCCTATTTACGCATAGATTAAGTATACAGGGTGAGTCACCTAACATTACCACTGGATATATTTCGTAAACCACATCAAATACTGACGAATCGATTCCACAGACCGAACGTGAGGAGAGGGGCTAGTGTAATTGGTTAATACAAACTATAAAAGAACGCACGGAAGTGTGTTTTTTAACACAAACCTACGTTTTTTTAAATGGAACCCCGTTAGTTTTGTTAGCACATCTGAACATATAAACAAATACGTAATCAGTGCCGTTTGTTGCATTGTAAAATGTTAATTACATCCGTAGATACTGTAACCTAAAGTTGACGCTTGAGTACCACTCCTCCGCTGTTCGATCGTGTGTATTGGAGAGCACCGAATTACGTAGGGATACGAAGGGAACGGTGATGGACCTTAAGTACAGAAGAGACTGGAACAGCACATTACGTCCACATGCTAACACCTTTTTATTGGTCTTTTTCACTGACTCACATGTACATTACCATGAGGGGTGAGGTACACGAACACACGTGGTTTCCGTTTCCAATTACGGAGTGGAATAGAGTGTGTCCCGACATGTCAGGCCAATAGATGTTCAATGTGGTGGCCATCATTTGCTGCACACAATTGCAATCTCTGGCGTAATGAATGTCGTACACGCCTCAGTACATCTGGTGTAATGTCGCCGCAGGCTGCCACAATACGTTGTTTCATATCCTCTGGGGTTGTAGGCACATCACGGTACACATTCTCCTTTAATGTACCCCACAGAAAGAAGTCCAGAGGTGAAAGATCAGGAGAACGGGCTGGCCAATTTATGCGTCCTCCACGTCATGGTAATGTACGAATTTAGTCTTGTGATATTCAATAATGGGTCACTGACACAAACATTTTTGGTCAGCTAAAGTTGGGCGGGTTGCCTGCCAGGTTGTGTAATTCACATGAACTGAAAAATTGGCTGACACCGCATATCATTACTAGACAGGCAAATTTTTGTATCCGACAAGTGGTTCAACAATTTTTTCATAGTGAACGAAACCGCTGAGCGCTTTGACTGTCAAGTGGTGTATGTTAAGTGTGCCCGGCAGTCAGGTCTGCTAACACAGCCTGATAACGAATAAGTCTGTGGTTTATTAAATGCAGTATTCATATTTTCTGACAGAGACAACGAAGAGTGTTTCACAAGGAGGAAAAAATGTTGCTGGAAGAAATGAACGAAATTGGCTGAAAACATTGTATATCGACTACCATAACGCCCATGGAGCTTCACTGAACGTCAAGATTAAATTCCAGAAGCCTGATATGGGAAAAGAGCATGCTTCTGAAAAAAAGCGCTAGGCGCCTGTCAATGAGCTTTGCTCAGCGTCAGTTTCATACAACCTCGTCTGATGGAAAATTCGCACTAAATCAAAGAAAAAACAACGGTGCTCCTATTGAACTTTATTCCACGTTGCCATCATTTCTTTCTAGGTTTACAACGTTATCGTGGCAACGCTTCAAACGGTGACGAACAATTTGAACATTAGAATAATGTCTCAGGCGTATCTGGGTCGTTACTAAAGCTTTTACACGCATATAAATGACCACGGCAGAAGGAAAAAGTAAACCAGGAATAGTCTGCTGGCATAACGATTGTTTGAATATCATTGATGAAGTAAATAAATAAATGTCGTGTGACTAGGGCCTCCCGTCGGGTAGACCGCTCGCCGGGAGCAAATCTTTCGATTTGACGCCACTTCGGCGATTTGCACGTCGATGGGGATGAAATGATGATAATTATGGCAACACAACACTCAGTCCCTGAGCGGAGATAAACTCCAACCCAGCCGGGAATCGAACCCGGGCCCTTAGGATTTACATTCTGTCGCGCTGACCACTCAGCTACAGGGGGCGGACAATGATGAAGCGAACTACCGAAATATCTGCATGCTTGCTAATTATTTTAAAAATAAGTGTGGGAGTGCATGAAGCAAGAACGTTCAGCGCTCTACCCAATTTTACATGGCTTCAATGCGAAAATTGCAAAAAACAAAACAAAAAAGGTTTGAGGAAAGTAAGCCGATTGATAAACAATTATCATGGCCAATCACGCACTTGGATTGACTAATTCGTGAATTACATAACTCAACCCTTGCGAGACGTCGACAGAGCCGCAACAGGGCGAAGATGAGGACATATCCTACTGGAACCCTTTCGATTAACGGAGCTTCTAAAATTTGTCAAGAAGACTCGTAATTCATAGCCTAGACTGAATCAAATACACTAAGTGGTACTTCAAACGAAGCCAATAGCCAATACGTCTCCACAAGCATCGCCTTGCAAATGTTGCTTAGGTGTTACATAAAATTTGGACAATTCAGGCATCTTTTCCAGATTCAAAGACATAAGTTGTACGCGGTCTAGTCGTATTAATGTGACCACTACCTGCGTTCGAAGCCAATGTGCTATAAGCACTCACAGACTGCAGGTGGCAGCACTAGCAGTGGAGGGTATATAAAGTGTCTTGCGGGGTCGCGCACAATAGAGCAGTAGTTAGAATGAGATTTTCACTCTGCAGCGGAGTGTGCGCTGATATGAACCTTCCTGGCAGATTAAAACTATGTGCTGGACCGAGACTCGAACTCGGGACCCGAGTTCGAGTCTCGGTCCGGCACACAGTTTTTAACTGCCAGGTAGTTTCAGAGCAGTAGTTGTCATAATGCGGAAACGGAGCGATAAATCTGATATCAAAAAGCGCGTAGTCATTGTCTTTTGGAAGCATTTCCGAAACGACTAAGTTTATGAACTGTTCATACCGCAGTGCTTAAAGTATACTGGGCATGGCAGAATGGCGCTATCCGAAACTGACACCTAGGCAGTTGTGGTGCACCACAGGCCATAGGTGACATGGGTGGACTATGCCTGCGGAGATGTGTACGGACCTACAGATGTGCATATGTTGAGCAACCGACCGCTCAGATACACCAAAGGGCTACCAACTGTGTCTCCTCAACGACCGTTCAGCGAATGTTGATGCGAATTGGCCTCCACATCAGGCGCCTGCTTCATGGCGTTCATTGGCGATGAAGGATGGAATTAGGACGACATTACCGCTATTGGACGTCTACTGAGTAGCGACCGGGACGTTTTGAAGTGAATCCCATTTTATGCTCTATCGGACAGATGGCCGTTGGCGTGTACGGCGTGAATCGTCTGAAAGCAAACACAAAAGCCGGAGAAGGGAGCATTACGATTTTGGTAATGTTTCCGTGGTATTCCCTGCGTCATCTCGTCATTCTTGAAGGCACTATGAATCGACCCAAGTATGCATCTATCCTTGGGGAACATGTGTGCCCCTATATGCTGTTTGCTCTTCATTGGCAAGATGACACCTTCCAACAGCACAACACAACCTATCACACAGCTCGCAGTGTATGTGCATGGTTCGAAGAGCACCAAGATTATCCACCGAACTTCCCGGATTAAAACCCAATCTAGAATCCGGGGGACCACGTCAATCAGGCTGTTTTCGCCGTGGATCCTCAACCGAGAAATATGGTGCGGCTGGCCATGGCACTGGAGTTGGAATGGCTCTTCATCCCTGCGGGCACCTTCCATAAACTCATTGACTCTCTTCCTGCACGTCTGGTGCTGCAAAAGGTGGTTCTTCAGGCTCTTGACGGGTGGTCACATTAATGTGACTGGACGCTGTAGTTCTGTTATCAGATAGTAATAGGAACACAACAATTGTATCATTAAACAGGCCTATTTCTCGTCCTCCAGTGTAGGGAACCCACTATCAGAGATCCACACTAACGTTGCTCAGAGAACAGCAGCTACACTACTGGCCATTAAAATTGCTACACCAAGAAGAAATGCAGATAATAAACGGGTATTCATTGGACGAATATATTATACTAGAACTGACATGTGGTTACATTTTCACGCAATTTGGGTGCATAGATCCTGAGAAATCAGTACGCAGAACAACCACCTCTGGCCGTAATAACGGCCTTGATACGCCTGGGCAAGTTAAACAGAACTTGGATGACGTGTACAGGTACAGCTGCCCATGCAGCTTCAACACGATACCACAGTTCATCAAGAGTAGTCACTGGCGTATTGTAACGAGCCAGTTGCTTGGCCACCATTGACCAGACGTTTCCAATTGGTGAGAGATCTGGAGAATGTGCTGGCCAGGGCAGCAGACAAAAATTTTCTGTATACAGAAAGGCCCATACAGGACCTGCAACATGCGGTCGCGCATTATCCTACCGAAATGTAGGGTTTCGCAGGGATCGTATGAAGGGTACATCTGAAATGTAACGTTCACTGTTCAAAGTGCCGTCAATGGGAACAAGAGGTGACCGAGACGTGTTACCTATGGCACACCATACCATCACGCCTGGTGATACGCCAGTATGGCGATGACGAATACACGCTTCCAATGTGCGTTCACCGCGATGTCGCCAAACACGGATGCCACCATCATGGTGCTGTAAACAGAGCCTGGATTCATCCGAAAAAATGTAGTTTTGCCATTCGTGCACCCAGGTTCGTCGTTCAGTACACCATCGCAAGTGCTCCTCTCTGTGATGCAGCGTCAAGGGTAACCGCAGCCATGGTCTCCGAGTTGATAGTCCATGCTGCTGCAAACGTCGAACTGTTCCTGCAGACAGTTGTTGTCTTGGAGACGTCCCCATCTGTTGACTCAGGGGTCGACACGTGGCTGCACGATCCGTTACAGCCATGCGGATAAGATGCCTGTCATCTAGACTGCTAGTGATACGAGGCCGTTGGGATCCAGCACGGCGTTGCGTATTACCCTCCTGAACCAACCGATTCCATATTCTGCTGATAGTCATTGGATCTCGACCAACGCGAGCAGCAATGTCGCGATACGATAAACCGCAATCGCGATAGGCTACAATCCGACCTTTATCAAAGTCGGAAACGTGATGGTACGCATTTCGCCTCCTTACACGAGGCATCACAACGACGTTTCGCCGGGCAACGCCAGTCAACTGCTGTTTGTGTATGAGAAATCGGTTGGAAACTTTCCTCATGTCAACACGTTATAGGTGTCGCCACCGGCGCTAACCTTGCGTGAATGCTCTGAAAAGCTAATCATTTGCACATCACAGCACCTTCTTCCTGTCGGTTAAATTTCGCGTCTGTAGCACGTCATCTTCGTGGTGGAGCAATTTTAATGGCCAGTAGTGTACTTACCAAGAGACCAGTTCAAAATTAGAAGGGAAAAGCTTTGCTCATAACATAACGGTTTTCGCAGATATAACTCAACGGTTTTGTGGTGCTTTCGAAAGTGACATCAGTCGTCTTTACAGTTATATAAAAACTAAGAACAACATTTACATTAAAATGTTATTCGAAAACTGGACGATCACTGTATTTCGTACAGATTCATTTGTGGACTTTCATTCCATATGTATGAAAAGAGAGTTGCAGAAAATCATTACCTTGTTTCACTTACCGCTGGAAACGGTTCATTGTTGTCAGCAGTCTATATTTACAACAAGTCCAATGTATTACTTCTGCCAATTAGGATTCTAGAATTGGTAGACTACTTATACTTCTAACGCTTTAACAACGTGGCGGGCGACTCGAGATACAATTTGGATACTGCTATTTACAAGTAGGAGAAACTGTTGAATGAAAGTGTATAAGTCATGTCAACAGAAAATCAACACCACTTCCGTTTTCAAGGCAGTAGGAGAAAGTTAAATTTAATTAAAAACGCAAACCCTTTTAATGGCTGAAATCTTGAAGCGTCTGGTATTCGCCCAGATATCAGCATGAGAGGCATCCTCAGGTTCCGTTTCGGTCCGGTGCCCCTGTGTGTGCGCTGGAGTTCCGTTTTCGGTCCGGTGCGGTTCTAGCTGTTCCCTCTACAGTCACCGAGCGAGGTGGCGCAGTGGTTAGCACACTGGACTCGCATTCGGGAGGACGACGGTTCAATTCCGTCTCCGGCCATCCTGATTTAGGTTTTCCGTGATTTCCCTAAATCGTTTCAGGCGAATGCCGAGATGGTTCCTTTGAAAGGGCACGGCCGATTTCCTTCCCAATCCTTCCCTAACCCGAGCTTGCGCTCCGTCTCTAATGACCTCGTTGTCGACGGAACGTTAAACACTAACCACCACCACCCTCTACAGTCCGCTCCGCTAGAAACATTTTTAGTGGTTCCCTCTTTGGTCCGGTGCGCCACTCGGAGCGACGGTGTTTCGTCTTCGGTCCACTGCACCCGTCTGCGCACTAGCATTCCGTTTTCGGTGCGGTGCCGTTCTAGGTGTTACCTTCGCGGTCCGATCACGTTAGGAGCATCCTGCAAGGCTCCAGCTTCGTTCTGGCGCGTTCATTCGTCACGTCCACACGCTCAAACGCTCAGTTCTTCTTTTTGTGGAGTTCTCCTGCCCATTAGGTTTTAATGACTCTACTGCAGGATCCAAAGCTCTACTGACAAGGTACCCAGAGTCACGATTCATTGGGTGTTCCGTCACCTTTATCTATACAGACTCTCATGTAACACTGTCCCAGTACATGGGGTCTGTGCCAGAACATTATTTTCACCATAGTTCACGGAATGACTGAGTTTAAATTTATTGGTTGTTACTTTCGATATAAGGACAAACAGAACTATCTGGTGAGATCAGGCATTGAACGTCATACGCTGTCTCACTATGATTGGGTGGGGAGACCATGTCACTGCACTGTTAATTCTCTACAGATCAGTAATTAGATCGTTGCTGTTTTACGTTTGCGCTTTATACGGTGATACCAACAGCATATAACGTGACACGATTGATATAACATTGCGCCATAGCATCAGGATTTGCGTTGGGACAATGAATCCTATGCTCCTTGTGAGTGAATTTCTTGAGGCGCCAATTCGTATCTGGGGAATTCTGCGAAATGCACGTGGTGTCAGTAGAAACTTGGAATGCGCAAACCATACAATTGTCTGTTCCGTGAATTCTGTACACCAGTTACAACAGACGTATGCGATTTTTGAGAGTACTAGTTATTGTTTCAAAATATGAAAACATTCGCCTGCTGTATAGCACTGTTTTGCAAGTAGGTACTTAAGCATACATTAGTGTAACAATTTAGTCGTGACGGCCAATATACCATTGCATTTTGTTCGTTTTAAATAGTGAAAAAATTAAGAAATAAGTTTTAAAGACTGTTTGGAGTTAGAGCTGGCAAATTCAGTACATATCTACTCAGATGGATCCTAAGTAAAACCTGTTCATGATCCGGGATACACATACCTCTGCCCACAGTTACAGACAAATCGGTTATTCCATTTTCTAGCATAAGCCTTATTTTTCCTTGCGTAAACAGCTAGCATAATGAAACCATTGTCCAGCCTCTTAATATTTCGGTGCAGCTCTTTCCCATAGAGTACTTTGATGTAATTCTTCTGATTTCCCTGTAATCTTTTACAGTTTGAAGTGTCTGGTGTTCTGCCACATAACAGCATCGTTAATGCATAGGAAACGCGTTTTAAGAAAGACAGTAAATATACTTTAGAAATACGTGCAACCTAACATGCATGTAAGTAAACCTTAATAATAAAATAAGTCTGCTGTCTCAACCAGCATCATCCAAGAGTTGTTGGAAATACTACTGTTGCCGGCTCGATGGCAGTACCTTAATTTCGTCGATTAAGTGGAAGAATCAATTTATTCGCAGCGTTATCGCCTAAGTTTCAGTTTCATTGTGGGTATATTTGCTGAGCAACTGATTGTAACCTAACTTTGATGCAGTTTCCTGCATCCGATGTTATTACTTTTGCATATTTTGTAATGTATGGTACTCTTTTTTTGTCGTTACATCTGGAGATGAAATGCGTACTTCTGCAGTTTTACTACACTGAGTTAGTTTTGATGTGGAGCCAACTGAATTTATAGTAGCACTTTTATTGCTAGCAGTACTTACGTGCAGCAATATCTCAGAAAAACAGCCGAATGGGAACGTTGCAGTGGGCTGGTATTTAGCAGGGATGGCCGTTATCACTGAAGTAACCGGTCTTCGGCTCTACCGGTTTTCTGCTATAACGGTTTTGTCGTCTACTGTTTAACATGGCTGTTAAAAGCGCTCAAAATAACCTTTTCCCTTAATAACAGATTTTCGGTTTTTTATTGCTATTATTTCCACGTAATAAACGTAGAATCCAAACTAAGATCGAAAAATTCTGATAATATTGAAGGAGTAGGAGATTTCGATTGTTGTGGGATTGTCTCCAGAAATGAAGATGGCGGAGACGGGTGTGGCTCTAACGCAGTGATTTTGTCAAGCACATAAGGCACGTTGCGAGGTCACAGTGTCTGTGCAGGCCATTCCCCACCACAAAGGAAGAGAGAGTAATAAAATTATTCTTTTAATTCTGATTGCAGATTCGAACTCCCAAAAATATTCCTTGCAAAATGATACCAAGCACAGACTGGTCGGTTAATTAATTAACAAGTGGCCGATCTTGATGACTCAATTAATACTACCAAAGTAACTTTCCCAGGTCCGAAAGCACTATCGAGGTATTACATAGGTGTACATAGCGGATCATCGGTGGGACCGATCTAGATAATTTTGGAAAATATGGAAATTTGTGGTAAGGCCAAACTGCTGAGGTCATCGGTCCCTAAGCTTACGCACTACTTAATCTAACGTAAACTAACTTAGGGGCTAAGGGCAACACACAATCTCATGCCCGAGGGAGGACTCGAACCTCCGACGAAGGCAGCCGCACGGACCGTGACTGGGCGCCTGAGACAGCACGGCTACACCGCAGAGCGATAATTTTGGCATTCCCAGTCTAGTTAAGTTAGATTAAGTAGTGTGTAGGCTTAGGGACCTATAACCTCAGCAGTTTGGTCCCATAAGGCCTTACCACAATTTCCAAAATTTTTCCGGTATTTGTTTGGTCTCGTTTATAACTGTTTTTTTCTTCGTTTTCTTCTAACAACCGGGAACAAAACGGCATATCAATTAGCCATAACAACAGTGATAAAATTTTTGTTTTGAATATTTTTTTAAAAAAACGCTTAATGTTTATCCGTAAATTAACATTGCTTCGAAGTACTGGCAAAGGTGATTAGTACTAATTTAATTACAACGACAACAGTAAGGAGCTAGCGACAAAGGCACGACACAAGATTCCGTATAGCATCGCAGAGACAATGATGTACCAGTTGCCGTGTGGAGCGGCCTATTAGACGGTACTCGAATACGTGCCCCCACCTGGTCTATGTTGCAGTACCTCACTGTCGACCTTGGACATTGCTTGTATTGCAGAATGTCATTATGCCTAGTTTAGAAGCATTTTACAAAGTACGGTAGCAATCAAGTACAATGTTCTATTTGTTTTAGAAATTTTAAAACTGTCGGAGGCACCACAGACTTGCGAGATCGTAAAATAAGGAAACAACTACAACGTTTCTTGGAAGAGAAGAGAAATTTGATTGTTATACCAATAGTTTTATTGACATGCTACAAACTTGAGAAAATAAGTGAACCCTTAACTCTTATGTTCTTTTCAGGGCGAAAAGCTGATACTATTTAAATTTATAATGCAGGAAAGTCATTAACTTGTGACCGTTCGCTCTCGCCGTCACCGTGTAGCTTGTATTGGTTGGGTGAATAGCTGTACCTGCCGCTAGTGTGTCTGTCGCTTCACCCCTTTAGAGTCTGAATTTACACACGTTTTAGAAAGATGGAGGAAATGGCCTTCGCAAACTTTCATTGTTCTCTAACATACCACTGACAGTCTGATCGTCTGTGCCATGCGTCGGAATTCATTTCATAGAGCAGATGTGTCGTTGCTTAGTAAACATTTGGTTAACAAAAAGGGACAGCAGGGAAGCTACGGACCAAGAAAGTCAGTATAGTCTCGCAATGCTTGTATATAGAAATGGACACATAAATGTTAGGTATTCCTGTCTAAAGTTTCCTGAATTATCACTCATAATAAAGCAACCGGTGGACGAGTAATGGACTTGCTGTAGGACACGTGAAACGAACAAAAGTTTACACAAACAGTAAAGTCTTCAGAATAAAGACCATTCCGTAAAGAGAGCGCAGAGTGAATTAAAATGAATTACTACAGCAAAAGAGGCTAGCCGTGGGTGACTAATGCGATCACAGTAACAGGGGTCGGACAGTAGAGAATAGACCTTACCAGCTACACGTCCACTTGCAGGGCCGGTATCTAGCCGTGCAGCCGTAGCTTCTAAATTCTAAACATCACGAGCAGCTAGCGTGTGGATAACTCAAGGGTGCTCCCAAGGTAATGGGAGAGTGCACTTGCACAAACTGCCGGTAACTGCTGCACGGTGAACTTCGCGATGTCGACACTTCCAGTAACTCCAACTGAAAGGGCTGGAGAGTTGCTCTCCGAACTACTTACAGACTCGGTTGCTTAAGTACCGTGCTCCTCCGTGGTATACGAAAAGGTCATTGTAGCCAACCTAACAGTTGCTGGATGTGTAACTGTGCCTGTTATTCTGGCCAACTGGTGCGGCAAGGTTCTTGCATTCAAGTTGGGTGGCCTGAACTGGCGCGGATTTCAAGAACGCGGGTGATTTTGTACGTCTCCACCACCGCGTAGCATCAACAGCCAGGAATCCAAGCTTCATTTCGCCAATTTAGTCTTTACATTTGCCAGTACCTCGTCTCTGACCTTCCAAACTTCACAGAACCTGCGCAGGAGAGCTTCTGTGTAGTTTGGAATGTAGGAGACGAGGTACTGGCAAATGTAAAGCTGTGATGACGTGCCGTGAGTCGTACTAGGGAAGCTCATATTGTAGAGCACCTGCCCGCGAAAGACAAAGTTCCCGAGTTCGGGTCTCGGTCCAGCACACAGTTTTAATCTGCTAAGAAGTTTCATAACAGCGCACACTCCGCTACAGAGTGAAAATCTCGTTCTGGAAGCATGGTGTAGGCAGTCTTTCTACACGTGCTGCGTCTTCTAAGTGTTCTGCTAATAATCAAATTTAAGTTGTTCGTAATTTATTTAGTTGAAATGACAGCCTTTAGATTTCTGTGATTTACCGAAATTAAACGGAATTCTTTTCGTACTCATGTGGATGACCTCACACTTTTCCTTATTCAGAGACAATTGCCACATTTGCACCATACATATGTCGGGTCTAAGTCATTTTGCAATTCGTTTCTGATCTGCTGATGAGTTTACTAGACGGTGAATGGCAGTATTTCTTCAAAAATTGGAAGAGGGATGCTCAGATTGTCTCCTAAGTCGTTCAAACAGATTAGGAACAGCAAAGAATCTATAACATTCGCTTTGGAAACGCCAGATATCACTTCAGTTTTACTCGAAGATTTTCCATCAGTCACGAACCTAGTCGCACAACTGAAGCAATACTCCACTGCCACACAATTTGATACAAGTCTTCTGTGAGGAACGGTGTCTAAATCCTTCTGGTAATATAGGAATATGAAATCAGTTTGAGAGTCCCTGTCGATAGCTCTCATTACTTTGTGCGAATGATGAGCTAGTTGTATTTACAAGAACGATATTTTCTTAATCCGTGCTTGTGTCAATAGACTGTTTCCTCTAGGTAACTCATAATATTTGACCACAGCATAGGTCCATAATCGTACTGCGGATCGACGTCAGTGAGTCTGTAATGCGTTGGGTAACTTCTATTTCCATTCTTGAGTATTTGTGTGACCTGTTCAATTTTCCAGTGTCCGCTCCCCGGTAGCTGAGTGGTCAGCGCGACGGACTGTCAATCCTAAGGGCCCGGGTTCGATTCCCGGCGGGGTCGGAGATTTTCTCCGCTCAGGGACTGGGTGTTGTGTTGTCCTAATCATCATCATTTCATCCCCATCGACGCGCAAGTTGCCGAAGTGGCGTCAAATCGAAAGACTTGCACGAGGCGAACGGTCTACCCGACGGGAGGCCCTAGCCACACGACACTTCATTTCATTTCAGTCTTTCAGTTCGGATCTTCCGTCAAGCGAGCGGTTGTATAGGACTGTAAAGTATGGAGCTATTGTATTAGTATACTCTGAAATTGACTTAATTGGTATACTATCTGGACTGGAGAACTTGCCCATAGAAAAATGATTTAAGCTGCGCAGCATCGCTTCGCCGAGGATATCTGCTTCTAAGTTACTTATGTAGATAGGAGTTCTTGATTAATATTCTGTCCGCCCCTGGTAGCTGAGTGGTTAGCGCGACGGAATGTTATACCTAACTTCCCGTGTTCGATTCCCGGCCCTGTCGGGGATTTTCTCTCCTCAAGGACCGGTTGTTGTGTTGTCCTTATCATCATCATTTCATCCCCATCGACACGCAAGTCGCCGATGTGGCGTCAACGCGAAAGACTTGCACCAGGTGAACGGTCTACCCGACGGCCCTAGCCACACGGCATTTCCATTTCCATTGATATTCTGAAATATTTACTTCGTCTTCTTTTGTGGGGAATTTCGGAAAACTGTGTTTAATAACTCCTCTATAGTTGTGCTGAAAATTAGAAAACATACCCATGTATTAGTCCCCATACTACGGTACTAGTTATTCACGGTGTATATTAAAGTCTTTGAAGATAACCCTGCTGTTTATTTTGTATATTAATGACATTGATGACAATGTTGATAGTAACCTCACAGATGATACAGTTATATGTTATGAAGTTCTCTCTGAAAAAAATCTGCGTAAATATTCAATCGATTCTTGACAAGATTTCAAACATGTACAAGAATCGGCAACTTGGTTTAAATGTTCAGAAATGTACGATTGTGCACTTCGCTAGAACAAAAAACTTAGAATCCTATAACAACACTATCAAAGAGTCACAATTGGAATCGGTCAACCCATACAAATATCTGGGTGCAACCATTTTTAGCGATATGAAATGGAACGATCATATAGGCTCAATAACTGGCAAGGCAGATGGAAGGCTTCGTGGGTAGAGTGCTAGGGCAGTGCAATTCGTCTACTAAGTAGAATGCTTTAGCTGGTATTACACGACACACCTGTCGTACAAAAGCCTGCACCAGCGAACCAAACTTCTGAGAGGTATTTGTCAAGCGTTTCGTATTTATTAAGCAGCTCTTATCTTGTTCAGCCATAATGAAATTGCGTTATTATTATGCAGAATTTTTGGCAGAAGTGTTGATGGTAGAAGCAAATAGTTACAGTATCTGTTTACCTGTCACAGCATTTTAGATATGGAGGACACAGTTATCTATGTAGCATTTGCCGTAACAGAGTCTGCCTTAGTCGTTAGGAGAAGGGAAGAACTACTACATAATGCCAGAAGTAGGAATTGGGCTCGAACCTGGCTAAGAAGAAAGGATAAAGGCAGGGACACGAACTCCCTATTAACGAAGGAGTTGATGCCCGAAGATCCACAAAGATTTAAGGACCTAGCCAGAACTGAAGTGCCTTGTCGATCGCCCACAACAGGATTAGCTCAAGTTACACAGTATTGATGGAAGCTATTTCGCAATAGGGCGACATCAAAGACGAAAAACGGCTTTTACAGTCCTCAAAGGTCGCGGCCGGCACAACTGCTCTGACTCTTGTGGTAATTCTCTCAGCACTGTCCTTCCTGGCATGTTGAAAGAATACAAAAGATGCAATCAAGTCAAGCACATGTGGTACCTTCGCCAATTAAGGTGATAAGTACACGTATCGAAAGTAAGATTATGTGAATATTTGCATAAAATGTATAAAGTCAGAATTAAACATTTGTAGACGTAACCTTGTTATAGTACAGCATATCCAGAGGATAATAGCGACATCTTTCCTTGCTGTATGCCTCGATAATCACACTTATACTTCGTTTGATTCCATTTCTAGACTAAGAAGGGGTCATCAGATATACGCCTCTTCTCAAAGGCAGTACAATTAGGAGAATTTTCATTGGTTTATTACTGTTCTTATTTAAAAATTACTGATTGACAAATGTGTAGAATATCTCGTGCAATAACCAAAAGAGTCCTCAAGAGCTCACATACCGATGATCACACTTGGAAAGAATAACAACCAGAAAGCCCGCTCGAAATGACGCGTTTCGCGCATGCGCGCATATACCTCTTTTACTGTGCATGTGCGAATCTACAGCAGAAAATAACGGCTCCTTTTTCTCTCCGGCGGATACACCGTCTGCTGAAATCGCAGCTTTAAGCGTTCTGCCACTAGATGGGATGCCGTCAACACCTGACTTGCACAAGTTAGGTGTGTCGTGTACTACCGGCTTCTCAAGAAACTCGTGCGGCACACCCTAGTACCAAATAGATCTTACAGGTGATACTGAACGTATACATTAATCAGTAGCACACATGGTCACAGGTTTGTTTGACCCGTGGGAGAGTGTCGCGAAGATACTAACAAATCTGAAATGGCACACACTTTAAGATAGACGCGAACTATCCCGAGAAAGCCTACTTACAAAACTTCAAAAACCAGGATTAAACGTTTAATATAGGAATATACTCCCTACGTATTGCTCCCATTGGGATCATGAGGAAAAATGTAGTTTAATTACAGCGAGCACAGAGGCGTTTAAACAGTTATGTTTCACTCGTTCCACACGTCAATGAAACAGAGTATGGCTGTAGTTACAGATTTACATATAGTGTATTTGACCATACGTCTGTAAATTGAGGTTGTCAATGGGCACAAAAAAGCTCCAGTTCCTCAGTACATACATTTTATCTAAACGATTTTGGAGACAATCTGAACAACCGTCTTCGGTTGTTTGCAGATGACGCTGTCGTTTATCGACTAATAAAGTCATCAGAAGATCAAAACAAACTGCAAAACGATTTCGAAAAGATACTTGAATGGTGTGAAAGTGGAAGTTGACCCTAAATAACGAAAAGTGTGTGGTCATCCAGTCGTTGAACTTCGGCTACACGATAAATCAGTCCAATCTAAATGCCGTAAATTCAACTAAAAACCTAGGTATTACAATTATGAACAATTTTAATTGGAAGGAACACATAGAAAATGTTGTGGGGAAGGCTAACCAAAGACTGTGTTTTATTGGCAGGACACTTCGAAAATGTAACAGACCTACTAAGGAGACTGCCTACACTACGCTTCTTCGTCCTGTTTCAGAATACTGCTGCACGGTGTGGGATCCTTAACGGATAGGACTGACGGAGTACTTCGAAAAAGTTCAAAGAAAGGCAGCACGTTTTGTATTATCGCGAAATATGGGAGAGAGTGCCACAGAAATGATACAGGATTTGGGCTGGACATTATTAAAAGGAAGGCGTTTTTCGTTGCGACGGAATCTTCTCACAAAATTCCAAACACCAACTTTCTCCTCCGAATGCGAAAATATTTTTGTGACACCGACCTACATAGGGAGGAACGATCACCACGATAAAATAAGGGAAATCAGAGCTCGTACGGAAAGATACAGGTGTTCATTATTTCCTCGTGCTATACGAGATTGGAATAATACAGAATTGTGAAGGTGGTTCAGTCGGCCGCTGTGACATAGCGATTCTAGGAGCTTCAGTCCGGAACCGCGCAACTGCTACGGTCGCAGGTTCGAGTCTTGCCTCGACCGTGGATGTGTGTGATGTCCTCATGTTTGTCAAGTTTAAGTAGTTCTAAGTTCTAGGGGACTGATGACCTCAGATGTTAAGTCCCATAGTGCTCAGAGCCATTTGAACCATTTTTTTTGCGAAGGTGATTCGATGAATCCTCTGTCAGGCACTTAAATGTGATTTGCAAAGTATCCATGTAGATGTAGCTGTAGATCGTGATAGAATATTACATCATCTCTTACGTAGTAAATATTCATGGTATTGTTTACCAAAACACAGAAGTTTGTGTTCTAGGAAATATCATTGACATATTGCCTAGGCGTAACATCAAATTTTAGTCATCTCATTACATTTCTCGTTTGGCACATGGTTAAATGGCTAAGCAAATACATAAAAATACGTTCATAAGTGTTTGCACATAAATGATCCTGAGATATACAGCTGAAATTCATATCGGTGGCATAATGAACGAGGAAAACAAAATAATTACATTAATATAATATTCATTTCGTAATACTGTACCTCATATGAAGAAAGACATGAAATTCTATTATTCTCAAACTAGGTCGCTTTTTTTTGGGTCGCCAAGGAACACAGCGTTGTGGCGAGCAGGGACAGTGCTAGTGCGGAGTTTCCGGAGGAATGAATTGCTGTTGATCGTTGTGTCTGCTGTGACGTAGGCTATAGGTCGCCAGAGGCGAGCCTATTTGAGCCCTGGAGACGTGGACTGGCCATTGTTGCGGAATGCAGAGGTGGTGCCATAAGACACCATGGTAAGAAGCTGTAATAGTGTTGGTAGTGGAGGTCGGTGACGTAGCGCAAGCCGAGAGCGGCGAACTGTAGCATGAGGTCAGGGTCACAAGGAGCCTCTATAATACACGTAGGTATTTGATAACTTGGCACACTGCATTCCATTCTCACAAATTCTTGAAATTAATACACATACGTATATTTCAGGCTAACTCTTTGCTCCACAGGTTCAGTCACAGGCATTTTTCACATTGAAATAAACACTCGCATACCATCAACAAATAAAATATTAGGTTAGTGCATAAGTTCGTAGTGATAGTTAATAAACACAACGGATAAACATAAGTGACTTCGGTCATCAGTAATATATTCTGCTTCACTATTTACAACAGTCTGCCAAAGCTTAGTAACTCCTCTATCCGCGGCTGTAGAAATAACATTTTTTTTTTTTTTTTTTTTTTTTTAGGCAAGGAACTCGTCGAGCCATCTTAGGAGTGCATTTTCATCCGGAAAGAAAGTTCCTTGAAAGTTTTTCGATAGAGAGCGGGATAAGTGAAAATATGAGCGTGTAAGATCAGGTGGGTGTGGAATGACTTTCCAACACAACTCCTGTATGGTGTTTTGTGTCAGTCTAGCAGAATGTTGGCGGGTTTATTGTGGAGTATCACTTCACACAGTCTTCCAGCATTGTGTCTGCAAGACGCCTCAGTCGTTGACGTCAAATGTCATCAGTGGTGGTTGCACCTTGCGGAAGCAGTTCGTAGTACATCTCACCATCGTTGTTCCACCCGATGCATAACAATACCTTTTGTGGATTGGCACAGGTCTTTGGCCGTGGAGCTGCAGCTCTGTCTGGGCTCAAATATTCATATCTTTTCCTTATAATAGCACGAGGACACCATCTATCGTCGCCAGTAACGATACAGGATAGGAATGGTTGGTGTTGTTCACGAGTCAATTGATGACGAGCAAGCAGAGATGCACACATGATCACCCCCTGGTTTTTGTGACTTTGGCTTAGAGCATGCCGTTGCGAAACAACCGATTTTTTAACCTTACACATTGCATGCTAGTAAGATAATGTATGTTCTCATGCACTTTTCTTATCAAATTGATATGCAAATTAATTAAATAGTGACAGCTGATTAATTTAAGACCTTAACCTATTGTCCTACTAAGTGATTTCTCATGTAACACCTCCTCTCCCCCTCTCTTTAACCTATTGTTCTCTTAAGTGATTTATGGCCCCTTGAGGGTTGATTTACGACCCCCTGGGGATAATCTGTTCATCCGAGAAACCCTCACAACTCCCTGTCCCACTATTCCTCCCCCACCTCTCTGGGAAATCCCCTCGCCGATACAAACTCACAAGAAATTTATTGACTAATGAATTGAATCGGCCAACGGCCTTGCCGCAGTGGTAACACCGGTTGTGGTCAGATCACCGAAGTTAAGAGCTGTCGGGCTGGGCTAGCACTGTTGGCAAGCGGGGTGCACTCAGCCCTCGTGAGGCAAACTAAGGAGCTACTTGATTGACAAGTAGCGGCTCCGGTCTTGTAAAGTGACGTACGGCCGAGAGAGTGGTATGCTGACCACATGCTCCTCCAATCCGCGTCCAGCGACGCCTGTGGGCTGAGGATGAAACGGCGTCCGGTCGGTACCGTTTGGTCTACCAGATCGTTTTCATACTAAGTTAAGTTTAATTAATTAAATCGATCAATTAACTAACCCTCCGCCCTGGGAAATCCCCTAGCCCCCCTCCCCTCCCCCATCTTATACCCCCCACTTGGAATTTGACGGGAAATTGTCTAAGTTGATTGCCTGTTTGGTGGTAAATCAAGTGCAGTGTATGATATACTATTTAAATAATTTCTGGTGGAGTGGGCAACGTGTGGAATATTGTTTATAAAATCAATTTGTGAGATACAAGGTAGTGTGTGCAGTAGAGTCTATGTATTTATTGAACGAATTTGGCGGAAAATTGACTGCAGTGTATGGAATATTGTTTAAACTATTTTTGGTAGACAAGGCAATGTGTGGAATATAGTTTATTTAAACAATTTATGGGAGACAGGGCAGTTTTTGGAATATACCTTATTTATCAATTTATTTAAAGAATTTGTAGTGAAACTGACTGCATTGCATGGAATACTGTTTACTTAAACAATTCATAGGTGACAAGGCTGTATGGAATATCTGAACAATTACTGCGCTTTTTTATTCCGATTACGCAAGGGATACCGTCATGAAAAGTCGTAACATGTAATTACACTGCCACAAATGGCTCTGAGCACTATGGGATTCAACATCTGAGGTCATCAGTCTCCTAGAACTTAGATCTACTTAAACCTAAGTAACCTAAGGACATCACACACGTCCATGCCCGAGGAAGTATTCGAACCTGCGACCGTAGCGGTCGCGCAGTTCCGGACTGAAGCGCCTAGAACCACTCGGCCACAGCGGCCGGCCTACGCTGTCACACATCGCGCTAAACATACGAGGGTAAGTCAATTATTGTCCGCAATTTAGTTATATTATTGTTTATTTTGTTAGTACTGTCGTTTCACGCTGATGACGTACGCTTTGTTTATTTGTTGTTATATCTTTGCAATTATCAAGCTGCTAGGTTAGTTTCGTTATAGTTGCCATGCTGTTTATTATGGCTGCTCCAATGTCTATTTGTACCAAAGAAGAGCATTGTTCAGTGATCCATTTATATGTGGTCGTAAGGCGTATAAGGGCCGAAATTCATCGAAGACTTTCGGTACAGTACGGGAACATTGTTTTCCCACGACGGAGTGTCTACGTATGAATTGAAAAATTCCGAAATGGTCGCACAAGTGTTACGCACAGCGAAGGAGGCGAACGACTGTTTACCGCCACAAATGAAGAAACCATTGAGCGTTCACGTGAAATGGTTCTCTTAGACAGACGATTACCCGTTGGCGAATTGGCACATCGTCTGCAAATTAGTCGTGTCTCTGCCTACGAAATCATCCACAACATACTTGGGTTTCATAAAGTTTGTGCAAGATGGGTCCCAAAAGAACTCACACAGTTGCATAAACAAACGCGCTTGGACATCTGCAAAAAACATTTGGATCGCTATGGTAACGAAGGGGACAACTTCTTAGACAGGATCATTACTGGTGATGAAACATGGATCAATCATTACGAGCCGGAGAGTAAACGGTAGAGTATGCAATGGAAACATCCAAATTCGCCGTGCAAGAAAAAGCTCAAGACCCAACTGTCCGCAGGAAAACTGATGCTTACGGTTTTTTGGAAAGCACAGAGTCCAGTACTGGAACATTATGGGAAAAGGGGCACAACAATAAACAGCGTAGGTTACAGTGAGATGCTTGCTGCCAGGTTAAGAGCTGAAATTCGAAGCAAACGCCGAGGATAGCTGTCAAAACGTGTTGTGTTGTTGCAAGACAATGCCCGTCCTCATACTGCTGCCCACACTGCTGAAACGCTCCAGAAACTCAAAGTTGAATTACTCAATCATTCTCCATATAGTTCCGATCTGGCTCCTTCTGACTATCACTTGTTTGGTCCACTCAAACAGGCATTAAGGGGCAGTCGATTTGCCCCGGTCGAAGCAGTGAAAGAAGCGGTGCATTCCTGGCTAGCAGCTCAACCGAGAACATTCTTTTATGAGGCAACCTGTGCGCATTCGCACAGACGAAGGTCAATGGCTGGGTAGCCTTTATATATATATATATATATATATATATATATATATATATATATATATATATACGAAGACAGCAACTTGTTCTCGAAAGAACAGTTACTGTTGATGACCGTGCAGCTTTTCCCTGGAAAAAGAGAGGCAGGGAGTGAGTGTGGTATTAAAGTTCCAAGGGGTTCCGCTACCGGATACTTTTTTTTGTGGAAGATTAGTTGGCTCTGCAGCAGCAGTGGTCACTGACCGGTGGTATGCACAATGGGATGTAATTGACCTGGCAGTCAGCGGCATGACTAGGAGTTCTTTTCCACCAGCTATGTTTAGCACGATTTGTGACAGTGTACTTAGATGTGGTGTGTTTCATGATGGTATTACTTGTATGATCGGAATAGAAAGGTGCCGCAATTGTTTACATATTCCATACTGCTTTGCCACTCATAAATTGTTTAAGTAAATAGTATTCCATACACTGTAGTCAATTTCATGATAAATTCTTTAAATAAACAAATAAACAATATTCCAAACACTGCCTTGTGTGCGATAAATAGTTTAAGTAAACAGTATTCCAAACATTGGCTTGTCTACTAGAATTTTTTTTGAACAGTATTCCTCACACAGCAATCGATATCCCACCAATTAGCAAATAAACTGAGTCTTTTTCCTGCCATTTTCCAGAAAGGGCAGGGAAGGGGGAGGGAAGGGAGCTGGTGGATTTCCCAGAAGGGGAGAGGTTAATTAATTGATCAATTAAATTACATATCCAAATAACTTGACATAAAAGGTGAGCTTGTATCAGCAAGGAGATATACCAGACGGATGGTGGATGGAGGAGAGGGAGGTGTGGGGGTTTCTCAGGAGGACGTATTATCCCCACAGTGTCATAAATCAACCATCAAGGCGTCAGAAATCACTCAGCGGAACAGTAGGTTAGGGGGGGGGGGGGGAGGGGGAGGTGTTATATGAAAAACCCCTTAGCAGAACAATAGGTTAAGGACATAAAATTGACTACCCTACCACTGATAGTTATGGAGTAATGTTTTTAAACGATCTGCATCAAACCCTGAAGGTCTTCCTGAATGTGCAGAGTCACTAATGTCAAAACGATCCTCCCTAATATGAGAAAACTATGTTCTTGCCGTGCTCTGTCTAATGGCATTATCCCCACACACGGTGCAGATGTTTCTGCCGGCCGGCGCTGCTGTCGCTCCTCTATTGAACCCAAACAGAAGAAAATGTCGGAAGTGTTCCGATTTCTCCACTTGGCACTCCAATTTCTAGCGTCCACGACTCCACTCACTATCTCCAAATGACAAAATGACAAGTAACGTTAAACAGAAATAGTGAACTACAAATAAAAAGTGAAAATCGATAAATAAACCCATAGCAGCTGCAATAGTAAGATGCAAAACAAAAACGCTAAGAACTTATGTACCAACCTAACACACATACAGATTGTACACTGAGGTAACATTTAATCTCTGGCACTACCTTTACCTATATTTTTTTTAATGTTAAAAAGCAGTTCAGTCAATCTACACTTCATCTTGTTACACACCTTCATTGATGTTGTACAGTTTATTGTTGTGATCTCTCAGGTTTATTCCTCTCGATGAAGTAATGGATGGGCATAGCGGATCACAGATAGGTTGAAGTCCAGCCAGCGAGCAAACATACAGCAAAATTCACAGCATTGGAAGACGATGACGGGGTCGGTGTCAAAATATTATGCACAAAATGGAAATAATAATTCGACAGAACACTTGGAAGCACACCGTCAATCATATATCTTCTTAAATATTTGTCTTCTGTTATTACAACTACTATCAGATATTTCAAGAATATAATTTTGCAACTTGATTGAACTGCAGCAGAACTTGCATTGCATTTTTACGGTACTATGGGCTACCATTTTGTGCGAAATGGTTCATCTGCACAAGCCTTCGGTTGATATTTACGTCCTTTCATCGGACCAGCATCTGTGGAGCCGCTGCTCCGTTAAAATCTAGTACCCTAGTTCCTTGTTTTCCATTGGATCACCATGAACACTTTATTGATGCCCTCCCCTATTTTACAAGTCGGCCGAGCAGAAGCCACGATGTACATTGTTCATTAGAAAAGCACAATCAGTGCCGACAAATGTAAGACGCACAAGAATAAAACTATTGCCGTTATGAACTGTAGTATATTCGGATGACGTCCAACGAACAAATTGAGATTAGTACTGGTGAGCACTAGTGCCCCAGGTCTGGTGAAGACAGAATGCTGGATATCTGTCGAAACAAAGCTGCCTAGACGAAGCAGTATCGATAAGATGGTAGGGCAGAGAGCGGCGGAATGCTGTTTCAGTAAATACAGCGGAGCTCACTGCACTCAACCTCTCCTCGCCTCCCTCAGCGATGCTCTCTTCCAAAGGCCTTGGCCTGTTTCCTTCTGCTCCAACACGAGCCAATACTCTTTGTTTAATGATCTCGACATTGACAGGACACTTTAATGTAGTCCGTTTCCAAGGGCGTAGTCAAATGTAAGTGGGGAGGGGGAGGGCAGGGAGTCTGGAACCCCCCACCCACCAGTCACCTAAAGGAGATTACACACGACCTAATTGCTGTGCGGTGAAATTGAGAGATATTTTGAGTTTCAATCATACGACGTAATAGTGATCTGCACTATCAATACTCAAATAGGCCACCGATGATTTTAACTATCGATATATCGATAGCACTATCGACTGTCACCCATTCCTACTTTGTCAAGGACCAGCTACTGTACATTGTTGGCCTAACCTTAGCTCAGTTGGTGTTTTGTTAACCAGTCAAGTTTTTACCGGCAGTTGAATTTAATGGAAGCACTGCCGTTTATTGTTCTAATTATGGAAAAGTTTGTCACAAGAAAGAAGAGGAAAATCGATTTTTATTCGTCCACTAGCATTATGGTAAGTAAAAATATGTACTCACTACTATAACAGCGTAGCTACTTAACTGCAGCGGCTTAATGTTAGAACTAGAGTCGTTATTTGGAGACTGGTAGAACTATGATGTTGCAATATTTCAGTACTTCTAAAGGCATCGGAGTGGTAAACATCACTACAAGTAACATTAACGAAAATCAGTGCATAAAAATACGCATGGATTTGCCTGTGTCGCCAAAAAAATCACACGGACCAACAAAAATATCGTCCAAACAATGATGGTTGCATTTCTTGAAAAAAAAATTGCTCAATATTCTATCATTAGTAGCCCAAACGGCAAAATATCGCTGAGTCTAGTCACCCGGGCGGCATTCAGTTATGGAAACCAGTACCGATGTATAAAGATGGGAAACGGTTTATAGAGAGCGAAGGGGTACGTAAAGACAACACATTCTGCAGTTCGCTTTTAAAAGATTTTTTCAGTGACATGCTTAAATTTGTTCGTTTAACATTGTAGGTAATCTAGCGCACCGTTAAGATTTTTTGTTCTGCGAAAGTGGGCCTTAAGTTAGAAGACGAGCTGTGTTTTGTTAGCAGAGCCATACGTTATATTAGAATTTTAATTCATTTGGCAACAGAGCGAAGATATAGCAGTCCCAAAAAAAAAAAGAAATATCTTATTTGGATTTAGGTATGGCAGAATATATGTTATACGTTTTTAAGAAAAGATTGCTTAATTTTACATCAAAAAACTATTTTTATGAAGACCTCCCAAAAGCAAATTATGTACACCTAATTTAAAAAATAAATAAATAAATGTATTTTCAGTATTAACGTAAAACATGAGCCTTTCAACAGTTCCCTGTAACAAATCCCTCTTCCCCCACCCGTTTGGACAAAATCCTGGCTATATCCTTGCTCCTCCTCTGCCCCGTCCACGTAACATGTGTGACTACAGTGACAACTTTTTACGTTCTAGAAAACCCTTTGTAATCTGCTCTGTCACTAGATGTTAATGTCAGATAAGTTTTATGTAACCACATTTTAAGTAATAAAATGTTGTTGTATCGTAAAATACAGCGTGAGTCAGGACCACAGGTACATACTTTGAGAAGTGATAGCATTGTTAATTCTGAACAAACAACTTCATATGGACACATACTATTTTTCGAATCGTTTTCGAGATAGAACATGTGTAATGTATATTGTTATTTATTTTCTGTATTATTCAGCACGTTGTCATTGTTTACAATGTGTCACACTAGCGTACAGGCATTCGAGACGAACAATTTGATATAAGACATTTGTGGACCATCCGGTAGGAAAAGCACCTCAAATTAGCCTACAGAAACTAAGAAAGTGACACCACACGCCCGTCGCGCGATTTTTCAATACTCTCCCTTGCGCAAACTATTAGCCCTAGATTAAAAATCAAGAGGGCCCTCTTTTTAGTAAAATAATGTAGTTTATTTTCTTATTGCGACACGTTTTCGCTAGAGGCCGCGGTTTTCAAGTTATTCAACAAACACGTACAGAACTAGCATTAAAGGTGTTCCGTTTCCACACAAAGCATGAACCTTTGCTGCTGATTCATCCTGCATATTTTTCACGTGAAAGAACTGATTACAACATATTCGCCTGGAACATTTAAGAGTACGATCATATCTATATCTGCATATATACAATATACACCTAGTACATTTAACAATATTTATATAATTTAAGTGTTCTGCTTGGCGTTTTGAGACTACATCGAGCAGTAGAGACTAGAAACATGTGTTTGCTCTTTGTATAGACCTATAATTTTACATAGAGCTCGCTGCACTGTTTTTAAAATAAAAAGGAAAATTTCCTTAATATATTTCCTTAAATTAGAACCGGAATAGGAATTACTATATGAAATTAAACAAACGCCCGAGTCAACACCTATTTAAAAGTGACAACACTGCGTACTATAACAAAATACAGAGTATGATAGTCATATGGCGCAGAATTTATTGGCTTAAAGCTCAAGCCATCTAAAACCCAAGCGGTACTGGTTGGTAATTCTAGTCTCATTAGCCCGAAATTTCGCGAATCTCTACCATCTTTAATCCTAAATGGGAAAAATATCAGCTTCTCTCTCTCTCAGTAAAGAGTCTAGAAGTAATAGCAGATGAAAATCTAATTTTAACTGAGCACTTAGCGGCAACGTGCAAGAAGGCATCAGCATCTCTCCATACCCTGCAAAAATTTAAAACTCTCTTCCCTCTTGACCTCAAAATGAAACTTATACAAACACTTATACTTCCAAATTTTGATTACAGCGATGTTATCCTTGTAATGCTTTCGCAGGAAAGCTCACTGTGCGTGGAACTGGTTGTGAGCGCCTGTGTTCGATGTATCTGTGGCGTTCGACTCTTTGATCATATTTCACCATAAGATGCACATCTACTCTGGCTGCATGCTGACAAGCGGATTTTTCCGTAAACTCTGTCTCCTCTATTGTCTTGTCAACGCACATTGCCCCCATATCTCTTATGGACATCAATGATCTTGTCTGAACAACATGGCAGAGATACCTGTTCCCAAAACAGCAAAATCATTTCTGTCTCACATCATCGATCACCCACTTTCTCAAAGTCCTTTTCAGCAGCAGGAACCCAACTCTGGAACAACCTGCCTTAATGTATTAGAGAACTGAAAAACATCTCCAGTTTCAAAAGACAATTAATGACATATCTACTGAAGCAAAAACAGTGACTATCATTGTCCCTGTAGACACTCATTGCTCTTTTACATCATCCTTTTCTACTACATTATTTCCCAGCGTTCTTAGGTGGTATAATATCCTTAAATTTCCCTTCACCATAACTCTCTATATCAGAAAATATCTGTTTTGTATACCTATAAAAAACCTTGTACATCTGCCTCTATCTTTATTATTATTATTATGACTTATTATTACTAGTGAATCTGGCAACGGTTCACAGTTGCTAAATATGTATGAGAATTGGATTACGTACATCATAATCTCCTTCACATTCTCTGTGACCATTTGCTATTCCTTCTCTCTTTGTCCATTTCCTCTTCCTCCCCCTCCCTCTTACCATCACCTCTGCACCCTCCCTCACTCCATCTCGCCCTCCTCCTCCTCTCTCTCTCTCTCTCTGTCCGTCTCCCTCTTCCCCTTCTCTATGTCCCTTTACTCCCCACGCTCCTTGGCCATATCTTTTTCCCACCCCTCTCTCACTTTGAGCCTTGTTTATTGTTACACCAAACGAAACTTTGCTTGGGAATCGAAGCAGCTTAAAATGAATGGGTAAATCAGTTTTGATTACTGGTATATGTGGTATGACGGAGACCTCTCCACCTGCTGGATCTGAGGATAGTAGCATCAGTGACAGTATTTTGCATTGTTTCACTTTGTTAATGCATAGGATTGCAACGTTTGGCACGATCCGGATTCCGTAGTATTACTCTAAAGTAAGCCGATAAGCTATAAATACAGCTTTCCCATTTTCTGTCAAAACTGCTCGTGTGGAAGGAAACACATTGTTAAGTATACAATATTGGTTTAAATTTATAAATAAGCAAAAAGAATATACATGGGACAAGCAGTTTTTGTAATTGTTTAAGTGCCGTTACGAAGCTAGAAGTGACTGCGGGAACAGTCAGTTTCAACAGAAAATCTGCACATTGTTTCTTAGAAAATGTGGCCTATGGCTGTCTGAATGTTAATTAGAGTATCGTGCAAAAATCTAAAGTACATTGGCAGCAAATTTTTCGAGGTTTTTGCTAACAGTCTTTCCCTGTGCTATATGATGTATATATTTATATGGTAGAAAAGGTATAGCCTGTGTCCGACCGAATGTGTTTTAGAGTACAACGTAAAAATTTGTAGTAAATCGGTCAAGAAATTTTTCAAGGATTTTGCTAATAACGTTTCCCCTTTATGTAGCTATGTCTGTCTGAATGTGTGTAATAGCAACATGTGAAAATTAGAAGTCTTTTGATCCGAGAGCTTTTGGAGAATTTTGGAAAAATTTCTCCTTTTGTATTACATAAATTTTTATCTTATATACATAAAAAATATCTACCCTATGTCAGTCTGAATGTTTATTAGAGTATCGTGTGAAAATCTGATATAAATCGGTCACGAACTGGTTTTCGCGTAAGACTGTAGATTATTATTATTATTATTATTATTAATAATATTATTATTATTATTATAAGCTGCTGTAGAAGAAGTACTGCCGGAATTAACTTTATTAGCTTTTAGCCAGTACTATTTTTTCACACCGACTCTGCAGACACTCAAACCAGTGTATTTCTATTTGCCATATCCAAACTGTTATTTCTTAGGTAACTAAGATGAAAAAAAGGTATTTTATGTGTGAAACTCTGCTCAGACCTAAGACAGGACGAAGGCTCTAATCTGGTCAGGTTATAGAAATAAACAATATAAAAACTAGGAGTTGAAAATTTAACTTTGTGCTGTTGTCGATTCTCAGTAAGTTTTATTTGAATCTGTTGCAAATTCGTTTGCAGGAAACTAAGCTGAGACAGGACAACTGTGCAGTAAATTAAGCATATTTTTTTAAATAGGTGGTAATTTTTGGTGGACACTCCGAGCATTTGAAGGGACCGAAATGTAGATTTTGTCCTCACAATGGAACAGACGCTGCGAGCTTTGACACAAGCCAGCGACCTACAACACGGGGTAGCTGGGTATTCTCCTACAACGGCCTGCAGAATCCCCCTAAACGCTCTCAGTCAATGCAGCGGTCACCTTCTGAGCTCGTGCTTTAGAAGGCTTTCTCTACGGCCCCCACTCGTCGGTAGCGCCATTGTACGCTAGACGAAGTTCGCCGGGAAACTCTACCCTCCTGAGATTATCCCTGCAAAGGATATTTAACTTTAGAGCATGGAAAGGCGTTTTGCGGCGACGTTTCACGGTAGCAAGTATGATATTTATTTTAGGCGTGTAAAATATTGCGAATATGAACCCAAAATATTTGAAAAGGATCACTAATAAAATATGAAATATAGTGATAAGTGGTAGTACCTCTATGCATTATTTCTTATACACCGCGGTAATTGTGAATAATGCTATTATCAGATCCAATTAATACTCATAAAACGCCTTGCCTTCCTGAAATTTGTTCTTTGTTCACTGGTCGTTTTCATGTATTCTTCTACCAAATGAATTGAGACCGTCTGCAGATGATCTGTCGTTTATCGTCTAGTAACGTCATCAAAAGATCAAAACAAATTGCAAAACGATTTAGAAAAGATATCTGTATGGTGCAAAACTGACAATTTACCCTAAATATCGAGAAGTGTTAAGTCATCCACATAAATGCTAAAATAAATCCGTTAAACTTAAGTTACATTATAAATCAGTCAAATATAAAGGCCGTAAATTCAACTAAATACCCAGAAATTACAATTACCAACAACTTAAATAGAAAAGAAAACATAGAAAATGTTGTGAAGAAGGTAAACCAAAGACTGCGTTTTATTGACAGGACGCTTAGAAAATGTAACAGATCTTCTAAAGAGACTGCCCACACTACGCTTGTCCGTACTCTTTTAGAATACTGCTGCGCTGTGTGGGATCCTTACCAAATAGGAGAAAGTTCAAAGAAGGGCAGCACGTTTTGTATTATAGAGAAATAGGGGATAGAGTGTCACTGACATGATACAGGATTTGCGGTGGACATAATTAAAACAAAGGTGTTTTTCGTTGCAGCGGAATATTCTCACGAAATTTCAAACGCTAGGTTTCTCCTCCGATTGCGAAAATATTTTGTTGACGTCGATCTACATAGGGAGAAACGATCATCATAATAAAATAAGGATAATCAGAGCTCGCACGGAAAGAAATAACTGTTCGTTTTCTCCGCGCGCTGTTCGAGATTGAAATAACAGAGACTTATGGTGAAGGTGGTTCGATGAACCCTCTGCCACGCACTGAAGTGTGATTTGCAGAGTATCCATGTAGATGTAGATGTTGATGTGATATGCTTATGTTCTTTTGCTAAAAGGGTTCCAAGCCAAACACTATCAGCGTCATAAATTCCGTAGAGCTGACAGATGCTGAGTATTTTACTATCTGCAAACAAGACATGAGATGATGTCTTGAGTATCTTAGTAGCAAGCAATGAAATGATATGATCGTACGGCATTGTTGGCCGGGAGACCCCATGCGGAGTGTTCGGCCACCAAAATTGCAGGTCCTAATCAAGTTTAGGAACAATGGACCGAAAAACAGCTGTTTTCCTTCCTGATTAGACTGCACTGCAAGCTAACCTCACCATAAACGATTTGTCCTGCATACCGCGGAGCCTCCTACCAGTCACAGTAGTCATCAGTCAATGCGTGATCGGCGGACCCCAAGAAATGCACGTGCGACTTCGGACATGCCTCTGAAGTCAGGACGTACGCTTTTACACGTATCCTATCCATGAGTGTCTGCTTTCATGCCTCCATCCAGATTGTCTAAAAAATTTATTTTTCCTCTCCGCTCTGAACAAAACCCACGCGAAAGAGTATTCCATCCAAAAGAACTCTCCGCTAAGCATTGACCAATGACAGGTTTTTTGAAAGCGCAGGTCACTTCCCCATCCAGAAAATGTTTTATAAGTTACTCAATAGCCCGCCTTCCGGCATATACGCTCTGAGAAAACTAAACTACGCTCCCACTTCTCTCAGATATCCTTTTATGTTGCTCAATAGCCTGTTTTCCCGCCTTGTAGTCCAGAGAAATTCTCACTCGACTTAGAGTTGGCATCCAGCTGTCGCTCTTCGTCCTCCTCAGAGAAAAAAAAAATACATTCCACTGATTTGGTGTTTGAACGCAACACGAAGAAATTATCAGAATGGAACGGAAATCAGTGAATGTGATATAAGTGCCAGAAAAACAAATGACTACAATTTCAGAAAAATTGGGTGATTTATTCAAGAGACAGAGCTTTATAAACTGAGTAAGTCAATAACGCGTAGGTCCTCCTCTCGCCTTTACGTTGCAGCTATTCGGCTTGGTACTGATTGACAGAATTGTTGGATCTCCTCCTGAGGGACATCGTGCCAAATTCTGCTGAACTGGCGCGTTAGGTCGTCAAAACACTTCCCTTAATGCTCCAAACGTTCTCAACAAGGGGGAGGTCCGGTGACATTGCTGGCAATGGTAGAGTTTGGCAAGGATGAAGACAAACAGTAGAAACTCTCGCTGTGTGTGAGCGGGCATTATGTTGCTGAAATGAAAGCTCAGCATGACTTGCCCTGAAGGGCAACATAACTGCATAGAGTACCGTCGACGTCCTGCTGTAATGTACGGTAGCCACGGATGATACTCAAAGAGGTTCCAGTATGAAAAGAAATTACACTCCAGACCATTATTCCTGGCTGTCAGGTCGTATGGCAGGCAACAGTCAGGTCAGTATCCCACCACTGTCTGCGGTGTCTCCAAACACGCCTTCGCTGATCATCAGAGCACATTTCGAAGCGTAACTTGTCACTGAAGGCAATTCTACACTAGCCAATGAGATTCCGGGCCTGAGACGTGTCAGGAAACACCATGGATAGCTTTTGGATGCCAACCTAATTGTCGCCCGTCGTACGGCACAACAACCGGAGGCGATGATCTGGGGTGTCGTTTCTCTTCATAGGAGAACCCCTTTGGATGTCATCCTCAGCGACCTTACAGCAAAGCGGTACGGAAAAAGGTTCAAATGGCTCTGAGCACTATGGGACTTAACATCTATGGTCATCAGTCCCCTAGAACTTAGAACTACTTAAACCTAACTAACCTAAGGACTTCACACAACACCCAGTCATCACGAGGCAGAGAAAATCCCTGACCCCACCGGGAATCGACGATATTCTTCATCCCGTTCTGTTGCTCTTCATGGCAAGCCATTGAGTTTACATAACAGCAAGATAATGCCCGCCGACCATAGCGAGGGTTCTACTGCTTGTCCTCGTGCCTGCCAAACCCTACTTTGGCCAGCAAGATCGCCGGATCTGTCCTCAAATGAGAACGTTTAGAGCATTACGGGCAAAGCCTTCCAACCCGTTCGGGGTTTTGACGATCTAACGCGCCAGTTGTACAGAATTTGGCACGATATCCCTCAGGAGGACATCAAACAACTATCGATCAATGCCAAGCCGAATAACTGCATGCATAAGGGCCAGAGGTGGACGAACGTATTATTGAGTTTCTTAGTTTGTGAAGCTCTTTCTCCTGAATATATCATCCAATTCTTCTGAAATTGTAGACATCTGTTTGTCTGTAATTGTACATGGGAGTTCTGGAGGTTGGCCATCGGTGATCTCCGCCCCTCCTTCCGTGTGGCCACATCCAGCACTCCATCACACCCATAAAGCACAACAAATGCCGAACATACAATCAAACAACTGACAGAAACGGGATGCGTATTTCAGTAAAATTAATCAGAAGCAATGACACTCGAGACGCGTCAGTCCACTACTTGACTGACACACTGCATCACATCGAACATCGGAAAAAAAATGTGTATGGTCTGTCTTACTTAGTAAGATCGTTGTGTGATATCGCCATGCAAATTATTTTTAGGAGAACACTCTACGGTGATTGAATATGATGGTTAGGAAGTGGGGAAACTGATCTTCGACAAGACAGCCTTTTGGGGTAACTTAATTCCCATCCACTAAGATCTGTAGCTATCAATATTCAGTCATACTTAACAGTGACAAAAGTGCTGAAGGCTTTATTTAAATTTATAAAACATGAAAGAAAAGGATAAAATTGAATTACATATATCATTTACTATTTTAATGAATACTATACGACAGTTGTCAGTTTAATGCTCATTCACACTTCAGTATCTTACAATTTCATACAGAGTGAACCTGTGATGACCTAGATGTACATCCACGTGATTACTCTGCTATTCACAGTAAAGTGCCTGGCAGAGGGTTCACTGAACCACCTTCAAGCTGTCGAAGGGTGCGAGAAAAAAACCAGCGCTTAAATTTTTCTATGCGAGCCCTGATTCCTCTTATTTTATAGTGATGATAATTTTTCCCTATGTAGGTGGGCGCCAACAGAATGTTTTCGCAATCGGAGGAGAAAACTGGTGATGGAAATTTCATGAGTAGATCCCGTCGCAACGAAAAACGCCTTTGTTTTAACGATAGCCATTAATTTTCTTCGAGGTACTTCATAATGTTGAATACAATATACAGGGTTATTACAAATGATTGAAGCGATTTCACAGCTCTACAATAACTTTATTATTTGAGATATTTTCACAATGCTTTGCACACACATACAAAAACTCAAAAAGTTTTTTTTAGCCATTCACAAATGTTCGATATGTGCCCCTTTAGTGATTCGGCAGACATCAAGCCGATAATCGACTACCTCCCACACTCGGCGCAGCATGTCCCCATCAATGAGTTCGAAAGCATCGTTGATGCGAGCTCGCACTTCTGGCACGTTTCTTGGTAGAGGAGGTTCAAACACTGAATCTTTCACATAACCCCACAGAAAGAAATCGCATGGGGTTAAGTCGGGAGAGCGTGGAGGCCATGACATGAATTGCTGATCATGATCTCCACCACGACCGATCCATCGGTTTTCCCATCTCCTGTTTAAGAAATGCCGAACATCATGATGGAAGTGCGGTGGAGCACCATCCTGTTGAAAGATGAAGTCGGCGGTGTCGGTCTCCAGTTGTGGCATGAGCCAATTTTCCAGCATGTCCAGATACACGGGTCCTGTAACGTTTTTTTCGCAGAAGAAAAAGGTGCTGTAAACTTTAAACTGTGAGATTGCACAAAACACATTAACTTTTGGTGAATTGCGAATTTGCTGCACGAATGCGTGAGGATTCTCTACCGCCCAGATTCGCACATTGTGTCTGTTCACTTCACCATTAAGAAAAAATGTTGCTTCATCACTGAAAACAAGTTTCGCACTGAACGCATCCTCTTTCATGAGCTGTTGCAACCGCGCCGAAAATTCAAAGTGTTTGACTTTGTCATTGGGTGTCAGGGCTTGTAGCAATTGTAAACGGTAAGGCTTCTGCTTTAGCCTTTTCCGTAAGATTTTCCAAACCGTCGGCTGTGGTACGTTTAGCTCTTTGCTTGCTTTATTCGTTGACTTCCGCGGGCTACGCGTGAAACTTGCCCGCACGCGTTCAACCGTTTCTTCGCTCACTGCAGGCCGACTCGTTGATTTCCCCTTAAAGAGGCATCCAGAAGCTTTAAACTGCGCATACCATCGCCGAATGGAGTTAGCAGTTGGTGGATCTTTGTTGAACTTCGTCCTGAAGTGTCGTTGCACTGTTATGACTGACTGATGTGAGTGCATTTCAAGCACGACATACGCTTTCTCGGCTCCTGTCGCCATTTTGTCTCACTGCGCTCTCGAGCGCTCTGGCGGCAGAAACCTGAAGTGCGGCTTCAGCCGAACAAAACTTTATGAGTTTTTCTACGTATCTGTAGTGTGTCGTGACCATATGTCAATGAATGGAGCTACAGTGAATTTATGAAATCGCTTCAATCATTTGTAATAGCCCTGTATATTCCAAAACCCTACTGCAAATCAACGTTAGTGATGTGCGCCTGTAAATCAACTTCCCTTCTTGTGTATTGGTGTGACTTGAACAGTTTTCCAGTCTTTAGGTACAGATCTTTCTGTGAGCGAGCGGTTGTATATAATTGCTAAATATGGAGCTATTGTATCAGCTTATTCTGAGAGGAACCTGACTGGTATACAATCTGGACCAGAAACCTTGCCTTTATTAAGTGATTTAAGCTGCTTTGCGACACCGAGGATATCTACCTCTATGTTTCTCATCTTGGCAGTTGTTCTTTATTGGAATTCAGGAATATTTACTTCGTCTTCTTTGGTGAACGAGTTTCGGAAAACGGTGTTTAATAAGTATTCTATAGTAGCACTGTCATCAGTGACTTCACCGTTGGTATTGCGCAGTGAAGGTATTGATAGCGTCTTGTCACTGGTGTGCTTTATGTGTGACCAGAATCTCTTTGGGTTTCCTGCCAGATTCCGAGACAGAGTCTCGTTATGGAAATTATTAAAAGCTTCTCGCATTGAAGTACACGCTATACTTCGAACTTCTGTGAAACTTCACCAGTCTTTGGGATTTTACGTTCCTTTAAGTTTAGCATGCTTTTTTCGCTGCTTCTGCAACAGCGATCTGACCCGTTTTGTCTACCATGGGGGATCAGTACCATCACTTATTATTTTATGTGTTTATGTCTCTCAATTTCTGTCGATACTACCTCTTTGGAATCATTCCACTACTTTTCTACGCTTACACGACCAGATCGGAAGGAGTGAAGATTGTGTCTCTTAAAGGGCGTTAAGAGCATCTTTATCAGCTTTTTAAAATAGATATACTTTGCGTTTCTTTTTTATGGTTGCAGGTGTTACGGCATTCAGCCTAGCAGCAACTGCCTTGTGGTCGCTAATCCCTGTATTCGTCACGATACTCGGAATTTGTCCAGGAATATTTGTTGCTAAGAAGTCAAGTATGCATTCGTAACCATTTACTCTTCGAGTGTGTTCATGAACTATTTGCACAAAATAATTTTCTGAGAAAGCATTCAGTACAATTTCGAGTGGCGTGTTATGCCTGTCGCCAACTTTAAACGTATAATTTTTCCAGCACATCGAGGGTAGATTGAAGTCACCACCGACTCTAGCTGTATGAGTGGGATACCTATTTGAAATGAGACCCAAGTTTTCTTTGAACTGTTCAGCAACTACATCTTCTGAGCTGGGGGTCGGTAAAACGATCCAATTAATAGTTTAGTCCGATTGTCAAGTATAACCTCCATAACCTCTACCCATACTATTTCGCAGGAACTATCTACATCAATTTCACAAATTTTCATGGATGATGGAGAAGGGGTAATTTATTAATTTTAGTTTAGGGACCCTGGTCCGGAAACTATGAGTCGAAAGTTAAAAGTGAAAATCGATCTGATATCGTTGACAGTGGAATATATATACCGGTACCATGGTTGCTAATATTTTGTCAGTCCTACGGCAAGCACATAGGCGTAGACCTTGAAATAGTAAGTTAGCTAATCCAATGCAGATGACTTACTGTGAAATGACATGAGCAATCCTCGTGTAAAATATCTGTATTGTTGTAGACTGCAGTCTGCGTGTACAAATGGAAATACTAACGTCGATCAGCGCTAACCAGTTGGAGTTGCACCTGATGATGGGACTTGCAGACATGATTTTCAGGTATGAGCGTACAAATGGAAGCAGCAGAAAAGCAGAAAGGCTGTACAGGGCCAAATAACTGAGTAGAAGACATCTTCCTCACAGCATGTTTCCAAGACCATTTTAACGATGAAGTGAAATAGTTTAATTGGTGCGACAGTACAAACACAGAGGAACACGACGAGCCACTTGGAATCGTGACGTAGAAAATGAAGTGTTTGCTCGAGTGTATGAGGCACCTGCAGTCATCGCTAGAGCAGATCCACTTGAAATTAATGTTTCGCAGATTACTATGTGGCGAATATTAAGGGAAATGGTGCTACAACACTACCGTCCACAGAAAGTGCATGATTTGACTTTTGCTGACTTCGGGCTTCCTGTGTGTTCAGCCAACAGTTTTTGCAGCGCTTTACAGTCGACCCTCACTTTTCTGAGCATGTACTATTCGCGGAAGAAGCCTGTATCGCCAGAGACAGAATCCTAAACAGTCGCAATAGTCATGTTTGAGCAGATAAGAATCCCAGCGCCACAGTTATGACGATCCATCAACATAGATTATCAGTCAACGTGTGGACAAGCATAGTTAATGATTACATACTAGGCCGTTTGTTTTGCCTCTCCGCTTAAATGCACCAGTGTACACGGTGTTCATCACAGACATAGTTCTCGGGTTACTGGAATACATCCCACTATCATCAATTTATTGTGGCTCCAACATGATGGATCCCAAGCTAACTTTGGACTGAGAGTTTGTGAACACCTGGATCTGACACTCTCTGAAATGTGGATAGGCAGAGAAGAATTTGTATCGTGATCAGCACATTCACCCCAGATAAATTTTTCTTGTGAGGCATTGAGAAGAGTCTGGTGTGCGAGATGGCTCTCGAGACAGAAGAGGTTCTCCTGGCAAGACTTATCGCTGCCGGCAACACTGTTCAGACAACACCACGGATATTAGAACGGGTACACCAGAAATTTGTGCAACGATGTCATGCCCTTATTGATACTGGAGGACGTCATTTAGAACAACTGTTGTAAACGTAGAAGCTTGCGGAACTTGTGCACGTGAATGGAATTCATTATTACTCTGTCGCAAACTTAGGATTTTCGATCTCTCTGGCATCAAGGTATGTGCGCCGTTACTAGTCCATCAACGTGGGAAATTGCGTGAGGGTATTGGGGAATATTCAGCGGCAATTCTGTAATCCATTATCAGGCTTTGGAAGTTGGGGTCCTTAGTTCGTGCGCTGCGGTAGGCTAAGGCAGAAACTGTCTGATTATCGCTTATACCTTTCGACTCAGTCGTTTATTGACTGGGGTCACTTACTACAAATCGATACATTTACTCGTCTTCACCATCCCTGAAAATTTGTAACATCATCATGGAATCACCTTGCATACTTGTGTTCCACAACCAGTCCCTCTCTCATGTCGATGATAGTTCACTAACTTATTTCATCCATTCTGTTGACAAGTCATAATAGATCGCACTCTTTCACTATTTACAACATTTGGACTATCTTAAAAAACAATCACACTCATAAGCCGCTCTAAAGCAAAACATTCCTCCCCTACTTTGAAGTATGAAATAATAATTAACTTCACTCAAAACACAGATATTTAAATTTATAATAAGGAGTAACCAACATGTACATCGAGTGTTTCTAAACAAGAAGCTGAACATCAATCCAAACAGATTTCAGAGCTCCCGAAAATCATAACACACAGCCCATAGTTACCAAAAATCTAAACTGCCATTATTAAACTATGTTTACTGTTTTTGTGTTTTTGGTGTAATAAGTAGTGATGTGTAAATTTTACGTTGGTACAGTGTAAATCCCAGCAGAGCAAATTTAAGTAAAAGGCAATAAGAACTGAACTGGGGCATATATGACTCATTTACATTTTTAACTACATTCATTTCTGTTACTGTGCAGCTGAAAGGAATAACAGAACGTGTATCTAACATTTCCTGTGCCTATTCCAGTTCGACTAAGTCTTTGCACACCATCAAAGTTTATAAACACAAATGCACGAACATGGGAAGGCGATCCTATTCAATCGAGACGGGCTGACTCAGGTTAGTTTCCTCTGAAATCTGCTAACATATCTTCGTGGGGTCAGCCTCATCCAGTTCATATTCCCGATAACACTCCCCCTCTGGCGGTGGCTGCCCAAGTGTCTTGTCATTGCGTTTCCGTGATGAGACAGTGCTGTTGGCGCCACAACTGAACGCAGAGAAAGGCTTCCAGGACCCTTTTCCTTGTAAGTGTTATGGAGCTCGCCATTCTCATCAAGGGGGAAATGAGTATGAGGGCACTGCTCTACTGAGTGCGGTAGCCGTCATAAGAGAGATTATTAGATAAGTAGTGCTTCTGCGGCCGCTTTGTCATCAGTGACAAGTTGGTGGTTCCCATAAAGAGAAAAACGAAAGTCATTGCAGTACAGAAATACTAAGCCGCCTTTTCAGAGAAGAAATACGCCAGAGCGACGCTTGAGATGGCAACTGTCCAACTTGCATACACTTGCAGAGATAGGCAAACGCAAGTGACGACCGTGAGTTGTCACGGCACACGTTCTACCGCGTTATCAGGTGTTACCGACGCCATGAGTGTGGCTCTTCGAAACCTGTACGATGACTCACTCCAACTGAGAACCCTTTTTACTGTCAACAGTGAGTTGGCGCTTTCCTGGCCGTCCAAACAATTTGTCAGTAGGCAAAAACCTCGTCGTCGAGACTCATCGTACAGATGGAGCTACATCCCTGCAGCAAATCCTTCCCGCGAAAGCGGGACTACAGGCCGAAAACACATCGCATGCCTTCCGCTCCCGAGTGTGCAAAGGCAGCGGCGGATCTGGGCTCCATTGTTGGGTGGTACCCTCGTGACAGAAGACGTCAGCCAGTGGACGCTCACCTCCCGTGATCCACAGTGTGTCGTTTGGTGTTCCACTTTCTACGTGATACGTAACATCTTAATTAATAGCATTGTTTTATATAACTCTTCACGTATTAAAAAGAGAAACTCTCTGTGGATCAATATTGACTATAGTTATGATATAAGCGTAGCGATTCTTGTGAGAGTCCTAACATCAATATTTACTAAAAGATTCTTACAGATAGTGACGAATTGTAGTTGAATAAAGATTAGCCTGACTTTAACAATTATTTTGACAGTAAATATATCTTTGCACACCTAAAGAAATAATCAACCCTTAAAATAAAAATGAAATGTAGAATCACTCACCTACATGTTTATCGTTCTATTTATCGATCTGTACGGTTGCCACACAGTGACGTGACTGACAACCATATGGGTTTTCCAACTTACGTCTCAAACGGAATTTAATTTTATTACTTCAGTGGCCACAACAGAAACGTATCACACTTCAAACACAGACTCATCCGTTTGTAGGGGCAAATTCGCTAACCGGTTAGTTACTATGTCACGAGGGAGCTTTTCCCTCAGTTTATGCTCCCCAACAGCTACTTTCATTCATTAACCTGAACAGTGTAGTAGACCAGGATAGACCAAAGTATAAGAGAAACTACCCCTTACTGCAATTAAACTTTGTGTGACTGACATGCACGGAACTTAACCCATTCCCTGTTCTTATTGTCGTGTCGTCCGAAGAACGAGGTGTCCTGCAAAAGTAGGTACCTCACTATGGAACTACGAGTCAGTACAGAATGAGAGACGTCGGCGTAGACACGACTTCAAGTGTTGCCACATGCCGCCGCTTCTGAAGAGGTACGCTCATCCCCACTCCCTGAAGACGGCTCACTACAGAGTCAGAAGCGTGGGAGTTCATTTAGTCAGAACTGTGTATCAAAGTTTATTTTCAATTGTACATTGAGAGAAGAGACAATTATTGTCTCCCCAATGAAGTGATACGATAGTGTTCAGTGATAATAACAAATATACACAGACAGTTCAGCGGACATGGATTGTTTCGAAATTGGGTATTTCATCTTGTTCGATTTATAAAAAAACTGATCTAAATTCTGTGTGTGCTGTAGTATCCACTCGCCCCCTCCAGAAGTAAATCTAAGAACCCACCACAATTCCGACGAGTGCCATGTCCCACCCGTCCTCTCAATCTGCTTTAAGGTGTCACATGGCATTGCCCATCAGTTCAGATTGTATTAAATTTTGCCATTACTGGATCTGCAAATAATAATTTGCGAAAGGAAATATCACATTTTATTGATCCTGGCGGACACATAGTGGACAGAAATAAAAGCCAAATAAGTTTTACATTAAACCATTCACTCACATACTCACGTGTCGTTATATCAAGTTTTTCGCTTCTGATCTTACTTGCCTTGGGATTACTCATGTTTAATTTGCAGCATTTCTGTCCCCAGACAGATCGCACTTCTGGTCACTTGTTGCTCAGTATATCCCTAACTGTTACAAATGGTCATCCGTTGGCTCCACTCACCCTCACATCGTGGTTGCACATGCAGACTACTTAGAATAAGAAATGAAGAAAATAATTCATAAGAGTTAGTTTGGCTTCAGTCAGCACTGCAGCTCCACTAAGGTTTCCTTGCAGGCTATTGGTTGCCTTACTCCTATACTGGGTACAACACCACTCAAGTAATAACCATAAGTTCCAACGCGCGTAAGGCAAGAAAATTTGCTTACAAATACCACAAATCGCCGTTCATTTCGAAATCCTAAACAAAAGCACACACAAATCTTCCATCCTTCCATGACACAAGGTTCAAGGTGTTGGATAAGAAGAATGCTCTCATATTTCATCCGAAGACGGGGTCCAAACGCTCATCACGCATGGATGCTAATACAACAAAATATCACAATAACAACAACGACGTAGCTCAAATTCTTACTTCCATTTAAGGGCGACACATACCAAGAAAATTTGGAACCCGGTACAATACTATATAAAAGGAAACCTAATCATATCCACAATGACTTGATTGGAAAGAACCTTGCGTCTGCATTTGACCATGAATCAAAGACTGTAAAGTTCCCTGAATCTTCACTTCGTGAAAGAAGTCTTCTAGCAAAACGAGTATGCACTTGGCACTAAGGTTAGCACCTCATACGTAACTCATCTGTTACACTTTTCTCGTCCTCGCACCAAATACCAGCTTTCTCAAAAAAAAAAAAAAAAAAAAAAAAAAAAAAAAAAAAAAAAAAAAGGAGACTGTACTCTTCACCAAGTCATCGTAACTTTCAGGTCGACAGAAACAAAAGACATTATAAAGATACACAGGGCTATGAATGCAGCGAATAAAATCTTCCTCTTGCAGATTTTCCCAGAACAAACACACGAACGAAAAAAGTGCATAATTTGACCAACTAATAACTAACACGAGTCAAGAATCATTCTACGAATATCCTAAACCAAATAAGCATACATAACTTATAACAACAAAAGATGGTACAAGAAACAGGTTCCCAGAAAGAAAGAAAAAAGATGGAAAGAGAAACAGCATGCCGATGATGAGCAAACAAAGTATCATTACACCCACTAAAATCAACTTCACTATCAAAACGTAAAAAGAATACCCCCACTACTCATCAGTTAGACATTCCTCTTATAAAGAAGATACCCCTACTGCCAAAATCTCGTTTCATCGAGTCTACAGAAACATTCCTCGAAGCTCTGGTCAACGTATGTTCACTTACTCCGACTCACATTGATTCCCCAATGGACAGTTTCCTTACACTGCTAACTAGTAGGACGCACAATTACCTAAACACAGTTTCCTCATATCATTAATGACACACACATACTCTACGGAGAAGAGAAAGAAAAACGTTGCTACTAAGGTCCTACAAAATTCCTGTACATAGCTTATCGCATTCATCCCTTCCCTGCGGAAGGCGGAGAATAGATACACACAATTTCAGTTAAAGAGAGAAAAAAATTTAAAAAAGTTCGGTCAACATTATTCCTCAAGGCTCAACACCACAGAGAAAGCCATCTTTCCAGTTCCACCATTTTCTAATCAGGTGTCTCCCAATAAGCCCTTATTACTACCACTGTGGCTGCTATTCTTTACCTATTAAAATGGCCTGACTGTCAATAAATCAACTATGCTTACTTCTCCTTTACATTCCGTTACCGTGCCGTGCGGGGTAGCCCGCGGTGTGAGGCGTCATTTCACGGTCCGGGCGGCTCCACCCGTCGGAGTTTCGAGTCCTCCCTCGGGCACAGGTGTGTGTGTTGTCCTTAGCGTAAGTTGCTTTAAGTTAGATTACGTAGTGCGTAAGCCTAGGGACCTATGACCTCAGAAGTTTGGTCCCATAGTTCTTACCACAATTTTCCAATTCTCTATAAACTTCAGCACTGATCAGTCTTTTTTGGGCTACTTTCTGAATTACATCACAGTCCTCAAGAAAAGACCTCTCCCAGCATCATTCTCCATTTGTTAGGAATGTCGCCGAATACCTTTAAACTTCATGCTACCTTTACTACAGCGTAACCTCAATGAATCAATTCCCAAAAGTTAAACAGCTCTTATTACAGCCACGGCAGAGTCACTTCTTTCTCCTTAAACGTTCATCAATACCACCACAGCCTGGGAAAAACTGTAGGAAGCTCGACTGCGTCTCCGTGACATGGTTGCCTGCCTGCTTCAAACATTTGCTCCACGCAGAGGCTTCCCTCGCTGCATGAATTCTCCACTGAAGGGTAGACACAGATGACGCCCTGATAGCTGTGCCACTATGCTGTCTGTTGGCGGACGATGTCGAAACCATTATCAGTACATTTACTATCCCCCAGGTGTTATATTCCGCCATCGCATCGTAAACGACGTCGTCTTTCCACGTGTACGTTTTTTTGGCAGTTTATGTACTTGTAATATAGAACTGTTGAATATTTGAGTATTTTAAACCAGCTGAGTACCCAGCTTTGCTAGGTTATATATTTATTCCAGTATTTTATTAGTCCAACTTCTCCCTACCCCGTCCCTGATCATCTCCTTCATCTCTCACTGCCCACCTCTTCCATCCCCGACAACTTGTTTATCTGCTCCTGCACCATTCTCTGTTCATCTCCTCCTAACCCACTCTCTGTCGATTTGCTCCTCACTTCTGTCTCTGTCCATGTTTTCCTTCCCCCTCTATTCATCTGCTCCTGCCCCTGCTGTCCATCCTCTCTTCCCCCCTCTAACTTCATCTCCTCCTCCCACCTCTATCTCCTACCCTCTCTCTCTGCCCTTCTCCTTCCTCTCTCTCTGTTCATCTCCTCCTCCCCTTCTCTCTACCCATCTATTCCTTCCCACTGTCTCTGTCCACCTCTTCCTCCTTCCTTTTTCTGTCTCCTCCTATCACCTCACTCTATTACCCCATCCTAATCTCTGCCCATCTCAAATCAATGTCCACCTCCTGTTTCCCCTCTCTGTCTGTCCATCTCCTCCTCCCACTTCTCTGTTAACGTCATCGCCCCAACATGAGGGTACGGCTCGTGGTTCAACCTCCAAAGTATTTGTCTTTTGACTGTAACCAATATACAGGGCTATTACAAATGATTGAAGCGATTTCATAAATTCACTGTAGCTCCATTCATTGACATATGGTCACGACACACTACAGATACGTAGAAAAACTCATAAAGTTTTGTTCGGCTGAAGCCGCACTTCAGGTTTCTGCCATCAGAGCGCTCGAGAGTGCAGTGAGACAAAATGGCGACAGGAGCCGAGAAAGCGTATGTCGTGCTTGAAATGCACTCACATCAGTCAGTCATAACAGTGCAACGACACTTCAGGACGAAGTTCAACAAAGATCCACCAACTGATAACTCCATTCGGCGATGGTATGCGCAGTTTAAAGCTTCTGGATGCCTCTGTAAGGGGAAATCAACGGGTCGGCCTGCAGCGAGCGAAGAAACGGTTGAACGCGTGCGGGCAAGTTTCACGCGTAGCCCGCGGAAAATTGGCTCATGCCACAACTGGAGACCGACAGCGCCGACTTCATCTTTCAACAGGATGGTGCTCCACCGCACTTCCATCATGATGTTCGGCATTTCTTAAACAGGAGATGGGAAAACCGATGGATCGGTCGTGGTGGAGATCATGATCAGCAATTCATGTCATGGCCTCCACGCTCTCCCAACTTAACCCCACTCGATTTCTTTCTGTGGGGTTATATGAAAGATTCAGCGTTTAAACCTCCTCTACCAAGAAACGTGCCAGAAGTGCGAGCTCGCATCAACGATGCCTTCGAACTCATTGATGGGGACATGCTGCGCCGAGTGTGGGAGGAACTTGATTATCGGCTTGATGTCTGCTGAATCACTAAAGGGGCACATATCGAACATTTGTGAATGCCTAAAAAAACTTTTTGAGTTTTTGTATGTGTGTGCAAAGCATTTTGAAAATATCTCAAATAATAAAGTTATTGTAGAGCTGTAAAATCGCTTCAATCATTTGTAATAACCCTGTATGTACCAAATTTGATTGAAACCTTTTCTGGAGTTTATGATGAACTTTTTACCGGTTGATTTGCCCCCTACACACATGTCAAATATATTTCGCATTTATTTATCACATTTCACACGTATTTGTTCACATACTCGTATTACACTTGTATCTCTAGAGAATTTCTACTAGCTATTTCATTTTCAAGTAGCTTTACGTTTAAGACTTCTTATCTCCTTAACTAAATGTCATGCAATGATATAATTTTGAAGGTAGATCCAGTGATATATGTTGTTATTGTCTACAAAATGTTAGATAGTAGCAAAGAACTAATAAATTAAAACGTCATGCTTCATGCGGCAGTCTTAATGCATGGACAGCATTAACGTAGGAGGTGCTAAGCTTTATTCCATTCATCATTTTGTGGGGTTTTCAGAGAGAAAAGTTCCACAAAGGTTTGAAATTATATGTAAAGTTTGTTGCAAATCTCTAAGTGCTCTGATTCAAAACTATTAGGTGAATAAGGTATTTGTGCATCGTGGACTACACTTCTTTTTCATACAAACCCCCACACCTCTGATAGGTTGGTATTTCTTACCTCCACGGCAGTTATTTCCCGACAGTAAGTGATATGTTTACCAAGTTTGTTAGAAATCGATCCAGTGTTTTAGGAGGAGAGGTGGAACGTACATACATACGTCCATCCATTTTTATTAGATGTATTGATTTTACGTTTTCTGAACAAAACTTAGAAATAAACAAAAGCTGAGGAAAATCATCAACTGTTTTGGCAAATTATTTGTTTAAAAGTGAGAAATAAAATGGACCGTTGCTATTCACAATACATATAAATGACCTTGTGGATAACATTGGAAATTCACTGAGGCTTTTTGTGGATGATGCACTAGTATATTGAGAGGTTGTAACAATGGAAAATTGTACTGAAATGCAGGAGGATCTGCAACGAACTGACGCATGGTGGATGGAATGGCAACTGAATTTCAATGTAGACAAGTGTAATGTGCTGCGAATACATAGAAAGAAAGATCCTTTATCATTTAGCTACAATATAGCAGGTCAGCAACTGGAAGCAGTTAATTCTACAAATTATCTGGGAGTAGACATTAGGAGTGATTTAAAATGGAATGACATATAAAATTAATCGTTGGTAAAGCAGATGCCAGATAGATTCATAGGAAGAATCCTAAGGAAATGCAGTCCTAAAACTAAGGAAGTAGGCTACAGTACACTTGTTCGCCCACTACTTGAATACTGTTCGCCAGTGTTGCATCCGTATCAGACAGGGTTGATAGCAGAAATAGAGAAGATCCAACGGAGAGCAGCGCGCTTCGTTACAGGATCATTTAGTAATCGCGAAAGCGTTATGGAGATGATAGATAAACTCCAGTGGAAGACTGCAATAGAGACGCTCAGTAGCTCGGTACGGGCTTTTGTTGAGGTTTCGAGAACATACCTTCACCGAGGAGTCAAGCAGTATATTGCTCCCTCCTACGTATATCTCGCGAAGAGACCATAAGGATAAAATCAGAGAGATGAGTGCCCACACAGAGGCATATCGAAAATCTTTCTTTCCATGAACAATACGAGACTGGAATAGAACGGAGAACCGTTAGAGGTACTCAAGTTAGCCTCCGCCACACACCGTCAGGTGGCTTGTGGTGTATGGATGTAGATTAGAGAAAAATGTGACGTGTATTTTAATGCTGCTGGAAATTATGTAAAACTGATGAGGCACCAGATGAAAACTTAAAATTCTGTTTACGAGTATAACTTAGAATCTTGTAATTTTAAAGATTACTAAAGAATATTTCTCTGGTCGAATTTCACTCAGTAGTCTCCTTATGGCACTAACGTTTGAGCAACGTAACTGCTGTACATGATTTCGAGCATCGTTCGAAAGTACATCAAATGTTTCCTTAATCTATTTATTTTTTAATTGCCGACAAATCATTTCACAAATTTGCCGTTCTTTTTTCTTTTTAAAATTTGGTAGCAGCCGTATTAAACCACTCACTCCACGAAAAATCCGTACTTAAAATCTGGGAAGTTGCACAGGTCAGAGTAATACACAAAAAAGAAAATAGATATAACCCACCGAATTATAGATTCGTATCATTGGCATCGATTTTTAGTACGATTATGGAGCATGTACTGTGTTTCAACATTAGCCTATCAAATTCTCGAAGGAAACGATCTATTCAAACGCAATCAGCACGGATATAGAAAATATCCTTCTTATTAAAACATAAATAAATCATAACTAGCTCTTTATGCATACGTAGCAATGATTACTGTCGGCCGGCGGGTGTGGCCGTGCGATTCTAGGCGCTGCAGTCTGGAACCGCGAGACCGCTACGGTCGCAGGTTGGAATCCTGCCTTGGGCATGGATGTGTGTGATGTCCTTAGGTTAGTTAGGTTTAACTAGTTCTAAGATCTAGGGGACTAATGACCTCAGAAGTTGAGTCCCATAGTGCTCAGAGCCATTTGAACCATTTGATTACTGTCGATAGGGGATCTCAAGCTGATCCCATATTTATAGATTTTGACACCGTACCATCTCATCTGTGCCACTGGATTGCTGAATTCGTCTCAGGATGGTGACAGTTTGTAGTACTGGCGGAAAGCGATGCACTGCAATGGGAACTGTATTTGAGGTTCGCCAAGGGCGTGTTACACTTTGTCTGTTGTTAATGTATACAAACGATTTAGGAGATTGCTGAGCAGACCCCTTAATTGTTTGCAGATGATGCTGTCTTATACCATCTACTAAATTCATCAGAAGATCAAAAAGAATTCCAAAATGATTGAGACAAGGAATTATATGGTGGCAAAAGTGCTAACTGACCCTATAAAAAAGCAATTGTGAAGTCCTTCACTTGAGTCCCTAAAAATTTCCTTCAGTTTCGGCTACGCGAAAAATTACACAAACTTGTAGGTTGTCGATTCAACTAATTACTAACAGCTAACCATTACAAACAAATGAAATTTTAAATATCATATAGAAAATATTGCAGAGAAAGTGAACCAGAAACAGCATTTTTATTGGCATAAATAGAAGCTGTGATAAATCTACTGAAAAACTGCTCAGATTACATTTGTCGCTCCTCTTCTGGAGTACTGCTGCGTAGTGTAGTATCCGTAGCAGGAATAATTGACGGAGAACATCGGAAAAGATCAAAGAATAGGGGAGAGTGTCATAGATATGATAAGTGATCTGAGTTGGCAATCATTAAAACAGAAATTTTTCTTTGCGTCGAAATCTGTTCACGAAATAACAATCACGAAATTTATCCTTCTAATGCCAAAACTTAGGAGTTAATTTTTCGCTAGTGTTGTCAGAGAGTGAAATGGTCGATAAATAGTGTGGAAATGATTGTTTAAACCTTCTGCCAAACAAGTGTTAATTGGTGAATAATCATGCAAATGTAGATATAATCTGACACACTGACGACACATGTATAGAGGCGAATACCGAGCGTATCATAATTAGTAGCGAAAAGTAACAGGATTAGACAGCATGAAACAGATTTTTAATAAAACTACATAAAACGTCAGAATATAATTAAGTGCAGACAGAAGATTACCAACCTCTCCGGAAACTTCCTGTGGATGCCGAGTGCGGAAGGGTAGACGGACGGGTGTGTGTCGATGATGAAGGAAGGAAATTGTTGTATTGTGACTTTGATAGAGCAAGCATAAGTCAAATAATGGCGGCAAAAGTTAGATATTTTACTTTTATAAAATGTCTTCGTCGGAAAATAAATGTAGGAAGAAAGACATAAAACAAAATATTACAATAGCGTTACGTGGAAAATGTAGCTATAGATAAAATCGAGAGAAGTCGTACTGCCTTGTAAAAAGTCTGTTGCTCGTTGACATTTTCCGTAAACCTATCACTACTAATGTCATTATTAGTTGTGACTCTGGTCACCCGAGTTCCCGTATCTTGGTATAATAGGGATTTGGTTACTATGCTCCACATACTGCCTATTGATGATTTTGCAATTGAACATGTGCTGATCACAATCACAGTGCTAGAGATAACTAACGATTTTAAAAGATATAGAGCAAAGAAGATGTACAGAAGGATTAAAGCTAAGAGGAAAAGTAATGAAAAGTAAATAGCGAACAAAACGAAGTTTATAGAAATGACATTTAAAGGCCCACTTTGAGAACGCATCCCGATGTCGTTGAGAACGTTAATTTAACAGTCGGGTTTCGTACTGACGTAAATCTAGTGAAAAGATAATGACATTCAACAGGACACAATGGAAATAAATTTTTGAAGTGTAGAGTATGTAAACTGAACTCCAAATATGTGATATATTTTACATAAGCTAGAGCGGCAGGAATTTTGTAACAAGTAATAGGGAAAATAGTTGCAAGTCGAATAAAAGTGCATTGAGAAACCATTTAAAGTACGACAGTCAGAACACTTACTTTGTTACAGAAAGCCTTGATATCCCACATGATGAATCTAAAGGCCATGCGCTTAATAATTCACAGTTTCTTGAGATACATCCCCACAGAAAAAGATAATCGGAACGGGTGATAAATGAGCAGACTGAAGTTAGTAATTATTGATTATTTGATGTTTTCTGACTTCTTGTAACTTCTGTCCTCTCCATCAAACATTCCTCTCTCCACCTCCCCCTTACTTTCCTATCGATCAAATGGCAATCTGTGCAACGGTTGGATATTATTCCTCGCCTAAAACTTTATCATTTAAGTTGTAATTTAACTACAGACGTTTTGCTATTTTTCAAAACTCCATTATTTCTATCACCTTGATCTGTGACTTTATTTTTCGTATCATGCCATTTTATTGTTTTGTCTACTTTTTTATTCTTTAATTCTTTTGTCTTGTGTGTAAAATGTTTTACGTTTCTCTTTGTACTTCTACTTTGTGACGTAAATACCTTAAAAAACCTCATTCCACCCGCCTTTGCTTGAGTACATACTCATCTATCAAGTTCTACTTTGTGGTGAATATATTTTAAAAAGTGTTATTCTTTCCGCCTTTATTTGAACTCCTTGTGGTCTCTCAATTCCAAGCCCTCTCATTACGGGTCCACAGTAAGTTTGGGCAGCAGTTACTATGCCTCCTTTGCCCCTATTTGAAGTAATACGTTGTACTGAGCCTGTAACTTATCTTACATATTTGTCTACGGTATTTGTCTTTCGTTAATTTATCAGCACATCATCTTTGTATTAATACGTGAAGTAACGTGTATCTGATGTTTACTCACTTTTTCTCTCTCCACGGAGGTTCGAGTCCTCCCTCGGTCATGGGTGTGTGTTTGTCCTTAGGATAATTTAGATTAAGTAGTGTGTAAGCTTAAGGACTGATGACCTTAGCAGTTAAGTCCCATAAGATTTCACACACATCTGAACATCTGATCATCGCTCTCCACGAATCTGATTATGGTAGTGTTTCCAAACTCGAAACTGGAAGAAATAAAATGCGAACGGACACGAAAACGTTGTGAATAAATTTCCCGTTACTACTGGGGATTCTGCTGATTCCTGGCTCTAGGCAATGGATAATAATTTGCTTATACTTAGAATGTGTGTACTCGAACACTGTGGAGAGGAGAATTTTAAGACAAGGTAACAGCATCAGTGCTAAAAACAGTCTATTATTTTTGATGGCCATATAAAATAAATACGATGCGATTCTTACTTACATTGTCGAACAATGAGAACTTTTTTAAAATTTTTACATTTAAAAAGGTCTTCCGTGGACAGATATTATTGCACGATGTGGCGCCAGTTTTTGTAACATATGATGGGAGGTGTTACTACACTATTAATGCCCTTAATTGTGCTAGTCACAGTGGTTACTGTGAAGACCTGTAAGCTGTCTACGTGGTCAAATCTCTCTGCAGCAGTGTAAAACTTGTATTTTGTATACTAACAAGTGGCAGCGAATAAAAGGTTGCACAACGAAGGACCAAAAAGCATAATCAGTCTCGATTTGTGTTCGTAGTCTAGTATAAGCGTAAGACTGCACCAAAAGGTTCCAACTTCTATTGAAGGGTTTCTCAATGTGTACTGTTCTGACAAAAGCTTTCACGCTGCTGTGAATTAGCAGTCACTATCCACAACCAGATGGAAAACCACTGAACAGTGAAACTACCGAAGACTGCAGCAGAAAAACAATAGCGTAGCACAGGTTGTTGGAAAGATCTGTGCGCTGTGTATCGTGGGATATAATCAGAGTCATCGCTAAACTTAGCGAGAAAAGCCTCCATTGACATTACATGAGGTGCCGTGGTAACTAAACGTGCTGTGGGTGTGAAGGTAGCATATACTTTCATATCAAAGCCAGAACGACCAAGAATTTTTGAGTATTTTGTTGTAAATTAACCTACAACTTCTAAACGATTTTAACTTTACTTTTACCATATGTAGGTACTTATTACCATGAAACATTTTCAGGCATTTGGTTTTCGCGCAGTTCCATGTTTGGGAGGTAAATACGGCAGCTTCTGGAGCAGAAGCGGCCGCTCCGGAGGAGCAAGTTGTGCGGCCAGGACTGCAATTCCCCTAAAAGCCACCGCTGCAGATAAGCGCTTCAAATAGCAGTGCTGTTTTCGCACGAGTTTAATCTATATTTGCACAATCAGTTCGTGTTTTGAAACTCAATGGCTGCGCTCCTGGCCATTTATGTACAGCACATTGAAATTTTGGCGCATAGATTTTAGGCGAGTGTTTCGCACGCAGTGCAACGAAGCGGTTAATTTAAAAACATTATTTATGGGAGTTAAAACTAAGAGAGTGCTGAAAAAATGACGATACTAATTCTGTATGTCAGAAGTTAGCTATCTGCCTTCTCCAAGGAAAATTATCTCAGTATTACATGCCAAAGTAAAGCTTTCCTGAATTCGCTTTTACACTGTATCATAATCATCTTGTAAATAGACACAAGCAACGATAAAACTGAAGTCAAAGCTTGTTTTATGGTAACAGCAGTTAGCCGCTGCACTGGGGAGCACTCGTGATAAGTACACATAACGTTTTCTTTAAAATATACCTGTTCGGGGTCCATGACCATAGTGTCTCGGTGTTCAACTATTTTCTTCTGCTTTTCTCTGTTGTGGTGCACGGTAGAAGAGTGGGAGAGGCGATGGCAGTGTCAATGGCGGTAATGATCATCACGACGCGGTTGTGGAAGAAAGGAGAAGCTCAAACTGTGTCAAAACACGTTCCAACTCGCGACACACAAATGAGGTAGAATTTAGAAGAAGTCAGTATGAGAAACGAAGGTGCGATATCGATAAATATTCCTAACTTCCCATGGATGTATCAAGTATAAACTTCAGAACCAATCTGTAGAAATGTTGTTTGAGTGAAATGAGTGGATTTTTAATGTTAAAAATCTATGTGGGACCGACCCCACGAGGTCATCTATTTTCCGGCGCACATACTGCTTATCTGCTGCTGGTAATTAAAATTACACTTTTTCTTATTGTGGGGAATACGGTATAACAGGAAGACGACTTGATTAAATTTAATCAAAAACGTATACAGAGCAGCCACCTCTGGCAGCAACAATGACGCTAACCCAGCTGGGTGTCGTGGCGAACTGAACTGGGATGAGACATACGGGTACAGCATTGTATGCTGCTTCAACTATTCGTCAGTCGTAATGGCTAGGAGTGATAATATGCTAATCTCGCAACAAGCCAAGACGAGAAGTCTTCAATGGGTAATCGATTTATTTTGTTTTTTGCATGGCGCCACCAACTAATGAATTTTGTAAACCCCATAGCAATTTTTACAGGTTTTATACAAACAAGGAGTAAATGCGTTTTATATATGCATAAAAAGTTTCCCTCTGAATACGTTCTGTTTGTGACACCTTATAGAGTTTGGCAGTTCAGTATATCATATCTGGCCATTAATACATGGACTATGATCTGTTGTTTTTAGTATGATTCTTTGCCTGCAGTAAGACACTTTCTTTCTTGTATTGCACACATGCATGTCAGAGGACTTCGTTACTTTGTCCTGAAGATACAAAAGAAAACTGTGAGGTATTTATAATGTAAAGAGCTTTCTGTACCCTAGTTCATGGATAATCGAGGCTATTTTTTTCTACTGCGTTAATATTCTGTTCATACGTATTCAGCAGCAGGGTCCCATATCCCTTATCCCACAATTAATCAATGCAAAAATTGTTCCACAACAAATTTTTGATAATGTCTGATGGGAAATTACTTTTGGTAAGTGGGGCATTAGGTGAAATCACCTACTGATTTTATTACATATAAAACTAATTTGGTTTTGCCATCGTAGATTTTCATCTGAGTACATACCTAGACATCTGCATTCGTCTGTGTACGTTGCTTCAATGCTGCCTATGTTACCGACGAAGGTTTGGGGTAAATGTACAAGTTTAAATGGTAATAACTGCGATTTAATGACATTAACCTTCAAACTCTGATCCATGAAATACGCAGTTATTTGATCTAGACCCTCTTTTGCAGCCAATGTTAGCTCAGTATTTTGTTTGCCAACAAGTAGTAGTTAGATATCACCTCCATAGCACAGTGTTTGGGAGATGACATGTGGCTCTGTATCATTTATGTGCACTAGGAAAAGGGACTCAGTCCTGGGGTACACCGTGTAACTTTCATGTGTGTGTTGGAAATTTATGACCTGGTTATTAATTCTGTAAGACAACCATATACACTACTTACGATTAATTAGGAGTGTATACGCAGACAGCAGTTGTATGGATGCGGCATGTATGTTATATGCTCCAAGTTTACTTAAGAGTAACGCATGGTTTACCGCATCGAAGGCTTTAGTGAGGTCTAGGAATAGTCTTTCTGTATGCATTCTTTGGTCAAGGATACTACACGCTTTACGAAGAAACTTCGTAATTTCTGTGACAGTGTTATGAACCTTTCGGAAGCCGCTTTGTGTTTCTGTTAGTAAGTTATTTTTTGAGAAATAGTCACTAAGTTGTGTCAGCAGTGGATTTTCAAATACTTTACTGAAAATGACTATTAATGAAATCTCTTCTGTGGAGACTTTTCTTATGCACTGGTTTAACTGTGCTCCACTGCAATACATTTGGGAAATACTGATTCAAAAATGTCATGAAGAATTAGTTAAAATTCTCGTCTGATTAAAGCAGAGAACACAGGTTCCCAAATGTGTTGCAGTGGAGCACAGTTAAACTAGTGAATGAGTAATGTATTTTAAATTGTATTTCTGACATAACTTAGTGAGTGAACATCTCCATCCCAAACTGACTACTTATTCTTTAGATCGTTTATCATCCCGCCTATATCCAGCTCACTCACTTCTATGATTGAAAGGGTGTCTCTTGCATGGATCAGAGCTTTATCTTCCGACTCGTACTTGTAGTATGAACTCTAATGACCGTCGCAGATATAAAATATTTATTGAAGACATTGGAGACTTTATTGGCATCTGCAATTGTATTTACTTCTTTCCTAACTTTAGAATTCTATTTCATCGCTTTGAGAAGAAGTTACTATATTCCATGAAGTCTAGGCTGTATCGGCTGATTGATCTAGTTCATAGCAGTACATCTGTTTTCTTAGATTCGAAAGCTCTTTCTTATAGATGTTTTTTTACTTTATTTTACTTATCCCGAAAAGTCTGCAGATTTGTTGAGTTGTGCATTACATCCATGTCCTGAATATTTCTCCTGACTTTGATCATATTTGCTACAAATGGTAGTCTGGTGTTGCTGCAGCGTGTTTGTTGGTTAGTACACACTGTACGTCCTTACCGCGTTAGTTAAAGCCAAAATGTATTAGCATAACATCATATAATTTGACACATTTGTTTTCTGACCCTTTAGTCTGGTAAACCAGATACCGGTCCTCAGTAGCTAGTATATATTTTGGGCGCTGATTTCACGCGATTTTAGAATTCGTTTATTTTCCTCAGCATCCGTCGTTTTTGAGATGCTTGTGTTTATATAGCTGAACACCTGACATTTTTGTTCAGAGTAGTAATATCCACATCCCTGAACCTAACATTGTCTTTAATACGTTTACTAAGTAAACGTAATATTGTCTGCTAGGGGAGGACTTTCTAAGTCTGGTATACGTATTTACAAAATTTATAAGATTATATGAGTTAAGAGATCTTGTTAAACTCATATTAATCATTCTGCAAAGCTTTGTCTTAGTATTCAGATCACGAAGTGTTGAGAGATCATGGGCGACACAGCGTCCGACTACCCTACAAATACGTCAGTGAAAATACCTATCTCAGCCTTCGGTGCATGATAATTTCCTTGTACTTCGTTTTTTCTCCTAACCTTTCTGGGATTTTTGGTGTGGACGTCAACGTCTGTGTCTTCTTTGCTGAGCTGATCCAAATAGTTTACTTTCTTAACATCGACATTATCACTGTTGGAAACGCCCATATCACCACGCTTACTTTGCTGTCTACAATAAAGATTTGCTAAGAGGTTGCTCACTGCTTAACAATAAATGATTTCATGAGATTTTATTCCACGCTCAGTTAACACTAATACAGAAGATGAGTGTTTATTTGATGATGATGATGAGGTCCCATACTCCGAGGAGCGTAGGGGACGATGAGGAAGACCCGCACCGCCGTACTAGGCAAGGTCCTAGAGGAGGTGGTTTGCCATTGCCTTCCTCCGAGAGTGTTTATTAAAAAAAACTTATTTCTAAGGTTCCGAATATTTTGATGCATGGGTTCAAGTGTTGAAGTGGTATTTTTAACTGATTTCTTTGATTACTTGCCTTTATAAAGCAATGAGTAGGATCACTTACAAAAGTACTGGGCCCAAGCATCAAAGGTTAGTTTGTACCTATCTTTTAGCCACGCTACATTTCTGGAGGTACCACGCAACTTCTGGTTATCACAGAAAATTTTGAAGTGTCTTGCGGAATTGCTTATTGTTGCAGCAACTGGAGCTATAGAGTCCACCACATTTGATTGATCTGGTGATACTGAACAATCTGTATTTGTTGTTGTCTAGGTTCTGTTGCTTACACTGACTGACTTGGCAAGTTACCTATACACAACCCTGGAATTTGATTAACTTTGCCATAAGTGTGTCACCTTGAGCTCTGCGGTTTTTTGGTCTAGAGGATTTTCCAGAAGCACCGCACGTGTCTGGTCTTTTAAATATGCTGTTGTTGCAATCTGTCCCCCCTACTGCATTGCTCATTACTGTCCTCTTGACATCACTGTAGTAAATTATCGGTGTGGAGGTTGGTTGTTGCTGTGACACCACGTGCTCTCTCTGTTCCATGTTAATCCTCCCAATTAGGTGATAAATCAGACTTTAGTTGGTTTTTTCTTCTTCAGAAATGACTGCAAGATAAGTTCTGGCCATTTCTTTTTTTCTTTTAGCGTTGAGGTTCAGTCCAGGAGAAGTGCACCAGTCTTTGTTCTAAGGGACTCTTACAAGCTGAGTGTTTTTGAAGGATTTCACTATTTTGGCTATTTTTATTTTTGTTTGCCTGGATTCGTGATTCTCACAAGACAAGTTTCGAAGTTAACACCTGTGGGGTATGCCAACTCTGATTACATTTGTGTGTTGAAGATTCATTGGAAGTTATATTTTAACATTTAGTGCTGTATCAGATTCGTTTTTGTCTACATCATCTGTGCCACCCCATATCATAAATTTACATTTCATTGAGAGGTCCTGTAAGTGGTTGTATATTTCTAGTACTGCAGCCAATGATGCACTTGGTAAACCAGTTCCTTGGATTACATAATTATTACAAGTTCGGTGTGTTACATTAGATCCAATTGACCAACCACGGCTGTGTGAAACACTGTCGTTCTTTTTGTATTGAGGTTAGCTCTTTATGACATTGCTGTTCCTTTGTCAGAATGATTTTTGCTGTTTATTTTATTTGCATTAACAGTACCATTGCTATTTTCGTTGCTATTTTGTTGTTCGTGAATTTCTTGTCTATATAATTAACGAAGAATCGTTCTAGATACTATTCACAGCTGTGAAAGTTTTTTTGCCGCAGTCAGGGCGACGGCTTTTGAAAATCAGTCTGGCTGCGCTAAATCACAGTTCACAAATGTTGAAAACTAACCACCCTGAAAATCCAGTTTCAGGTATTTTCGAATGAGAAACACTTGATAAAGGTAAGCAAACTATTGTTAATTAGGTTCTTTTTTGACACTTATTAAACTTCTGTTGTATAACTGCAATATTCAGTTTGGGACAGAAGAAATGTTCCTGTTTCTTTGAAGTGAGTCATTACAGCTTTAGAAAATCGATCCTCGAAACAATGAAACACAGTCTCTTAAATGTCAAAGTAAGTTATATGTTAGTAATCACGGGGGCTAGAAAAATCATAGGGTAGAGTGCTGTCATCAATTTTTCGACAAATCTTTCGAACTTTTGTAAGTTTCGTATCTTCAGCGTTAGATTTTTTGGTCAGTTCCAAGCAAGGGCTTTATACTTCATAGAAACTTTCATCAGTCCGAGATAACGTCATGACATATTGGATACTATTAACATTGTACAAGGCTGTAGGGAGTAATTTTGCAGAAAAGCATTCAAATTTACGACTAGCTTTAAAATTTCCCACCATCGGGTTTTTCGAGCTCGAAGTTCCTCGAAGAACAAATGCATCGTGTACTGAATAAAACACGAAACATTATGACTGAAGGCGTTTTTTAATTCATACCTCGAGTGTACAAAATTAGCTGTTCGTCATTCTGGAAAATACTTGTCAACGAACTTTTTCCTCACCACCTGTCAGTGTAAGAAAGCCGAAGAGCTAGAGGATGAATAAAGCTAGCACCTTGAGCAGCTTGCAAAGACTCAAATGTTGCTAATCGCTTGGGGAACCTGCGTGCAAAGTTGGTGTCTCACAATGGTCCCATTTTGCACTGTGTCTTGGGTCACAAGGTTTAACGAATCGGTCAAACAGTGAACAGTCCCAGCCTGCAGCTTAGTTGCTCTGATTTTGGATTGCAGCCCACAAAAACCGCCTGTTATATTTGACACCTCATGAGTACCTACACCTCTGCATAACTTCATATTTACAGAAAAAAGAGCGAGAACATCCATTAAAATTGTCAGTAATACTTCACCTGTAGTAGATTCAGTATTATAGAAGCCAAACAACACTTCATTAGTTTCAAAATTATCACCACTGACCAATCTAAAGCAAATCAAAACTTGCTCGTGTTGATGTACGTCCCTAGTTTCAGTCACAGTTATGGAATAGTGTTGGGAATACTTAAAACTTATCAAATTGTGTAACACTTCGTCAGCCATAATAGAAGCTACATCACTTGTTGTGTCGTGCGAAAGCCACCTGTACTTTATACGCCGTAGCCAACTGGACAGATCGGAGACATGTTCAGCAACTAACTCTAAAAATCCATTATAATTAGAAATATCATCTCTGTGACCACGGACTGCTATCCCTGCACCATGGGATAACGTAGTGAAGATGGCATTCTCAACAGAGCTACTCTTGCAGAATTCATTTCTCCCTCATTAACTCAGACATTAAACATTGCGCGTTGACACCTTTATAAATAAAAGCAAATCCTTCAAACGCTTTGATCCAAGTAGAAAACGTGACAACGGCGAATGCTTTTATAGCATCTTAGACTTGTTTAGTTTTCTTTGCAAAAGACCCCTAGAGGAACTCATTTCCTTATTTACAGGACGAAACACTTTGCCACATTTCTCGACGTATAACATCCGCTTATATTTGTCTTTCCACTGTTTTTAAAAAGAAGAGCCACCACCAACATGACTTGTTTTGTCTGCTTTATTCTATACAGCGAGTGAATCGGAGCCACCTGAAGCAAAATACGGAATGCTGTAGCCGAATCACTTTTCTTCATTGACGAGCGTACAATGAATTTTTCCATTACAAAAACTGACTACAACGAAGCAGACAATACAAATTGTATTTGTAAATAATTGTAAATGATACTCTGTTAAGTAATAAATGAAACTTGAACTAAAATTTACTACTCAATAAAGAACGGTACTGAATGAATGAATATCTACCAACGCAAAGCAGGCGATTTAAATCTCAGCCGGCCGTTCCCCTTTGGCGGAACGTTGAAAAACTTCCGTGACGTTCCCGCGAGAGACAAGCGCTGAGCGCTTGTCAGTTGTTTCTCGAGGACTAAGAAGCGCTAGGCCGTATTTGAATGGGCCAACACATGATCACGACGTCAAAATTGGCAGAATTGACCGCTTTGAATTTTTCCCCAATTTTTCTGTTTTTCTTTTTATTCATTCGATTTTATTTTACTTCCCTATTTATTGCGAGTGCTGAGCACCCCCCAAAAATTCGGTGCCGGTGCGCACGCATCGGATCAGTGCACCCAGGCAGTCGGCAACCCTGGGCGTAGTATACTGTTTGACTCTCGCAAAGGTTTCATTTACAAAGCTTTCGCCTTCGCGTGGCTTAACAGAAAATTTTGTCTCTATATGTTTCACTATAATTCTGTAGCGTCTGCCATGGAAGCCCATCAGATTTACTGTTTAATTCTTTAACTTCGTCGGTGAATATACTCATTACATCATAAGTACAGGATTTGTTCCTCAAATTTAGTCCTATCTCGTCTTCCGTGCACAACCAGAACTTTTACATTTGATGCACACAATTCCCTTAAAACACGATTTCCACAATGACAGATCAGAAACTTTTCGACTTGGCGTTGCACTTTGCTCGTAAGAAGATGATGCTACACTCACGATTTTCTCCGTTTCTACAGGTCTCTTTTTCGCAACTTGATTTTATAGTGCAGGCTTAACAAGTCCTGTCATTTTATATTTAGTTTTTTTACACATATAACACATATTTACAAAAAAAATTCTTTTGTTTGTCGAGAAATCTAATTGGCTATTCGTACTTGACGCCATCTTTTGTCAAATAATAATATCTTGACCAAGTGTGAGTATCTGGAATATCTGGAGAACGTGTTGAGTGGCCGACAGTCGAACATCACTTGTATCGAGGTAGACCTGGACAGTACAGGTAATACACGGTTTGGCGTTGTCTTGTGGATAGTAACATCAATGATGCAAGCGATCCGACTTTCCAAAATTTTAGTGGGTGCATATTAATGGCGGAATATAGTATATGTTTTCTAGGGAGTCTCGATTTTTTTTAAAAAATGATTACCTTTCGTTTATAATTTACACTCCTGGAAATTGAAATAAGAACACCATGAATTCATTGTCCCAGGAAGGGGAAACTTTATTGACACATTCCTGGGGTCAGATACATCACATGATCACACTGACAGAACCACAGGCACATAGACACAGGCAACAGAGCATGCACAATGTCGGCACTAGTACAGTGTATATCCACCTTTCGCAGCAATGCAGGCTGCTATTCTCCAATGGAGACGATCGTAGAGATGCTGGATGTAGTCCTGTGGAACGGCTTGTCATGCCATTTCAACCTGGCGCCTCAGTTGGACCAGCGTTCGTGCTGGACGTGCAGACCGCGTGAGACGACGCTTCATCCAGTCCCAAACATGCTCAATGGGGGACAGATCCGGAGATCTTGCTGGCCAGGGTAGTTGACTTACACCTTCTAGAGCACGTTGGGTGGCACGGGATACATGCGGACGTGCATTGTCCTGTTGGAACAGCAAGTTCCCTTGCCGGTCTAGGAATGGTAGAACGATGGGTTCGATGACGGTTTGGATGTACCGTGCACTATTCAGTGTCCCCTCGACGATCACCAGTGGTGTACGGCCAGTGTAGGAGATCGCTCCCCACACCATGATGCCGGGTGTTGGCCCTGTGTGCCTCGGTCGTATGCAGTCCTGATTGTGGCGCTCACCTGCACGGCGCCAAACATGCATACGACCATCATTGGCACCAAGGTACAAGCGACTCTCATCGCTGAAGACGACACGTCTCCATTCGTCCCTCCATTCACGCCTGTCGCGACACCACTGGAGGCGGGCTGAACGATGTTGGGGCGTGAGCGGAAGACGGCCTAACGGTGTGCGGAACCGTACCCCAGCTTCATGGAGACGGTTGCGAATGGTCCTCGCCGATACCCCAGGAGCAACAGTGTCCCTAATTTGCTGGGAAGTGGCGGTGCGGTCCCCTACGGCACTGCGTAGGATCCTACGGTCTTGGCGTGCATCCGTGCGTCGCTGCGGTCCGGTCCCAGGTCGACGGGCACGTGCACCTTCCGCCGACCACTGGCGACAACATCGATGTACTGTGGAGACCTCACGCCCCACGTGTTGAGCAATTCGGCGGTACGTCCACCCGGCCTCCCGCATGCCCACTATACGCCCTCGCTCAAAGTCCGTCAACTGCACATACGGTTCACGTCCACGCTGTCGCGGCATGCTACCAGTGTTAAAGACTGCGATGGAGCTCCGTATGCCACGGCAAACTGGCTGACACTGACGGCGGCGGTGCACAAATGCTGCGCAGCTAGCGCCATTCGACGGCCAACACCGCGGTTCCTGGTGTGTCCGCTGTGCCGTGCGTGTGATCATTGCTTGTACAGCCCTCTCGCAGTGTCCGGAGCAAGTATGGTGGGTCTGACACACCGGTGTCAATGTGTTCTTTTTTCCATTTCCAGGAGTGTATTAGGAACATTGCCTGTGTCATAAAGAACTGCGCTGTGACAAAGTAAAATATACCGGCACTACAAGCATATACTGAGACTGCCCTAGCTCAGTCCTTAACACAGCTGACTTAAAGGCAACAGAAATGTGATCAAACTCCTTTAAAATGCACTTGGACGAATCCACAGACCCAGAGGAGTAACTTACGGGATACGGGCCCGCCTACAAAAGTAAAAACCCAACCCCCTAACATAAAATGTATAACCTTTGAGTAACGTAACTTTCATTAGAGGCAGGCAAAAACAACAATTTAACGGAGTGTGTTGTAAAATCCCATGTAATATGAGTAAAGGGCTCATTCGTTCATTATATTCAAAGTATTAAACAAAAATTATTAGTATCGATAAATATTATTAAAAATTAAACACATTATTGTGATTGACAGTCAATGTCAATAAGCATAGGCCTGTAGTTATATACGTTGTTTTACCTCTAGTGAAACTAGACCTTGCGGCGTACTTTCTGTGATGGAAGGATTTGATTATTTCATTGGCATCAATAGATCACTTTGGATACTGTTGAGGTTGAGTTCACTAACTCTGTCTTGTGTCATATAATACCACACATAGTCCTTTATAAGTATGAGATTCTTTATCAAACTTTCAGTCGAAGAAACAGCAACATGAATAGTTAAAAACTAAGGTTTTGTGCATTAATCTGCGACGCTACAGCTACGATTTAACTCTGTTACTAAAAGTTTGGTTAATCAGCTACCGAGGTTAATGAGGCTATTTCTTTTTTCAGAACTTTTTCGGCCTGTGAATTTGCTGGATAGATCCTCCTTTCATTTTCAAGAATTACCACTGCATTATGAATATTTACGTATGAAGCAAAATTTGAAAATTTTAGAAAAATAATTTTGAAGAAATGGTTAACATTAGGCATATACTCAAATTTGGTCTTTTACTTGGTTACAATGATTTCCAAGCAGCCATTACAGTGTCCCATTTCTTTGCCAAAGATGTAGCCGATGACACCGCTTCTTAAAAACTGCGTAGCTAGCGAGATAAATTATCAGTTGCATCTGAACAAGAGACACCCTTTACCAAGCTCTACATTTTCCGATCGCATGTTCTGAGATGCAAAATTTCATAGCTTTGACAGCAGCGCTATCTGAAAAATGAATTCACATGTCTCTTATTAGTTTTCAAAACAACAGCTTGTTCTCTTTCTTTTCTGTGCTTAGATGTCAATATTATTTCTTAAGGAGCCGTAAGTAGACTAATAGACATAAGCATAACGAAGAGCTTTTTACAAATTGATATTTCGAAGGCGAACGTGTCTGGCCAAGCTTTATTAAGATGCAAGAAGATACCAAAAGTTCCCGTCTTTAAATTCTACGACTGCCTAAAAGATAACATTTCTACTGCGTTGTAAAAGGTACTGGCTTCTTGAATTCCACATGTAGCATCGTTAAGTGCTATATTTAATGTGTGCACTGCACAGGACAGCCGGCCGCGGTGGCCGTGCGGTTCTAGGCGCTGCAGTCCGGAACCGCGGGACTGCTACGGTCGCAGGTTCGAATCCTGCCTCGGGCATGGATGTGTGTGATGTCCTTAGGTTAGTTAGGTTTAAGTAGTTCTAAGTTCCAGGGGACTGATGACCTAAGATGTTAAGTCCCATAGTGCTCAGAGCCATTTGAACCATTTTTTTTTTTTTTTTTTTTTTTTTTTTTTGCACAGGACATATTTTGCAGCCTTTTGTCTTTGTTGAATTCTCGATCTGATAGCTTTGTGTATGCGTGATATATTGGCACAACTGTCATATACTTGACCACAGCATTTAGACAAACAGTCCCTTATCGTCTATTGCACTTTGTATTTCATTTTCTGTTCCTAATGCATTTTGAGCTTTTATTTCACGAAAACTTAAAAAGCTTTCATTTATTTTCACGTCTCAATGTTTTCCACTGTAACATGTCTAAATATCTGAGTTAACTGATCTCTTTTTGTAATTTATTACGTTGCACGTATAATAACAGAAATTAATGAGGCAGCGCTATTATCATTAAAAATCTCTTTTTCAACTAAACGAGACAGGACATTCTGAACTGAAGGGCTAAAGTATTTTGCGTGCTGGCCTATTTTGGTTTATTTATTAGATCACGTAATACCGGAATTTTTTTGTACTTTGTGAGACGTTTGATGGTTGCTAAAGTTCGCACTATTCGATTTCCTTGTTTTCTCCCTATGTCCCCGAAAAGCTATGTTATTGGATCCCAATGTTATCGTCATATTCGCAATAAGCTCAAACACAGTTTTTCACGTGTTCTCATTTTTCCTTATTTGTGATTACATACTTGCGTCAACTGTGTTTTTCTTACACCACGAACTGAATACAACACACGCCTTCAGACGTGTTACACTGTAATTTTGGTTAGCCACCTCCAGTCTCGAACCGCTTCCCTCCAAACTGAAGGATTTTGTCAAACAAATAACCGTTTGGTTTCATCACTTAACTGATAATCTGCACGAACATTTACTGTGGTATTATTAGGGCTAATTACATTTATGGCGCTTTTGCTATCCTCTCCTTTTTCGTCTTGATAACTGCTGTTAAAGCTTTGCACTTGAGAATAACACTCAGTAGTGACACTGCTAACTACTGTTACCGTTGTGCTATACTCAGCGGACTGACCGTTTTTACACCATTGCTTCTTATTGTGTAATTGACAGCGCTGCCGAATATAGATATGACAAAAGTTAAAAGTTCAGAAATATGTGCATTACACAGTCTCGGTAACTAAACATCAAGAATGGGCATTTTCTAACTAAACGCGATATTTTGACATATATTTTCATTGTCATTGTTTTGTAATAAATGATACGCGCCGCAGTTTTGTGAGGTCCGAGGAACATGCTGCATTCAGAGTGGTACGAGACACGGCTGACATTCTTTACATACCCTGTGCTCAACTCAGTTTAGCGTTGACTGATTCTACGAAGTGTTGATGTGACCATTTCTATGCGTTTGACTTTGCTGTTTATAGTATACATATTTGTGTGTTTATTGTTGTATGTATTTTAAACTTTTTATTTTAATTTTAATTCTTGATAAAATAACAGTAATCTTTTACTTTCTGCGGACTGCTAAAGTACCAGGCCGGTCCGCACTGCACGCCCCAACGGCACACCCCTGCACACACCGATCGTTTCCGAGGCCTACTCAATCTGAAATGAGTATCGCGGGCAACCATGGGACCACGGGTACTCATTGACTATGTGTCCGCCCACGCGAAGGCCTGTGTGAGATGCCCTCACCAGCAAGGGCTGTCGCGCTAATTGGTTTGGATTATAAGGAGAAGTTACTGTAACGAATATTGTCAAAATATGTAATCCTAACATTAATCTATTCCATTTGTTTTAAATTATTTGCCTTTTTTCAACTTTTAATCCACTAAAAATGGCAGTTAGATCTGTATCAGGTATTGCAGTCTTTAAATAACTCATATGTACAATCATTGCAAGAGGCAACGATGTTATCAACAGGTTACTAAAAGAGAATAACTCATTCCAACAAATTAAAATGAAAAAAAAAATCAATAAATCAGGTAGTTTTAATGTGCTGGAGAAAGAGCAATGGAACAATAATTGCCCTGCTGACAATCCGTTGTGCTCGAGACACCGTCGCATTGTTTGTGTACATACTTGTCCTACTTCAAAGTAGCCCATTTACTGATACAGCGTACGGGACGTGGTCATACGGCCAACACTGGCGAGCGAAAATGTCTCTCTTCTTGGGCGTTAGTAGCGTAGGGCTGTTGGAGGCTGCATAGCGATGTGTGTGACCCTACTGAATCAGTCAGTTGATACCGTATTCACAGGACTGTCATGGGGTGCCGACCGGTGGGAGCAGAAATATCGCTGAACCATAAATAGCATTCTCGACAGGCCACGATCCTAACGCTGTATATTCCAGAAACTGCTGGTATATGTTTTTCCTTAACGACTCTCTTACAAACAAACAACATTCAAATGCGATTTACGACTGAAAACACGCTGTTTACTCTATCCTTATTATTCAAAAATGTTCAAATGTGTGTGAAATCTTATGGGACTTAACTGCTAAGGTCATTGGTCCCTAAGCTTACACACTACTTAACCTAAATTATCCTAAGGACAAACACACACATCCATGCCCGAGGGAGGACTCGAACCGCCGCCGGGAACAGCCGCACAGTCCATGACTGCAGCGCCTTAGACCGCTCGGGTGATACCCCGTGGCTATCATTATTATTGACATATCTAAGTATGTGATACGTATCTAAGTATGTGGGCAGTTTCATACTTCTTGCATGTTGCTGAAATTTTTGCGGTAAGTAGCGTACAAAGTAAGACTGTCGTATCCGACAACTTAGTGGTGACATGGTTTTCTTACCTTTTTCTGAGTATGCAGCTACTTCTCACATAAATTACGGTTTCCCCCAGATAACTTCCTGAGCTAAGAGATTACAATGCTGTGTAATGGGCGTCTTAAGATAAAATAACGGATATACAGGGTGAACCAGAACTTCGCCGATAAGCTTTCAGTAGTTGTAGTCTGAATCAAAACATGAAGAAAACGTCTACGAAGTATGGGCTCTAAAATGCGTACCTGAAGAGCAATGGGCATTTGTTCATCTTTGGTACAGTGAGACAAGTGTCTTCTAGCGAAAGTTCTTAGCTTTCCAATTCTTGGAGAAGGTAATATCGACCAATGCAAGGAAGAATAAAAGCTATGAGCACTTGTTCATCTTCGCTACTTTGAAACACATCACTTCTACTGAATAGGTGCTGATAGCTCTTAAGGCAGTGGTTCCCAAATAACGTGGTGAGATATTAACGTATTAGCTACCAACCCCCATTTCCCCTTATCAACATCAGCATTAGCGCCTAACTAAACACTGGAATGAAAATTATTTTTCTTTGCACACTTTATTTTTAAAACGACTAAAGAAATTGATATGCAGAGTGTTTGTTTTAATTTGACATAACAAATTATTTCGAAAACAAGCCATTGTACGAAAAAAATGTTCGGGGTGAAAATTTAATACTAGTAAAGGGGACATCCGTCTCTTGTACAACTGGCCACTTCCTGTCCAACCCTCCTGCATGGGTGGGGTCAACTTAATGTTTTAACCGTAAACCCCCATATGTATTGCATTTTCGGATTCTACCATCCCCCCTCCCCCCCCCCCCTAAAAAACATTGTTTCTTATTCGCAGTGGATAGTGTTGTAGCCGAAAGATATCATGTGTACCAGTTTTTGCAATTAAGAACTGACACATTTGATTCTACATTTCATTTACGATGTAAAAATAGACCTTTGTGTTCTAATGGTTGATACTGATGCTCAAACGTTACTTGAGTACTACTAATATGATTGTGCAGTTCTAATAATATCCTTAAACACTGACTTTTCTGGCAAATGAACTCTTGTATGGTAACGTAATTTTCCGTTCCCTACGGAGTTGATTGTGTTGAGTCCGCAAAACACCATAATGCCTGATTTCGGTAACCGTCCTCGAATCCCGTACCTAGGCTGGCTGATTTCGGTCAGTGTTTCCACCCTGCCGCCGTTATTCTCGTGCTGGCCCCCTCGTGGCTACACAAAGAATACAAAACACAACCACGGTATTAAGTTCAAAGGCCCATGAAGTGATAGTGACAGGCGCACTTGCCATGGATGTAAATTTCGAACATAAATATCAACCGTTAGAGCACAAATGTTTACACGTACTTCGTAAATGAAATGTAGATTCAAATGCGTAGATTCTTCTGTATCTACAGTTATACCCACAAGATTACTCTGCAATTCACAGTTAAGTGCCTTTAAAAGGGTTCATCGAAACACCGTCAAGCTGTTTATCTACCGTCTGACTCTCGAATAGCTCGCGGGAAAAACGAAAACTTAAATCTTTCTGTGCGAGTTTTTATTTCTCTTATTTTGCTCTCATGATCATTCCTCCCTATGTAGGTGGGTGCGAGCAAAATATTTTCACTCTCTGAGGAGAAAGTTGGTGACTGAAATTTCATGAGAAGATCTTGCCGTAATGAAAAATGCCTTTGTTTTAATAATGTCCACCCCAATTCACGTATCGTATCCGTGGCGCTCTCTCCACTGTTTCGCGATAGTACGAAACGAGCTACCCTTCTTTTAATTTTTTTACATCGCCTCCGTTGATCCTACCTGACGCAGATCTCACACACACATCAATGCTCCAGAAGAGGACGGACAAGTGCAGTGTAGGTAATCTCTATAGTAGAACTATTGCATTTTCTTAGTGTTCTGAGAACACAAGTGTAGATTAGGAACAGCAGAGGGCCTAGAACACTTTCTTGCCGCACGCAAGAGATTATTTCTGTTTTAATCGATCACTTTCCACCAGCTACTATGAACTGTGGCCTTTCTGACAGGAATAAAGTCGCACAACTGACACGATATTCCATAGGCACTCAGTTTGATTAGAAGCCGCTTGTGAGGTACGGTGGCAAAGGCATTCTGGAAATGTAAAAGTATGGAAACAATTTGACATCCCCTGTCAGTAGCAGTCATTACTTCGTGACAATAAAGAGCTAGTTGTGTTTCACAAGAACGATATTTTCTGAATCCATGTTGGCTGTTTGTCAATAAATCGTTTTCTCCGAGATTCGATCACAGTACGCGTTCCAAAATCCTACTGTAAAGAGACGGGTGTGTAATTGAGTAGATTCTCCTATTTCCTTTCCTGGGTATTGTTGTGACTTGTCTTTAAGTACGGATCTTTGAATCAGCGGCCGGTTGTAGATAATTGCTAAATATGGAGCTACAGAATAATCTGAGAGGAACCTGACTGGTAAACATTCAGGACCAGAGGCCGTGCCTTTATTAAGCAGTTCAAACTGCTTTGCTACACCGAAGATATCTACTTCTAACATACTCAGTTTGGCTGTTATTCTTGGTTAGAATTCTTGAATATTTACTTCGCTTTCCTTGGTGAAGGAGTTTCGGAAAACCGTACATAGTACCTGTGCTTTCGACGCATTGTGATCAGTAACATCACCACTGTTATCGAATAGTGAAGGTATTGAATGTGTCTATACGCTAGTGTACTTTACATACAACCAGAATCCCTCTGGATGTTCTGACAGACTTCAAACAGAGTTTAATTATGGGAAGTATTAAAGCATTCACATTGAAGTACACTCTACATTTCGAAAACTGTTAAGCTTCACCCGTCTTGAAGGTTTTGCGTTGTTTTAAATTTAGCATGCTTTCTTCGTTCCTTCTGCAACAGTGTTCTGAACATTTTGTGAACCATTGGAGTTCAGTACCATATCTTATTAATTTATTTGGTATATGTCTCTGAACAGTTGTCGGTACTATTTCTCTGAATGTAAACCACTTCTGGTCTACGCTTACATATTCAGCTCGGATGGAGTGCATGTTTACCTGTTTTTTTTTTTTTTTTTTTTTTTAATAGATGTATTTTGCGTTTATTTTTGGGGGGTTTGGATGTTACGGTATTCAGTCTCGCTACAACTCCCTTGCAGTCACCAATTCCTGTGTCCATCATGATGCTCCCGATATGTTTAGGATTAATTGCAAAAACAGCCACAATTGACATTTGTCGATTTCAGAGCCATCTACCACGATAAAAACAATAGTTTGAGTAAGCCGTGCTTGTTTTCTGAATTCTAATATTCAGTAGAAATGGGATGTTTCCAGTTGAAAATACGCAGTTCATCCCACCCACGCAGGAGGGATGGGTAGGAGGTAGTCAGTTGTAACATAGATATATGCCCTCTTAACGGGTATTAACTTTCCACTTTCAACTTCTTTTTTTTTTGGTTCGATGCACTGTTTTCAAGATATTTAGCTTTCCCAAGTTAAAACAAACACCCTGTGTAGTGTTTTCAAGTGTTTTGTTAAACCATGAACTAATGAGTCAATAAGACAATTGGTAGAGCTTGTTTATAACAACTTTTTCTGATGGAAAGATGAAGGAATTCGCAGTGCATCGTGATCGCTACATACAGCTCCCTCTCACAATCGAAAGCTAACCATCCACATTGAGTGTAGACACTTGTTACAAAACACGCTTCCTCTGAAGTGCTCCTTTCCCTAACGACACCTGCTTCATCCACATTCCGTACTCCCATTTAAAACCAACCAAGCTAACATGTGTGAACTATACTTACTGTTTGTAAATCACTTGATTGCTGGACTCCTTGCTCCTGATTTGACAAATTGGAAGACTTCGTGCTGCCTATGCCATTATTGATATTAATAATAATAATAACACTGTGTAGGCCCTACAGCATTCTCTTAGCCATTACACAGTTATTGTTGTGTTGTGCTGTCCATTACTTCGTGCATCTTTAGTGAAGCGAATAATGAAGAAATTTCTGGTTCATTGCTGGAATAACCTGAAACACTTTCATGTGACGTTTAAGCGAAAGTGACGCGAATGTCTTCACCGCGGCCTGGAAGATCATGTAATTGAATGCAGGACACAATGGATCTGAGGTAAGTCTGGGCAGACATGAATGCATTGTATATTACAGCTTCGTACACAGCCTGAAATTTTAGAGACATCTGAAAAGTCCGAAAAGCAGTTTAAGGTGCTGTACAGTTGAGCAATACTCATACTACTACTGCCATCTTTGTGTTGACAAATGGTTGGAAAAATATTCTGCATAATCCAACTTAAAAATAGGCTGAGGAAATATGACCAAACGATAAAAACTGACAATGACGATCAGCTGTAATAGGAAAGGAGCCTGAATGTAACTCACTTTTGTGTTGTTAACATCTTATCTCTTACAGACTCTCATAAGGCAGGACATCTACTAATTCGTTAATAGCATACGTTCATAGATTTTTTTTAGGTTATTCCTGTAACCAAAATTGTTTTATTCTTTACTTCACTGAACCAACTCTCAGTTTCAGGTGCCTGTTCTTGTTTCCTTGTAAAAACCGTCGCACCAACATGTATTGCAATGTACTGATTTCTTATGTACTACATTTCCTTAAATTTTCGTGTCCGTCACCACCAGTTTTATGAATCCTGTATCCGCCAGTCCTCACTGGTAACGGAAAGATTCATCAAATGCTTTGCAGTGGTCGTCCGAATTTATGACGTCAGTTTAAGGTTTGTTTGGAAACCAGAACACAAGGTATCGTTTGTGTTTCAATATTAATATCGTCTGACTTTCGACAAGTAATTACTAGCACATGCTTTTCACATTTGTAGTTGGATGCGTCAGCACTATTCACTTGAAAACGTTTTGCTGAACAAATAATATTTGCAGACATTTTTGGCCTGCGGTGTACCACGTCTGCAGATTTCTTATCTGAACAGAGACACTAATATTTGTTGTGGGTTAGAGCTAGTTTTCTTGTTATATTTGTTCGTTACTGCAGTGCATTTAACATCGCCTGATGTCTTTAACGTTTCTTAATGTTGAAGTTACCAATGAGAAGCACTGAGTCTGTGAATACGTGTCTTCAAACATTTTTGCGAGTCACAAATGGAGGATTGTTTATGATTTTATTTTATCGTACATAATGTGCATTATTTCATTTCATTCATTTCATTGTTGCCCTTATGGACAGTGTTTGAACTCGAAAATCACATGATGACACAATTTTCACTTCTTTCCTTTCTTCCTCTTCTCTTCCCAAAATCTCTTCATCCTTTGGCTGTGCTCCTGTTTCCTTTGCTCTGTCCATAATGTTCCTGTCTTCTTTCTCTCCTTTACAATAAATTTTGCACTCCTAACTTTGTTTCTGAAGTATTTCCTGTCTCCTATCATTTGCCTGTTGATCCCTATCTGCCTTAAGTCTTCGTCTATTTCATGATACCAATTTGTTTTCTTGCTTGAGCTGTTTACTACATCAAAAATTTTCTTTGTAAGTCGGTTGTTGTCCATTCTCTGTATGTGCCCATAGAAAGTTAATCTGCGTTTTCTGATCGCGTCTGTTAGTCTGTCAGTGTGCTGGTACAGCTCTTTGGTAGGTCGCTTCATCCATATGCCATCTCTGTGAATTGGTCCAAATATTTTTCTGAGAATTTTGCGTTCTATTTTTTCTGTGTCTATGATGCCTGATGCTCCAATTGTGGTTGTTTCTGACGCGTACAATGCTTCTGGTAATACAACTGTTTTGTAGTGCCTAAGTTTGGCCTGCCTCGATATGCTTTTCTTATTATAATGTGACCATGTGAGTTTGTATGCCTTCTGGAGTTTCTTCGTTCGTTCCATGTTAGCCGCCTTGTTTGATCCTCCCTTTTGTATGTTCTCCCCTAAATACTTAAATTTTTCGACTCTTTCTACGGATCCATATACAGTATGCATGGTGTGTACATTGTTGGTCTGTCGTTCCATATATTGTGTCTTCTCGTAAGATACCTGCAGACCTGTTTTGGCAGCTATTTCATGCAAGCATTCCAGTGCTTCCTTTGCCTCCTGTGTATTATTGCTGAGTATGGCTATATCATCTGCAAATGCCAGACATTTTATGATTGTTTTGGTTTCACGTGTTCTTCCCAGCTGTATTCCTTTAACTTGTTCCTCCCACTGCTTGATAATTTTGTCTAACACCATGTTGAACAAGATTGGTGAGAGCCCGTCTCCTTGTCGGACACCTGTGTGTATGTGGAAGGGTTCCGAAATTTCTCCCATGAACTTAATCTTGGAGGTAGTGTCTGTAAGCGTCTGTTGTATAAGTGCCCTGGTTTTTCTGTCGATACCATATTCTTCCAGCACGTCAAAGAGTGTCTGTCTGTCTATGGAATCATATGCTTTTTTAAAGTCCACAAAGGTAACTACAGTGTTTCTTGCCTGTCTGACTTTCAAAAGTGTTCTCAAGTTCCAGATCTGTTCGATGCATGATCTCCCTTTTCTGAAGCCTGCCTGGTATTCCCCAATTTGCAGATCTGCTTGTGGTTCTAGTCTGTTTAATAGCACCTTAGAGAAAATTTTGTATGTAACTGGTACTAGCGAAATGCCTCTGTAATTGTTTGGATCTGACTTATCACCCTTTTTATGTAATGGATGGATCAATGCACATTTCCATTCCTCTGGCACTTTCTCTGTGATCCAAATTTCGGAGATAATCTTATGGATTTTTTTGGTGATGTTTTCATCTTGGAGTTTCCAGATCTCGGCGATAATACCATCTTCTCCGGCAGCTCTGTTATTTTTCATTTGTTTTATGATTTCCTCTACCTCTTCTATTGTGGGTGGATCAGAATCGGCATTAGGTGTGGTCTTTTGGAATGTTAATTTTCCTGTAGGTTTTTTGCAATTAAGAAGTTTATCAAAGTAATGTTTGAGAATTTTACAGTTTTCTTTTGTGTTTGTTTCCAGGGATCCATCTGTTCTTCGGAAGCAGAGGCTAGGGGGTTGATAGCCCTTAATATTTTCTTTGAAAGTTCTGTAAAAATTTCTTGTGTTATTTCTTTTGAAATCTTCCTCAATTTCTTTTAGTCTGTTATTGTCATATGCTCGTTTTTCCCTTCTGATTTCCTTCGATGCTAGTTTCTGAACTTCGTGAAATTCTTTCCATGTTTCTGAATTTCTGTAGCTACTGAACTTGTCCCATGCTTGCTTTCTTCTCTCAATGGCTTCATCACAATTTGCGTTCCACCACCTATGTTTGCGTTTTCTAGGTGGTTGTCCCCAGCACATAGTCTTCTGAACTGCCTTCGCCAGATCTGTCCATGTGTCTATTGAATGCCTATTAATTTCTTCAACGATTTTATCCCTGTTTATCTTCAAGTATTCCGGATCAGGTTTGACTATTTTGTTTTGTGCTGTCTGTTTCAGTCTTGGGATGTTAAACGTTTTGCACTTGAGATGGAAAACAAATCCTACAGGACCTACATCTGTTGTTTACGTTCTTGCTATATAGTGATTTGCCTTCCAAAAGAGCTTCAAAACAGAAACATCTAGGTGCCTGTAAGCTTTCACATTCATTGCCTGAAATTGTACTGCCCGCACCTCGTGGTCGTGCGGTAGCGTTCTCGCTTCCCACTCCCGGGTTCCCGGGTTCGATTCCCTGCGGGGTCAGGGATTTTCTCTGCCTCGTGATGGCTGAGTGTTGTGTGCTGTCCTTAGGTTAGTTAGGTTTAAGTAGTTCTAAGTTCTAGGGGACTGATGACCATAGATGTTAAGTCCCATAGTGCTCAGAGCCATTTTGAAATTGTACTAGTAGGGGTGTGTATTACCGATCCAGTTAGCATCCAATCGTTCGAAAAACGTGTACCAGAGAATTTCTTGCAATTTCATATCGTGCTTTTGTTTCGGGGACAGAGGTATTTCCGCGGACGTCAAACAACACTAACGCCAATTCAAACTTTTCGCTCGAAGTTTGGCGGAAATATGGGCGCCGTAGCGGCGTTGGCCTCTCTCTCTCTCTCTCTCTCTCTCTCTCTCTCTGCATACGGGCTCTTCAAGTGGGGAGGGCCAACAATACCCTCTGGTGGTGGCGATGTGAACTAGGTCACTCGGTCTCCGAAGCTCAAGGTGAACACGCAAAATTTGATATTCCCGCTGTTTAAACAAGATTCCAATCAATACCTTAAATTTCTTAATGCAATGTGATAGACGATATATTAACTTACTGTCGTCAGATCCTCACAATCCAACACCGACTGAGCGATTTTCCCACCATTTTTTGTGGAAGGGGGCTACAGGTGGGATGTTCTCTGGTGGTAGCATTCCTAATTGTTTAAATAAATAAACAAGATGAAACTGCTTAAATAAAAACTATATAAAATGCGACTCTGGAGTGGTTATTCTGTTTGATGTCCTCCCTCATGGTGCAACGATCCACGCTGAAGTTTACTGTGCTACCCTAAGGAAACTAAAGAAACAAATTCAGCGTGTTCGTCGCCACAAAAATTCAAACGAATTTTTTCTTCTCCACGACCACGCAAGGCCTCAGACAAGTCTGCGCATCCGAGAGGCGATCACAAAAACTCACTGGACTGTTCTTCCTCATCTACTCTACAGCCTGGATATCGTACTTTCCGAGTGCCATCTGTTTGGCCCACTGAAGGATACGCTCCGCAGGAAACAATAACTGGATGATGTGGAGGTTACTAATGCAGCAAGAGTTTGGCTCCGACGTCGACCAGTAGAGTGGTATCATGCGGGAACAGAGGCTATCCTAGTAAGGTTGCGTCAGGCTGTCGCATTGAACCAAACTTGGGCTAAAAAATAGGGTATTTGTAGCCAAAAGTGTTCGAAAAAGTATAGTGCACTCGAATCCTGAATGAAACCAACCTGCTTTCAGAAAAAAAGTGTTGCATTATTTATTGAACGCCCCCCATACAAGACAGCTATCACAGAAACTTGGCTAAACCACATTCATGTTCTCGATATCGGGCTTCCAAATTTTTCGGGAAGGCAGACAAGACGGAAGAAGTGGAGTTGCACTGTTCGTTTGGTTATCGGTTCCTACTACGGTCTTGAATCAAATGCACACAAGGGACTTCCATGCAGTAGCTGTGCGTACTAACTTAAAGATATTACATCTTTTCATGGTGGTACTATAGAGCCCTCCAAGAACCAAAATCTGTTCTGTGGAGACTTCAATGTGTATCATACGATCTGGGGATGCGAGATGAACAACAGATATGAATCACCTGTTCTGAACATTATAGATCAAATCAGCTTATTTAATCTTGAACAATAATTGGCCAATTCTCATCCCGGTGCCTGGAAGACGCACGTCTTCGTTAGACATCACCCTGTGTCCTCCGAATATTTCACAGGAATTTAAGTGGGACGTGTGCCCCTACGCGCTGAGGTATGATCATTTTGCCATTAGAATAACTATGGTAAATGTCAGTGATTCGAGACCATACATGCTGTCATCGAGATGTAACATGGGAAAAGCAGACTGAAAGGCGGATGAAACATACATAAAAGAAAACCTTCCCGCAGGTTTATTGAAATGACCTGCGGACGAACGGCACCATCGTTTTATTTACCTCATAAACGAGAGGCCGTCTCTTCCAAATGCCAAGTCAAGCCGATTCAGAAGCCGAAAGATCTCTCAGTTCCACGGTGGGATCAAGAATGCTCAAGACAAATTGCGAAATGAGAGATAACTTACAGCATCTATAAAAGAGAACGTACCTGGCGAATTTTCTCAAATAGAGACAGGTGATGAATAGATAAAAAAACATTCTTGGAAAAATTTGGTGAAGCCTACACTACGGTCTGCCATCGGTTTGGTCCAGCATACGAAAATTCCAGAACAGGTCCTCACTGAGCAAGTGTTTAAGTGGCTGGTTAAATCCTTCGTACAATTCTCGCGTCCCCTTCGTTAACCCCAGAATCTCAGCAAAGCTCGGACGCTACCTCTCCTACGTCCCTGGGATCGAATCGACGAAGCCGTTACTGACTCCATTTCAATTCTCAGAACTGTGGAAAGTCCTAAAAGGTGCCGGCGATGCTGCTCCTGGATATGGCGACATCCACTACAGAATGCTAATAGTTTGCCGGTATCTTTATCGACATCTACAATCGTTTATAGCAAGTGGGCAACTTCCCGCACAATTAGCGCTCTTACGTAACTGTTCTAATACTCAAGGCCGGAAAAGAACCTGATCTGGCCTTTTCATATCGTCCCATTTCTCTCTCTTCTTGCGTGCTTAAAATATTATAAAGACTGTTGGAATTCCAATTTGAATAGTGGTTTGAGAGGAACTCCCATCTGCTCAGCTCTGAATGCCAGTTTCGAAAGAGAAGAGGCACCATAGGTAACGTAAGACCATTAACTACGGACATGGAACTTAACTGGGCTCCAAATGGTTACTTGATGGCACTGTTTGTCGAAGTTTCCGGTGCGTATGACAGTGTGGACGTGAACGTTCTGACACGGAAGCCTCATTCGATGGGCATATCAGATCCCATTACTCGCAACCTTTTCTCTCTCTTATGGCAACGTGTAATCTATGTTAGATAATGCATGATCCATGTCTGGTCTGAAGAGAGCTACCGCAAGGCCCCATCTTAAGTCCTATTCCTTGTTCAGTGTACTCGTCAGAACTCGGCACAATATTCGGTCCTTCAGTAAAAATTCTAATGTACGATGGCGATATCCGCATGTACACGTTTACTCTCGGCTTGAGAATGACGCTAAAGTGGTTGGATCCAGCGGCGGACGTGTAGTTCTCATGGACTCCATCTGGGAGATACCAAATCATCACCGGATGTCTTTACATGTGGGAAATACGACTAGGGCCTTTCACCATTGTACTGAGAAGCTTAGTCAAATGTCTTGGCCTGTATGTCGACAGCAGACTGATATGGACACGCAGTGGGGAATATTTGATCTCCAAGCTCGGTCGATCACTCAATATCATATAAGCTGTACCCCGCGCATCCTGAGAAGCTGATGTTACAGTCCAGCTCACTTTTTACCGAGGCTAGATTTGTTCTGAATTGAATTACTCGTGCACGTTCTATGGTAACGCCACGACATATCTACTACTCTGCAGTACCGCACCATGCTAATTGTCTTGCGGCCATGAATTCTAAGCCTATAAATGAGCTTTTAGCGTAGGAAGGGAGATACCTTTTCAGTTACGGGGAACTTTCTTGGCTCAGAAATTCATATATTGAAGAGCATCGCAAACAGTTCGTCCAATCGCTCATAATACTAACTGTTTCATAGAGTACAATGGATACGTCATTAGGGCATATCTACTTGTTCAAAGCTTCAAACTGCAAAAACAGGTGATACCACTCGTCCAAAAGATTCTCTGCCTCCTGCATTTAGCTTGAAATACCATGTACTGAACTACCGGCCTATAATCTTCCATCAGGGCGGAGGGTCTTGTCCATCACCAACTTGCTTTATTGGTGTTTCCCATCTGATTGTACCAGCGTGGACGTCATCAGGCAAAATAATTACTAACGGCTCCAAAAGAAGAGAGGGCACCAGCTTTACTTACTTCTGAGGAGATCCACTGCCTTGGGCTATGATTAAGCTTTCGACAGAAGCCATCATCTTCACTGCCGAAGTTCTTACAATTAAGGAGACCCTTCGATATACAGCAAAATATTTCGACAAAACCCGTATTAAAAACTTCCTGGCAGGTTAAAACTTTGTGCCGAAGAAGATCCGTCACAGATGCAGATTGAGGAATTCCTGCTCTGATCAACGCCCTGAGAAACTTGTGGTGTTGTCTGTCATAACGCGAACACCCTAGAGTCACATGGTAATTTCAGTTGAGTGGACTTCACAGTATGGAGATGGCTAAACTTTCATCCTGCAATATGTGAAGGATAACAGCCGCAGCCTAGCCGGATATGTGTTATATTAGTGGTATACCATCGAGATAGCTTGAATTGGTATTTTTCAGAACACTCGACTGTATTGCGGCGTAATCTCTTCTTTTGGACTATTGGTATGTCTGCCGCGTTGCGACCCATCTTGAATGGCTTGTTTCTTTACGCCAGTAACAAAATCTTTAAGTGGAAAGCATGTGCAGTGAGGCTGGTCATCAATCATACACGGTTTCCTAAGATGTCCCGCCGGCTCGTTGTATTAGATACCCTTGATCCATAACAAATGGAGACTTTTTGTGGGCTTTCAGACTGGTAGATTAACTTAATTATATCGGGCACAAGGCAATTAGTGTTGGAGTCCCATTGCTGCATTTCTAGGTTTTCCAGTGCATCCCCGAATCCGAGACAAGAAGGATGTCCTAGACTGAATTTTTCAGTCTGCAGCGGAGTGTGCGGTGATATAAAACTTCCTGGCACATTAAAACTGTGTGCTTGACCGAGAGGCGTGTATGAATATCAAGATCTCAGATGGGAAACCAGTCCTAAGCAAAGAAGGGGAAGCAGAAAGGCGGATGCAGCATATAGAGGGTCTATACATGGGGGATGTACTTGAGGGAAATGTCACGGAAACGGAAGAGGACGTAGTTGAAGATGAAATGGGAGGTATAATACTGCATGAAGAATTTGACGGAGCATTGAAAGAGCTAATTAGTTGGAATAAAAAACAGAGAGCGGAAGGCTATTTACAATTTGTACGGAAATCAGATGGCAGCTGTAAGAGTCGAGGGTCATGAAAGGGTAGCAGTGGTGGAGAAGGTAGTGAGACGGGGTTGTAGCCTGTCCCAGATGTTATTCATGCTGATTATTGAGCAAGTAGTAAAAGAAACAAAAGAAAAATTTTGGGGAAAAAAAATCTTTGAGATCTGCTAATGACATTGCAATTCCATCAGAGACAGCAAAGGACGTGGGAAAGCAGTTGAACAGAATGGACAGTGTCTTGAAAGGAGGCTATAAGATGGACATCAATAAAAGCAAAACGAGGATAATGGAATGTAGTCAACTTAGATCACGTTATGCAGAGAGAGTTAGAATTGGAAATGAGACACTAAAAGTAGTAGATGATATACGCTATTTGGGCAGTAAAATATCTTACGATAGTCTAAGAAGAAAGGATAAAAATGGAGACTGGCAATGGCAAGAAGAGAAATTTGTTAACATCGGGTATAGATTTAAGTGTCAGGAAGACTTTTCTGAAAGTATTGGTATGGAGTGTAGCCATGTATGGAATTGAAACATCGACGATAATCAGTTTAGAAACGAAGCGAATAGAAGCTTTTTAAATGTGATGATACAGAAGAATGCTCAATATTGGATGGGTCGATCACTCAACTAATGAACAGGTACTGAACAGAATTGTAGAGAAAAATTTGCGGCACAACCTGCCAAGAAGAAGGATTCGGTTGGTAGGACACATTCTGAGGCATCAAGGATCACCAATTTACTACTAGAGGAAAGCGTGCGGGGTAAAAATCGTAGAGGGAGAGCAAGAGATGAATTCAATAAGCGGATTCAGAAGGATGTAGGTCGCAGCAGTTAGTCGAAGATGAAGAGGCTTGCACAGGATAGAGTAACAGTTCATTCAGAGAGCGAGAAATTGACAGCTGCTGTGGAAAGTCATCTTTCCTCTGGTATAAGGTTCACGAATTTGGCGTCGTGCATGCGTACCCGAGTCCGTGTGTTTATTTATTGGCCTTTGGCGTTAAACATTAAGCAGATAAGTGTGTAATTACATATTTGGTATACAGTATCATATATACAGGAAATGCATTGGAAATTACGTTAATACCAGTTAAACTTCAAGTAATGTATACCGTCTTCAGACGAAGCAAACATTCGCGACTTATATTCATTGAGCTGGTGACTCACAGCTGCAATTAATTTTTACTTAACAGTCAAATCATTTCTGAACCCACTTTTCACACATCGTCTTCACCATTTTTTTTATCTACTTACTTTTTGTTAACTGACGGTTAAGTCTGCTAACTGTTGTTCTAGAGAAGCTGAAGGAAAGAGAGTCCTTAACTTTTCCCGGGAATTGAATGTTCAAATAACTTACGGGTTTCCTGCCGGGTGACGTCGTCGACCACCACCGATATTTCGACAGCAGCACACCCTACCATTCTCAAGGCACAACTGCAAGGAGGAAGCAATGTGCAAGGGAATTTAATACCTCGGTTCGCAGAGGAGAAAACAAGGAACACACCATACAGAACAAGTAACCGCAGAGTCAACACAACCAAAGATAACCAACAACAGAAATATCGATAGTGACTATTAACAGGTGAGGTAGCACTAATTCTGTCCCTCTGTTTTTTGATGAGAGACAGAGCCCGATCCCAAGCAGCATTTAAACAAAATCCACCATCTCTGTTTATAAGGTTGCTTGATAGTTTGATTTCAACAGCTTCCTTGATAACACTATCCCAATAGCTGGAGGTGCAAGCCAGAATCTCCATGTTATTGTATTCCATAGGATTACCGATGTCAAGGCAATGTTGTGGAATAGCGGATTTGTTCGGTTGTTGTAAGCGTTTGTGACGCTTATGTTCAATGCACCGGTCCTCCACAGTCTTGATTGTCTGACCAACGTATGGCATGCCACAACTGCAAGGAATACGACAGACACCAGGCTTACGCAAACCAAGATCATCTTTTACGAACGCCAACAGGCCCTTAATCTTAGAAGGTGGTCGAAAAACACATTTCACATCATATTTCCGCAAAATACGGCCAATCCTGTCGGGAATGGTTCCTGCGTAAGGCAAAAAGGCCGTAGACGTAGGTTCCACTTCGTTGCTATCGTCACTCACCCGTTGTACAGAAGGCTGATAGTGCAACGCACGTTTGATCTGCCTCTCACTATAACCATTCTGGGGAGGCATCCATTCTTTTCCACCTCCATTGTGAACTGAATATTCGGATGGATTGAATTCAGGTGTTCCAAAAACCAGTTTAAATTCTCACTACCATGAGGCCAAACAATAAAAGTATCGTCTACATATCTGAAAAAACACGTAGGTTTCTCATCAAAAAACAGAGGGACAGAATTAGTGCTTCCTCACCTGTTGAGTAATAGTCACTATCAAATGGTTCAAATGGCTCTGAGCACTATGGGACTTAACATCTATGGTCATCAGTCCCCTAGGACTTAGAACTACTTAAACCTAACTAACCTAAGGACAGCACACAACACCCAGCCATCACGAGGCAGAGAAAATCCCTGACCCCGCCGGGAATCGAACCCGGTAGTCACTATCGACATTTCTGATGTTGGTTGTCTTTGGTTGTGTTGACTCTGCGATTACTTGTGCTGTGTGTGGTATCTTCCTTGTTTTCTCCTCTGCGAACCGAGCTATTAAACTCCATTGCACATTGCTCCCTCCTTGCAGCTGTGCCTTGAGAACGGCAGGATGTGCTCCTGTCGAAATATCGGCGGTTATCGACGACGTCACCCGGCAGCAAACCCGTTAGTTATTTGAACTGAAGGGAAGTGTTTAAACAATATAAATTTGTGGAATGTATTAACTACTTATAAACTAAAACATCTCAGATAATTTGTTGGCTTATACTTTTCCAGAGTTGCGTATAGTGAGAGTAGTTGCGTAACCCCTTAATGAAACTGCTGTATTTCTTTTTAGTGCATTTTTGTTTTATTTATATTCGCTTCGATCATTTTTCTGTTGCAGAATGTATGAATCTTTCGTGAGAGAATATGTTTTGTGACAATTTGGAGATTTGGTAAGTTCATTTTGTTGGTATAAGGGGCAGTTAAATGAAAACGGCACAGATGAAAAGAAGTTAGTAAACTGTTTATTACTTCAAAAGTAATCTTTATAATATATATTCGCCGGGAAAATTTCAAATTTTAAATCCTTATAAGTGTTAATACATGTATCCCACTATGAGACGAGAATGTCAGTTCTACCATGCAAAAATATTTGCGATTGTCTGCGGAACAATGATTGTACCCAGGTGTGTACTGCTTCGTCCGAAACAGGTCGTGGTAACGAAAGTCTTTTATCACGGCTCCAAAAATCTGGAAATTGCATGGGGAGGGATCGGGACTCTGTGGAGAATGTGTAAGGGCTTCCCAGCGAAACTTCTGTAACGTAATCGAAACGACATTGGCAACATGTGAACCCACATCATTATGCAAGAGTTAACGTGGTAATCGTAACCCAATAAATGATTTTTCATGTACGGAAATCGTCACACAATCCACTGTCTCTCAAAGATTTTATGCTTCTTACTCGTTGAAAAATAGAAAAATTATTTATTGTGCTGTACAGTCACGTATAATATCCAAATGAAAATAGCATTTTTGTCAGTCACCTACCATCTTCAGATCTACAAGACAGATTGTAATCAAAAGAAGTTTGAATGTTAAAGGTGTAACTATACAGATCACATCGAAATTAAGACTGAATAAAGAATGAGTAGTTCACATCAAAGTACGTTGTGAATGGATGAGTTAAGAGCGTCATGGATTTATAAGTTAACTCCCTAAAAGCCATGTAACGAGTCATTCATATGTTCAGTTCCAAATATATTGACACTCAAACAAAATTTCAAGGAATACATTCCAGAATTTTTAGTCAAGATGATCTATAATTAGGAAACAATATTTCAACGATCTTTTCGTATTGTGTAAGCAATTTAGTTCAGTTACTTTCATGAATGTAACAGAAGTAAGAATACATGCGACCAGTCATTTCTTGAGGAAACTAAATGTAAGCAAATATTAAAGACTACAATTTAAAGGACTATGCTGGATATCCCGCAGAGGCCTAATCTTTGATTATAGGCATATGTTGGCTGCATACTGTAACTGTTTAACAACTGATGGTGGAGCAGTTTCATTTTGAGCAGTATGTATGACATAAAATACTGGACTGAGAACTACCTCTTGAGAGAAGACTTACAGTATTGCACCTGGACTGAACGTATCATTGCTCAACTCAATGTATGCCTAACAAGGACGAAGGAGCTCATAGATATTTATGATGAAATTATTAGGTAATTCAGAAACTTCAACCATATCTACTACTATAGGGACACCGTTGCACGCAGCTGAGATATCGAGGCTGTCTGCAATGAGGAAGCAGCACTGGACGAGAGCGGCAAGTGTTAATATTCCATGGTTACCATGTACTCTCTTTCCTTTTCTTGGGTTCTTGGTCGTAAGTACTTGTCACACAGTCGCCGTTCCAGCCCTGCTATACAATCTAAATGTATAGTTTTGCTGACACACGAGATTAGCACAGTATTGAAATCTAAGACGGCGTGACCGCCCACTTTTCTCTGCTAGGGAGCGGGCACAATGATCAGTCACTGGAAGCCATTCCATGGACCACATTTCTTTGAAGATGTACACAGGTGACAGCAAGGGCGGGAAAGGGAGGATGGGGCACTTGCTTCTCCCCTGGATTCTGGAGTACAGGAGTACAGAGCTTTTATTCACTATAAATTTCTCGACACATCGATAAGTGACTGGACAGTCGTCATTTCTCTCTAGTGTAACAAGTTTTTTGTGTTATATATAAAATTTCGTTCTTGTGGCATAATATCTCTAAACTAACCAACTCATTTACATTAAAAATGGCGATTATTAGAGTCTTGACCTCCCCCCCTCTCAACCACCTGCCCTGCAACCTTCACATATTTTTGTGGACATCCGTGAAGTTGTTTAGCTGATGAAATATCCTTGATGCCAAATGGGCAACCATCATCTAACACATGTTTTTAATCTTACGTATATGTTGTACATACGCTTGATTGACAGTTGTAGCCACTTATTGTAATGGAGGTGAAGTGTTTCTTTTCCCTGATGTCAAATAAAATTACTTGGAATTAACAGATGGCGTGGTAGTTGAGTCCCAAGAGTCTTACATTCAGCTTGTGACTCTGTATCTCATGTCTGCGTATTTTTTGTTGTTGAACCACTTGATTTTCGATCATACGTCCACCAGTGAGGCGTCTGTACTTTTGGTATACTTCCACTGAAGACTGCCATCCAAATTCTCTTAATACTGATATTGTTATAGTAATAGCCTGAGACCATTCCAGCTTCTACAATAACGTACGCTATTTACCGTGGGGGCAGTGAACAGCTTCTCGTGCAATGGTCATCGAGGCTGCTTTTCCCGATGCGTCCATGAAACAGTCACTTGACACACAGCCCCCGGCATCTGGAACGAACAAAACAAAGTTGCTGTCAACGTGATGAGGATTTGACAGCGATGGGGTTTTGCATGACTTCTCAATTTCATATGAAAGCGAGAGGTGGAGACCATTTACAGATGTCAACAACTGAGTTTGTTCAATAAAGTGCTGGCAGCATCGTGGGCGAATGGTTGTTTAACAACACGAGATTTTGTCTGTCGTTAGTGGAAGAATAGCAGCTCCGTTTAGATCTGTTGACTTGCAGACCTTGCATAAGTACGAGAACTGAAATCATTTCAGATAACTAAAGTGACTCCGTTTGAAGATTCCTTGCCATGTGTAATTTGATGTGAATGATCTCTGTGGTCAATAAAGTGACATAATTGTCAATAAGCCACCCAGCAGTTTCGTACGAGATGACACGAGCCGGTGTGGTGATCGTAAAGTATACAGTACCATTAATTCTGGCATGTTATTATAGTTTAATGGATTCCTGTTAATCAGGTCTTCTCGATTACTATTATGTTTGGAGAACCTAATATGCAAGTTAGGCACGAACCATGCCGCTGAAATCGTCATAATCGATGGGCCTCGTATCCCTAGCAGTCGAGATGACAGGCATCTTATCCGCATGGCAGTAACGTATCGTGCAGCCACGTCTCGATCCCTGAGTCAACAGATGGGGTCGTTTGCAAGACAACAACCATCTGCACGAACAGTTCGACGACATTTGCAGCAGCGTGGACTATCAACTCGGAGACCATGGCTGCGGTTACCCTTGACGCTGCATCACAGACAGGAGAGGCTGCGATGGTGTACTCAACGACGAACCTGGGTGCACGAATGGCAAAACGTCATTTTTTCGGATGAATCCTGGTTCTGTTTGCAGCATCATGAAGGTCGCATCCGTGTTTAGCGACATCGCTGTGAACGCACATTGTAAGCGTGTATTCGTCATCGCCATACTGGCGTATCACCCGACGTGATAGTATGGGGTGCCATTGGTTATACGTCTCGGTCACCTCTTTTTCGCATTTACGGCACTTTGAATAGTGGACGTTACATTTCAGATGTGTTACGACCCGTGGCTCTATCCTTCATTCGATCCCTGCGAAACCCTACATTTCAGCAAGATGATGCACGACCGCATGTTACAGGTCCTGTACGGGCCTTTCTGGATACAGAAAATGTTCGACTGCTGCCCTGGCGAGCACATTCTCCAGATCTCTCACCAATTGAAAACGGCTGGTCAATGGTGGCCGAACAACTGGCTCGTCACAACACGCCTGTCACTACTCTTGATGAACTGTGGTATCGTGTTGAAGCTGCATGGGCAGCTGTACCTGTACACACCATCCAACCTCTGTTTGACTCAATGCCCAGGCTTACCAAGGCCGTTATTACGGCCAGAGGTGATTGTTCTGGGTACTGATTTCTCAGGATGTATGCACCCAAATTGCGTGAAAATGTAATCACATGTCAGTTCTAGTATGATATATTTGTCTAATGAATACCCGTTTATCATCTGCATTTCTTCTTGGTGTAGAAATTTTAATGGCCAGTAGTGTATGTTAGATCTCAGTGATCATGCGCTCCATTGGAGGATTTCAAGTCTAATTGATTGACTTGAAAATACTCATTTAGAATGAGTTGTGTGACATTTGTGTCTAGAAGACCCTGAGCAGGCCGCCGTATTAAATCGGACACCAATTTGCGAATAACGTCAGTCAAGTCTTGAGTGTTGTCCCTAGCGTGCTTCGAACTTGAGCAACTGGTTGTGGCAGGTTTTACCATATTTGGGATTGGCGGATATGTGTTTCCAACGACAGTTAACATTGGCAATTTCGACGGTAGCTGTAAGTGATTGTGACAGGTTTGGTACTGACTGTGTTGTTTCACGACTCGTGGTAATCCCGAAGATGTGCCTTTGCTGCCACTTGCAACGCGATTTAGTCCAGCTTGTAGTGTCTGCTTCGTCTGGAATAGTTGTTGCCATAGGATATGTAGTGCAGCATCTTACATTTAGTTCCTGGTCGCGCAGGTCGGAGTGGGTGCGTGATGTTGGCAACTTGCTACTGTCGTAGCAGAGTAATAATCCACGAAAGTGATTTTGTGATAACGCTCAGCTCTAGGGCCATTCTTCTATGACAGCGTTCGTGTGACCACTCTGTGGCGATATGCTCCCCCTCACAAATGCCACACTTAATATAAGACGCAACTGGACTGCAGCTGTCACGATTAGGGTACCTGATGAGATTTTCCCGCCGTTTACTCATATGGCTGAAACGGAAGTAACTGCAGCTCTGCGTTGCACCAGGCATATAAAATGACACCTAGCATCACATTCGTGAATAATAGATCATGTTGCCGAATCATGAAAACTGAATTTTACGAAACTTCTTTGAAGACCAGTAACATGCATTTGATTATCTTGTGGCACCCTGTTGGAGATTTGATTGACCAAGAGAAAAGACGATTCCCATTGTACAACAGCTTTAATTTTCGCAGCAGCCACCCTTTTTCCTGCATTACTGATCACTCCCTGGCTATCAAGCATAAGCGCAGGAATATAGGAAACAAGTTTTTTCCTATTGTACCCTTGTATTACTAACATGTTTGACAGTTGAGGTTGGTTCCACTTCTATTTAATTCCTATTCCTGACAGCATTACAAATGGTAAATGTTATCCGGGATTTACAAGTTACAGTCTTGTATTAGTTTCCCGATAATCATTGGGCGAAGCACTTTTTTCTTCTTTTCCTTTCCTTCAGAACAAACCTTAACTGGTACCGTGTACGTGACTCGTATGTGTTACTGAAACACTTCTACTTCATCAGTATTTGCTACGGGACTAGATGCACTGGTCGTCCTCACTTCGGGTTTCTTAGATAGGATATGCCTTCAAACAACGTAAGACTATAGTTCTTGAGTTTGCACTGTCTTGTCCTCAACATCATTAATCCGTCGTTTTCACTGTTGAAGTCCTTGTGCTTGTCGCGATTTAGATGATTTAACAGAGGACTGGAACCACGGCCGAAAATTTACACCTTACCCATAGATCTCACAAAACCTAGACAGTTGCTGGCGGAGCAGAAACACAAAGTTAATTACGTAGTATCACGACAAAGTCAGTCTGAGTAACACAAAGATGCCCGTCTATTGCTTCGGGAAAACAGGTTGCAAATTGGGGGTTTTGTTCGATCATACTCACTCGAGAGCGTTGCGCTCGGTCATGCGTGCGCGTGTATGAAAGCTCGGAGCCGACAGGTTGTTGTCGAACGAGGCGCCGTGGAGAGTGGAGGGCAAAGGCCCCCGTTCCCTTGCGCTCGCCTCTTGGCTGCTGTGAACGTTGTGTAGTTGTGTGCGTCTGTAGCCTGGTGTTACTCCCCCAGCTGATGGATCATCCACAAGATCAGTTTAGTTATGCTGTATACGTATATCCCTGCACGACAACGTCTAATGACGAGATCACTATGGCCTGTAAGAGAGAAGAAAGCTTCTTTCAGACAAGAAAATTGGGAAACAGTTAAAATTTTCAAAGAAAAAGTCAGTAACCACTAATTTTTGTAATGATGGCCTGTCTCGGAGTGAAAAAAATGTTATGCTGCTTTTCGTAATATCATTTCCTTTATCGATTCAAATTTACATGTGTGAATGTTAGCTTCTAAAAAACCAGAAAGCTATAAAAATTAAATAAATTGTCTCCTAACTATTTTTGTTTACACTTTAATTGCAATGAATTGTTAGAATATCATCGATTGTTTCGGATCAAGTCCGCTTCGTCTGTCAGGGATACGTGTCTCTGCAACATTGAAATTTCTTACACGACCTACATTTTTAGGCTGACACACAAAACACGCGTTACGCTAAAATAGTTAGCTTTGGATAAAGACTATTGTTACATTGCCACCACTCAAGCGGATCGTCATCACCCCATCCAACAGCGTGTACTACAGGACGACCTCATCGGTGGATTGAGCATCAGGTAGTCCACAGTCCAGCCACTCCAAAAACATGTAGTTCATTTTTCTGGCTGATGAACGCGGCTGACATTCTCTAGACGGCACTAAATAAATATATTGCAAGTATAACAAAAACATAAGGAGCAGGATAACGTCTTTAGTTGGGTAAATGAAAGAACTGTAACACGCAAATTTAAAATAGCTACAGAATATATGAGCATTACATCAGTACACACCCCGGAAGAAGGAAGACAGAGTGTGTCATAGATTTTACAAGAGCTTGCGAAGTGTCCTTGATTCCATAAATAGAAAAGATTAAACTATTATAGTTGGAAATATGAATGATCCAATAGGAAAATAGCCCAATAAGGGTCTAATCCGACTAAATGGAGGATCAGCAGTTAATCAGAATGGATAAACGTTACGAGACTTCGTGAACTTAAATTTATTGTGAATGGAAAACAATTTTTTCACACATAGAGATTTGCAAAAGCAAAATTGCGTGGGGCTCAGAGGATATAGATCAATAATAGGTTATTTAATACGAAATGAAAAATTTTACTGTAAAAATAGGTGGTCGGAAGAAGAGGAGAATGAGGAAGCAGAGGAAATCTTTCCGACATTGTTAAAACATATTTTAAGAAACTTCAAGTCGCCTTACAGAGCTTTAAAATCCGAAGAGAAGCTGGAAAGGACAAACTGGATACAGAACTTTTTAAATACCTACCTGAAGGAAAAAGGTATAGGCCTTAGATTTTGTAAATCATTACTGGCAGCAAATAAAATTATCAATTGAAAGGATAAAAGCAATACCAATACTCATTTTCAAAAGAGGATCAATAACAGACTATAGAAATTAGAGGTATAAGTCTCTTAAATACGGCATGCACAACATATGTGATAACAGCAGGACAGAGAATGAGAGCTTCCGTAGACAGCATATTACTTGAAGAAAAAACTGCTTTTCGGAAAGGGAACTCCTGCTAAGGTAACATATTCTGATTAAAACAAGTAATAGAAAAATGATGAAAATACGTTTTAACAACATGCATAGTCGTCACAGTCTATAGGAAAGCTCTCAGCAGTGTGCACAGAGGAAAACTACGAAATATTACGCAAAAAAAATATATACAGACAAATTCAAAGCTAGAATGTCAAAATATCCCCCAACAAAATATTAATGAAGGGTTCAGACTGGGGTGTATTTCGGCGATACAGTCTAATTTACTGTTAGACGACATTGTGAGGAATGGAAACAACAGAGTATGAAATGTGATACACAGGACAGCTCCAAAGAAAGAAATTTTACGAAAACGTGGTATGTTTCTTAACGGCCAGATTCTGGTTGCCGATAACGAAGATAAACTACAGAGAGCGTAATATGAGCTATACAGGGTGATTTTTTCCACCATGTACAAACTAGGGATTGAGCGATGAGAGGATACGGAACAAAAGGTCTAATGAACTTATGTTCGGAAATGCATGGTTTCCATGCTAGAGACAATTTATTTAATCATACATTGTAGTAGAGACTGCGTTGTAATAAGCGCTGTACCATACAGCCACAGTGACACTATGTGCTGAAAATGGTTTCCATCTGTCTCAAGGCACGCGTGTACGCGCCATAGCATGTTCTGTTTCATACGTTCACATCGTCCAGGCTGCATCCGAGCAGTGTCAAAGGCAGCATTAATACGCTGCTCCAATGTCTCCAAATCTGGGATGGGCTCTGCATAAACGATACTTTTGAGGTGGCCCCATGGTCAGAAGTCGTACGTGTTGAGATCTAGTGAACGAGCAGGCCATGCAATTAGACCCCCTCGTCCGATCCATCAACCAGGAACGCCATTATGTAGCAGCCACATAACATTTCGAATCATCAGTGTCACTTCTTCCAGCAGGGGAGGCAAATTCACCCGCAAGAAACGCCGATAGTTCCGGCCTGTTACGGGACGTGAAAGGAAGACTGGTCCCAAAATACGGTCGTCAGCTATCCCGGCCCACACTTCCCGACTGGAGCGGTGCTCATGATTCGCTGTTCCATACCGTGTGGTTTCCGCATATTATCCCACAGATGATTGTTATGAAACTTGAAGACACTATTCTGCGTAAAGGTGGCCTCACGTGTGAATAGAATATATGACACAAATCCCAGAATCGTGGTTGCCTGGTGAAGAAACAAGTGGAAAAACTGCTACCGATGTGAAATATCTGTCGCTAGTAAGCCCTGCACGCGCTGTAAGTGATAAGGATAATAACAGTTGTCTTAGAGAATGGTCACCACGGTCGTCTGGTTTACCCTGTACTAACGGGCCAATTGCTTGTACTGACACGGTAGTCAACCTTCCATAGCATTAATCACATTTTCCTCCGATTCTGGTGGCCGAACATTTCGGGTACGTCCTCCATGATTTCCTGCTTCCTGAAACGACCCTGTCTCAGACAAAAGGCGAAACACTGTTGCAAACATTGAATGTTGTGGTTGTTGCCGGCGGAGATAGGTCTCCTGGAACAACCTTGCTGGTCGCCGCCCATTGTCATTTACCTTTCTGTAAGTAAACTCCAAGTCGGAAAACTCTCGGTTCAAATACGGAAACATTGTGTAAATTGTAAAAACGCTGATCACATCCACTACAAGGTGATCCAGCGAGAGAAGTGAATCGGACACAACGTTACCAATTACTATGGGAAGAAAGGACGGTAGAGCATGACGAATGCGGAACAGTATCACTATCTAGGAGGAAACCGTGCATACTCTATCTGTTGCTGCATGGTACAGCACGTATTAGACCACGGTCTCTGTAAGAAGGTATGAGATAATAATTGGTATCTAGCACGAAAACCATGTATTTACGGACGTAAGTTCGGTCATCTTTTTTGGTCCCTGCCCTCTCATCGACCAATCCCTAGAATTTGCACACGGTGGAAAAAATAACCCGGTAAAAAATAGCATAGTTACATAAAATAAATACACTGAATAACCCAAGAAACTGGTACACCTGCCTAACATCGTGTAGGGATCTCGCGAGCACGCAGAAATGCCACAACTCGGCGTGGCATGGACTCGACTAATGTCTCAAGTAGTGCTGGAGTGAATTGACACCATGAGTCCTACAGGGTTATCCATAAATCCGTAAGAGTACGAGGGGGTGGAGACCTCTTCTGAACAGCACGTTGCAAGGCATCACAGATATGCTCAATAATGTTCACGTCTGGGGAGTTTGGTATGCAGCGGAAGTGTTTAAACTCAGAAGAGTGTTCCTGGAGCCACTCTGTAACAATTGAGGACGTGTGAGGTGTCGCATTACCCTGCTGGAATTGCCCAAGTCCGTCGGAATTTACAATGGACATGAATGGATGCAGCTGATCAGACAGGATGCGTACGTATGTGTCACCCGTCAGAGTCGTATCTAGACGTATGAGGGGTCCCATATCACTCCAACTCACACGCCCCAAAACATTACAGAGCCACCACCACCTTGCACATTCCCATGCTGTCATCCAGGGTCCATGGATTCATGATGTTTTCTCCGCACCCGTACACGTCCATTCACTAGATACAATTTGAAACGGGACTCGTCCGACCATGCAACATGCTTCCAGTCATCAACAGTCCTATATCGGTGTTGACTGACTCAGGAGAGATGTAAAGCTTTGTGTCGTGCAGTCATCAAAGGTACACGAATGTGCCTTCGGCTCCGAAAGCCCATACGGATGATGTTTCGTTGAACGGTTCGCACGATGACACTAGTTGTTGGCGCAGCGTTGAAATACGCAGCAATTTGCTGAAGGGTTGCACTTATGTCACATTGAACGATTATCTTCACTCGTCGTTGGTCCTCGTTCTTGCAGGATCTTTTTTTGGCCGAAGCGATGTCGGAGATTTGATGTTTTACAGGATTCCTAATATTCACGGTACACGCGTGAAGTGGTCGTACATGAAAATCCCCTGTTCACCGCTATCTAGGACATGCTGTGTCCTATCGCTTGTGCACCGACTATAACACCACGTTGAAACTCACGTAAATCTTAATAACCTGCCATTGTAGCAGCAGTAACCGATCTAACACCTGCGGCAGACACTTGTTGTCATACACTGCTGGCCATTAAAATTGCTACACCAAGAAGAATTGCAGATGATAAACGGGTATTCATTGGACAAATATATTATACTAGAACTGACATGTGATTACATTTTCACGCAATTTGGGTGCATACATCCTGAGAAATCAGTACCCAGAACGAAATGGCTCTGAGCACTATGGGACTTAACATCTGTGGTCATCAGTCCCCTAGATCTTAGAACTACTTAAACCTAACTAACCTAAGGACATCACACAACATCCAGTCATCACGAGGCAGAGACTACCCAGAAAAACCGCCTCTGGCCGAAATAACGGCCTTGATACGCCTGTGCATTGAGTCAAACACAGCTTGGATGGCGTGTACACGTACAGCTGCCCATGCACCTTCAACACGATACCACAATTCATCAAGAGTAGTGACTGGCGTATTGTGACGAGCCAGTTGCTCGGCCACCATTGGCCAGACGTTTTCAATTGGGGAAAGATCTGGAGAATGTGCTGGCCAGGGCAGCAGTCGAACATTTTCTGTATCCAGAAAGGCCCGTACGGGACCTGCAACTTGCGGTCGTGCATTATCCTGCTGAAATGTAGGGTTTCACAGGAATCGAATGAAGGGCAGAGCCACGGGTTGTAACACATCTGAAATGTAACGTCCACTGCTCAAAGTGCCGTAAATGCGAACAAGAGGTGACCGAGACGTGTAACCAATGGCATCCCATACCATGACGCCGGGTGATACGCCAGTATGGCGATGACGAATACCCGCTTCCCCGCGATGTCGCCAAAAACGGATGCGACCATCATGATGCTGTAAACAGAACCTGGATTCATCCGAAAAAATGACGTTTTGCCATTCGTGCACCCAGGTTCGTCGTTGAGTACACAATCGCAGGCGCTCCTGTCTGTGATGCAGCGTCAAGTGTAACCGCAGCCATGGTCTCCGAGCTGATAGTCCATGCTGCTGCAAACGTCGTCGAACTGTTCATGCAGATGGTTGTTGTCTTGCAAACGTCCCCATCAGTTGACTCAGGGATCGAGAAGTGGCTGCACGATCCGTTACAGCCATACGGATAAGATGCCTGCCATCTCGACTGCTATGGATACGAGGCCGTTGGGATCCAGCACGGCGTTGCGTATTACCCTCCTGAACCAACCGATTCCATATTCTGCTAAAAGTCATTGGATCTCGACCACCGCGAGCGGCAATGTCGCGATACGAGAAATCGCAATCGCGATGGGCAACAATCCGACATTTACAAAGTCGGAAACGTGATGGTACGCATTTCTCCCCCTTACACGAGGCATAACAACAACGTTTCACCAGGCAACGCCGGTCAACTGATGTTTGTTTATGAGAAATCGGTTGGAAACTTTCCTCATGTCAGCACGTTGTAGGTGTCGCCACCGGCGCCAACCATGTGTGAATGCTCTGAAAATCTAATCATTTGCATATCACAACATCTCCTGCCTGTAGGTTAAATTTCGCGTCTGTCGCACGTCATCTCCGTGGTGTAGCAATTTTAATGGCCAGTAGTGTATATAGGCGTTGCGATTGCAGCGCCGTATTCTGCCTGTTCCCATATTTCTGTTTATGGATACCCATGCCTAACCCTGTGGAAGTGAGAACTGGACTATGAACTCGAGAACACATAGTTGACTCCAAACACCGGACACGATATTTTTGAGAACAGTTCATAGCTTAACAAGAAGAGACAAATTAAAAAACGAGACTACGTGGAGTAATGTAATAATTTACAGCTAAAGTGGAAATGTTAAGAAATACAGGAGATAATGGAAATTAACTATGAAAAAATGGTCGCTGTTCGGATTACAAAATAACGGCTAAAATACGCCCCTAAAGGAAGATGGAACATTGATAAACCCAAGAGAAGATGGACTGATCAAGATGTCACAACAGACCAACTGGCGTAATGCTTAACGAAGATGAAGAAGAAGACACAAACGGAACAGTGTATTACTGTGACGTTATAATGTTATTCTTGCTTATCTGGGACTGCTATTTCTCCACAAATTTGACGTCCGACATTTGACGTCTCGACTTTTCCAGAAACGGTCACTAGTTTCAGTTGTCGAGAGAGTGGCCACAGAGATGTCACTATTCTGTGAAACGTCAGAATTTCTAATTTGTCCTCCACGAGTCGGAGACACCGACCTTTCTGCGCACGTGGTACCTACAGTTAACATAAGATAATGCAACAATTGCATCATACTAACAAATATCAGTTCCCCCAAAACTGCTGCGTATTAAATAAGAAAAGTGAGTTTACAGTAATTTAAAGAAACATACTTCTGTATTTCCGGCCCTTGTGTTGCAATGTATTTTCAGTTTTTGAACTCGTAACAAAGCAAACTGAACTGTAGGATATTTCTTGCCTTCGAGTACTTCTGCTGCATATACGAATGGCTCCAAAAATAGCACGAGCTCTTTTACAGTTTAGTTGTTGTAACTATCACGTTTTTCAGAGACACACTTCTCCACAAGTAACTCCATTATTCTGTCGTAATGGCTAACTACAGACTGTACAATTCTAAATAAGCTGTTCCACCTAGTCTCCGTTTCTAGCTTCCAGCTAGTTGTAACGAATTCTCGTCACCTGTCTTTTTATTTTTTCATGAAACAAGGCAGTGTCTCTGGTAGCACAAATCATGGAATAAATGACTGTAGTCTCATTTGTCAAATAATTATCATCGGAAACGTGTTTTAGGACTTTATTCAAAAGATGTGCAATACATGTATAAGACGCAAAGGATTGCAGTTCCTTGCACACATACTAGCGCCTCGGCGACTGATAAATGAAATCTTAAGGTGCTGGGGATTTACTACGAAATTAAAGAATTTTCTTCAAATGGTGCTAAATAAATTTCTCTAATTTTTTCTTCTCAGAAACGTAAGTTGTTGCCAATACGGTGATTTTGAGTGCCCAATCTTGATCAACAAAGTATGCAGTAACTGATACGAATCACCATTTCCGATATGGATAGGTCGACAAATCCACTGCACATGCATATGCATTCACAGCTACCTCCTGCACAATGTTTGGCACCACACTCGCCCAGCCGGCCGGAGTGGCCGAGCGGTTCTAGGCGCTACAGTCTGGAACCGCGCGACCGCTACGGTCGCAGGTTCGATTCCTGCCTTGGGCATGGATGTGTGTGATGTCCTTAGGTTAGTTAGGTTTAAGTAGTTCTAAGTTCTAGGGGACTGATGACCTCAGAAGTTAAGTCCCATAGCGCTCAGAGCCATTTGAACCACACTCGCCCAGATTTCATTGGCTTGTCTTTCAATATTTCGTGCCACGGTCGTAGCATGAGGCAGAACGGCTGAGACATCTATTTAGCCAAATTTGGAACCGAAGTTTACGATATCATGGCATAAAGAGCGCATTCCTCCACCAGATTTTAATGTAAATGGACGAAAGCGCAAGAACACATTTCTACCCACTTTTTGGTCACAGAGTATTTCAGTGGAGATGATAGCGCTTCCCAACTTCCAATTTGTCGAGTTGTGCAGACATGTGTTTTCAGATGCATCTTAGTAGATATGTAAGAAAGAAAAGTAGAGCACCACCCACAGTCCATTTTACCGAGATGATTTCCATCCTTATAAGTTGCTAATTAAAATCTCTCCCAAATATTGCTATGACCATCTACATTCGCATTCAGGATGCATTCTTTCGAATGAAACTTTCCTGTCACACTCTCCTTCGTCTCTCGTTCACGTGATATCCTTCAGCTAATGACTGAGTGGCGATCGAGCAAGAATAAACGGTCAGAACATTCGAGCGTGGCACCTTCGAACGAATGCAGTTGCTCCCCACGTCGAAAACAGCTACATTGACATCTACCGGACTTCCCTGTAACTACGTTCACCAAGCAATTCGAACGAGCACAAACACCTGATACAGACCTCTAGTCGAGACCACACACCTTCTGCGATTTGAAGCAGGCTGGCTATGTCCATGAACGATGCTCACTCGAATCCTCTCGAATTAACTGAAATAATTCTAGGAAATTATAGAAACGAACTCCTATAGCGACATTTATAGAACGGCCGCTGCTACGCTACTCATTTACTCTGTTATCCTGTGATGTCATTTCGTTCGACTTGTTAGACGGTTCACACCTGAAAGAGGAAAGATAATACAGTTTACTGTTTATGGAATATTCTGTCGGTATTTGGATGGTCACAGGCATATTAAACATCTGAATGCACAGTACTGATATTCCACAATAATATTTATTTAATAGTTCCGTATGAACCGGCTTTCGGCTTTCTACGCCATCGTTAGATAACGTGCTGAACAGATACTCCACGTAACTTCAGCAAGCTTTCATAGTTGTACAAATATTGTTTGTGATATATATATATATATATATATATATATATATATATATATATATACAGGATACTTGAAGATTAAAAATGCAGGAATGTACAAGCCGAAAACATTACACAAGTGGATAACAGTACAGCTTACAAACTAATGAATGTGATGAACAGACCGAAAAAAAGGGAGAAGGGGGCAGAGAAGAGAAAGGAGCATGTGGAATGGGGGTGTGCAACAGTCATGGGATACATTATTATCTAATAGTGAGAAAAGTATTAACTGGCTGCTGATACTTCAGTAAGGATGAATAACAGAACTGTGGCCATTAAGGACTAGCTCAGGATTGTTCGATTGCTGTTTATTAATGACAAGAGTTTATAGTAACGTTAGTTTTCTGCCTTTACTACTGGACTGACTGAGCATGAAAGGAGTAGGGGATTCCATTTTTGCTGAACATGCTCTGAATGAATGTTGTTCTAAAGGTATTAAATGTGATGTCTTCGATAGAGGAATTCAACGCAGAAAAATAACATTACTAGAAATTTTGGCCGTTAATAAATGTAAATCAAAGCATCCTCACCTGGTCCTTAATGACCAAACACAGTTTCATTATCCATCCTTACTAAAGTAGCAGTAGTCACTTAATATTTTTCTCACCATTAGATAACATGTATCTCATAATTGTTTCACACCCGCATTCCATAGACGCATTTCCCCTCTCTGCATCTTCCCCTTTCTTCAGGCCTGTTCATCACATTCACCAGTCTGCCCATACGATACAGTAATCTGTGACGCTACTCACTTGTACAATGTTTTCGGCTTGTACATTCCAATACTTTCATGCTTTGAGTTTCCTGTATTATACGATTTGTTGGTTCTGAACTTATGGTTGTGTTTTTGCATAAATATATATGGCTGTAGAGTGTCACATACCTTTGAAAAACATTCTTTGTACAGTTACGAGAACTCGCTGAAGTTGTGTGCACTATCTGTTTAGTATTAAGGTACCTGACAATGGTTTAGGAAGTCGAAAGCGGATTCATAACGAACTATTAAAATATATTATTGTAGAACAGCAATATTGTGTTCAGGTGTTTAATAATACATGTTATTTAAAAAAAGATTCATCTGATTTGCCAATACTACATCATCAACGCAAATGAAGGTAAAAGCTTGTGACGAAATTAACTCACCCGTCACAAGTAAATATTTACCTTGGCGCCACATGCACGTTGTCGGCTATGTAGCTGCTGGTAGAGATCTTACTGGAACAGATATATCGCTCGTTTGTCATCCAACAAGCATCGAACTGAGATAGCCACAATACAGCGAAAAAATGCGTTTTGTATTATACTTTTCCACAGTCGTAATTCAGATACTACTGAGCTGCTTGATTTTTCGTCCAATGTACGACACTGCACCACCTACAGCTCAAGGCTTTCGACGATAACACTAGAGGTTTCAAGACACTGTTTTTTATGTAAGGATAAACCACACATCACCCCTATGCGATTGTTCGAGACATAGGGTACATAAGCAGTTCTCTTTTTTTTATTTATTTTTTTTCACATAGTCCACAGAAATCTACTCGTCAGTAGATATTCTAGGACAGAACGAGGACAGTATATATCACCAATGACATCGATGACGTCATTGCATTTCCCCTACTCACCCCTCCCCCATCTGGAAAAGGTCAATTGCCCTATTTATAAATGGCGGGAAATTAAAAAAATAGTCCAGTTGCACTCCTGTGACGTTGGGCTTTTGTCCTACTTGGTGGGATATTAAAAAAATCAAATTTGGGGCATTGCCATGCTGGTTGACATGGAATACTACGACAGGCTCTCTGATGTTGGAATCCGAGATGGCTGAACTGCAGTACTGTCTGTTTGACGTCTGGATCCGAGACGTGGTTCTATGACTTCAGAATTCAAGTTCTGGAATACTGGTCCCAGAGGTATGTGCTCACTGCTTCTCCTTACTCTAACTTTGGATCTCTCTATTTGTTTCTTATTCAAACAAACACTGTGGGAGGGAAACGGTATTTCAGACACGCCTCTGTGCTGCTGCACCAAATTATCCCCCTAAGTTAAAGTCCAAACTGCATGCTGTGATTAGGAGCTCTCGCATCTTTATTTCGACAGATACCTTGCCGGACCTACTTCATAGGAGCTGGTCAAACACACTATCACAATTGCGGAATTTTTCAAATTTCCCACCATGTTTCAATTTCCCGCCAAAATTTGATATTCCCGTCATTTAATACTTAGGGCGATTGACAATTGTGAGATGGGAGAGGAGAAGGGGTGGGGAAATAGCATGATTCATAGAAGACGTCCTCGTTCCGACCTAGAATATCTACTCTCGTTGTGACACCCAAGACCAATCTATTACTCAAGTTTCTGTCAGATGTGTTTTACTGAGACGTTTGTCCAAGCTATATACGATTCAATTTCTGAAAACCCTTCGTGACGGTAACAGATAACAGTTTGTAGAGTTTTATAAATTCATACTGGACATAGTAATGGAAGAGAATAAGGAAGAGAACAGTTTCGTTTCACATTTAATATTGAGAGATAGATTACGTTCCCTTTAACTTTAAAAGTGAACAGCCACAACGCGGGGACCATAGTGACATACCACAGTCAACCACGAGATTTGACTCCGGAAAGCTATATCTTTTTCGCCGTTTCCAAGGAAGGCCCGTCGTTTCTTGCGGGAAATACGGATACAGCAATCACGTAAATGGATACGTTGGAGGTCTGACTTTTGCGGAGGCACGTTGAAAATATCATTTTTCAACAGGATGGAGCACCACCGCGCCGATACCTGCTTGTAACAACTTTTCATTATAATGACCTACCTCAATGAATGACGGTTCCTTTGTAAAGGGCGTACGGACCACATACTGCACCACTAGCCTCCAAGGTCACTTGATCTGTGAGTACGTTTTTTTTATGGTGTTTGTGAAGGGTGAAGGAATCCACCTCCGAGCCTCCCATTCCACAACTTCGGGCGAAGCGTCTTGCCACCTAGTAACTGCAGCGAATACAGTAACTGCACACGTGCTCGCAAAAGTGTGGGACGAGTTTGTCTATCGTTTGCATGTTGTGCGTCCTGTGGGCTTTGTGTTGTGGATTGGCAAGAGAGCCAACCCACTATGAGAGGAAGCCGAAAGGCACGTGTTTTAGCTCACGCAGGCTGGCGTGAGGTCTGGACAAGGTCAAGGAAATTAGACTAGCAAAAAACGTACGTAGCTGCTGGAATACTTAATTTAATCCATAATTGGTGAACATCGCTCTTGACGGTACATGTTTTGCAGCATCAATAGTAACTGGTAATGGCGCCTTGCTAGGTCGTAGCAAATGACGTAGCTGAAGGCTATGCTAACTATCGTCTCGGCATATGAGAGCGTAATTTGTCAGTGAACCGTCGCTAGCAAAGTCGGCTGTACAACTGGGGCGAGTGCTAGGAAGTCTCTCTAGACCTGCCGTGTGGCGGCGCTCGGTCTGCAATCACTGATAGTGGCGACATGCGGGTCCGACGTATACTACGGACCGCGGCCGATTTAAAGGCTACCACCTAGCAAGTGTGGTGTCTGGCGGTGACACCACACTTTGTACCCCAAAAATGTATGCTCATGGATATACCGCAGCAAGACGGATAATACTTTTTAAAGTAATAACTTTGTAGATCAACACGGAAGTTCAAATTCTATCCAAGTTTATGTCTTCAAGAAAGATATAGTCTTGTGAAATACGATGGAACACCCTGTAGTTTCGTACACTGAAGAGCCAAAGAAAATGGTATACCTGCCTAATATCGTGTAGGGACCCTGCGAGCACGCAGAAGTGCCGCAACACGACGAGGCATGGTCTAGACTAATGTCTGAAGTAGTGCTGGAGGGAATTGATACCATGAGTCCTACAGGGCTGTCCATAAATATGTAAGAGCACGAGTGCGTGTAGATCTCTTCTGAACAGCACGTTACAAGGAGTCCCAAACATGCTCAAAAATGTTCATTTCTGGAGAATTTGGTGGCCAGCGGAAGTGTTTAAACTCAGAAGAGTGTTCCTGGAGCCCCACTGTAGCAATTGTGGACGTGTGGAGTGTCACATTGACCTGCTGGAATTGCCCAAGTCCGTCGGAATGAACAATAGAAATGAGTGGACGCAGCTGATCAGACAGGATGCTTAGGTACGTGTCACCTGTCAGATGCGTATCTAGACGTATCATGGGTCCCATATCACTCCAACTACACACGTTCCACACCATTACAGAGCCTCCACCAGCTTGAACATTCCCCTGCTGTCATCTAGGTTCCATGGATTGATGAGGTTGTCTCCACACACGTACCCGTCCATCCGCATGATGCAATTTGAAACGAGTCTCGTCCGACCGGGCAACACATTTGCAGTCATCAACAGTCGAATGTTGGTGTTGAAGGGCCAGAAGAGACTTAAACCCTTGTGTCGTGCAGTCATAAATTTTACACGAGTTGGCCTTCGGCTCCGAAAGCCCATACGGATGATGTTTCGTTGAACGGTTCGCACGATGACACTAGTTGTTGGCGCAGCGTTGAAATACGCAGCAATTTGCTGAAGGGTTGCACTTCTGTCACGTCGAACAATTATCTTCAGTCTTCGTTGGTCCCGCTCTCTCAGGATCTTTTTCTGGTCGCAGCTATGTTGGAGATTTGATGTTTTACCGGATTCCTGATATTCACGGTACACCCGTGAAATGATCGTACGTGAAAGTCCCCACTTCATCGCTACCTCGGAGATGCTGTGTCCCATCGCTCGTGCGCCGACTATAACACCACGTTGAAACCCACTTAAATCTTGATAACCTGCCATTGTAGCAGCAGTAACCGATCTAAGAACTGCGCCAGACCCTTGTTGTCTTATACAGTTATACAGGCGTTGCCGTTCGCAGCGCCGTATTGGGCCTGTTTATACATCTCTGCATTTGAATACGCACGCCTGTACCAGTTTATCTAGCGCTCCAGAGTAAGACGATAATGCTTCCCATACAGTCCACGTACAGTGGACGAGCATGAACTAGCCTCTTAAGTCAGTCCTATCAATCACATGCGGTATACCGAACGAGATGGCACAGTGGTGAGACACTTGACTCGTTTTCGGGAGGACGCCCGTATACATCCCTATCCGCAGACTGTGATTTTGCTCGATTTCCTTGAATCGCTTCACTCCTATGCCGGTATGGTTCCTTTGCAAAACTCACTTCTGATTTGCCTTGCTTTGGTTCCCAAATTTGAACTTGTGCTCTGTCTGGTGGCTTTGTTGTCGACGAAGTCTACATCTACATCTAAATATACATCTAAATCTACATGGATACTCTGCAAATCACATTTCAGTGCCTAGCAGAGGGTTCATCGTACCAGCTTCACAAAAAAAAAAATGGTTCAAATGGCTCTGAGCACTACATCTACATCTACATTGATACTCCGCAAGCCACCCAACGGTGTGTGGCGGAGGGCACTTTACGTGCCACTGTCATTACCTCCCTTTCCTGTTCCAGTCGCGTATGGTTCGCGGGAAGAACCACTGTCTGAAAGCCTCCGTGCGCGCTCTAATCTCTCTAATTTTACATTCGTGATCTCCTCGGGAAGTATAAGTAGGGTGAAGCAATATATTCGATACCTCATCCAGAAACGCACCCTCTCGAAACCTGGCGAGCAAGCTACACCGCGATGCAGAGCGCCTCTCTTGCAGAGTCTGCCACTTGAGTTTATTAAACATCTCCGTAACGCTATCACGGTTACCAAATATCCCGGTGACGAAACGCGCCGCTCTTCTTTGGATCTTCTCTATCTCCTCCGTCAACCCGACCTGGTACGGATCCCACACTGATGAGCAATACTCATGTATAGGTCGAACGAGTGTTTTGTAAGCCACCTCCTTTGTTGATGGACTACATTTTCTAAGCACTCTCCCAATGAATCTCAACCTGGTACCCGCCTTACCAACAATTAATTTTATATGATCATTCCACTTCAAATCGTTCCGTACGCATACTCCCAGATATTTTACAGAAGTAACTGCTACCAGTGTTTGTTCCGCTATCATATAATCATACAATAAAGGATCCTTCTTTCTATGTATTCGCAATACATTACATTTGTCTATGTTAAGGGTCAGTTGCCACTCCCTGCACCAAGTGCCTATCCGCTGCAGATCTTCCTGTATTTCGCTACAATTTTCTATTGCAGCAACTTCTCTGTATACTACAGCATCATCCGCGAAAAGCCGCATGGAACTTCCGACACTATCTACTAGGTCATTTATATATATTGTGAAAAGCAATGGTCCCATAACACTCCCCTGTGGCACGCCAGAGGTTACTTTAACGTCTGTAGATGTCTCTCCATTGATAACAACATGCTGTGTTCTGTTTGCTAAAAACTCTTCAATCCAGCCACACAGCTGGTCTGATATTCCGTAGGCTCTTACTTTGTTTATCAGGCGACAGTGCGGAACTGTATCGAACGCCTTCCGGAAGTCAAGAAAAATAGCATCTACCTGGGAGCCTGTATCTAATATTTTCTGGGTCTCATGAACAAATAAGGCGAGTTGGGTCTCACACGATCGCTGTTTCCGGAATCCATGTTGAATCCTACATAGTAGATTCTGGGTTTCCAGAAATGACATGATACTCGAGCAAAAAACATGTTCTAAAATTCTACAAGAGATCGACGTAAGAGATATAGGTCTATAGTTTTGCGCATCTGCTCGACGACCCTTCTTGAAGACTGGGACTATCTGTGCTCTTTTCCAATCATTTGGAACCCTCCGTTCCTCTAGAGACTTGCGGTACACGGCTGTTAGAAGGGGGGCAAGTTCATTCGCGTACTCTGTGTAGAATCGAATTGGTATCCCGTCAGGTCCAGTGGACTTTCCTCTACTGAGTGATTCCAGTTGCTTTTCTATTCCTTGGACACTTATTTCGATGTCAGCCATTTTTTCGTTTGTGCGAGGATTTAGAGAAGGAACTGCAGTGCGGTCTTCCTCTGTGAAACAGCTTTGGAAAAAGGTGTTTAGTATTTCAGCTTTACGCGTGTCATCCTCTGTTTCAATGCCATCATCATCCCGTAGTGTCTGGATATGCTGTTTCGAGCCACTTACTGATTTAACGTAAGACCAGAACTTCCTAGGATTTTCTGTCAAGTCGGTACATAGAATTTTACTTTCGAATTCAATGAACGCTTCACGCATAGCCCTCCTTACGCTAACTTTGACATCGTTTAGCTTCTGTTTGTTTGAGAGGTTTTGGCTGCGTTTAAACTTGGAGTGGAGCTCTCTTTGCTTTCGCAGTAGTTTCCTAACTATGGGACTTAACATCTGAGGTCATCAGTCCCCTAGAACTTAGAACTACTTAAACCTAACTAACCTAAGGACATAACACACATCCATGCCCGAGGCAGGATTCGAACCTGCAACCGTAGCAGTCACGCGGTTCTGGACTGAAGCGCCTAGAACCGCTCGGCCACATTGGCCGACGCTTCGCAAAAGACTAAACCCTTATATCCAATTATAAACCCTAATATCTTTCCTCTACATGTGGGATGTTTTCAGTGGTAGCATAGAAGTCCTTAAATTTCTCACGAACCCTGCAAAAGAACTGTTTCATAAGGAGATAACAATAGAGTAGTCTGCAGTAGCAGACAGAATAATTATGATCGCTGGATTATAATTTGTCAAATTTGCCTTAACAAAACATGTGTGTTCCACATTTCCATATTAATATCTATGGAGGTGATTTAAACTAACTGTTGTGTTCTCTGAGCATTGTTATTTACTTTGTTTTTTGCAGTCAATAACTCATACATTCATAGTGTTCGTTCTATTAAGGTTAATCTATACTACTTGTATTTACTTATGTTCTGATTCGTTGGTTTTTTACATGTTAGAAATTGAGAAGTTCGAGGAGTTTAGTGCTCGGCGCTTTTGTATGTATGTAGGTAGTTAGTTCACGGTTTTTGAATAACTTAACTTCTTTTTTTGTAACCTCACTGATATTATTACACTACTAAGTGCTTATAATGTTCGTCAAAAAGTGGTAAGTCTATTTCTCTGTTGGAGGGAAACATATTCATCGACGATTTGACTTGATAACCTACCTCATCAACCCTCTGATATGTCTGTGATGCTAATTTGTATTAACTAGTGTAAAGAGCACAAGGAATAGCTGTAGTTGGACGTAAAATCTACGTAACGAATCTCTTCAGTGAAATGCAGGGCCAGAGAACACCAACGGGAATCGAATTTTCGACTTTATGCCAAGCAATGGTCGCAGGAAAGGCTTAATTGTGAGGTCTGCACGGAAACCGACAGTCTGACGTCAGCACGTCGAGCCCGGAATATCCTGACCGCTGCGAACAGCGGTGCACCGTGTGCGTTTCGGACCCCTGCTGTCCGTCACGCATTTCGCGTATCGACCGAAACAATCACAGTACTAATTCCACCGCAGCCGCGTGAAAGTGGTACGGCTCGACTTCTAAGCTCCCAGCGTTTTAGTTAGATATCACAGATTGTGACCGCCGTTGTATTATTCAATTCTGATAAATTCGGTGTTCTTCATTATAACATTACTTACAAGCAAACACAAACACATGGTCTTCAGACGATATGCTAAAGCCAGTGACTTTCCTGGCAGAAAGAGGCAGGAAATTTTGGAATCTGAAATCAGATGCTTCTTTGGTATCACCAGATACTCCAAATACTGATAACTTTCCACTCTTTTCGAGTACTTCAGCTAAGTAACAACATGTGTCTGCAAAAACCATGAATACAAAAATGTTTTTAAAGATTTCGGTACCAAGAAGAGTTCACGCAGTTCAATCGACCTTCTAGTGATACTTTCATGAGAACAAAAGCACATCAGTGTATGAGTTCCTTAGGGTAGTACTTACGGCTCGGACTTATCCCGATATACTTGAAAAACTTTATCACTCATGTCAGTCATGAGTAAAAATTTTCTTTGCTAATGGTGGTATCTGAATTACTTCAAAAGCAACATTACAGTCACACACAAAACAAGGTATCCTGAAGGAAGCTGCAGTCGGTCTATATACAATAAAGTTATATCTCATATAAAGCAAGATAACTGCGTTAGTTTGTTTAATGAGAAAATGACACATAAATTCAATTTAGATGGAACCTTTATCGACAATATAACAAATATAAAATTTCTTGAAATAAATATTGATTCTCAGTTAAAGGAGCGTAAACACACGATGATACTTGCAAACAAGACGTCATCAGAATTTTATGTCCTTATTGAGTGTTCCAGCGGCTGTCATTTACAAGGGGAGGCCACGAAGTTGGGATCACGGATTTACTTTGGACCTTTTACACCTTTAATAGGTCATTAAAACAACGTAATGTGAAAGTAGTAAGGTGCACTGCTCCGGCAATTTGCATCCTCTAATTCACATTTTTTTCATCACTCGTCACAATATTTAAATAACATGACGTTTGTAAGGTAATGTAATGAACAAACGCAAATGCATTTTCACTAAGTTTTAGTGAATTTCATATGTTATTTGATTGTCTACTAGTTGTAATTAAATTTTGAAGGACGATAGACGGGCTTGGAAAGAGCAGATCAAATCACGATAAATAATAATGTGAATGACGTTATTCATGATCAATAATATAGTAAGTCACAATGTGCCAGACCACAGGAGCAATGTACAATTACCCGTCGGATGTGCTCTCGACAGCACACGTTGCAGGATAGTATTTGACATACAGATATGGAAGACATAAATTGAAACTCCAGGCAAATACCCACTTTTTTTCGTTATATTAATTCTCATTTTCATATAAATTAAGTAATGTGATCAGTGATAAAAAATAGATTAAAAATTAAGGGTCAGGTGGATTCGAACCATCGCGCCGTTCCTATTCTTACCAACACAACGCTATTCACTTGACCCCCACGAACTCTGCCGCCTAGTATCTACGCACAGATACATGACGCACAGATACATAAGCCATAGAACAGACGCATAAAAATTCTCTTGCGATTTTCTAGGAGTTGTCCGAGTAAGGGACTTTGCTACTTGCACATTATGTTGTTTTGTTCAAATGTGTGTGAAATCTTATGGGACTTAACTGCCAAGGTCACTACTTAACCTAAATTATCCTAAGGACAAACACACACACCCATGCCCGAGGGAGGACTCGAACCTCCGCTGGGACCAGCCGCACAGTCCATGACTGCAGCGCCTTAGACCGCTCGGCTAATGTTGTATTAATGGCCTACTAAAGGTGTACAAAGTCTGAACGAAATCTGTGATCCCAACATTGTGGCCTCCCCTTGTTAGCTTTATAATATTCATATGTACAGTTTTTTCTTAGCTATGGATTTCTTTTCTAGGAAAAAAATGCATAAAACACGAAAACAGTTATAAAACTGCAGAACAAGGCCATAAGAATAATATGTAAAAACAGCCATCACGTTCATACCAAAGTTCTCTTCAAGTCGTTGGGTATTCTAACCAGCGCTATATGAGGACATTTATGAATCAATTATGCACATAAAAATAAGGAAGGTTACTGGTGTAAGCAAATCTGTGAATCGGCTCGTGTATCGTGCCTGCGCAGCGCAAATAAATCTAAGGTGACAGATACCATCATCTGCAGGATGTTCAAACTGGTAGTTATGCTGACACAGACCAAAACATATATATTTCTTTTTGTAATCTGTTGTAAGGAATACGTACTGAGCATTGAGTATCCAGGTCATTGCGTGTGACACAGAATATAAAAAATATATTAAATGTGTTTCAGTTGTGTGTTATTCTGATCACTCTAACAGTAAATGTTCAAAATGATCAATATTAAGTTGATTGCACAACTGTATTGATGTAGCATGATATCCCCGTGATCGATGGAAAATGTTTGCCGTGTTCTGTATGGTTATGAGTGCTGCAAGAATTCTTACAACTAATTCCTAGCATGATTCTACTGAGGTAGAACAAATTTCGATTTTCATTTAGTCCCCACAAAAGAAGCCTGGTGGGGACGATTTTATTGGGATCTTGCAGGCTGATCCATCGACTGCCGAAGGTATGGGTTAATGCTGCACGTACGGCTTCCGCAAAGTGCACTGAGCCCCATAATGCTGGAACCGCATTCTCCCTCTGATAAGTACCTGTAGGATTACCTCCTCCAACAACGTCGGCAGATGCTCTTGCAAGAAGAGCTTGTGTATTGTTCATCTGAGTATAGGAAGCGACATGTAGGGACGAAGAAAGTAGTCACTCACAATACCGGCCCACTTGTTTATTGCAAACTGTTTCTGATTGCGTCGTATGACTGTTGTACGTGGGTTACGACAATTTCATAAGGATTCCTGAGTGAGCTGAGCCTCATCCGTGAACTTAACAATTTTAGGAAACTGGCCTTTTTTCTTAGACTTTTGTACAAACCAGCATACAAACTCAGATCTAGCTGAATAATCATCTGGTTCAGCACCCTGTATTCTGATAGGACGGAAAGGATGAAGCAGTTGTTGCAACAGCATATTCCATACTAAAGTATGGTGAACACTGAACTCAGCAGCAGTTGTTCATGTACACTATCTAATCAAAATTACCCAGACGTCAGCGATCAGGCTGGTGGTTCAGGCACTAGTGATGAAGCTGATTGTATGGGCAATGACGGCAGTGCCAGACCGCAGTTGATAATGTTTGGTTTGTGGGGCGCTTAACGGCACGGTCATCAGCGCCCGTACACATTCCTAATCTGTGTACAGTCCAATCTAGCCACGTTCATGAATTATGATGGAATGAGGAGGACAACACAAACACCCAGTTCTCGGGCAGAGAAAACCCCCAGCCTTGCCGGGCATCGAACCAGGAACCCTATGATCCAGAGATAGCAATGTTAGCCACTAGACCAGACCACAACTGTGGACCATTTGTGAAACAGCAAAAAGGCCAAAGGTTTTGTACAACAAGTTTATATTCAAACGTACAAAGAGAGAGAGAGAGAGAGAGAGACGGATGATTGGGCAAAACTCGTTAGCAGCCGCCTATGACAAGCAACCGCTCTCCAGCTCCTTATGACTTATTTGCATGCCATCACCACTAGTGACATTGAATTGCCAGCCCTGAGATGGTGTGACCAAATCATTCAAATCATTGTCTAAGCATTGGTGCATATGAGGCCAACACCACTGTGAATCTGACTATGCAATGAATTGTCTTACAGCCAAACAATCAACCAGTGTCTGTGTCAGATCGGTAACATCGTTCTGCAGTCCTAGAAAAAATACAGCAGCCAATTATTGTGTACACACACACACACACACACACACACACACACACACACACACACACATTCTCTCTTTCTCCCTCTCTCTGTCTCTCGTCTCTCTCCATCTCTCTCTGTCTCTCGTCTCTCTCCATCTCTCTCTCATTCTTTCTCTCTCTCTATCTCTCTCCCTCTCTCCCTTAGTACGAGTATGATTGAGCTCTCCCTACCCATTGGTTTCATGCAACCCGCAACGCCTTTAACTACCTCGAGCAAGATTTTCATCTTCTCTCGATCGCTACATGCGAATTATTAGTCATACAGAAACAGTGAACAGGACCTTCTCGTAGGAAATTTGTGTGTTTAAATTTTGTACTGCAATTTTGGAATTATTCAAGAAAAACGTACAAAAGTGACCTTCAACTGCGGTTTTCTTGAATAACTCGAAAACCGTGGCCACCAGCGAAAACATATCTCAGTAGAAAATTTTACAAAATTATATTTCCTACAAAAAAGTGATGTTCATTTTTCTCTGTCGGAGTAATAGTTGGTGCCTAGCGAGCGAGAGCACATTAAAATATTGTGCGTGGTTTTCAAAGGCATTGTAGACTGCATGAAACCTATCGGTAGGAGGATATTGTGTGTGTGTGTGTGTGTGTGTGTGTGTGTGTGTGTGTGTGTGTACATACTAATTGATTGCTATATTTTTTCTAGGATTTCAGAGCGATGGTTATTATTTGACGCAGTCATAGAGTGATGAGTTGACTGTGAGACAATTCACTATATCGTCAGCATCATAGGGCTAGTGGCCTGATGTTGACCAATGCTTACCACCATGATTTCAATGATTTGGTCACACCATCTCAGAGGTGGCAATCCAATATCACACGTGATGATTGCATGCAAATAGCTCATAAGGAGCTGGAGAGCGGCTGCGAATCACAGGCGGTTTGGAGTGAAGTGCCTGCTAATGAGTTTCTGCTTAAGCATTTGTCTCTGTCTACCTATCCCTATTTGTGTGTATATAAATGTTTTGTACAAAAAATATAGATCTTTGGGATGTTTCTGAAATGCTTGATTGTGGTCTGTCACTGGCGTTATCAGCCATACTATCAGCTGTGTGTCGGTGGTGCCTGCTCCACAATTCTTATGATCAGCACCTGGATTACCATGGGCGTCAACCACCTGCAACCAGACTCTCGGTGCCTACACCAGCCTCATCTACATCGCCAACACTACCGCTGCATCTGGATCGTCGACACCTGCGTCAACCTCTTCCATATCAGACCGTCGACATCCAGATGGGGCTCAGAAAAAGTGACTATCGTCTATCGGCTAGCAGCAGCCTCTCTGCTCATTCTGTTAGTGACGATAATAATCAGGTGTGTCGCACAGCATTGCTTCACTCAGTGATTCGAGGTCTAATTGTTGATAGGATATCGTTCGCCTGCATCTGTAATACTGTCTACAGCTACATATACATTATTACTCTACAATTCACAGTTAAGTGCCTGGCAGACGGTCTGCTCATTCTGTTAGTGACGATAATAATCAGGTGTGTCGCACAGCATTGCTTCACTCAGTGATTCGAGGTCCAATTGTTGATAAGATATCGTTCGCCTGCATCTATAATACTGTCTACAGCTACATCTACATTATTACTCTACAATTCACAATTAAGTGCCTGGCAGACGGTGCATCGAATCTCCTCCAAGCCAACCCTCTACCGTTCCACCCTCGAACAGTGCAAGTGAAAAAGACCGGTTAAATCTTCCGGGCGAGCTATGATTTCTCTTATTTATTATAGTGGTCATTTCTCCTTATGTAGGTGGGTAGCAACAAAATATTTTCACATTCGGTGGAGAGAGCTGGTGATTGAAATTTCAGGAGCAGATCCTGTCACAATTGAAAACCCCTTTGTTTAAATGACTGTCAATCCATCTCGCGATTCATATTCGTAGCACACTCTCTCCTGTTTCTCGATAGTAAGAAACGATCTATTCTTCTTTGTATTGTTTCGATGTCCTCTGTCAATGCCCTCCCACACGATGAAATAATACTCCAGAAGAGGATGGACAAGCGTAGTGTAGGTAGTCTCTTTAGTAGATCTGTTGTATTTTCCAGGTGTTCTGCAAATAAACCGCTGTCTTGCTTCGATTTCCCCACGACATTACCTGTAAGATCGTTCCAGTGTAAGTTATTCATAATCGTAATCCCTACGTATTTAATTGAATTCAAAGCCCATACTTTCGTGTCATTTATCCTGCAACCCAAATTTAGCGTTTTTCTTTGAGTACTTATGTGGAAGACTTCACACTATTCATTAATTAATGTCAATTGCCACTTTTCGCACCGCACAGATATCTTGTCTAAATCATTCAACAATAGGTTTTCATCGCTTGATGACTTTGCAAGACGATAAAGGACAGTACGACGTACATAAAATCTAGGGGCTGCTCAGATTGTCTCCTAAATCATGTGTATAGATCAAGAACATCAGATGACCTGTAAACACTTCTTTCGGTAGCACCAGATATTATTTCTGTTTTATCTGACGACTTTCCGTTAGTTTCTATGAACTGCGACCCTTCTGGCAGGAAATTACAAATACAGTAGCACAACTGAGACGATACTCTGTAGGCTCGTAATTTAATTGGAAGTCGCTTATGAGGAGCGGTGCCAAAAGCCTTCTCAAAACCTAAAATTATGGAATCAATTTGACAGCACTTATTGATAGCATTCATTATTTCGTGTGAATATGGAACTGCCGGCCGCGGTGGCCGACAGGTTCTAGGCGCTTCAGTCCGGAACCGAGCGACTGCTACGGTCGCAGGTTCGAATCCTGCCTCGGGCATGGATGTGTGTGATGTCCTTAGGTTAGTTAGGTTTAAGTAGTTCTAAGTACTAGGGGACTGATAACCTCAGATCTTAAGTCCCATAGTGCTCAGAGCCATTTGAACCATTTGAAGGATCTAACTGTGTTTCACAAAAACGATATCGTGTAGTAAAGGTACTGATTGTGTTCTGACGTTAGTGTACTCTACATGCGAGTAAGACCGAAGTCTCATTCGGGTTTCTACCAGATTACGAGGCAGAGTTGTTGTGGAAACTATTGAAAGCGATTCGTATTGAAGATCGCGTTAAATTTCGAGCTTTCGTAACACTAGACAAATTTTTGGGCCTTTAGGGTGTTTTAAATTTGCCAAGCTTTTTTTGTTGGTGCGGTAACAGTGTCCTGATCTGTTTTGTGTACCAAGGGCAATCATTACCATATCTTATTAATTTATTTGGTATGTATCTCTTAACTGCCGTCGATACTATTGCTTTGAATTAAAACCACATATTCTCTACACTTACATAGTCACATTGGAAGGAGCATTCAGTGCCATTTAGGACGCCATTTTAAGTGTACCATCGAATTATAAATTTATTTAAAATAAAATACCGACGTGAAGTCACCACCAAGTACAACGTTATAAGTGTAGTACCTACTTGAAGTGAGAATCAAGTTTTCTTTGAATAGTTCAGCAACTGTATCATCTTAGCCAGTGGTTGGATAAACAGACCCAATTATTTTTTATTCCTATTATCAAATATCGCTCCTTCACATACTAACTCAACGGAATTACCTACTTCAGTTTCACGACACGGTAATCTATTTCTGACAGCAGTAAACACTCCACCACCAACTGTATTTAATCTATTTCTTATGAACATGGCTGGATCCTTAGTAAAAATTTTAGGCTGAATCTAACTCCATCTTTAGCCAGCTTTCTGTGCCTCTAACGATTAGAGCTTCAGTGCCTTCTGTTACCGCTTGAAGCTCTGGTTCGTTCTCAACATAGGTACGATACTTTACAACTACAGTAACGATTGTTGCTAGGTCTGGCCTCGCCCTGTGTTTCCCCTGCACTATTTTAGACTTATGCCCTTTCTGTAGTTCCCCGAGACCCTCTAACCTAGTAACACCGCCAAATCGCTACCACACAGCATGTATAACCATCTCCTGTATGTACTAAACCCCTGACCCACCAAGCAGAACCAGAAAACTAACCATTCTGTGGTGCAATTCAAGGTATCTGCAGCCTACATAGCCACAGAACTGTTTGAGACATAGATTTTGACCATCCACACGGCCCTTACCAAAGGTCCACAGTCAATCCCGTCAACAGTGCTGCAAGTGGTGAGCTCTGCCTTCATCTCGCACGCAGTCCGCCACCGTAGCAGAGTTAGCCGGCACGGTAGCTCAGCGTGTTCTGCCAGAGACCTGGTTGGACCCTGTAATAAAAAAAGCCAGTGAAGGGCTCAACCACGAACTTCAACGGGTGTCATACAACCAAATACAACGAACAATTACGAACAAAATTAAAAAAAAGACACCGCGCTGGCTTTTCATGTCGGCGGGCCCGGGTTCGATTCCCGGCTAGGTTGGAGATTTTTTCCGCTCAAGGACTGGGTGTTTGTGTCATCTTCATATTCATCGACGCGCAGGTCGCCGAAGTGGCGTCACCTCAAAAGATTTCAACAGGTGATCAGGTCTACCCGCCTAGAGGCCGTCGCCACACGACATTTCATTTTATCTTACACGCAAGACTGGCAGTGTTTACCACTTCCGTTAGCTGCTCAGAATCATGGAGAATCTCTTCCGAACCAGAGCGATACATATCGTTAATGCCGACGTAAACCACCACTTGCAGTTGGCTGCACCCTGTCTTCTTCATGGCATGTGGAAGTACATGTTCCACATCTGGAGTGACTCCTACCAGTTTGCACACAAAGTGAGCACTGGATTCCTTCCCCTCCTTGGCAGGCATATCCCTAAGAGGCCCCATTACGAGTCTGACGTTGGAGCTCAAAATTACCGGTAATTACCCTCTGTGACTGTCCGAGCTTGCATGACGTGAGACTTCATCCTGGAACAGGGCAAGTGACTGCATTTGGCTCAGAATATTTATCACAAACAGATAGGGTTGCACGATCTGATACTTTTCCTAAATGCACACCATTTTGTAAAAGGAACTCTTCGTTTCAAAAGCTGCTGTTTTCTCTTTGTCTGAACTGTCCAAGTCTCTTCCATAAGAAGCTACCTTCCAGACAAACATCTTTAGAAAATACTTCCTAAAACTTAAAGTTACATTTGATGTTAACAACCCCTCTTTTCCAGAAATTCTTTTCTTGCTGTTGCCACTCTGCATTTTATATCTTCTTACTTCGCTCATCATCAGTTACTCTGCAATCCAAATAATAAAAATAATGTACTATATTTAGTGTCACAGTTCCTCAGTATCACCTGATTTAAGTCAACGAAAATCCTTTACCATTGTTTTACTTTGTTGATGTTCACCTTACAACTTGTTTCACGACATTATCCATTCTATTCAACTGCTTCTCCAGATGAACTTCCGTCACTGAGAGATTTACAGTATCACTGCCAGATTTTAAAGTTTTTATATCTTCTTCATGAACACTCATTTCTTTCGAAAATTCTCCTTGGTTTCATTCACATCTTGCACAATTAACCCATGGAATAATATTTAGGACAGGCTAAAGACCTCTCTGTTGACAGTCTTTCATTCTCATTAATTTATTCCTACTGCAGCTCGTGGTCTCGTGGTCGCTTTCTCGCTTCATGGGGTCACGGATTCGATTGCCGCCGTGGTCAGGGATTTTCACCTGCCTAGAGATGACTGGGTGTTTGTGTTCTCATCATTTCATCATCATTCATGAAAGTGGCGAGATTGGACTGAGCAAAGATGGGGAATTTGTACGGGCGCTGATAACCGCACAGTTGAGCAACCCACAAACCAAACATCATCATCAGAATTGCAGTGTTTGTATTCCAGTCAACATTGTCCTAAGCATTATTTAAATTAATTCCAAACATACTCCAAAAATTGGTTCAAATGGCTCTGAGCACTATGTGACATAACATCTGAGGTCATAAGTCCCCTAGAACTTAGAGCTACTGAAACCTAACTAACCTAAGGACATCACACACATCCATGCCTGAGGCAGGATTCGAAACTGCGACCGTAGCGGTCGCTCGGTTCCAGACTGAAGCGCCTAGAACCGCTCGGCCAAAGTAGTCGGATAACATATTCCAACATTTTTCCAGAAACATAGCTGGTTTTCCATGAGTTTGAATTCTAACAGGCTTTCCATTCACTTGTGAACAATTTTTATCGGTATCTTGCAACAATGACTCATTAAATATGTTGTTTGGTAATATTCACACCTGCGACCCTGTGAACCGGAATTTGCTCTCAAATATCCTCTAATATAGCGAGTGCTGTTCAAATTTCCGTTCAAACGTAGAAATCCCGTTTGCATGTCACATGCATTATTAACCCAAGTAAACACCACTACATCGCTACACCACTACACCGCTAAAAAATCCTCAAAAACTGCAATCACTAGTTAACGTCTATGTATGTGGACACAGCTGTTCGACAGTGATAGGACACATCAGGAAACCATACATCTTGGCTCTCCCGTCACCAGCGATGGCATTCACGTTGTCATTGCATTCTGTCGCATCTGTTTTTTTAAGTCAAGGCAGAAGAAATACTTCTGTTACGTTTTGATACTGCTTGATGCTGTGTGTGGCATTACAGCCATAGATGGTGGACGTCCCATACTGTGTCTATACTATACGATCCAGTGCTCTCTCCTCTGTAGGTACAGCCCACATTGTACATATACATACATCACAGTACGTTGATCATGCCCTGTGCGAACTGAAATGCAACATGTGATGAATTCATTTCCTCGACTCCATTCATTCACTGCCATTGGAATCATCATATAATCTAGTGTGCCTTGTGACACTGGTGAGGCATACTGTATCTTCCTTTCACGTTTTCACCTCTTTTTATAGACTTTCATTGGCTGTGTTTGGGCTAAAACTGACGTCTGCTATCTCTCACTAGTCCTATGTGCTGGAGCAATGGGTAGCCATTTGCCTGGAGTCTTAATTACTTATTTGCGGTTCAATGGTCTGCACACCCCCGAAATTTGTGTTCCATTATACAAATCTGTCAGGCAGTTGAAATTCATACAGGCATTATTTTATAAGATGAAAAGAAGACAGCAAATCTGCTTGCTGAGTTATGACATTACTTCCAGTACTTGTAATTTTTACAAGTACTATGTTACAGAGCAACAGGAAGTTGCAGATATGTTTGTTTTATTTCTTATTAGTGAAAACTGTTACAGACAGGAAGCCGAGGGATGAGGTATTTTCTAGCATATTAATCTGACACGGTATGTTTTTTTAGTGTAGAAAGAAACTAAAAATAGTATATACAAATTTGTGATCATTATAATTCAAAACTATACGTCTTTCATTTAGTGCAAACATACAATCTTTTTTAAACTTTTAGTAGAGAAGAGATTAAACTGGAAGTGGACAAAATTGTGCTGTGCAATAATTAGTGGAATTGAGAAATTAATGAGAAATATTTGAATACGTCATTTTACTAGATCTAAGAAAATAATGCAAATCGCGAAAAATTACGCCCATATTTGCATCGACTACACAACTGCAATAACTTTGGGATGAATACTTGATAGTAGTTAAGTGAGGTCAATTTTCCTTAATTAGACTATATTTGCTAGCAAAATCTCTATACATCTAGCACAATCATCTGATTTTGATCTCTATGGCCAATATCAAGCGATCCTACAGAGAGACTAAATAAAAAGAGGAAAAAAGCCTTATCTAACTACATGATTACACTTCATTGTTACGTAGCAGGCGCATGGAACCACTTGTAGACTATTTCTCTAGCTTTCGACGTGGACGTTGGAAAAATTAACATCTAAAGCATTCCATCGAGCTCTCATTTGTCTTAGGTTATCATGATGAGCGTATATCTCTACGGTATGCACGGAGCCCTCCCGGCTAGCCGTGCGGTCTAACGCACTGCTTCCCGAGCGGGAAGGCGTGCCGATCCCCGGCTAGAATCCGCCCTGCGGATTAATGTCGAGGTCCGATGAGACGGCTAGCCTGTGGGTGTTTTTAAGGCGATTTTCCATCTTCCTCGTCGAATGCGGGCTGGGTCTCCTTATTAGGCCTGTTACACTATGCCGGCGATTGCTGCGCAAACACTGTCTCCACGTAGGCATACACAATAATTACTCTACCACGCAAACACTGGGGTTACACTCATCTGGAATGAGACGCTCCCGGGTGAGGGGGGGATCCACTGGGGGCCGAACCGGACAATAACCCTGGTATCGGTGTGGGGCGGCGGTGGGGTGAGTGGACTGTCGTAGCCTGTTGTGAGGTTGTGAACCACTGAGGGCTGCAGCGGGGACGAAGCCTCTCCGTCGTATCTAGGTCCCCAATTCGACACATACATACATATATACGGTATGTACTAGTCAACACAATACTTTGACTTTCGGATGAGAAGGTTGGTGACTGAAATTCCGTGAAAAGACCTCGGCAAAACAAAAATATCTTTGGTTCAATGGTTGCTCCTGTTGTGGCGTAACAAGACAGCCACGCCTCGGGAGTAGCCGGAAGGCACGCGTTTAGCTCACGCAGGCAAGAGATAGGTCTGAAACAGGATACGTAATGAATGCTATAAAGAAAAGTACGTAGCTTCTGGAATATTTAACTTTAATCCATCATTGTGGTACATCGTTCTTGATGATACAAGTGAGACTCTGTAGATACATGCAATGTTTTGCGGTTGGATTCGTGATTTCCTGTCAGTAAGGTCACAGTTTGTAGCAACTGACGGACAGTCATCGAGGCAACAGAACTAATATATGACGTTCCAGAAGCAAGCGTTACAGACCTTCTGTTGTTTATAATCTATATGGACAATTTTTATTCTTATGAATATATTTTAATTGTTTTATTCAGCGTCGTAACAGCGACCAGATGGTTGCTGCCAGCCACCCCGTACTCGAGAAACGTAGATTACTTTTAATAAAATTACAAAAGTTATGTTTCTGTACATTGCTCTCTGCGTTTTGCTATCTTTGATCTTTTTATCCATATCACGTCTATAACACAAACATCAGTGACAATATTTTGTTTGGTCGATCAATTATACCAATTGAAAATGACCACAGAAGTCTAAACCAGGAGATTGTGTGAAACGTGTGGACATTTCTGTAATATTTACAGCCTAATAAAGGAAAAATTACGTCACTTAATAATTTTATTACAAAATTGCCAGTATATTGAAGGAGGAGTGCATAGTAATTGTACACATTCTGTGGGTTTCGTGGAAATTTTGAATAAAATGCTGGACATTTCACTAACATAATATTCCCAACTGCTTTTACGTCTTCAATATACTTGAGAAGATTCTCAATTATCCGTTTCGGGAAGTTACTTTTCTTCTCTAGAGTCGAAATCTGCAGAGTAGTTTTTACTATAAGGCTGATTCTCTTAGCCCGTCTTATGTAGAAAGTAAACAAGTAGGTCTCTAAAAGTCCCAAGGGTTATCTGCTAAGTCGTATTAAAGATAACCACTTCGTACAAATTCCTTCATTAACGGCAATACTTGTGACTGTGTGTTTAAAGGTGTGTTTCGCTATTTTGCTGCAACTGAAAAGAGTATCATTCAATACTGTTTATTTATTTAAAGAGTAAATGTCATCAGAACTAGATTCCACTGCTGAGAAACATGACATAAGGGTTTGAGGATTCAGTGATATATAGAAGTACCTTTTTTTATTTAAAATCCATTTCGTTTTAGTTGCACCTAGTTATTACTGATGGTATTAGATTACTCGTCTTCTAATGCAGGCATTATCTGAAGAGCTTGTAATTTCTGTTATTGATGCTCGTAATAACAGAGGTGATTGCTTTGAACATTTTGTGCAGAAGGGGAAAGTCTAATCCTCTTTACTTTTCTCGTAAAAAGATCACTTCTTTCCATTGATGAACATTTAGCATTACAGAAAGCTGCAGCAGAAGTGCTCAGGATGAGCAGAACACAGCTTCTGTTCCACGATCCAACAATTGCTCCAAGAACTAACAAGGCAATCAAGCAAATAGAAAAAAGAATACGAACAAAATTTTATACTATGACGATATTTTTGGAAGTTGTCACTGTACAGAATGTAGACAAAAATGAGATGGAAGGAGAGTGTCATAGCGTAACATCAACGGTAAGTTTGTTATCGACGGTTCGGTAAAGAGGAAAATAATTGAAGGATGCAGACTGATATTTGACGGAAGAAATTTGTAGAAACCACAGAGAACCTTCATCTTAGTGGTTGCATCGTAATTAAATCTCACTGGCGCGAAACACCAGCAATAAATTTAACCGTAAGAAATTTTCACACAGTAAAATGTAGCACAATCAGCGGGCTGGTAGGCTATGGCTCAACATCACTGTTTCTCGATTGTGATTTTTCGCTGGCTTTGCCTTCGGATCTTTTCTTGTTATTTCGGTCGATGGTTGTCGATGACTAGTTTTGGTGGAGAATGCCCGATACGTAAAATACATGTTATTTTCACTGATCGTCGATGCATTCTCATATGGAAAGCGCAGCGTTTCTCTTAGGTTCAGCATCGGGCCATCGTTTATGATTACCGAAAACTATAAGCGCATCTTTAGTAAACCTAAATATATTAGAATCTTCAGAAAGTAGTAATGTGGATTCTGTATTCATTGTGGTAAAGTTGAAGGTCTAATTGTCAGCCGGAATGTTGCAGCAGTAGGAGTGTTTAATTCTTTAAGGATGCAGAAGAGAAGCTATGTTGAATGATTAACGTGCAGCATGCCCTGTGGTCGATCTGAGAAAGCACAGCGTAGGTAATGTTCTAGAGGCGGTGTGCATGCCGCTTTGTGGGCGCCGCGATAGTGCGTGACGCAGTGTGTATCGTGTTGCCTGTCATCCAGCTGGTCCGTTAATTAACACAGGAGCGAGAGTCATGTCACCCCAGCGTACTTTCTTTATTAATTGGCACGTCACTTTGTCACCTGTAGCCCGTCAGTGTCACCGTCAATCGCAGATCCTGTGAGGTGCCTTACACGGTGCTTGCCAGCACAATGAACCTGTTTCGGCCTCTCTGTGTGGTTATCTGCTAATTCATATCAAAGTAAACCACTTTGGACAAATTCCTTCATTAACGGCAATTCATGCGACTCTGTGTTCAAAGGCGTGTTTTGCTATTTTGCTGCAACTGAACGAAGTGTCATTCAACAATGTTTTTTTTTATTAAGAGTGTAAGTGTCATCAGAACTAGATTCCATTGTCTGAAAAACATGACATAAGGATTTGACGATACAGTGATATATAGAAGTACTTTTCCTTTATTTACAATATGTTTCGTTTTAACCCCGCCTAGTGATAGCTAATAGTATTATATTACTCGTCCGGCACTGTAGGCATTATTTCAAGAGCTTCAAGTTTCTGTTGTTGGTGCTCGTAATAACGGATATGGTTGCTCTGAGTATTTAGTTAGAGTTAACCCACGTTAGCAATACCATTAATGTCAAAAGTTTATGTTACTAATATGGAAAAAATTTATAATGAGGAATGGTAAATAAAAGTGAACTTACCTAGCCATTCAGTATCAATAAGATGAACTGGTTCTCCAAATGAGTTTTAAAAAATTTTGGTTGATGACGTTGGTAAAAGTCAGTATTTTTAACAAGTGGTCAGAAATTCGGGTGAAAGGTAAATTCATACCACAAAACCGCATTTCTCTCTCAACATTTACGATTAAGACAAGGTTATGTAATTGTTTTTTAATAGATCACACTGTCTGATGGAAAAAAGTAAAGCAGCCGGAAGGGGAGGACGAAAAAAATGAATCTTCACGGATTCGGAATGTATGTGGTGTCATTTAAGTGATTACAACATTGAGTCAAATTTACAAAGAAGTTGGCAGTATGAGCCCATTTATGAGTATGACGTTACACACTCTTTGGCTTCGATGCATGCATTGTTTTGGTTGAAGTGGGTGTCATGAAGCCGTTGCATCCTCTCCTGAGGCAGGCGGGCCAGCAACTGTTGTAATTGGTCTTTGATATCCTAGACACTGGCATTGGGACGGAGTAGACGCCCGAGCTGGTCCCATACGTGTACTATCGGGGACAAATCTGAAAATCGTGCTGGCCATAGTAGAACCTTATCATTGCGCGGACAGTTCTCAGAGGTACGTGCCACGAGTAGACAAGCATTGTCGTGTTCAAAATTGACACCAAGTCAACGACGCAACGGAACACTTCAGGACGCAAGATGTCTGAGACGTACCGTTGTGCCAGAAGAGATCCCTCAATCACTATCAGCCGTGTCATGAAATCGTACCCGACGGCTCCACGCATCACGACGTCTCAAGTGTAGCCGCTGTGACTTTCCAAAGCACTGGTGGTTTGGGACTTCTCACCAGAACGCCGCTATACTCGTCGACTACGGCCCATCCGGTCTACTGCAGCACAATGATTGAGCTCTGAACAAAATGCGACACTATTCATTAGTAGTTCGGGCTACCCGGTTACGCCACCACTCCAAATTCAGCCGTGTATGTTGTGATGTTAACGGCAGTCAGTGCATGGGACGACTATTCCCTACTTCGGCTATAGCTAGTGTCCGACCAGTGGTTCAGGATGACACAGAATATTGTATGGAGTTCATTACCTGTTCCTGGATGCCAAATGATGATATTAAGAGGTCACGATGCGCTTGGTGCATAATACAGCTATCCAGTCTCGTCGTGGTCTGACGTGGTACACTAAATCCTTCACGACTAGTAATCGCCCTCACGTCCCATGTAGTCAAACATCGGGCCACTGCTACGTCCAAATGCCTCAAAAATCTGAATACTGCACGATTCGATCAGCCATTCAAATGAAGATCCACATTGAGGCTCCTTTCAAACTCTGCCAGGTCCTGAGAAGGGTGACTCATACGACTACGGGTCATATCCGCAGCCTTCATTCATCATCTGAATTCTGTTCACGTCTCTTATGAACTTTACGAAGACTGGTAACAACACTAAAGACGAACAACAACCATGCACTCTGGTGGGCGTTCTACCTGTCACAGACAACTGCAGTTCTATTCATTTACACTGTTTGTCACTTACTGAGGGTCAGAGACATTGCTGGACAGAAATAACCGCAGGCAAAGTCGGACGACATAAGACACCGTATATACGTAATAGAGATGGAATGGTATTTTCATAATGAAAAGCGGTACGGATTTCACCACATGGGAAGGCAAGATGACAGACATAAGTTCAATTTTAACACAGGTCAGACTACCAACATAACGGCTGATATAGAACTTTAGTAAGGAATATGCCTTCCTCGGGCACTACTGCACATTTTGCACCCGATATTCAAGGTGAATGCGGGACTGTTGAGGAATCCTTGGGAACATTGTCGCATTCTCCTCTCAAGGGAGTTTTCAGTTCTTGCACGGTTCGGGGAGGGGGTGTTCGCTGAAAAACTTGTCTGCCAATAGAATACCTGGCCTGCCCTATAGGGTTTAAGTCCCGGGAGCACGCAGGCCATTCCATACGTTCAGTGTCTTCATCTTCCAGTGCGTCTGATAACTCAACGATCTTGTGTGGGCGGTCATTGTTGTCCATAAACAGTAATAATAGACCTGCTACACGCTTAACAGACGTACATGATCAGAATAATCTTCCTGCAATAAGCGATGCGCTATAACAATACTTCGAACTAAGATATGCAGCGATGTTCCGGCATTGCGCGTAACGTCTGCCCATAACAGAACGCCTTGGCCATATCGATGACGTTGGTGAACATGCTGTGGTATATAACCTGTTCTCCTCTCCCTCCACACTAACTGGTGGCCAGATTCATTTTACACGGTGCTGCAAGACTTGGCGGAGAACATCACTCTGCACCACTGTTGCTAACACCAACCAACATGCTGCCTACACTAACGAAATCTTTTCCGACACTGGCTCGGTTGAAGTGAGATGCATTTTACAGGCTAGCGAGCATACAAATCAACCCGATTTAATCACCGCGAAGTGGTTCCGGCAGAGACACGTGTACTGGTAGAGGTTGCAAGGTCTGCAGCCATCTGCCTAGCAGTGAGATGTCTGTTCCTTCTCGCCACTGGAGCTACGTATCGCAAGTTGGCACTTTTGGACTCACCCATTCCTGTGGATACAGTAGTGACTCTCTGATCGGCTCCGTTGCGCTTCCACGATCGTAAGCACTATAATGATGTGTTGCAGATGCGTTGCCGTCCTACACTAAATGTCACACTATTCGGTCTAACAACAACTTTCATGAAACACGGTACTGCATGAACTGTCGAATCCATACAGAGCGTTCGTGCACAGTATTTACTGCAGTTAATACGTCCCGCTCTCTACATTACCTTTGCTATCATTGATTGGGTGTTCCGTAGCTATTGTCGATTGTTCCTTAGCAAGTGTCAGCTGTTCCTCAGCAACTGTCAGGCAGTATGTTATGACATGTATGCGAAAGAAGTTACACTGATATTCAGTCATATCTTCTGGTTGTTTCATTTTTTTGTAAGGCTGTGTGTGTAAACGATACTGAAGAATCACAAAAGACATCTTATGAACTATGGTTCTGCAGCTCATGAGCCACACAGAGTGTAAAAAGACAATCAAGAGGAACTGAAATCTTCAGTCCTAAAAAGTTCTCGAGTACTTCATATGAGATAGAAGTAAACACTATTCTAATATGAACGTATACTCTATTTAGGTTCAAATTAAACTGATTGAGAAGCTAGTAAATAACTAAATGAGTTACAACGGAAATCACATGTTGCAGAATTACCTCTCTAATTACCATCAAATCAAAAGCGGAGTAGCGATTATTGTATCAAAGTACATAAAATAATACATTAAAATTAAAATAGTTCCCTTTGAGGGGCTGATAAGCAGATCACTAACACAGATCTATAACCGTAATTTATATCTGTTATATGCAACCTGATTCTCCACATTAACATAACATTTTCTTTCACGTGGAGTCACCAATGATCTTTAAGGGAGTGTTTCGATATCGAGCTATTCAAGAAATGGTTTATTTATTCATTTAGTTCAAAATGTTCAAATGTGTGTGAAATCTTATGGGACTTAACTGCTAAGGTCATCAGTCCCTAAGCTTACACACTATGTAACCTAAATGATCCTAAGGACAAACACACACACCCATGCCCTAGGGAGGACCCGAACCTCCGCCGGGACCAGCCGCACAGTCTATGACAGCAGCGCCTCAGGCCGCTCGGCTAATCCTGCGCGGCATTCATTTAGTTATTTGGCATATTTTGTATTCTTATGATCAAAGGGACTTTGTAGGATACTAATACTTTTTACCTGAAAATCACGTTTCAATGAAAGCGTGCATACGTCCACTGTATATGTGTTGTATTCGTCTACCAGAGTTCTCAAGTACGCGTGACGAAAGTGAGATCGAAAAAGCGGTTATGTCAACACTATATCACAGAAATTCGAAGAATGACAATCTGCAGCACAATTACTGTTGCAAAAGTTGGTATAAATGGAGGCAAGTTCAGATGAACGGGCCACTGGATGCTTCTGATAGCAAGCCACCACTGAGGAGTGAAGCTAATGAAGCTATTTCTGATCTGCACGAACATCTGACTGATGACAAATCGATGTTGATTTGTCTTGGAACCTATACGCAGACCAACAATAAATTATTAACGATAGGGTGTGGGTCATGAGTTTCAAATTAATGATAAGCTGAAAAGTTTTAAAGTTATATACACATAAATCGAACTAAGAACTTTAAATACGTATTTTTCTAGACAACGTTTTTTTTCAACTGGTTGACATGATTAAAAAAATACTTTGTAAAAATTAATGCTATTTTTGTTTTGATAAAATTAACAACTGTAACTTCGGGTGTGGACCTAAGAAAATACATTTTTCATAATGCTTTTTATTTATTTACCTTTAGAGGCAACAAAACTGATCGATTTTCAATATCTCCGTTTTCAAATGGCTGACATTTTAAATGCACTTAAACAAATTTGATTTTTGAAATACATGTCATAGAGAATTTAATTTTGATAACGTACGTACGTTTAATTTTGGTTGCATGTACTTCACACTCAATTGCACGAACCGTTTAATTGCGATATCCGCGCATACTTATTTTGACCACCATTATCTGCTGCACAGGCTCATCAATTTACGGACCAAAAATTATGCACGTGGTATTTATGATATATCCTTTTGCTTATTAGTAAAGATTTGTATGAAGTAGTATGTTTTGCAGGAAAAATGTTGAGAATGAGATATAAAGACTAAAAATGGTTCAAATGACTCTGAGAACTATGCGACTTAACATTTGAGGTCATCAGTCCCCTAGAACTTAGAACTACTTAAACCTAACTAACCTAAGAACATCACACACATCCATGCCCGAGGTAGGATTCGAACCTGCGACTGTAGCGGTCGCGCGGTTCCAGACTGAAGCGCCTAGAACCGCTCGGCCACATCGGCCGGCGACATAAAGACTCTAAGACCGGTAAACCCCCTAACAATGAAATGGTTAACTTGAGGAATTTGCACAGGGATCAACTTTGGGTGGCACTGAAGAAGCCTAGGCTCGAAAGATGGGGTCAATTATATGAAATAATGTTAGGATCCCAGTTGAGCATTTAGTGCCTTTTTAGATTACCATAAAGCCCAAAAGATTTCAAATCAGCTCACAAGGGTAAGGGGATGCTGGTACCTGATACATAGTACACAGCACGCTCGTCACGAAGTTATACCTTAACACGTGGAAACTATTTAGGGTAGGAGAGAAAAAGAATCTGTCAAAGCACACCAACGGATACATTCGTACTAACTGTTCACACACAGAGATAAATAAAATTTATAGCGCTATTTACTTACACCAGACTTACATGCATTTCGACAGAGAGTAACTAATTTTATCGGTCCACCGCAAAATTAATATAGTGACTTCCATAGCAACTCCCAAAGAAATATAATAAATATAGTAACACTTGAAATAAAGATAATTTGGCTCACGTTACAGAATCTACATTAAATCACGAAACTTGAGTACACCAACAACTATACGGTTCAACAGTGAACAAGATTTTATTTCAGTAAACACGTGTAAGGAAACACTGCCCTCTGGATAAATACCACGGGAAGGGAGCACATGTACCGAGCAGTTTAGATCAAAACAAGGGATGATTACGTTCCGCTGTAGGCTCATCATGGCCCGGCAAAGCACATGGTCTAACTCCGACAAGAAAACAATACAAAACACTGAACTCACGAAAAATTGTATTGTTAAATGAAATCACACTCACATGGAAGACTACTAAAACGCTACAGCGGAAGAAAAAGAATTACCAGAGCTGAAGGCTGTATACACGTTAGTGCCATCAAGCAGTCCCACACACTGCAAGAAATTACGAAACTCGAGAAAATAAAACGAAAAATAACAACAAATAAAGAATTCTAGCAAGAATATAAAGAAAACACACAACTCATTCACACGTAATGAAAAATTAACTGAATTTAGACATAGATAGACTGTAACACTCTTCCATCGCTTAGCGACCACCCCCGGTAGCTGAGTGGTCAGCGCGAAGGAATGTCAATCCTGAGGGCCCGGGTTCGATTCCCTGCTGGGTCGGAGATTTTCTCCGTTCAAGGACTGAGTGTTGTGTTGTCCTAATCACTATCATTTCATCCCCATCAACGCGCAAGTTGCCGAAGTGGCGTCAAATCGAAAGACTTGCACCTGCTAACAGTCTATCCGACAGGAGGCCCTAGTCACACGACATCATCATCATCGCTTAGCAGAGGTAGATAAAAGGTCAAGCTAAAGAAACGGAATGTTAACAAAATGATACTACCTCCAAACTGAAATGAATAATCCGGCATGAGTTGCAGTACTTACAGCTGAAACAAACGCATTAGAACCTCAAACTAAGACTTACACATCCCAGTTTCTACTACTGACGACCTGTATGAATATCTTTCCTTACCAGACCCCTAGGGTACAATGAGGTTTCACTTTACCAGACCGGGGTCCTCAGATAGTGCCGGAAACAGTTACATAAAATACGCGCCAACTACCTGTGCCAGCCTACTACTCAATAGATGTTGACCTGTTGCCACTAATGTCTCTTCGGTACAGCGCAGCTCTACCCAAACCCTACGCAGACACTCTCTCTCTCTCTCTCTCTCTCTCTCTCTCTCTCTCTCTCACACACACACACACACACACACACACAGGTAGCCGAGACAAGAAGTAGGAAAGGGAATACAGATACATTGCATAAACACGTAATAAACATAGACACAGGAGTACATAATCACTTAATAGACATATAAGAGCATGAAATATAAATTGAAAAATCACAGGCTAAGAGTACTGAAATGCCACTGTCGGGGGTCAAGTAAAGCATTCTGCTGTTCATCTTTCTCACAGTGTCGAAGCATATATGTGCAGAAAATCAGAGATGGAAAGAAATATCGAAAACCGTAGTCAGCTCGGAAAATGAATGTAATGGCTCATGTGGAGACGTTTCACCATACGTTTTCAAGTAATATGTCCTATATATCGTCTTTTGTAATTGTAATAAAATACTTGTTTATACTATATGCGTTTCAATTTATTTTAGAGCATCTTCGGTGGTCACTGAAACAATTTGGTTTGATTGAAAATCTGTTTGTGGCAATCATAAAAGGTTTTCATGTTGTAAATTACAACTATTAAACAGTGCTGAATTAAAATTATTAATTATTGTGTTTTTCTTCTTGCACCATTCCTTGTGTTCTTCCAAACTTACGTGCTTGATTTGCTGGACATTGCGCTGACACTGGGTGTATTCCTGTTTCCACGCTGTGTAGACGTTCTAACACTTCAAGTACTTTGTTTTGTTTTCTGTGGTTGTTAGCTTCTGCTAATCCTCTATGTGTGTTGTATATAGTGGGATGCAAAACTTAAGGACAGTAGTACAGGCATGTACCTCCTGACCCACACTGTTTACATTTGTGACAAGTTCTTACAGTTTGAGGGTTAATTGGATGCCTTTTTGCGGCGAGTTGGTACACATTTGGGCAAGCTAATACACTTCTGGGGTAAGGTGATTCAGTTAGAGGGGCAATTTTATAAATATTTGGGGCAAGCTGACACCCTCTTGGGGCTACTTGTTTTAGTTTGATGAGTAATTTGGAACGCCTGGAGGTAGATTGATACAGTTTACTAGTGCGCACAACATCAAAAAGTTATGTACAGAATTTGCACATTTGTCTCATAATCATGTCTCATATTTATTAACCATAGTAAATTTCATCCCTGTCTTTGTAATGCTTATTTTTATGGCATAAAAACAGCAATGTCTTGATTTCAAAAGTCTAAGCTTGCCTGCACTTGGCACAACTTGCAGGGACAAGTCTGAAATCGTTTAGGCAGTATGATACTGACATCTGCAGATGCACATGGCTGCAGTTACCAAATAGGTATAAAAAGTGAAGATATTTGCAATTTGTTGTGAATATAACATGACAAACTATAGAAAGAAGACAAATAGAGGCAAAAAACCGAAGGAAACATATGGGACGCAGCAAAAGTAGTGATAGCTGGTTCTTCACTTAGAAAAACAGTTATCAAATATGATATGCATTTCCTGACAATTCAGTAGTTCTGTTGAAAACTGAAAACTCTTTCTGCTGGTGATAATATTTTATGTAAAGTAAATAAATGAATAGTTTAACCTTCAATCATTCAAAAGAAACTCAGTGAATCAATAAGCTAAGTACAATATGCATAGAGTCTCTTACCATCACTCAATGGGAGCATATTGCACTCAATTGCAGAACTTAATCTGGCTGTACCTACCGTATTTTACGGATTTTAAGACGTACGTTTTTCTTAGAACAGTTGCCTCTAAAATTCAGATGCGTCTTATACTCAAAATTGATACAGAATGCCCAGTGTGTGACTTAAAATTCCCGCCGATCTTAAAAATGGCCATTATTCGATGCCATGGGAAATCTCCAGCTCCTGGCAACATCGGATTCATCTGGCAGCAGCAGAGCACGGATGCAACGAACATGAGTTTTGGAGTTTCACAAGTTTGTTAATACTGTGTTCCTCTCGCCCCGCTATCACAAACCCAGAACACTGTGTAGCCTTTGATGCGTCACTACAGTCTACGGTGTCAGTGAATTAGAATTGAAAGTGATTTGCGTTATTGGTAACAGTGCAACATTTTTGTTAGTAGCTAATTTCGTAATGGATAAAAAAATAAAAGGTATTTATATGACGCGAGCCATAAATTGAGGCGCATTTGCCACGGTTCGCGCGGCTTCCCCCGTCGGAGGTTCGAGTTCTCCCTCGGGCATGGGTGTGTGTGTTGTCCTCAGCGTAAGTTAGTTTAAGTTAGACTAAGTAGTGTGTAAGCCTAGGGACCAATGTCCTCAGCTGTTTAGTCCCACAGGAACTTACCACAGATTTCCTAATTTTCCAATAAATTGAAAGTAACTGATTATGCAGAAGCACTTGGAAACAGCGCAGTTGAGCGACATTGACCAAAACAGTTCGGTTTTATAAACAAATATTTTTTCAGTCTGGCTTTACAGACTAATAATAAAAATGATAAAAATATTATGTAAAAAATTTCTTAAAAATTAAGGTGCACCTCATAGATCGCTGCCTCTTATAGTCCTTAAAATACGGTAATGTTGGATACAGAAAACCTTACAGGGTTTTTCCAAGAGGATGAGTAGTAGCGATCATTTCAACTTCCCGTCAGTGAATAAAAATGTAAAATAAAAATTTTGGATAATCTATATCTACATGGCTAATCTGCAAATCACACTTAAGTGCCTGGGATAGGGTTCATCGAACCACCTTAACACTAATTCTCTATTATTCCACTCTCAAACAGCACGTGGAAGAAACGACCACCTATATGTTCCTATGCGACGTCTGATTTTCCTTGCTTTATTATGAGAATCACTTCTCCCTATGTAGATCGGAGCCAGAAAGATATTTCCGCATTCCGATGAGAAAGGTGGTGATGGAAATTTCGTGATTCGATCCCACCGCTACGAAAAACGCCTTTAGTTATTTCCACCCCAAATACTGTATCATGTCCGTGACACTCCTCCTCTGTTCTCGATAATACAAAACGAGTTGACCTTCTTTGAACCTTTTGATGAACTCCGTTAATCCTATCCGGTAAGGATCACTCTGTGCGGTAATACTCCAAAAGAAGACGCACATGCGTAGTGCAGCCGATTACTTTAGTAGATCTGTTGCATCTTCTAAGTGTTCTGCCAATAAAACGTAGGCTTTGGTTCGCCTTCCCCACAACATTTTCTGTGCGTTATTTCCAGTGTAAGTTGTTCTTAACAGTAATTCCTAGGTATTTAGTTGAATATACAGCCTTTATAATCGGTGGCTGTATCGTGTAATCGAAGTTTAAAGGATTTATTATAGCACTTATGTGGATGACCTCACACATTTCATTAGTTAGGGTCAATTACCAATTCTTGCAGCATACAGATATCTTACTGAAATCGTTTTGCAATTAGTTTTGATCATCTGATGACTTTAATAGACGATAAACAACAGCATCATCGGCATACAACCTAATATGGTTGCTCAAAGTGTCTCTTAAATTGTTTGTATAAACAAGGAACAGTAGAGAACCTATAACACTATCTTGGGTAACGACAGAAATCATTTCAGTTTCACTCGATGACTTTCCGTCAGTTACTACGGACTGTGGCCTCTCTGAAAGAAAATCTCGAATCCAGTCGCATAACTAGGCGATATTCCATAAGCACTCAATTTGATTACAGGCCACTTCTGAGGTACGGTGTCAAAGGCCTTCTGGAAATCTAGACATACGGAATCAATTTGAACTCACTTGTCGATTGCGCTCATCACTTCGTGTGTGTAAAGTGCCAATTATGTTTCGCAAGAAAGACATTTTCTAAATCCCTGTTGACCGTGTGTCATTAGACTAATTTAGTAGATTACTTTCATTGTCTTTCTTGAATATTGGTGCGACCTGTAAAGTTTTCCAGTCTTTCGTGGAGCGAGCGGTTGTATATGATTGTTATGTATGGAGGTATTGCATCAGCACACTCTAAAAGGAAGCTGGTTGGTTTGCAGTCTGGAAAGGAAGACTTGCTTTTGTTAAGTGCTTTAAGTTGCTTCACTACTACGGGGATATCGACTTCTAAGTTACTCATATTGGCAACTTTTCTTGATTCTAATTCTGGAATATTTACTTAGTCTTCTTCGGTGATGGAATTTCGGTAGGCTGCGGTTAGCAACTCCGCTTTCGCAGCACTGTCATCGCCAGTATTTTCGTTGCTATCGCGCAGAGAAGGCACTGACTGTCTTGCCGCTAGCATACCTTACACACGACTAGAATCTCTTTGGATTTTCTGCCCGGTTTCGAAACAAAGCTTTTTTTATGGAAACTATTATACGCATGTCGCATTGAAGTCCACACTAAATTTCGAGCTTGTGTAAAAGATCGCCAATCTTGGAGTTTCGCATCCGTTTAAACTTTGTATGCTTTTTCCGTTGTTCCTCCAACAATGTTCTGACCTGTACTGTGTACCATGGGATCAGCACCGTCTTTTGTTGATTTATTTGACGCAGATCTCTCAATTGGGTTAGGGGTGGGTTGTTTGGGGGAGGAGACCAGACAGCGAGGTCTTTGGTCTCATCGGATTAGGGAAGGACGGAGAACGAAGTCAGCCGTGCACTTTCAAAGAAACCATCCCGGCATTTGCCTGGAGCGACTTAGGGAAATCACGGAAAACCTAAATCAGGATGGCCGGATGTGGGATTGAACCACCGTACTCCCGAATGCGAGTACTGTGTGCTAGCCACTGCGTCACCTCACTCGGTATCTCTCAATTGCTGTAGATACTGTTTCTCTGTATTCAAGTCACTGCTGGTCTACAGTTATATTGTCAATATGGAAGGAATCGAGATTATCTCTCAGGAAGTCGTCAAACGAATTTTTATCTGCATTTTCAATAAATATATTTTTCATTTATTTTTGGTGGACTTAGGAGCTACGGTACACAGTCTCGCTTAAACAACTCTGTGTTCACTAATTCCTATGTGTTTTCACAACCGTTTGCTATTCGACTGGTCTCATGAACTAACTCCTCGAAATAATTTTCAGAGAATTTGTTTTTTACGGTATCGGATGATGTTTCACGTGTACCTCTTAATTTAAACACGTATTATCGCCAACATATCGAGGGTAAATTGAAGTCACCACCAACTCCAATTGTATGAGTTTGAAATTAGACTCAGGTTTCCATAGAATCTTCCACCAAATGTATCATCTGAGGTGGGAGGGTAATAAAAGGATCCATGTATTATTTTATTCCGGTTTCCAAGAATGAGCTCTACCAATACTAACTCGTAGGAACTATCTACTTCAACCTCGCTACGGGATGAAGTACCTCCAACACCAACAAACACGCCGGCGCCGACTGTATTTAGCCTCTCCACCATTAGGTCCTTTGCATAAATTTGGGCTGAACTTATCTCCGGCCTTAACCAGCTTTCAATGCCTATAACGCTTTCTATTGGTGCTTGGCACTTTGGTACTTTCCCAACACTGCTACGACAATTTACAACTGTTATACCGATGGTTCCTAGATCTACGTACTTTCTGTGTTCGACCTGCACCGTTTGAGACTAAAGCCATTTTTGTGTTTCCCCGAGATCCTCTAATGTAAAAAACCGCTTTGTCAGTGATACACAGCCCAGGCTACCCGTGGAGCGGCCTCCTGCGTATAATGGACTCCTGAACAATTTAGCGGAACCCAAAACCCCACCACCCTGTGGCGCAAGTCTAGGAATCTGCAGCTTTCACGCTCGCAGAACTGTCTGACCCTCTGCTTTAGCCCTTCCACTTGGTTCTCTACCAGAGTTCTGCAATCGGTCTTGTCGATTATGCTGCAGATGGTGAAGCCTCCTTTCATCTCACAAGTACGACTGGCAGCCTTTACCACTTCAGATATTCGGACCAAACCAGACAGAATATTTTCCGATCCGAACTGCCACACATCATTGGTACCGACGCTAGCCACCACCTGCATGTAGTTGGTTGCACCCTGTACTGTTCATGGCTTCCGGAAGGACCCATTCCACCTCTGGAATGACTCCACCCTGTATGCACACGGACTGCACACACGCTTTCTTCTCTTCCTAGGCAGCCATGTCCCTAAGGATCTCGATAACACTCCAAACACTGGATCTCTCAACTACCAATGATCCCACCCTCTGTGACTGCCCAGACGTTGCAGGCTATTACTATTACTAAACATAGATGTTAATGACATACATTATTATCCTTTTCAGACCATAAGCAATCTGTGGCTAAAAAGTTTTCTCAGGTTTTCACAGAGGAGAGGAAGCTGTGGTTAAAGAAGAACCATGCATCTCAATCTGTGTCTCAGAGATTGAGACAACTTCTTCGAAAGAAGACAGGCAGAGATTTTACAAACGTCATAGTTATGAAAGCAGAAAAAGAAGAAGAAGAAGAAGAAGAATATGATTGTGATGAAGGTGAAGAAGAGGCAGAGGGTCAACTGTCAGCCCCCTTTTTTTGTTGAACCAACAGGAAAAACAAGTGATACTCAATATGGCATTAGATTTGAACCAACAGCAATGGTGTTGGTGATTGGTGATTCACTGGAAGATGTCAATTCAGGTGATTTAATAACTGACAATGAAAGATGCGTGGGAGTGATAGCTTTATAGAGTCTATTGCTTGAAATTAAACCTACTGAAAAGAGTTACTCAACACAAGTTCGTCAACATTATGGTAAAATTCTCAAGGCTACCAATTTTCATTAGCAAAGCTATGTCACTTACAGACAAGTAAATTCCAACTGAGGCTATAAACATACACATGTCATTAAGGCTGCATTAGATAAAGTTGGTGGATCATTATTGGGTGCTGACGATGACATAAATATCAGCGTGGAAGACAGCAGTTCTGGCTGCGCAGGGTGTGCAGAATACTGTGGCCGATAGATGCGCAGTCGGCGGGGCAAGCTTGGGGAGAGTGGTAGTGGTGGAGGCTACAGGCAGGTGGTGCAGGGGAAATGCCGAGTGATGGAGGGGAAGTGCCATTCTTAACTGAAGCCTACATTCACATTTTTTGTAAACATTAAGTGAGGCTCCTCTATACTCACACTTGCATGTTGACCATTCAAAAATAACTATCACCTCTGCTTTGATTAGTATCTGAAAAGAACTACACTGAAAATGCAGCGATTTATTTTCGCTTGGCTTGTTACCCATTTGTAACTTTCAGAGAAGCACCATGAGTGGCGAATTTTTAGTAAAACCTACACATTTCTCTTGTTGCCATGATAAAATTTGCTCCTCTTTCCACAACATTGCGGAATTTACACAGTGTCACCTCTCTAACACATTGTGTAGACATAATTGTAAGAGAATTCTGAAAGAGTGGTTTCTTATGACGGGAAAGTAAGGTCAGTATCTTATTTAAAATGCACATCCTCGGTACAAAATAAAAGTGTAATGTCTTCATTGATGTTGCTCTAAAACCTAAAGCATTTCTCATCTCACCAGCTATCGATGGCCCCCAGAAGATTACATTCTTTCATTAAAAAAGTCTGTAGTTAGGGAAATAACATGATAGGTAACGAAGTTTTGCATACTAACAATGTGATAAAATACTCTCCTCTTTGTGTGCTGTCGTTTGCCAAAATTTCATTTCGATATATGAAACCGCTTATGAAACGTTAGGAATGTTATGGATATTTCCAAATGAGTGTGCTAAATGGTTCAAATGGTTCAAATGGCTCTGAGCACTATGGGACTCAACATCTTAGGTCATAAGTCCCCTAGAACTTAGAACTACTTAAACCTAACTAACCTAAGGACATCACACACACCCATGCCCGAGGCAGGATTCGAACCTGCGACCGTAGCAGTCCCGCGGTTCCGGACTGCAGCGCCAGAACCGCTAGACCACCGCGGCCGGCGAGTGTGCTACATCACATCAATTTTCTCGGGACTGTTGTCAGATAGAGACCTCCGCTCAAGTCTAATGAGAAATTTCGTATGCAGCAACATAGTACATATTTTGCACCAAACGCAAAATCAAAGCCGCCCTCATTTTTCATTGCGAACCTCCTCGAATTTCGCAGTGTGTTACTTCCATGTAAATATCAAAATATCTTTGAACAATAACGAAATTATGGGCACATCATCATGAACCTGACATATTAAGTTACAAGTAAAAACTTTTTTTTTTTTTTTTTTTTTTTTTTTTTTTTTACGGAATAGTTTCTGTAAAATTGTTTCAGGTAGATTGCAGGGCGTGCACCTCGATTCTGTTATCTCCGACAAACCAAAATGTGGCAAACACTTGTCTACCTCCCCTGATGAACAAAAGAATGAACTCGCACAGTGCTTTGGACTAAAACCGGTCACCGCGCATCAGCCACATTATCCTTCACGGACTATACCTAAAAAATCCAGCCAGGTTTTGCTAGAGTATAAAAGGAAGATGCAATTCAATTACTATACACTTCAACCGGCTTCTCAGACAGCCATGCCGAAAGAAGGAAGATAAAAACGTTAAAACAGATGTACTTATGAAAGCAGTAGGTGGGGAAGAAGAAGAGGGTGCTTCCGACAAGGAATATTACGATGGAGAAGAAAAGGAAGATCACATTCACGATTTTAATAAGGTCTCCAACAAATAGTCTACCGATATGAACCCAAAGAAACTGGCAGAGATATTAGTATCCTTGATGGCTTCGAAAGTCGTGACAATAATTTGCATGATAATGAAATACTATCTATTGAAGACGAACTTATGAAGCATCTATTACCGTCTGAAATTGGAGGAGAAAGTAAAGTGAAGTTGTATGTGAGAATATTAAGTCATACCTAGACTAGGCAGGACGATAAGGATACCATTTAACTCATCCACCTTCCTTTCCCTCATGCACTGTGTGTCCGAATCCTGTTTTAGAGATTATTTGTCGAAATAAATTCAATGTCAGTGATCAGTTTTCACATATATCATGGATTATTTATACATATTCTTGTAATTTGTTAACTGAGAAAAATAAAGTTCTATTGCTGAAGGAATGTAATTAGTTGTTTTAATAGTAACAGATTTAGGTATAAAGCACTTCTGTAAGTGTGAAGACTGGTGCTTAACCTAAAGCTCTTATTATTGGTGCCAATAAGTGAGCATTGAGTATTTTAATTACTAATACAGACAATTTTGATGGCGAAATATTTAATTTAAAGATTCTGTGTGCTTTTAACGTGTAAGAAATCTTACATATAGCTCAGTCATCTTTTGTTCGGGTTATCACAGAGATCTTGTATATATTACGATAAATGTGCAAGCTGTGTGCATTTTAATAAGTAATACAGAAAATTGAGAAACTGAATTATTTATTTTGAAGCTTCACTGTGCTTGCAAAGTGAGAGATGTCCCTCATATGATTCCATGAACGATAAACAGTTTTATTTATTTTCGAGGTATGTACTCTGACATTGTCCTTGGAGATGTCGTATCTCTTACTGTTAATGTTTTAGTTTGGCTGCCATGAGTTTGTGAATAAACAATCAATTTCGTTCTGTAGTTTAAGTGATAAATCGTAATAAAACACCTTATTCCTTCCTATATTCGTAAACCTCATTTCTTCCTTTGCTAAAGAGAAAAAAAGCCCTTTGTTGTGCATGTGTGTGGGGGCTGGCACTTTTGTTGGACTTTCATCTATTTCACCGTAATTTTTTGACGAATCATTGTCTTGCATGCAGCAGTATTTTGTCTCAGTACTTGTTTTAATACTTGTCATTGATTGCAGCTATTTTATGGCATTTACTTCCCTCATCTCTTTACCAGGTTATTAAAGAAATGTTAGATGATGACAGTACATATATAATCAGACTGAATAAAGTTTACGTGCTTAGAGACTGTTTGAAATTGCACAATACGTTGTCTGACTTATTTTCCAATATTGTGGCATTTTTGACACACATCATACATCAGGTAAAATAATTAATTGTAACTTTACAACCATTCTTTGTACTTAGCCCCATCTTTATTCCAATCATTTGCAATAATTGCTACCTATTTTTTTCTCTCTCTCTCCTCCACTGTCAAACACTTGAGAGTTCACAATCATGATGGATATGAGCAGAAAGTAATCTGATGTAACATTATGATAATCATCATGAACATCGCACTTTTCACCATATTGAATACACTTCCTGCAGTTATATATTGTTTCAAATTACACATTACATTTTCTGACAATTTCAGAATGTTGTATGATGTGGAAAATAATTAATTTTAGCCTCTATTGTGTTTTGAAAAAAGTACATTCCATAGATCGAAGTTCGAAATATTTTATCCATACAGAAACCTGTTGGTGATAGTGAGAACTACTCATGGTACAGAGGCCAAACTTGTGTTGCTTTTAAACAGTAGAGTGGTCTGTTAGTGACAGAGAGAAACTGGGATGTCAAAAAGCAGTGTATTATGTTTCACTTTTTCAGAGTGTACAGAATATAATTTATGTTACAAATTGTGCTTGACAACTACATTTACTAATTTGTTAGTTATATTTTTAAACAAATGTTGGTTTTTAATTACTTTTGGAGAATATGCTATATAATTGTTCCAATATTTCATAGCAAATTGTGTATCGCTTCAAATGAAATTTTACTGGTGTGAATGGTGAGTCAGTCTGCAAACGATGTTTTGGGAGGCAGTAATGGAAACATGGTTGACAACACTTTCGGTAATTTAGGTAATTATATATTTTGGCGTATTTTTAGAAAAAAATTGGATTGCTGTTTAGTACTACCCTTATGGCGTTACACCGTAATAGTTATGTTAGGCTCTGACTGTAGGAGAGGAGAGAGGGAGAGAGAGAGAAAGGGAGGGAGAGAGAGAGAGAGAGAGAGAGAGAGAGAGAGAGAGAGAGAGGTGACACCTGTTTCTAACAAATAGTTCATGTTGTCAGATACTTTTGAGCACAGCCCAGATGGAGCTACGCTGTGATTAGCTTTTGTATTTTAATACTAGGCTCTGATCTGAGAAAAGGAGAGGGAGGTATAACACTATGCAAAGTGTGTATGCAATTTTTTACATGTACAGTGCGTCTCTCTGACCTTGCAGTCATTTTAATATTACGTCAGATATACAAACAAGTTTTCGTAAAATAACGTAATGGCACACCAGTTACACGGCAGAGGTAAATGTCTTTCAGAAACACTTAATATCTTTGGCTTTAATGTGAGTATTATCTAATTTTTACTGCATATTTGGCGCTACTTTAAATACTCTACTCTGATTGCTTGGAGACAGGGTGGTGTACTTCGGAAAAAATTAATTTTACACAATATTCACACGTAATTTAAATACTATACTGAGCCTGGTTGGGAAAATTAGACTGTTAGCGCTATTTTGGAGTTTTAATTGCTTCTTTTATATTTAATACTGCACTATGATTGTCTGGAGAGAAGGAGGTGAGCATGGCTGGCCATTCATAAGAATGATGATGTTACTGATAGCAGTGATAAGGATGATGGCATCACTAACTCATATCACTGATGAAGACACTGACAAAGATGATGACGTCACTAGGTCAATGACCTACGGTACATTACATCACAAATGTAAACAAAAGCAAAAAAGTAAACACTATGTCAATGACCTAGGTCACATGTCTTCACAAATGTAAACAAAGTGATCATATAGCACATATCTATACTACTAAGGACAAAAGTAATTTTCGCATGATATCTCTCTGCATAGAAACATAACGCAATGAAAGCTATACCATACATAGAAAGAACTGTTACAGTATATTACAGATGGAAGCTGAAAGACATATGTCATCGGACAAACAGAAACGACACTTTTATTCAAAGGCAATAAGTACACTGAAGTCAAAGCAATTCATGGCGGTCTCCTGTACATCACTGAATGCAGGACATGTTTCTTAACAGGATGTGTGATCACAACGAACAGCAATGCATTCTCCGCCACATGCTGACATGCTGGCCACGAGACTGGAAGGGAATTCTTGCGTAAGGCATTCCATTCTTTCACCAACGTGGTTGACAGCTGCTGGATGGTCGTTAACGCACCTGGACTTGCTGCAATACGTCTCCCCAACGTATCCCACACATGCTTAATGGCATTTAAGTAGGGGGAATTGGCAGACCTGTCCATTCGCCAAATGTCATCTCGTTGCAAGAGGTCCCTACCCACGCTCTTCGATGGGGTCGCTCATTCCCATCCAAAAAACTGAAGTCAGGGCCGAATCCATCCTTGAAAAAACTCACATCGGGAAGGTGTTCAGCGTCAAAATAGCTTTGACTATTACCTTTTACTTCTGTAAAATTCTACTGGTCAATGTGTCCATTCAACGTTATGCCTCCAAATACCATACTTCCTGGACCACCAAAACGATCAATTTTAACTATGCTGGATGTATCCTCATATGGCGAGAGGTGGGAACACGTAATGCACGCAGTAACATCGTTGAATACGATCGTTTTTGTCGTAGCGGCCCCTTATCAGTTAGAGGGCCCGGGGAACAAACAAGCAACGTGGGCTGCCGAGCTCCCTTCATCAGCTCGCCAGTGGATGGAAACATCAACAGACTTTCCGCATAAACACGGCACTACTTCGTGAAAAACCATGTGACAGAGATCCACTAATTGGAACTAATCTGACTATATGCAACATTGCTGAATCAGTGTTATAAACACACCAGCAGAGTCAGACAAGCAGTGTGTACCTACAGCTAGGACGGCTCTGGCCAATACCCATGCCGGCTCTGGCGTATTATACAATCGTCATAGCCTTCAATAGAAAGTTGTATCTTGTTGGGTGCAACGCCACTTTGTAATTGTGTGGCGCAGTATTTCGGTTATTATTTCTTTTCGTTGTCTTGTACTCTTATCTGCCTTTTGCCACCACAGAAATTGTTGGGTTTCTTGTTGTTCTGGCATTTGGGAATTAGTGCACGCCAAAAGGGCGTTTTAGTTAAATAATGTGTGTTCAAACTTGGTCGTTACTTCTTTCCTGCCGACCGCAAGACACTACGGTTTTTTTTACTAACAAAAACAGTCTTGATGACGATTTATTTATCAAGGTGACCAGTTTCGACCACTACTGTGGTCATCTTCAGACCTACAAGATGTATACAAAGCTTTAATTACAGGGCTACATACATTAAAGAAAATACATAAAGTTATAAAGCTATAAAACGATGAATTACCATAGAGTAGGAACCTCTTTCTGTTGGAGAAGCACTACTGGAGAAACCAGTGCACGTCTTACTATATATAATGGAGGCTCCACCCACTTCTGACTGCATGATGTCATTATTAACCAATGAGTTATAAGTCGAATTACAATTTAAAATTTCTTAGTTAAAAGAACATTGTCAAGAATTAAAAATAAATACGCACTAACCTTACATTATTAAACAGCTATTGTCAATTAAGAAGCGTTAAAAATATTTAAATATGTAGGAAAAATGAACTTCGGTTTGGCAGTACATGGGTTGCCATCTCAAGTCCTATTAGCGAACCATTTGGAACCACTGGTTGCCATGGTGAAGTTGGACGCCGTTGCAAAGATGAGGCAGCAGGCTTCTTTCCACTGAAGATGTTATAAAGTCGATAGTCGAACTAGTGGTTGCCATGGTGAGGACAAACGCCAGTGCAAAGATGTGGCAGTAGGCTGCTTTCCAACGAAGTTGTTGCGAAAGTGGAATGGCGAGAACTGTCGCGTCAGACGATGTGTTATTGAGCAGCAGCATGTCTTTATTGAAACGATTTTCAATGAGTAAGCTGCAATAATCTGTAGCTGACATGTATACTACATGCTGCACCGTTCTGTATTGTACTGGACTGTACGGTAGTATTTCTTTCTGTCTATGGTTCATGTTTCATCGAGCTATGTTACTTGGAATGACACATTTTGCGAAAGTTACTTTCGTCGTTAACTTTAGCACACCAGTATGTACACAGTCCAGTCACATTAATGTGACCTGCTACCAGAAGTCTGAAAAACCACATTCTGCAGCATGAACCACTGCGAGACGTGCAAGAAGTGAGTCATTGAGGCACTGGAGGGCATCGACAGGACGTGGAGCCATTCTGACTCCAGTGCCATGGACAGTAGCCATAAGTTTCTCGTATGATGATCTCTGGAACGAACAGTAAGGTCAAGGTGGCCCCACAGATTATCGATTGGGGAGTTGTCGGGGAGTTTGGGGATAGGGAAATACAGTAAACGCATTCCGCTGCTTTTCAGACCACGCACGTACACTGGGAGCTGTGTGATAAGTCGTATTGTGCTGCTGGTGGATGCCATCGTGCCGAGGCAAACAAACAGCATGTAGGGATGGACATGGTCCCCAAGAATAGATATATGCATGTCTTGATCCATTGTGTTTCTCAGAATAACCCAAGGAATGCCATGAAAACATTCTCCAGTCCGCAACACTTCCTCCTCCGCCCTGCACCCTTCCGACGAGTGTTTCAGCATAACAGTGTTGCATGTAAAACCATACACAAGGACTGCAACAAAGTGTATATTGGTCAGACATGCAGGTCTTTGGCAATTCGACTGATTGAACAGGCCCATATCATTAACGTCGATATGCAGAAGGATTTTGAAACAAATATTGTGTTGGAACATTATGAATTACCTCGAAGAAAACTGTCTATCGATACACAGTCAACATGGGTTTAGAAAACATTGTTCTTGTGAAACACAGCTAGCTCTTGATTCGCATGAAGTGTTGAGTGCTATTGACAAGGGATTTCAGATCGATTCAGTATTTCTGGATTTCCGGAAGGCTTTTGACACTGTAAGCCAACGGCCTTTCCGCAGTGGTAACATCGGTTTCCGTCAGATCACCGAAGTTTAGCGTTGTCGGGCTGGGCTAGCACTTTGATGGGTGACCATTCAGTCTGCCGAGTGCAAGCGGCGTGCACTCAGCCCTTGTGAGGCAAACTGAGGAGCTACTTGATTGAGAAGTAGCGGCTCCGGTCTCGGAAACTGACATACGGCCGGGAGAGCGATGTGCTGACCACGCGAACCTCCATAACCGCATCGAGTGAGGCCTGTGGGCTGAGGATGACATGGCAGTCGGTCGGTGCCGTTGAGCCTTCCTGGCCTGTTCGGGAGGAGGTTTTTTTGACACTGTACCAAACAAGCGGCTTGTAGTGAAATTGTGTGCTTATGAAATATCGTCTCAGTTACGTCGCTGGATTTGTGATTTCCTGACAGAGAGGTCACAGTTTGTAGTAATAGACGGAAAGTCATCGAGGAAAACAGGCATTCCCCAAGGTAGCGTTATAGGTCCTTTGCTGTTCCTTTTCTATATAAATGATTAGGGAGGCAATATGAGGAGCCGTCTTACGTTGTTTGCAGATAACGCTGTCTTTTGGCAACTAATAAAGTCATGAGAATATCAAAACAAATTGCAAATCGATTTACAAAAGATATCTGAATGAAGTGAAAATTGGCAGTTCACCCTAAATAACGAAAAGCGTGAGGTCATCCACATGAGCGCTAAAAGGAATTCGTTAAACTTCGGTTACACGATAAATCAGTCAAATCCAAAGGCCGTAAATTCTACTAAATACCTAGGAATGATATTATGAACAACTTAAATTGGAAGGAACACATAGAAAATGTTGTGGGGAAGGCTAACCAAAGACTGCGTTTTATTGGCAGAAAATGTAACACATCTACTAAGAAGACTGCCTACACTACTCTTGTCTGTCCACTTTTAGAATATTGCTGCGCGGTGTGGGTTCCTTACCAGATAGGATTGACGGAGTACATCGAAAAAGTTCAAAGAAGGGCAGCAAGTTTTTTTTCGTGAAATATGGGGGAGAGTGTCACTGAAATGATACAGGATTTGGGCTGGACATCATTAAAAGAAAGCCGTTTTTCGTTGCGACGGAATCTTTTCACGAAATTCCAATCACCAACTTTCTCCTCTTAATGCGAAAATAGTTTGTTAACACCGAGCTATATAGCGAGAAACGATCACCATGCTCAAATAAGGGAAATCAGAGCTCGTACGGAAAGATATAGGAATTCGTTCTTTCCACTCGCTATACGAGATTGGAATAATAGAGAATTGTGAAGGTGGTTCGATGAACCCTCTGTCAGGTACGTAAATGTGATTTGCAGAGTATCCATGTAGATGTAGATGAACGCAGCTGGAGATTACGTAAGGCAGACTCCACCTTTGCCGGACATGTGCTAAAGGAAGGACACATATATCATGTCCACAGAGAAATGCTACATGTAGACGGTAAAGGAAGAAAACGTAGCCTGTTACAAGCGCTTGAGGTAAACAAACATTTAGGTCAAAATCACCACTTTTAAGCTTCACATGTGCAGTCAACCAGCCGCATACACACAGACTGTCGCAATAACCACATACTGTTACAAAAACTTATACAACAATAAAATTTCATATTCCTTGCCTTGCTCACCTCACAGATTTCGGGTTCATAACATTATAATTTGTAGTACTGAAAAACTGTGTATTTTAATCGTGTTGTGTGTAAAGCCAGCCACTGCATAAATTCTAATTTACAATGTAAAATATATTTGTTGAGCATCAAAAATAACTAATGTTCAGTTGCCAATGTCACGACCTCACAGGTAATAGCATCATAAGCATACAACCTGGACTACTGTAACATTGATTAGTTTAATTATTTATTGTTTAATATTGTTCCCTGCATAAAGTATAATTTATAATATGGTATCTGCACAACATAAACAACGAGTAGTCAGCTGAACATTTTTTCAACCAATGTCACGACCTCACAAACTTTAGCTTTACAACCATATAATCTGTAATACTGTAATATTGTGAAATTTATAAATTTATTGTGTTTAATATCGTCCATTGCGTAAAGCGTAAGGTACAATGTGAAAAAACGTGTTTGATGCACAGAGTTCTGTACAGGTGGATTCTGTTTTTGTTTATTATGTTTGGTTACCTGAGAACTAATGTCCCTTGCAGACTATTATCAGATGTTTCCTGAACACAGCACAATAAACAGAAAACTGTTTAGAAACGAACAAAAATCTGTAGAACAAAAACAGTTTATTTGTTATTCAACTTTCGATGCGGAATTGTTCTACAAGAAAGTAACGAAGAGCTTTTAAATAAAATACTGAAGCAAGTGATCGAGTTTTTACTCCACAAATTCTGCTCGTGTCAACCACTTGTCATTGCATTTCATCTGATACAGTTCATGGAAAACATCCGTTACATGTTGACAATTCATAAATTAGAGGAGCAGACACTGTCACTGAAGGTCTATATCTAATTGTTAAACTTTTTTCTTTCTAGCACAGGATTTAAGCGTCGACTGCCGGTTTCAGAGATGTAAACAATTTTCTCTTTAACATCCCTGCTGATTCTGCCCTAAGTCTGCTTTTTTAGACAGTTTGAAACTATGTTCGTTCTATTTAGCATAGTTTCAGTTGATATTCTGCTTCAAATAAGATAATTTTACTTACAGGCACGCAAATAACTACACTCCTGGAAATAGAAAAAAGAACACATTGACACCGGTGTGTCAGACCCACCATACTTGCTCCGGACACTGCGAGAGGGCTGTACAAGCAATGATCACACGCACGGCACAGCGGACACACCAGGAACCGCGGTGTTGGCCGTCGAATGGCGCTGGCTGCGCAGCATTTGTGCACCGCCGCCGTCAGTGTCAGCCAGTTTGCCGTGGCATACGGAGCTCCATCGCAGTCTTTAACACTGGTAGCACGCCGCGACAGCGTGGACGTGAGCCGTATGTGCAGTTGACGGACTTTGAGCGAGGGCGTATAGTGGGCATGCAGGAGGCCGGGTGGACGTACCGCCGAATTGCTCAACACGTGGGGCGTGAGGTCTCCACAGTACATCGATGTTGTCGCCAGTGGTCGGCGGACGGTGCACGTGCCCGTCGACCTGGGACCGGACCGCAGCGACGCACGGATGCACGCCAAGACCGTAGGATCCTACGGAGTGCCGTAGGGGACCGCACCGCCACTTCCCAGCAAATTAGGGACACTGTTGCTCCTGGGGTATCGGCGAGGACCATTCGCAACCGCCTCCATGAAGCTGGGCTACGGTCCCGCACACCGTTAGGCCGTCTTCCGCTCACGCCCCAACATCGTGCAGCCCGCCTCCAGTGGTGTCGCGACAGGAGTGAATGGAGGGACGAATGGAGACGTGTCGTCTTCAGCGATGAGAGTCGCTTCTGCCTTGGTGCCAATGATGGTCGTATGCGCGTTTGGCGCCGTGCAGGTGAGCGCCACAATCAGGACTGCATACGACCGAGGCACACAGGGCCAACACCCGGCATCATGGTGTGGGGAGCGATCTCCTACACTGGCCGTACACCACTGGTGATCGTCGAGGGGACACTGAATAGTGCACGGTACATCCAAACCGTCATCGAACCCGTCGTTCTACCATTCCTAGACCGGCAAGGGAACTTGCTGTTCCAACAGGACAATGCACGTCCGCATGTATCCCGTGCCACCCAACGTGCTCTAGAAGGTGTAAGTCAACTACCCTGGCCAGCAAGATCTCCGGATCTGTTCCCCATTAAGCATGTTTGGGACTGGATGAAGCGTCGTCTCACGCGGTCTGCACGTCCAGCACGAACGCTGGTCCAACTGAGGCGCCAGGTGGAAATGGCATAGCAAGCCGTTCCACAGGACTACATCCAGCATCTCTACGATCGTCTCCATGGGAGAATAGCAGCCTGCATTGCTGCGAAAGGTGGATATACACTGTACTAGTGCCGACATTGTGCATGCTCTGTTGCCTGTGTCTATGTGCCTGTGGTTCTGTCAGTGTGATCATGTGATGTATCTGACCCCAGGAATGTGTCAATAAAGTTTCCCCTTCCTGGGACAATGAATTCACGGTGTTCGTATTTCAATTTCCAGGAGTGTACATGTGAATCAAGTCCCATGAGAATCAGCTTGAAAACTAAAAGTTAGGTAACTTAGGAAAGAGGCTTTAGTATAATTATAAAGAAATGTCACAGACTTGCTGAGCTATAGACTAATTATGCATTACTGCAATTACAATTACGTGTCACGGAACTATATCTTAAAAATCCTTTGCCGGTCAGCATTCATATCTAATACAACAATTTGTAGTTTTTTTTTTGTTGCAGATTGCGTATGACAAATATACACACGCTTGCAATTCGTATTTGATTTCCACCATCTTTTGGCTTTTGTGCGGATATCAAATAAAAATTTCAATATTTATTATTTCTACCACCTTTTGTGTTGCTATTTTTAGTAGGTTTGTGTCTCAGAGGAGCAATATGTGCCGGAAGATGGAAAGGGATTCACTATCTTGGAAGCAGAATTAGAAAAGGTGCTGAAGGAGATGAAGGATAGGAAGGCATGTGGAATTTATGATTTGCCAGCAGAACTGTTAAAGAGTCTGGGAAACAAGGCAAGAAAAGAAGCATTCTATCTCTGTAATGAGATATATGACAAAGGAGAATGGCCTGAGGACTTCCTTGGAACAGTTATGATACCAATAGAGGAAAAGAGAAACACTAAAGGCTTAGATGGGAAAAGAGGAATGTGTATTGCTGGAAAGAGAGTAGAATGTAGAAGATTTGCTGATGACATGGTATTAGTGGCAGAAAGTGATAGGACGGTGAATGTCATGCTGCAAGATCTGAATGAATATTGTATGCAAATAAACGCAGCAAAAACAGAGAGTATGATCATCAGTACAAGAAGCAGACTGTCCAATATTAAAACAGGACAAGTTACCATTATCGAAGTTAGCGCATTTAAATATCTTGGAAGCACAATAACTGAAGACTTGAGATGTCACCAGGAAGTGAAAACTCGAATTGCCATAGCGAAGGAGGCATTCAACAAAAAGAGGAGACTGTTATGTGGCAAATTAGATAAAGGTCTAAGGAAAAGGCTTGGCAAATGTTTCCTCTGGAGTGTGGCACTATATGGGGCAGAAATATGGACGCTGAGACTAGAGGATGAAAGAAGGTTAGAAGCATTTGAGATGTGGATATGGCGGAGAGGATAAGCTGGATGGAAGGAGAGAGTAATGAAAGAATATCGGAAAGGGTTGGTGAGAGAAGATGTCTGCCGAAGGTTATAAGAGAAAGGAACAAGAACTGGTTGGGTCATTCATTGAGAAGAGAGTGCTTGCTAGCAGATGCTTTGGAAGGACTGGTTTGTGGGAGAAGGCTGAGAGGGAGAGATATAAGATGATAGACGACATAAAGGAAGAGTAAATTATGCGGACCTGAAGAGGATGGCAGAAGACCGGACAGCCTGGAGAACTACCATGTGAAAACCTGCCTTTTGACTGAACACTAATGATAATGATGATGATGGAGTCTCACGCAACATTTCATAGTAAAAACTCGTTTTAAACACATGTTGTGCCTGTGATTTCTCAAAGACTGCTTACAAAGTAAAATATAAATGTCTGAAGAGTTTTTTAACTATCTTAATATCTCTCGTGTACCAGAAATGGTCGACTATTCATAATTTCGTCTTATCTGACCCAATTATAATAAATTCTAGGACTTCAAACGAGGTAGGGCATAGGAGTGGTCTGTGTATATCGAGCAAAAGGAAAGACGAATGTCCCAAACTTGTAGGGAGGCGGCAGCGACTGTTTCAAACATTGCGCCAGCCCCTCGCACCACCTGACGTCACAAGGTCCTGAGGCGGATCGGAGCTGCTACGATTTGACCATTCATCACGTTCATTCTCCTGGAATGTTCGAGACGTCTGTATAAGCGGAATACTGTGCTAGTCGATAGAAGTCAGTGACGCCTTTCACTTTGATACAGTTATCAACGTTTTAATTAAACGCAGCTCCACAATTATTCCTTCCGGAGACTGTCCATGCAGAAACGTAAGAACACTCGACTGATGAGACCAATAGAGCTCCTTTTCTTTCAACAGCAACCTAGTCGACCATTCTGTTGTTTTGGGAGACATGGCTTGATCAGTGGTGCTGTAAGTTTTGTTTATGGCGCCATGAGGTGTCGAGTACTCTGCTTGATACCAGCGTCTTCCATGCGACGTATTTCGCCTACGTGACTCGTTTGCTTCATCCGGTGCTACCAGAGACTTCTTGTCAAGTCTAACGGATCTGATATTTATACCAATGGCCTTCCTCCTCCATGGTCAGTCCCTGGCGTTTCTTTTTCCCAGTGTGTATGTTCTCAAAGTACTACATTCCTTGAGGCTGGACTTCTGAGGTGATATTGTACAAGAGCTAGTTGTCTTTATTACAGCGTAAGCGGGGGTTTGGGCTTGTGGTCTGCTATCGTTCTGAGAAGGTGGTTTAAACAGTTAGCCAGTTATTGGGAGGCCTCCGAAATGGCGCAGGGCGTTTCAGTCCAGTGCCACGGTTCTCGAGCTACAGAACTAGTGTATTCAAGGTATCACGTTGTTGGCCATAGCGCATCAGTTTTGTGTAGGACTTTCCGCGTCGAGTCCTTGATTTGGTTCTTGATCATTAGCACTTGAAGCCTGCATGCAGATCGGCGAATCAGCTCCATCGTGGAGCACCGAGGATAAGCTTTAAGCATTTATTTTTAATTGTCTGGAGTGGTTTAAGGTTGGTGGGGCTAGTGATTCCCCACGTGGAGCAGCCCCACAGTAATGCAGATAGGAACTTTGCTTTGAATAGCTTAAGTTTGTTCTAGTATTCGTCTACCTACTGGGCCAAACGTTAATGCCTCGAGTTGTTCGTTCCTTCAGCTTGTGCTGGCAAACACCCCGTCAGTTGTTGCTCCGCTAATCTCATGTGTAGTACCTAGCGTTTGGGTCTCGACACAGAAGCACCTTGGAGGAACGGTAAAAATTCGCTTGGAAGTCTTTGCAGACTTAGGTAGACCGGCACAAGAACAATAATAAAGTAGGAAGTTGATCAGGTGATTGCTGTAGCTTCCAGAGTCGATAATGGCGGGAGGGCGACTGATGCATGAGCGAAGAATTTCTTGACAGAAATTGTCATGCCGCCCCAACTGCTATTTGCGCAGTCCGCCCTGCAACCTTCTATGTTCTTCAGCTTAAAAGTTTGAGTTGAACGAAGGTGTGACTCCATAATAGAAAGACCACCTAACTGGTATCGAACGGTGAAGACTTCCAATTAGAGTATCTTATTGAGTAGTGCATTCGCATAGCCTGCCCGACTAGCCGCGCGGTCTAACACGCTGCTTCCCGAGCGGGAAGACGTGCCTGTCCCTGGTATGAATCCGCCCGCCGGATTAGTGTCGAGGTCCGGTGTGCCGGCCAGCCTGTGGATGGCTTTCAAGGCGGTTAGCCATATGCTTCGGCGAATGCGCGCGTTACACTATGTCGGCGATTGCTGCGCGCAAACACTGTCTCCAAGTACGCGTACACCATCATTACTCTACAACGCAAACATTTGGGTTACACTCGTCTGGTATGAGATGTTCCCGGGGGGGGGAGAAAGGAGGTACTGGGAACAGAACCGCACAATAACCCTGGGTTCGGTGTGGGTCGGCTGGACTGCTGGGCCTGTTGTGGGGTTGTGAACCAGTGAGGACTACGACGGGACGAAGCCCCTCCATCGTTTCTTGGTTCTCTGTTTAATACACAATACACAATGCAAACGCATTAAAAATGCAGTGTCAAGTCTTTAGCCCTTACAGGTCTACAGCTCATAGGAAATGTCAATAATAGGCATTGCGTCCTGGAATAGGACAACAGGACAATAGCTTGTTTATATGAATATGAAGACGGTATCTGTTCGTTCGGACATTTCCGAAAGAACAGATACCATTCGTGATCTTGCAGCTCTCGAAGAAAGAAATTACAATGAAATCCAGACTATTAGCTGCTTACAGCCGTTGATAAATATCAGCGGGGACAGCTGAAAATGTGTGCCCCGAGCGGGATTCGAACCCAGGATCTCCTGCTTACATGGCAGATGCTCTATCTGACTGAACCATCGAAATAACAGATACGATCTTCATATAGATAAGGCTTACTGACCAATGATTTTCAGTGCGGATGCACTCACACTACGCAAACTCTTACGGGAATCGGTAGTTTGACTGCCGCAAGTACTGAGTACGGTGGTCAGGGGCACTACACGTGTAGTATGAGGATAGTGTGTTTCCACCCAGATAACGTACCCACTGTCCGCCTCGCTACAGTTCCGCTTCGAGCGCCGAACGGGAAGGTTCTTGTTTATTTCACTTGCCGCAGCGTCGCTTATATGAAGTTTTCCTCGTTAATGTTGTTCTTCCTGCAGAGTGAGTCGTAGCGCCTCCACTCCGCCTTACTGTCCGTTTGTGTTCGTCTACTTGCAGCGGCGTCGGCCGCTCCGCTATGGCTACCATGGTTTTCACGTGTATTCCACGAAAAGGTACTGTGAGCTTCACCTTCGATAAAACAACGCGACATGTACAGCCCGAGGCTCTAGAAATCCACGATTGGCTTGTCGATACAATTCATGTGAACTCTGATCAGGTGCACACCGCTTATTTTGGCGCAGACGAGTATTTTAAATCAGTACTATGGAGACATCTACGACGTCGATGAGTCTAATGAAACCTTTCACGACTCATTTATCGGCATTTTGGATAAGACAACTACACTTGAAAATAATGCAACGTGCTTAGCTGCCTTGCAGCCTGAGGAAGTTCACAAACTTATTGTGGAATCGCCTTCTCACAAGTCCCCGGGTCTAGATAGACTTCCGAATGGATTTTACGTGCGCGTTTGGCCGTTGTTGGGTGATTATAAGACTATGGCGAGGGCAGTCAACAGTAGGACGTCGGCTCTGATGGAGACGATTGTTGCAAAACATGAAAGCTGCGTACCTGGTCATACCATTCTTACCCCTGTAGTCGAGCGTCGTGACGTGCTTTTGGTTGCTGATGTAACGTCTGTCCCTTGTGCCCTCGCTTATCTAAACTTCGATAACGCATTTGATCGTGTTAATCACGACTTTCTGCTTCGGATTCGGGAGGCAGTTGGTTTTACTGTTGACTCAGGGCGAGTACTGTCAAATCTGTTTACGGGTATTTCGGATTCGGTGGTTGTTAATGGCCAACCGACGCCCCCAATAAATATCCGTAGGGGAGCGCCTCAGGGAAGCCCGCTGTCAATGACTTTGTTTCTGTTGTTTTTGGAGTCCCTACTTCGGATGCTAGCATTCCAGTTGACTGGTTGGACGCTTTCCGGCGGGACTATAGCTAAACGTGCCATCGGGGATGACGTAATGGTTCTACTTCTCAAAAAAATGGCTCTAAGCACTATGGGACTTAACATCTGAGGTCATCAGTCCCCTAAAACTTAGAACTACTTAAACCTAACTAACCTAAGGACATCACACATATCCATGCCCGAGGCAGGATTCGAACCTGCGACCGTAGCGGTCCCACGGTTCCGGACTCAAGCGCCTAGAACCGCACGGCCACTGCGGCCGGCTTCTACTTCTCAAACCTGCTGAAATACCTCGACTGAAGGCTGCAATCGATGATTTTTGACGGAGTTCCGGTGCAAAACTAAATGAAGAGGAATGCAAGTTTCTTCTCTTGCGAGGTTTTGGTGACACAATTGTCTCACTGGCTACTGCGGTGGATCGGTATACGTCCCTCGGTATGATCATTGATCGTTGTCCACTCAAAAAGGCAGCGCTCAACTGGAAGTCTGTTACGGAATAAATTCAGGGAGTGATACTAGAGCATGAAAGGCGTTCTCTTACTCTGCTCCAGAAAGTCCGAATACTGGATACATATGTCTTATGCAAAGCTTATTACGTAGCCCAAGTTTGTCAGCTTCCCTCGATGATGGTGAAGAAACTACAACAATTGTCTGGTCGTTTCTTACGAAAAAGACATATTTCGCTTACAGCATGAGGTGATCACGAATCCTCGTTCATTTGGGGGGCTGCACCTCATTGACACAGGAAGGAAAACACAGATGCTACATGTGCGTCGTACTATTTTGACGATGACTGATGAAACTTACACATTCATGTCTCATTTATTTCCCTGTGTCCGTTCTGCTAGTTTTGATGTTGGTCGCATAAATTATAAGTTAAAACACATTCGTGACTTCTATCTTTCGGTGAGCTATTTTAGGGCTGACATCGTATGGAGACCTGGCCTCACCATGAAAATCCTGACAACTTGTTGGGAAGCAGTCCCTTGCCCGAACCTCGTTAAAAGAGAATCGCTGCAAACAACCTGGACGACAGTTTGGTTCAATATCAGTCTTCCGATTTAGCCGATGAGCGTAGCGTCCTCGTGGTACAGTGTAGTAAATAGCTTGATTCCAACGAACGAGCGACTTTTCCGTATTGGGCTTAGGCACACGGATTTATGTAGTCGTTATAGGTCTCCCGGTACGATACGACATCGCTTTACTTGTGAAAGTCATATGGCAAACTGGCCTTGGATCAGGATGCAATTGGCCTTCCTTACTCGATCTTCTGAGACTGCATACACATCGAACATCATATTGCGATCAGATTGCTCTTTCTTTCCATGGTCGAAGACCCATACCGTTATGTGGTTGCTGGGACACTTCGTTCATTATGTTATAGAAGACGAGGGGGAAGATCGCATGAACTTCATGCAGTACATATCACTGCCTGTTGGGCGTGCTTCCGAATGCTTCGATATCGACCTCTTCGCCAACATGTTGAATCTTGTTTTCCGTCGCCAAGGTGTTGTTTAATTTAATTTTTCTGATGATAAGTCTTTCTTTGTGTTATGTACGAGTTTCCATCTGCTTTGCTTCGGCTTGTCCTCACCTGGTTGTCCTGTTCGTTTTGATTTGTGTTTTGACTCAGCGTCGCTCCAGTTCTATTGTAAAATGTGTATAGATCAAGTATAGATACACATGAGCGTATATAATCCTTGCCATCAAATTGGGATTTTCTTAGTTTGATGTTTCGAATGTACTCTTGTTTCGTTTTCTTTCTACTATCAGATTCTATTACAAACTATAAAACTATATAAAAACACAAAATTAAAAAAATTAAAAAAGTACTAAGAAACCCGAGTTCGAGTCTCGGTCGGGCACACAGTTTTAATCTGTCAGGAAGTTTCAAACCACATAAAAATAATTGTTGATAGATATCATGTGAGCTTGGTGGTGATTTGGCGGCTACGTTCTCGTTTTTTTTTTTTCTTTTCTCCTTTTATTATTCTGTTATCATAATTAATTTTTTCTCTCACTGCAGCTTATATTACATGATGATTTGACTGTGGTCTCCTGAAGTGTCCTGAGAGTGCCAAGTCATTGTGATAATAGGAAAAAAACTATGGTTCAGTCGGATAGAGCATTTGTCATGTAAGCAAGAGATCCCGGGTTCGAGTCCCGGTCAGGGCACACACTTCTAACTGTCCCCGTTGATATTTATCATCGCCTGTAAGGAGCTAGTGGTGTGCATTTCATTGTAATTTCAATAACTTGTTTGGTTGATGAGGTAGTCGGTGGTTTTCGTCCTCCTGTCGCGCTAGTTGGCTTGGCTGATGTAACTGAAGCATGGCGCCGTGATAACGATGGAAACTGTTTGGTGTTCGAGACTATCGGTGGTTCCGCAGCTTGACTATAGTTAAGTGATACGTAATAGCGAGACATGTAGAGTGGTCATTAGTGTTGAAGGAAGGTAATAGGATGTTTCGCGTATTGCGGGTTCGAATCGTCCTCTGTTCTTTTCTTCTTCTTGTTGTTTCGAATGGACCTACTTTGGACCACGCATGTTCAACTGTTGGGCTTTGATCTTTGCCCAGTACTGTCGCATCCGCTGCCGAGGTAGCTCCTACCTTTCTTCTGTTCAGGGGGTACCTTTACTTCGGGGGTTTCCCTGAAGTTCTCGGGCTTCCTTCAGGATACGTCTCATAGACTGTCTGTTCTGGGGATCAATTATTCACAGTTCTTTAATGTCCTTTTCAATTTCTGTCAGCCAAGTGGTGCGAACCTTTTTTGGTTCAAATGGTTCTGAGCAATATGCCACTTAACTTCTGAGGTCATCAGTCGCCTAGAACTTAGAACTAATTAAACCTAACTAACCTAAGGACTTCACACACATCCATGCCCGAGGCAGGATTCGAACCCGCGACCGTAGCGGTCGCTCGGTTCCAGACTGTAGCGCCCAGAACCGCACGGCCACTCCGGCCGGCGAACCTTTTTCGGCAGAAGGTGAACAGACGGTTGGTCAATCTGTTTGGAGGCAATCTTGCAAGATGGCTTAGAAAGCTACCCTTATTTTTCTTGCACAGTCAGAGAATCTCGCGATATGTTCGTAGAGCTTCGACTTATTTCACCTTGAATTCTTCATTTTCTTCGACCAGGCCTAGGATCTTCCTGAGGATCCACCTCTCTCTGACTTTCAGTTTCTCTGTCAGACCCCTCCGGTTCATGGAAAGACATTCCGTGGCATACAGGGCTTCTGGTCGTATGACTAACGTGTAGTTCTTTTGTTTTTTTAATTTTATTTTTCGTTCAGTTCGAATACCTACATAATTTAAATATAAAATTCATCTAACATATGCTAATAACACATACCTTATCATAACTTTTTATGAAAAATCCACATCTTCTTTTTTCCAGTTGCATATCGCACGCAAAATGCCAGTTTTCAGCCGGCCGGGGTGGCCGAGCGGTTCTACGCTCTACAGTTTGGAACCGCGCGACCGGTACGGTCGCAGGTTCGAATCCTGCCTCGGGCATGGATGTGTGTGATGTCCTTAGGTTAGTTAGGCTTCAGTGGTTCTAAGTTCTAGGGGACTGACGACCTCAGAAGTTAAGTCCCATAGTACTCAGAGCGATTTGAACCATCCAGTTTTCATTGCAAATATAAATTCTTAATTATCGATATTTTGTAAAACATTCTTAACGAAAATTGTTTAAATTAAGAAAACATCACAGAATAAATATGTAGGAAAAAAATGAAAAATCAAAAACTTTTTATTTGGACTATGTCCATTATTTTATACCACAGATGTAGTTTCACACGAACCAGAGTGATGAGTATCGTAGAAACACGGAAAACAATACTTTGCACGGCGTCGAGCACACCGTGCAAATGCTGCATTTTTATAGCTGCTACTGTACCAGTGCAATCTGAACACAACAGAAGTAATCTGGCGCCCAAAATGGTTCAAATGGCTCTGAGCACTATGGGACTTAACATCTATGGTCATCAGTCCCCTAGAACTTAGAACTACTCAAACCTAACTAACCTAAAGGACAGCACACAACACCCAGTCATCACGAGGCAGAGAAAATCGCTGACCCCGCCCGAGTATAAAGGGCAGAGATTGTACAGCCTTCAAATAAAAAAACACTTGTGAAACATTTATCATATCCCAAACACATTAACGCAAGAGTCCCTCAGGTCTCCACCTCAGTACCAATATTGTTTCTGGTACACATCAATGACTTTCCCAACACTGTTAAGCATGGGTAAAAATTATCTTTGTTGCGACAAACAACCCGGGCGTGGGAAGCGAGAACGCTACCGCACGACCACGAGCTGCGGACTCTGGCGCCCAGTTAAGGGTTTTGTCTCCAGAAATAACAAGACATTTAAGCTGCCTAAAGTACTGAAAATAATGCACTATGTTCTGACACACGGCGCTACCGAACTCTGGCGGGATGCAGAACTGCATGTGATAAAAGAAGCGAAGAAAACGTGGCGCTGGGGTGACTTCGTGGATTCTGTTGTTGATCGCCTCGGTATCAACGTAGCAGATGACAGTTCCAGTACTGAAATGTGTCCCTCGGATTCCGATATGGAAGGAGCTCAGAGGTTACCAGACAACTGACTTGCGTTCAGTGGCTTCAATATTAAACTCTACAGTGAAATTCTTGCGATACGCTCTTACGTCAGACATAGCACACGCAGAAAAATTACCATGGCATTTTCATCACTCTTATTTTTAATTGCAATACTATGTTACCTAAGAACGAGAGCATGTTATTTTTTCCGCCTGGAACCCTAAGACACATATTGCTGAAGTTTTACAGTATTTTATTGCATTCTGTTTAAGAATTAAAAAACATTCGAAACTATATTGTTTATTCGCTCGTCATTTCAAAAATGTTCAAATGTGTGTGAAATCTTATGGGATTTAACTGCTAAGGTCATCAGTCTCTAAGCTTACACACTTCTTAACCTAAATTATCCTAAGGACAAACACCCACACCCATGCCCGAGGGAGGACTCGAACCTCCGCCGGGACCAGCCGCACAGGCTCGTCATTTGTAAGTCTTAACAGCATCTTTTCATGTCACTGAAGGTTAGTTGGACCAGCTGGCTGGCAGTTGCTGTCCAAGTTAAATGCACCAGCAGACGTGTTATCCTGTATAATCGTTGAGTCGATTTGCGCGTGACGCACAGCATAAAACTTATCCTTATTGTCTTACGTGACTCTACATAAGACAGCTTGGCTTCCGATCCACATGAAACGAAATCCAGTGGGTTTACAGCAAACACAGAAAATACATGACGTAATGTTTACATTAGTTTCGTTCGTATCATGAACGCAGTATAGTAGCTAATACACTTCCAACAAATGTGACAGAAGAAAATCGACGGGAGACTTGAATGGCGCTCATCAAGACAGCTTCCAACGCTGAACATATCAAATGATGACAGGCCTTCACTCAAGAGACTCTGGGAAGACAGCAGCATCTTGGTGTTGCCAACAGACAAAGGTAACTCCACGGTCGTTTCACAGCAGGCTGATTAAGATGAGAAAGAGTGTCAACCTCTGGAGGACCCAGCATGTGGACTTTCACTGGAATGTGATCCCATGGACAAAGTGATCTTAAAGACCAGGGCTCCTTTGGCGGAAACGAGTACGCCTCACAAGGTCATTAAACAACTACGATAGAGAGTATTAGGTCCACCTTCACTAAGTGGGTTGCGGAAAGTTCACAAAGCGGGCGTGGTATTGCGACCAGGTTTCAGCAACTTTGGTGTATAAACGTACCCAATAGCCAAGTATTTAGAGAAACGGCTGTATTCACCGCATTCACAACTCGGAAGATTTCTTTCAAACCCTCAACCAACTACACATCACAGTATCTGGTACAATAGTATGTGGTGATATGATATCCGGTGCCACTGATAGACTCGCTGGAGCTGATTCTGGAGAAATTTGACGGTTATTTCTTGTACTTGTTCAGGCCTACTCTGATCGCAACTTATTTTCTGTACGGGAGCCAATACTACGAGCAAACTGAAGGTATAATAATGGGCAACCGTATGTCTCCAGTGGTTGCCAATACGTTCAGGGAGTGATTTTAGGAGGAAACACTAGATACGGCTCCATGCAAACCTACGTGCGCCTTCAGCTATGAGGGTGATACCTTTGTGATGCGGCCTCATGAAAGAGAGACGCTCACGGCTTCTTGATATTAAGGTCACCGTGGGACTCGGAAAGGGTGGTCATTTGACATTTCTGGGTGTACTTTTCTAAATGAGAGCAGATGGCTCGTTTGGCCACAGTGTATATTGTAAACCTACACACACTGGTTTATAGCGACAAGCCAGCAGCTGTCACCATTCAGTACGGAACAATGACGTTCAGAAGACAATTATTTACAAATCACACACCTTGTCAGACCTAGATAGTTTGGCAATAGAAATATAGCATTTGCGGTTAGTGTTCTGCAAAAATGGATACACAGTATCAGAAGACCCTTCAAACAGTCACTCCACCTCGCGATCTAGGAGAAGAGGAAAATGAAGCAAGGGCTGTGATTGTGATGTACTTGCCCTATGCGGGATCTGTTGCTGTCAAAATTAGCGTGATTCTCAGGAAGCATAACTTCAAATGTGTGTTCTCTCCATCTAACACCGAGCGAGGTGGCGCAGTGGTTAGAAACGGGAATCGCAATCGGGAGGACGACGGTTCAATCCCGCGTCCGGCCATCCTGATTTAGGTTTTCCGTGATTTCCCTAAAGCACTCCAGGGAAATGCCGGGATGGTTCCTCTGAAAGGGCACGGCCGACTTCCTTCCCCATCCTTCCCTAATCCGGTGAGACCGATGACCACGCTGTCTGGTCTCCTTCCCCAAACAACCAACCAACTATCTCCATCTAACAAAGTAATAAGACTGTGAGCGACGTGTGGGTGCTATTCTGTCATTCTGCGCAACGGATTAATCTGAGATGTACCCTTTACCCTGTGGCTGGCAATTTCCACCCCCACACCACTACAGAAGTCAGACAGACGCTCCTGATGTTCTAAAGAGAAATGCCTGAAAAACTTTCAGCAATAAATATCTTCTGGAATCGTATGCTGGAAGGAAATGACACAAAAATTCACAAAATTTCTTACGTAACTAGTGGGATACTTGGGTACTGGAGCAGTGCTAGTTAGTGTGAGAAAAACATGAAACTAACGAAAATTATTTTTTTTTTTTTTTTTTTTTTTTGCAAAAATTCTGAGAAATCACAATGGCACTTTTAGTTATGAACTGAACAATTTATTTCCGGGTTCTTTTCGGAATGTGAAGTTACCTCTAAAGGATAGGATTCGCTAATGAAATTTCCATACAAAGTTTAAGATTGTTATTGACTTGGCAGAATGGCTGAGAGCCGCGCCTACTCAACTTGAATAGTTATCCATTACAATGTTGCTAGGTACGGTCGAGGCTGTCGCTTGTGAAATGCAGTGAAGTGTACTGTTGTGGAGGAAATATGGGGCTCACAAGAGCTGTAGCGCACAATACCGTAAGCTGCGATGACTGCTGCTGCGCCGCTCGCTGCTGACAAATAAGATAACTCTCTTTCTATCTGGATTGACCTTCGCCAATCAAACTCTCCCTACACCTTGATGAAGTCAAGGGCTCCTAATCGCCCCTAGTCTAACTATTGGCGTGGTACACCGGTCAGAGAACCAGTCCACCGCGATGCCACTCAAAAATTCGCTCGATGGCGTTTAACTATAACTCTGTTCGTTCACACAATAAGTGTGGCGGCCAACACAGTGAACAATGCTTAATCGCAAGGACTCAAAATAGAGTCGCACTTTGATTTGCTCTCGACAGAGGTGCTCTCCCAGTGAAGTACTGAGGAGAGACTTGTTCCTCGCTCTTTGAGTACACGTACGAGCGCACACGCTCTCGTCACGTGTTCTCGCTCCAAGAACGGCAACGGAACGGCCCCTCTCCACGCCAGACGTGGTCTCTTCCATTACTCCTTCAGCTCAAGGCGTCAGGAATATCGTCTGCCAATCAGCATTGCTCTTCTAAAACGGGAGAATGACGTTTCATTTAAGGCGACCAATCCAGAAATCTGTAGCATTGGCGTTTGGCGTTTGCTGTCTCCCTGTGAAAACCTCTGAAACTGCATGCTATGTTTGTAAAGAATACGTAGGCTGGGAGCTCCTAAACAATGGAGCAGAATTTGCTTTTAAGCCCAACACGGGGTCGTTCTCCCTTTCACTCGGGCAAACGCTGTCTGCTCTATGGGCGGTCGCCAGCTGACGTAGATAGGCTGACTCGTCCTCTGAAGGGACCGGTTCATGGAAACTGGCGTGCGGTTTGCCTCTCCTGAACTAAAACCTTTTGTGACCGTTGTGTCTTGAATGTGTGTGTATGCCAGCCTCGAGTATTTCAAGCTCGGTGCACACTTGCGATTTACTTGTTATTTGCATATCGTTTACATGAATTCACACAACATTGACTTTATCTTATCGAGTTTGGGTTCGAGTGAAGTGTCTTGATGTGCAGAATATGATTGTGAGGGCGGAATATGTAAGCAATGAAGGTCAGGAGACCACGACGTCTTACAAGACTACAGGGAAATCTGAAAGATGACCTGTCACTACGAGAACCTCGAATTTAAAATATACCTTTTCAATTTGGCATGTTGTGTATTTGCCACACAACTTAGGCAGTGAACATTAGATGCAAAGAACAGTAGAGGCAGTCCAGACTAAGACACATAAGTAAATCAGTCAGTGCCGAGCACTCTAACTAGAGCGTGGTATGCTGCATTGGAGTTACTGTAAACACAATAGGGGGCAGAAGCAGCACTCCATCAGCAGAAGAACTGAGAGCGTGGACATGGTACGTGTATCAACGACACAGATACGTGTCAGCATACCCGACGCCTCAAGATGTCAACAGATCAGCGGGACAGCCTGAAGAATTAAAGCTTTGTTCTTAATTGTGTTAACAACTTGGACCGTCAATACTCCCATTTGTGATAACTTGCGTCAGCTAAAATGAAAAATGTGAGCGTCATAATACGATTATTATTGATAAAGAATGAAGTTAGCTTATGATGGAGGAAAACTTTCCCAGGTTCTTGGACAGCAATTCACTCTTCAAAGCGGGACTGAAGTGTGAACATTTTTTATGAATCTCTGCAGTGTAAACTTCCAATTTACATTACAATGAAATATAAATCGCCATACATTTGAGTACGTAAATGTGTAATGACAATCACTCACTTCACGAAACTGTCAAAATGAGCACTAGATTATCATTCATACTTAATCACATTTTACCACGACCATCAAATATTAAAATTTGACACTACAATTGATTAAAATCATCTTCAATATAACTCGAGCGTGAAATTAAGTAGTGCCCAATTTCCTGTACGTTACCAAATGACATTACGTATCAGTAATCCTCAAGCGCTCTTTCCATTTTGTTGATTTCTCAGCACCACTTTGAAATTATCCGCCAGTGTGACATCGTTATCATCAAATTACCGGCAGATATCCTTTCCTGAAACGAAACCATCACTGTTTCAATTACATAACAGTTGTAAACAAACACTATTACGAAATGCTGCAACAAAAATGCGGTTGTTGGCATTTGGTTAAAATTATATTTTTTTAATGAAGTCATCTACTGGATAAATACGAAAGTAGCCGCTTCCTGCGTAATCCTGTGTTGAGCATCTTAGTCTGTGACGAACAGTCTGCCAGACAATGAGCTGTCTCTGAAGACGATGTGGTGCCATTTGGGTGTACACTGTTGTCGTTCAGCGCGCAATTGCAGGTGCGCAGCTCTTCACGACCGCATCAAGAGGAGCCGTAACAATGATCGCCGCCTGACAGTCATCAGAGCTCCAGACGCCGTCGCACTGTTTATGTAGATACTTGTCTTGGGAAAGTGCGCCCAAGCGAACGATATACCTGCCCTCTCGTGCGCTAGTCGCATGGAGCCTTTGAGAAACAGTATGAGTATGGCCCTCCTGCAGACTTTGATTCCATATTCGTAGGATCTCGATCAAAGCGAGCAACAGTATCGCTGAACACTAATGCACTATCTCAATAGGCTACAATGCTACAGCTATCAAATTCCGACTCACCTTTCTCACAGACTGCATATCACAATCTTGTCCCAAACAACTAAATTCAAATGTGGTTTCTGAACTTCAAACCTGCTGCTTGATTTTTCCTTATACAAACAATGTAGATGATGTTAATCCTAGTAGCTATACACACTACACTGATATTTTAATTGTTTGAATACCCAAGCACGTAATACATTTCATATAGTTAGACGTTTGTTGCATAGAGCCTCCATGGTGTTGCAATTTTCGACCGTAATGTAAATTTTTTGGTTTATTCGGCGTGAATTGAGCTTCTTTCCAGTGACTGATTTCCATTCTCACAAGAAACTAACGTGTATAATTGTTGTCTCACTCAAAGACAAACACTTGACTGACTGAGAATGTAAAGCAGCGTCTTGCTTCACTGAGAATATATAACTGTAGTGACGATTTTGAAAAAACCAAAGTTGCTACAATGCAGATTTCTGAAACACGTTATGGCTGATAAAGATTAAAGGAAAGTTGAAATAAAGTCACAACTCATTGCAACCATGCTTTCCACGACCGTTCTTAAAGTAAACTGAATTATGTTTTTAATACATTTGTTCTTTATCTGTAATTACAATAATATATGTTTTTAAAACATAGATAACTGTGGCGTCATCATGTAATAGGAAGCCAAATGGATTGCGTATTCGAAGAGTTCTCAATGGGGTGACGGTTGTCCAAGGAGCGTTACCGGGTTAGTGAACAGAGTTAAAAACTAAAATGCGATATTCATTTAGAGACATATTCGGCCCACACTTTACAGTAACTCTTGAGCAGCCATCAGTAACATCGAAATTGTCACATTCAATTCCAGATGCCAAAGAATATATAAAAGCTAATACGCAGCAGAGACCGTGGTTGATATGGTTTTGTCGTTTAGCTGTTTTAGAAGAATTTTTTTTAAGTGGATGTTTCTTGTCATGTATATATAATCAGAACGAAACTTCAGTTTAATACAATAGCAGAGGCTCATGTTTTCGTTTTTACAGAGTGAAGCATAAATGATACACACGTCAATCAAATACAACACACTCAGCGTCCTGAGGGCGTCTGTATGTACCTGGTGCTCCTCTGTTAAACGCCTTCTAGGCCAAAATATTGACATTTATGAGTGGTTCAGAGTCGAAAACCTGTAAACCGAGATTTCTACATCAATCTTGAAGTGGCTAATTGCTATTTCTTCAGCAAGAAAATCTGCATTTTACTAACAATTTTCTTCGATGAAATACTTGCTCATTTCTGACACAATTTCTGTTACAAGAATACAATTGGTAGTTGTACCTTTTCATTATGAACATTGGATAGAGATGCTTAATACCAAAATTTGGTATCAGATGGCAATGAGAACTGAAGTTTATTTGTAAATATGTGGAAGAACAGCTGCAGCTTTACCAGTTGAAGCGGTTTGAGTCATTAGGCTGAAGGTTAATGATGTACTTCGGAAACTAAACTCTATGACGTTGTCTACATCTACATCTGCATAACGTTCGGGAAACGACTGAGTAATGTGTATCAGAGGGTATTAACATGGTACTCCACAATAGGGTTTCTTCCTGATCCAATTACGTGAGGAGCGCGGGAAAAATGAGCGTTTAAATACCTCAGCGCGAGCAGTCATTATTCAGATCTCGACTTACGAACCCTATGGGTCCAGCACGAAGGACTATGATGAATGTCTCTAGATTCTTCAGTAAAGACTGAGTCTTGAAACTCTGAGAGTAGTCTTTTGCAGTATAATTGGCATCAATCTTCAAGAGTCTTCCAAAGCAAGTTTCTGAAAATTATCATGACTGAATAAGATATGCAGTCATTACGCCGTCCTAGTTTGTAAACGTTCAAAAGCTTCTTTTACCTCTATTTGGTACGGGCCCTATGCATTTGAACGTACACTCAAGAGCCACAGAAACTGGTACACCTGCCTAATATCGTGTAGGGCCCACGCGAGCACGCAGAAGTGCTGCACCACGAGATGGCATGGGTTCGAATAATGTCTGAAGTAGTGCTAGAGGGAATTGACACCATGGATCCTGCAGCGCTGTCCATAAATCCGTAAGAGTACGAGGGAGTGGAGATCTCTTCTCAAAAGCACGTTGCAAATCATCCAAGATATGCTCAATAATGTTCACGTCTGGGGAGTTTGGTGCCCAGCGGAAGTGTTATAACTCAGAAGAGTTCCACTCTGTAGCTCTTCTGGACTTGCTGGCATCGCATTGTCCTGCTGGAATTGCCCAAGTCCGTCGAAATGCACAATGGACGTGAATGAATCCCGGTGATCAGATAGGATGCTTACCTACTCGTATCAAGACATATCAAAGGTCCCATTTCATTCCAACTTCACAAGTCCCACATTGTTACAGAGCCTCTACCAGCTTGATTAGTCATCTGTTCACATGCAGGGTCCATGGATTCATCAGGTTGTCTCCATACCCATTCACGTCCATCCGCTCGACACAATTACAGACGAGACTTGTCCGGTCAGGTGACATGTTTCCAGATATGAGCAGTTCAGTATCAGTGTTCATGGGCCCAGGAGAGGCGTAAGGCTTTGTGTCTTGCAGTCATCGCAAGTGGGCCTTCGGCTCCGAAAGCTCATATCGATGATGTTTCGTTGAATGGTTCACGCGCTGATACTTGTTGATAGCCCAGCACTGAAATCTGCCGCAATTTGCGGAAGTGTTGCACTTTTGTCACGTAGAACGATTCATTTCAGTCGTCGTTAGTCCCGTTCCTGCAGGATTTTTTTCCAGCCGCAGCAATGTCGGAAATTGGATGTTTTACTGGATTCCTGATATTTACGGAATACTCGTGAAATGATCGCAGGGAAAATCCCCACTTCATCCCTATCTCGGCTACGATGTGGCTCATCGCTTGTGCGCCTACTACAACGCCACGTTCAAACTCACTTGAATCTTTATAACCTGTCATTGTAGCAGCAGTAATCCATCTAACAACTGCGCCAGACACTTGTGGTCTTACATAGGTATTGGCGACCACAGCGCTGTGTTCTGCCTGTTTACTTATCTCTGTATTTGAATAAGCATGCCTATACCATTTTCTTTGGCGCTTCGATGTAGTTCTAGTATGGGACACACAAGTGATTTGTGAACAATCTCCTTTGTATACGGACTACATTTTCCAAATTTTTTCCCAATGAACCGAAGTCTGCTACCTACTGTACCAGCGAATTAATCAATGTCATCATTTTATTTCATAACCCAACAAATTATTACACCTAAGTATTTGTATAAAGTGACTGATTTCAGTTGCTAGTTATTGATTTTGTAGTCAGGGGATACTACCATTTTTCGTTTTGTGAAATGCAGTAGTGTTCATTTCTGAATATTTAAACAAGTTGCCAATCTTTTCATCACTTTTAAATCGTATCAAGATCTGACTGGAAAATTTTGCAGCTTTATTCAGATATTACTTCATTGTAGGTAACATCACCATCTGCAAAAAGCATGATATTTGTATTAACATTGTCTGCCAGGTTATTAATACATAACATGAACAATAACCGTCACAATAGACTCCGTCGATCCAAGACAACATACTCTGTCCTGCCTACCAGCTCACTGCAACAAGAAAAATATTGTTACCTAGTGTATTTTCTCGAGCGCGCTGTTGTCGTTTATGTGCCCGACACCGCCCGATACATAATCTTGCGTTTCGCCAGCACTGTTGGCTGCCATTTTTAAAGAACTATCCTGCATCCCTTGCAGTAGACTGAAATAGTTCCGGCGAACGCGGGATATATGGACTACAGTCCAGGTTTCTCACTTGCTACTAGCGATCGTTGGTACCTGTAAGCCAGGAATCCAACATCTGGTTAGATTAAGGCGTCCCTCTTACTAGATAGAGTTAAATTACATGAAACTAAATGAAATGTGTGGAATCGTTGAGGAGATATCAATAAACACACAGCGACATAAAATGGATCAGTGAAAACCGATCAGAAATACGCAGTCGGAAATATAATGAATATCTAGTGTCAAATGAGAATTTGTATTACAGCAAGACCCAAGCGGAAAGAGCGAATAGTAACATCCCCGACTGTGATACATAAATTGTAGTGAACAAAGTTAGTTTGAAATTTCCTCTGTTCTCGACTGAAAAGTGTGACATACGGATTTTATCAGGCTGAAGCACAATTTATAATCGTGGGAATACAGACTGAAGCAGCCAAATTAAATTATTTGTTAACACAGTTAGAGCTCAGATTTGTGGAAAATATATGGGATCTCGTGAACTGCGACGAAAGCAACAAATGTTCTTAAGCTAAAGAAAGATTGTTAATGACATTTAAGGAAAGTTGAAAAACGTGAGATTAAGAAATTAAGTAACGAATGAGCAACTGGTAATATGAAACCCAGTCAACTGCTTCGGGAAATGAAGAGCTAAGGGGCAATTAATGTTTTAAATAAAATTTTAAAGATTCTCTCGTTAGACAAACGTCCTGGTAGCGTACGAAGTATTTTAATAACCTCCGAAGAAAATGTGGACTAAATAAAGCAAATAGCTGATCCAATGATGGAACTTCAGTCATCCTCAACGGAAGTGTCCCCTGTGGCGTGTGATTCTTCTGTACCAGTGAAATATCTTCTGGTAAGGATCAAAGAGCTGCAAACTGAAGTCCGAAAATCCAGATCAAGGGAGCGACACCATCCATCACGACGACGTTCTCGTAGGAGAGGCCGCAGAAAGCCAAGATACAATAGTTCAGGCAAATACTGCGAGTTTCATTTTCGTAAGTGCTCAGAATGCAGACCTGAGAAATATGCCACAACTTGCCAATGGAACAGCGAAGGAAACTTCAGTCGGCAGAGACAGTAGTTGCTGAGTGTTCTGCCGCAACGAGCATACCAACCCGCCGATATTGCCTGTTTGTGGGAGCTAAAACTTCACAGTTGGGTTTTCTGGTTGACAGCGTGTAACACCATAGCTCAGACACTATATACCTTTTGCTGATTCATTTTGCTTTCTGTTTTGTTCAACATTCCATCGTTGAACTTCTGTAATTATTGTGTGATTGGTTCGGTGCTGTATAAAAGTGTATACATTTTCTCTGTTAAAAACTTTGATGTCATGGTTTAATCCAATGCAATGTACTGTCTTTATTAGTTTAATTCTTTGCCTCACTTGGAGGGAGACAAAACTTACTGTATATAATTATAAGTTCTGTGTGAATAATTTTTTGTAGAAATGTCAATATGTGTAATTGATCTGTTTTGTTCAAAACATTTGTTTACTAGTTTGTATTTGCTGATCCTCACTTAGGGTCCTTAGTTCTTTATATGTATAAAATGTGCTGTGATTCCTATCTGGAATGAAAACTTGCAGAGCGCGCTAATGTGGTTGGCAGGGATAGAAAGGTGGAATCAATAGTCAGTCGGACACGAGCTACTGAACCGCCAACATCTCATATGCCAAAGCCTCGGATGGATGGAAATGGTATCTACCATCGCCACCAAGAAATGACAGAGCTTTATCATCATCAACTGCTGATCCACCTGCCAGGATGTACTTGCCACCACATTGCGCAATCACTGTAACGGAAATAAAGAGTTAGAGAAATGTAAAGTGAAGGATCAGTTTATGTGGATGTTTTATTTGTTTCAAATAACAAGGTAAACCAAAAACTATACTTCGAATTCTTACCTTCATGTGTCCCCAGTCACATAACCACTTAGGATCATGCTAAATATGCTTACCGAGTGTCCATGTTATGAAAATATTAAAGCCCAGTTGTTAATTAAATAATGCCACTTAAAGATAGTAAGAAGAAAGTAATTAAATTCAAAGTTACGTTTTCTGAAGGTATTATTCCAGGTAAAACTGCTTATTTCAATGTTTGTGAGCTTTCAAAAGCATAAAGTGAATAATTCATTTTAAAGTAGTGAAATAGTAAAAATAGATATTAAAACAATTTGCTGTCAGTTTGAAAAATAAGTGTTTTCAAAACTGTGGCTCATACTATTTGGCATAGAAAATAATCATAGTGCAGCCTGTTGAGAAATGCAAAAAGATGACTCATTGTCTTATAATTATGTCAGTTTGTGTCCCAGTGCAGTAAAAGTTAAAAACTATCACTGTTGAAAGTTTTATATTCATATTTGCCAAATTCTTGGTACCTATGTATGTTAAAGAATATATTGCCAGTTTAACAAGATCCATATTCTGTCTTTTGTGCTCACTGATAGAAAATTATTAACAGAAAGCGCTTTATCTATAAAAAATAGTGACTTCTTTTCTTCAGAGAAATGTGAGAAATTGTTTGCCAGTGAACTCTATTTAATTTTCATGTCAGGTGGAATAGTATTTGGTAACGAGGGACTAAATTAATGCCAAATTGTATAACTCTACGGTAAACGTGAAACTATTGGGTTTAACTGAGCACTGAATGCAAAACAGTGTTAGTATTTATTGTGTTTATGAAAATAGGTTTGTTCTGTTATGACTGTCAATACCTACTTTACATTTCTATGTGCTTGTGACTGGGTTCATTGCTCTTTCGTATCTGAAAAGTATAGGCTGTGCCTTTCTTCTAAAGTTACTTATATCCATTTTCTGGAACAGGAATGTTACTCATTCTTATGCCTGATTATGATGGCGACCGTTTTACTTTCCCTCAGTATTTGGTCAGTTTGGATAGGTAAAATATTGTTTGTTATTTGTTGAACATTTACGTAATTCTGACGTTCACGTCCGATAAGCCACCTCCTTTAAGTACATCACGGCCAATACAACAAAATTTCTTTCAGAGGGTAACTCTGCACTACTTCTAAATGCCATAATTGGTCACCAATATAGTTTCAGAACGTAAATAAAAAGCAGTACGAGCGTTATAAACGGTGCTGAAGTTTCCATTATACCAGCGTGTCCCAAGGATAAAAATAAAGAAGTAGACTACAAACTTTATGCTGGAAATGGATCTCAGATTAAAATTTATGTATCAGAGTTAATGAATCTTGATTTAGGTTTAAAACGCAGTTTTGAGTGGCCTTTCATTGTAGCTAATGCAACAAAAGGTATAATCGGGGAAGACTTTCTTCATTAGTTTGGCTTATTGATGGACCTGGAAAGAAAATTGGAAGTTTCATGTGGCTACACTGCAATTTACAGTTGCTTTGTCTGATTCCGTCGGTTCGCTCCATGCTAACTGTAAATACTCTGAACTACTTAAGGGGATTTAGAATAGAAAAAAAATTCACATTTTCGGATTTTCATCTCAGTATAAAATTTGCAATTTTCCGAATAAAATGATATATACATCACTTATAAACTCACATGATTAGTATTTTATTTTATGTTTTAAATATAATCTACACCGGTTGAAAATGTTAAAATTTTTACAAGCATTACCTCAAGATCTAAGAAAATCGGTAATTTTTTATGTAGATTGCTCTGTTATAAGTTAAATTACTTATTTGTTTTGGTAGCATTGCCAAGAACACTATCGAGTAGTTTCATAGTATAAACACGCGTTGTATGTCGAAGTGCTAACGTTTTTCCGACGAAAAGTGACGAATACATTGGTAAATCTCTCAAAAAGTAAAGTATGACGCTAAAACGAAGTGTTTTTAAGAAACGTGGGTTTCATGGTAAGAGATTTTCGAATAAAGGGAAACAATGTGTTCAACATGTGGCGTGTGAAGTTACAGAAAATGAAATACAAGCAAACTCGCCAGTATCTAGAGAAACACCCATTAGTGCTTCGAAGATTACAAGAAAACGTTGTGATTCACAGTTTTCTCAAAATGAAAGTGATGTAAATGGTAGGTTAAGTTATATTCTGATAGATTTACACATCCCAACAAGGGTCTTAGATGAATGCGTATGTCGTAAAATATGTGGAGGGTCAGTTTACACGAAGACAGTGAGGTCTCAAATGGACTAGACAGGAAACTTATTATTAATTGTGCCAGTTGTAAGTAACTCATTCATTTTGGAAATACACACTCCAGCAGAAACAATGTGTGCCATCATGAATGCGCTACGCCCACCATGTAAAATCGACAAATACGCAGGACTTATGGAGCTGCTGTGGAATCTATTGCATGTGAGTCAATGAAGGGCACTGCAAACGAAGCTGTTGAAATAAATGATGGTATGACTGACATACCAGTAGCTTTTGATAGCACTTGGCAGGAGCGCGGCTACAGTTCTTATTTCTGTAACGAGTGTGGATACTGGAAAGGTAATAGATTTCCAGATTTTAGCCAAACATAGTTATATTTGTAAATCAGGGAATGAAGAAAGGCATACTTGTGACAGAAATTATGAAGGAACAAGTGGTGGTATGGAGGTCCCTGCAGCTATTGAAAATTTTAGTTGATCTGTGAACGAAAGGGGAGTGTGTTTCACTAAGTTCTTAGGTGATGGAGACTCAAAGGCACATAACGGTGTAGTAGTCGCTCAGCCTTATGGCGAGAAGAGTATCACAAAACTGGAATGTGTTGGTGATGTGCAGAAGAGGATGGGCACCAAGTTGAGGAAGTTGAAACAAAGTTTGAGAAACAAGAAAATGTTTGATGGTAAAATCATAAGAGGCAGGCTGGCAGACAAAATGATTGCTGAAGTACAGTGTTATGGGATGGCCATTCGAAGTAATGCTGAGTATTTGTTGAAAACGAAGCAGGCAGTATGGGCTACCTTCTTCCACAGACTGTCAACTGATGAAAAACCAGTACACTACCTTTGCCCTCCTGGATCTGATTCATGGTGCCATTACCACAACGCCCAGTACTCAAACAGTTCATACAGCCATAAACATTCCATCCCAGCAGCAGTCATGGACATCATAAAACCTATTTACACAGACCTGGCAAATCCTGAATTACTGACGAAGTGTCTGCATGGTCAGACTCAAAATCCCAAAGAGTCGTTCAATGTTCTTATATAGATTCACTTACCACAAAACGTTTTTGTTGCAATGAAGACACTAAAGTGAAGTGACAAAAAATAAAAACACCTACAGCCGTCCTTATGATTTTATTTTATTTTGTCGCTACCAGTTTCGACGATTCGTTGCGTCATCTTCAGATGACGTCGGACAGCGGTCCGGAAGGGTCCGGTAATTAAGACGTCGGTAGTCTCCACAAAAGCGCCACTGAGTAACCGGCTTTTCTACCATGGTTGTGGGCTAACCCACTGGGATTTAGACGGGCGAATTGTATTATGATTCATTAGGAACTAATCTTCTTGTTTAGCCAATTTTAGTCTCTGTGGGTCTATCCTGATAGACTAACAATGACTACAGTGGTTCGTGAAATACAGAGAAGCCAAGTGAGTAAATTTAACATTGTCAGGATAGGGGGTTCCAACTCCCCTTAAATAACATATCAATGACTACAGTGGTTCCTGAAATACAGAGAAGCCAAGTCACTAAATTTAACATTGTCAGGATAGGGGGTTCCAACTCCCCTTAAATAACTTACTGACCTGATAAAACCCACCCTTACGCCGGGAGAAACTGGTAGCGACAAAATAAAATAAAATCATAAGGACGGCTGTAGGTGTTTTTATATTTTGTCACGATAGTAAAAGGGCCGTCGTCCCAGAGACGTCCTGCTAAAAGGATGGACATACAAAAACTAAACTGAAGGGTCATTGACGCTGTTATTCCTTTTAAAGATGGCAACATTGGTAGGGTGGAAGTGCTAGAGTATATGGGAATTAAGCCTGGAGCAAACTGCATCAGAGAACTTGAACGGCTGGACAAGGTTTGCATTGATAAAGCAGAGTATGCAGCACAGTTGGCCACTAAGGAGTTCAGAAATAAAAAAAGAAGAAAAAATTTGGAAAACGATCAAGATATAAAGTATGGTGAACGGTGCTTCTGAGTGACTAAAAATAAAAAATGAGCATATATTAAGTGAGTTACAGTCTTTTGAAACTTTAGAAGCAGTTCCTGAAAATTTATATTTTCCATTGCATTTTTTCCTACATCTAATAAACCACTTCGAGTAGAATATTCAAATTTTTAGGGAGTAATAACATACATATCCTCAGTCTACTGAACTAAAAGAAGAACATAATGTTACGTATAATTAAAATTATGTAGGATAACGTACAAAAAAGTACATTAAATTTTAACCATTTAATTAAAAAATTGTATTTTCAAAAGCAGTGGCTGAAATGCAATTATTGTAGTTCAGTTGACTCAGAACATATAGTTTAATGTCCTGTAAAAGTTACATATCAATGACTACAGTGGTTCCTGATATACAGAGAAGCCAAGTCACTAAATTTAACATTGTCGGGATAGGGGGTTCCAACTCCCCTTAAATAACTTGCTGACCTGATAAAACCCACCCCTACGCCGGGAGAAATTAAACATAATGTTAAACATTATACTGTAGCCAGCAGGATTTCGCCAGTGTACCCAAAAGCCCGCAGGATAGACCCACAGAGACTAAAATTGGCTAAACAAGAAGATTAGTTCCTAATGAATCATAATACAATTCGCCCGTCTAAATCCCAGTGGGTTAGCCCACAACCATGGTAGAAAAGCCGGTTAGTCAGTGGAGCTTTTGTGGAGACTACCGACGTCTTAATTACCGGACCCTTCCTGACCGCTGTCCAATTCCTCACATAGATGATGTAAATTCCATCCTTGTGGGCAAGAAAATATTTTCTTAAGTCGATGACTTCAAAGCATATTACGGAGCCCCACTAGTTGAAAGCGACAAGGAAAAGAGATCTGTGATGACACCTTTTGGGCTTCATGAACTACCAGAAGTTGAAAATACCGCTACAGTTGTAGGGTTCTCTTGTTTAGAACACCACCGGTTTCGGGCTCTTATACGCCCATCGCCTGGTGTCGTACCGAAAATAGCAAGAGTCGGGAGATAATTTTTACACTCAGGAATATACATGAAAAACTAGAAAAAGAAAAAAAAATCATAAGACCACCGCTTGGGCTGGGTGCTGTAAAACCTAAGTCAATGTCAAAGTGACACCAGACAGTACTGCAAAGGACTGCCTGGTTAAAGAAATATGCAAAGAATATCAAGACAAACTTGGTGCTATGACGCCGCGGCGGACGAGTTCAAGACGCGGAGTGCTACCAGTGAGCGCAGGGCATGGAGTAGAGTACCGTGATCTGTCGGTCATTTTGAAAGAGCGAACTGCGCTTAAGCACGCAGTCTTCTTGAATAACTTTTCGTTTCTGAAGCAGCGTCCAGCGTATTTCCTTCTCTTTCTAGTTTCTGATCATGTCATACATGTATACTAGTTAACTGGGACAGTGTTTATCGCTATTACATCTATGACCCTTAATTACGCTTAACGGATGTATGGCATATGCCTGTTTCTTATAGTGAGGTCTGTAAGGTCCCCCCGGTTCATTTTACATAGCTGTAAAACGTCTTCTTTTAATCAAAGTTTGCAAGTTTTTCATTTTTTATCCTATGACTATGGCGCATTATTGTGCTGCGTCATTATCTGTGTCCTCACTAATTTGAAATTAACCTGTCTTTCATGATGTAAAATTCGTCTCAGGTCTTATCTTATGTAAGCTTCGATTAGTTGTCAACTTTTAGTTAGCAGGTTTTAAATTGACCCAACTCTTATTATTTTCTTTTAGTGCAATTGCTGCTACCTATTAATTGGGACACAGTTTCTGACAGTGTGGACTGTAAGGTTTCACTATTTTCCATTTTGTCAGCAGCGAGATGCCTGTAAATAGGAGTGGCACATGTGTATCTTCGTTTAAGTGATGACTGTGGCGTGTTGTTCTACTTCACAACACATATATCACCACTAAATTAAATACTTGCACGCAACTCGTGTAAAGGCAAAAGTTTAATTGCATTTTACGGTTTATACATACAATTTATGTCGCCAGCTACCACTCAGTTTTAGTAGTTTTGCACCGCCCAGTTGAACATGTTCCTTTATGACGCTTAATGCACTTTTAACGTTTTTCATGTAACTTTATACATAAAATTTCTTTTCTTCATTTTTCATTTTAAATGTAAATCACTAATGCAAACTGTGAACGGCCGGACTAATGGCCCCGCGTTGCTCTTCTCAATAACAGATGGCAGTACTGTTGACACTCTGGTTTACCAGTTAGCTTCCTCCTTCCCGTACGCTACTCCATGCCCTGCGCTCACTGGTAGCACACCGCGTCCTGTACTCCTATACCGCAGCGCTCGGGGTTGCAGCACTAAATATGACTCCTGGTATCCTTTGCATATTTCTTTACCCAGGCAGTCGTCTGTAGTACTGTCTGGTGTCACTTTGGCATTGACTTAGGTTTTACAGCACCTAGGCCGACCGGTGGTTTCTTAAATTTTTTTTATGGAACCTTCTTCTTTTTTTGTTTTTTATGTGTATTGCTGCGTGCAAAAATTGTGTACCGTCTCTTCCTATTTTCAATACGACACATGAAGATGGGTGTAAAAGAGCCCGAAACCGGTCGTGTCCTAAATAAGAGGATCTTAAAACTGTTGCGGTGTTTTCAATCTCTGGAATAATGCTTAGTTGCGGATGTTCCTTTAACAGGATTGTTTATGAATTCAGTTTCATGCCGTTTGGCTTCAAGAATGCATCCAGTACTTTTCAGAGATTCATTAATGACGTTGTGGGAGATTTATATTTGTGCTTTGCATATTTAGATGATGTAGTGACAGCTTCCAGCTCTCCAGAAGAACATACTCAACATTTAAATACCCTGTTTGAAGGAATGAACAATTTTGATTTGAGGATTAATATTGGAAAATCCGTCTTTGGAATTCAATAAACCAACTTTTTAGGTCAGGTGATTACTGCGATAGGTTCTATACCAGACCTAAAACGCATACAAGTGATAACTAACTTCAAATTTGCAGGAATGGAGTTACATAGTTTCCTTGGCATACTGAAATTTTACCGAAGGCATTTTGAACATGCTGCAGAATATCAAGCTGTTCTAAATGATTACTTGACGAATACCAAGAGAAACGACTAAAGAAGCACGCATTGGACAGAAGACGCAATAAAATAGTTTTAGAAGTGCAAAATGATCTTGCATTATTTGTAGACGCTTCAGATTTTGTATCCCGCGCAACGCTGCAACAGAGAGATGAAGGAATATGGAAACCCATTAGTTTCTACTACAGAAAGTTATCGCCATCCCAGAAGAAATATTGAACATATGATAGGCAACTTCTCAGCATCTACATGGCAAAAAGGCATTTTAAGTACCTCATTGAAGGACGTTAAATTGTAATGTATACTGACCACGTTCCTTTGACACATGATTTTAAACAACGAAACGCTAAAGCAACCCTTACGCAATTGCATCACCTACAACTCTTATTACAATTTACAACAGACACCAGACACATTTCTGGAAAGAAAATGTGTGGCTGAAAACCTATCCAGTCTGGAAAAATTTGCACCAATTGATTACGTAAAGATATCAGATGCTCAAGTGAGTAATGAAGAACTCGAGAAACTTCGCTCTAGTCCTCATTTAATTTTAAACTGCATGAAACTCCTGGTGGTGTATTACTATGGTGTGATGTATCATCAAGTTATATTCGTCATTATATTACTCAACAATTTAGGTATTCCGCTTTTCTGCATTACCACAGTATGGTACATCCTGGATAAGTCTTCTGTGAAATTATTCACGCGAAGATTTATTTGGTCAAACACAAAACGAGATATCAAATACTGGGCGAAATCGTGCGTAGCATGCCAAGTCTCCCTCAGATGAATTCATATTCCTTACAACGTGCACCGATTGGTTCAGTAACTCGACAGAAATCATTCCATTGCTTGATGTTCAAGCAGATCGTCACACGAGCGTTCTACAACTCCTGGATCGGTAGATTTGGAACACCTAACCAAGTAGTGACTGACCATGGAGCACAGTTCCCGTCAGAGCTATCCCATGCGTTAGCGAAGATTTGTGATTCTAAACTAACTCAGACTACGACATACCACCCACAGTCAAACTGGAAAATAGAGATTCCGTCGAAAGTTGAAGGCGGGCCTCAGAGGACATTGTAAAAATAAATAGAGTGGCATAATTTCAACAATCCTGCCAGGACTGTGTTGCGGTATGAGAGAAGAAAATAACTCACCAGCTGCGTAGACGCTGTATGGCTTAACGAACAGCAGCTCATCATATCCAGTCTCAAAGGTAACTAACGCTCACGTCCGTTACAGAGTGTATTTAAAGCAAATCAATGTTTCAGTTAAACGATAAATCGCAAAAATTCAATAGCTGTAAACTCAACCAAATACTTAGGAATTACAGTTACGAACAACTTAAATTGGGTCGATCATATAGATATGTTGTTGGGAAAGTAAACCAAAGACTGCAATTTGGTGGCAGAATATTTAGAAAATGTAACAGATTTACTAAAGAGCCTGTTTACACTACGCTTGTGCTCTCTTCTGGAGTACTGCTGTGCGGTGTGGGATCCGCATAAGATAGGATTAACGGAGGACATCGAAAAAGTTCAAAGAAGAGCAGCTCGTTTGGTATTATTGCGAAATAGGGGAGAGAGAACCACGGATATGATACACGAATTGAGATGACAATCATTACAACAAAAGCGTTTTCGATGGGGCAGGACCTTCTCGTGAAATTTCAGTCGCCAACATTCTCAACTTTCTCCTCATGGTCTGAAAATAGGTTGCTGCTGCTCACCTACATAGGGAAAAATGATTATCATAGTAAAACACGAGAAATCAGAGCTCGCACGGAAAGATATAAGTGTTCGTTTTTCTCGTGTGCTGTTCGAGAGTGTAACGGAAGAGAAGCAGCTTAAAGGTGGTTCGATGAACCCTCTGCCGGGCACTTAACTGCGAATTGAAGAATAATCATGCAGATGTATTTGTAGATCTGATCTGCATCCTCATAGTGGAACTCTAGCGCCCTGTTATGCGACTGGCGCGAAATTTGAATAGACATCATCTTTCACGTATAGAAACACGCCTACGTAAGTCGCAGATCTCCCTCCTGGGGTTGTGACTTCCTCCGTCAGTGTATTTCAGTTGAATAAATTTCACTAAAATACAATGTATGAACACCACGGTAATGTAACACGTGAAAATTCAATGACAATAAATGATGACTGGTTTTTAAATAACGTTATTCCATATCATTGGATCTTAATCGAATTCATCACGATTAACTTGATTTATATCAGTTCAGTGAATTTAATCCAACTGAAATACACTATGTGATCAGAAGTATCCGGACACCCCCAGAAACATACGTTTTTCGTATTAGATGCATTGTGCTGCGACCTACTGTCAGGTACTCCATATCACCGACCTCAGTAGTCATTAGACATTGTGAGAGAGCAGAATGGGGCGCTCCGCGGAACTCATGGACTTCGAACGAGGTCACATGATTCGTTGTCGCTTGTATCAAGATATACAGACTCCTAAACAACCCTAGGTCCACTGTTTCCGATGTTATAGTGAAGTGGAAACGTGAAGTGACATGTACAGCACAAAAGCGTACAGGCCGACCTCGTCTGTTGACTGACAGAGGAAATGATTAAATGTGTGTGAATTCATAAGGGACGAAACTGCTTAGGTCATCGGTCCCTAGACTTACACACTACTTAAACTAACTTAAGCTTTCCTACGCTAAGAACAACACACACATCCATGCCCGAGGGAGGAGTCGAACCTCCGGCGGGAGGGACCGCGCAGTCCGTGACATGGCGGCTCAAACCGCGGGGCCACTCCAGGCGGCTGAATGACAGAGACCGCCGACAGTTGAAGAGGGACGTAATGTGCAATAGGCAGACATCTACCCAGACCATCACACAGGAATTCCACACTGCATCAGGATCCACTGCAAGTACTAGACACTAAGGCGGGAGGTGACAAAACTTGGATTTCATGGTTGAGCGGCTGCTCATAAGCCACACATCACGCCGGTAAATGCCAAACGACGACTCGCTTGGTGTAAGGAGCGTAAACATTGGACGATTGAAAAGTGGAAAAACGTTGTGTGGAGAGACGAATCGTAATACAAAATGTGGCGATACGACGGCAGGGTGTGGGTATGGCGAATGTCCAGTAACGTCATCTGCCAGCGTGTGTAGTGCCAAAAGTAAATTTCGGAGGCGGTGGAATTATGGTGTGGTCGTGTTTTTCATGGAGGGGACTTGCACCCCTTGTTGTTTTTTGTGGCATTATCACAGCACGTGACTACATTTATGTCTTAAGAACTTTCTGGCTTCCCACTTTGAAGAGCAATTCGGGGATGGCATCTTTCAATACGATCGAGCACCAGTTCATAACGCATAGCCTGTGGCGGAGTGGTTACACGACAATAACTTCCCTGTAATGGACTGGCCTGCACAGAGTCCTTACCTGAATCCTACAGAACACCTTTGCGATGTTTTGGAACGCCGACTTCCTGCCAGGCCTCACCGACCGACATCGATACGTATCCTCAGTGCAGCACTCCGTGAAAAAAGGACTGTTATTCCTCAAGAAACCTTCCAGCACCTGATTGAACGTATGCCTGCTAGAGTGGAAACTGTCATCAAGGTTAAGGGTGGGCCAACACCATATTGGATTCCATCATTACGGATGGAGGGTGGCAAGAACTTGTAAGTCATTTTCAGCCAGGTGTCCGGATGCTTTTGATCACATAGTGTATATTCCTTTGGCAGCGTAAGCTGCAGACCTCCATCAGATCCGTTCCCCCCGTAATGTCATAACCGCTCGGAGAATTTCTAGCTAGAGTGTTCGAGAATAATAGGAGGATATATCAGTATCAACAGAAATTTTTTATCGTGGTAGTAGATCTCTGTGGTTGTTCGGAAGATACGGGTATGATAATGTTTTACCGATGATAGAACTTGACTTTCTGAGAATTTTATAATACGTTCTGGATCACTCAAAGTGTTCTGAATTACGGCTGATTTCTCCATCTGTCCCAAACTTCAATTCCATTGACGTTCCGTGATCATGTCTTTGACGGGCATACCTTATACAGCAAGTGCATGGTATTATCTAATACTATGAGTAGGTACCATTTATGTGACTGTTACTTGGTCGGTCTCTGTAGTACGTTGCGCCGTACTTTTAGAGAATGCGGTGGACTCTTTCTCTCTGCTTAGGTTTATTTAACAGAAGGTTGTACTTTTCATTTTTATATTAAATACACTCCTGGAAATGGAAAAAAGAACACATTGACACCGGTGTGTCAGACCCACCATACTTGCTCCGGACACTGCGAGAGGGCTGTACAAGCAATGATCACACGCACGGCACAGCGGACACACCAGGAACCGCGGTGTTGGCCGTCGAATGGCGCTAGCTGCGCAGCATTTGTGCACCGCCGCCGTCAGTGTCAGCCAGTTTGCCGTGGCATACGGAGCTCCATCGCAGTCTTTAACACTGGTAGCATGCCGCGACAGCGTGGACGTGAACCGTATGTGCAGTTGACGGACTTTGAGCGAGGGCGTATAGTGGGCATGCGGGAGGCCGGGTGGACGTACCGCCGAATTGCTCAACACGTGGGGCGTGAGGTCTCCACAGTACATCGATGTTGTCGCCAGTGGTCGGCGGAAGGTGCACGTGCCCGTCGACCTGGGACCGGACCGCAGAGACGCACGGATGCACGCCAAGACCGTAGGATCCTACGCAGTGCCGTAGGGGACCGCACCGCCACTTCTCAGCAAATTAGGGACACTGTTGCTCCTGGGGTATCGGCGAGGACCATTCGCAACCGTCTCCATGAAGCTGGGCTACGGTCCCGCACACCGTTAGGCCGTCTTCCGCTGACGCCCCAAAATCGTGCAGCCGGCCTCCAGTGGTGTCGCGACAGGCGTGAATGGAGGGACGAATGGAGACGTGTCGTCTTCAGCGATGAGAGTCGCTTCTGCCTTGGTGCCAATGATGGTCGTATGCGTGTTTGGCGCCGTACAGGTGAGCGCCACAATCAGGACTGCATACGACCGAGGCACACAGGGCCAACACCCGGCATCATGGTGTGGGGAGCGATCTCCTACACTGGCCGTACACCACTGGTGATCGTCGAGGGGACACTGAATAGTGCACGGTACATCCAAACCGTCATCGAACCCATCTTTCTACCATTCCTAGACCGGCAAGGGAACTTGCTGTTCCAACAGGACAATGCACGTCCGCATGTATCCCGTGCCACCCAACGTGCTCTAGAAGGTGTAAGTCAACTACCCTGGCCAGCAAGATCTCCGGATCTGTCCCCCATTGAGCATGTTTGGGACTGGATGAAGCGTCGTCTCACGCGGTCTGCACGTCCAGCACGAACGCTGGTCCAACTGAGGCGCCAGGTGGAAATGGCATGGCAAGCTGTTCCACAGGACTACATCCAGCATCTCTACGATCGTCTCCATGTGAGAATAGCAGCCTGCATTGCTGCGAAAGGTGGATATACACTGTACTAGTGCCGATATTGTGCAGGCTCTGTTGCCTGTGTCTATGTGCCTGTGGTTCTGTCAGTGTGATCATGTGATGTATCTGACCCCAGGAATGTGTCAATAAAGTTTCCCCTTCCTGGGACAATGAATTCACGGTGTTCTTATTTCAATTTCCAGGAGTGTATATCATTTCGAGTTGCGTTAGGACTTGCTATTTTTTGACGTTCATCTACATCTACATTTATACTCTGCAATTTACCATGTGGTACATGGAGGGGGGTACCTTGATCCACTACTAATCAGTTTCCTTCCTCTTCCATTCCCAATTAATGGGGGAAATATGACTATCTATACGCCTGCCTACGAGACCTAATTTCTTTAATCCTATCTTAGTGGTCCTTACGCGAGATTTACGATGGCGACTTCCGGAGTCAGCTTGAAATGACGGTTGTCTAAAGTTTCTCATCAGTTTTTTATGATAATACGTCGTCTTCCTTCCACGGACTCCCATTTTATTTCACAAACCATATCCGTAATCCTCTTATTTTGATCGAACCTACGGTAATAAATGTAGTGCCACGCCTCTGAATTGCTTCGATATCTTTATTTAATCCGCCATCAGAGACACTCGAGCAGTACTGAAGAACGTCTCATAAAAGTGTTCTGTTCGCGAACTCCTTTGTTGGTGAGAAATTCTTTCCTCAAATTCTCCCAATAAGCCGAAGTTGGCCACTCCCTTTCGCCATTACTGTCCTTACGAGCTCGTTCCATTTCATATCGCTTTGCAGTACTCCGCCTGGGTATTTAATCGACATGACTATGTCAAGCAGCACACCACTAATATAGCATTCGAATGTTACGGTATTGTTTTTCCTACTCATTTGAATTAACTTACATTTTTCTACATTTAAAGCAAGCTGCAGTTCAATTTTGTGTAAGTCATTCTGTCTCCTCGTACAGTCAATCAACGACGACACCTCCCGTATACCACACCATCGTTAGCAAGCAGCTCCAAATGGCCGCTCATCCTGTTCGTCAGACCATCTTTTTATATAGAGAATTAGACAGATCCCATCATACTTCCCTGAGGCACTCCTGGCTATACGCTTGTCCCGATGAACACACACCATCGACGACAGCGTACTGAGTCTTATTACCAATGAAGTCTCCGAGCCACTCATGTGTCCGGAAACTTAACCCTTGTTTTAAGGCCTTCGTTAATAGTCTGCAGTGGACACCGTATCATACGATTTCCATAAATCTAGGAATATGTAATGTACTTGTTGCCCTTCATCCATGGTTCACAGATTATCATGTGAGAAAAGAGCAAGGTGAGTTTCGCAAGAACGATGCTTTCTAAATCTGTGGTGATTTCCATCTGAAAGAAATTTATCGTATTCGAACTGAGAATATTTTCAAGAATTATGCAACAAACCGTTGTTATGTAAATCGTTCTGTAATTTTACGGGTACTTTCTTGTACACTTCACGAAGGACGCGTTGATATCTTTCATTGAATATGCACTGGACGTCGAAAGTACTGGCGAAGAGTCAGATCATCACTTAATCAGCATTCGACTAATGCACCGTAAACAGACGCCTCTAGGTTATACTTAATGAAGTGGTCTCAATGATAAATTATCATCTACCTTATACTTTTAACTTCTTTCAAAGATGACGGGCAGTGTTCCAGCTAACACGACAAAATTAACTGAATCTGAATTTCACCTTATCATAAATAATCGCGAATCATCCATGAAAAGAGCACTATCCAGTGTATTTAGGTCCATTTAAGATTGTAATGACACGACCTTCCCCAAAGTACAATGTGCAAGCACCCCATCGGGTATGATAATAACGGCTTTACACTGAACTTCGGTAGGTGATATGAAAGACTGCTTTATGACAGTGTCGTATCGCACCTTCCTGAAACTTCAGCACAGGCTGCTTCTACCTGTGTGGCACTGTTGTTTTTAGAGGTGCTGAAATGCTTCAGCATAATATAAAAATCCTACAAATAGAGAATGGGAGCTATCACACCAATTAAGGTAACACAGTTATAGCAATATCGACTCTATTCAGGAAATTTTTTCTTTTTATAGTAGCACCGTTCACGCTCCACTGTCATACATAAATATGAATCTCCTTCTCAGTCAAATCATACAAGCCTACTCATCGCTAACCGATGAGTATTATCACTTTGTTCCCGGTTCAGTCAGCGCGACGTGGCAGATGTATACAAATATAAGTTTATACAACACACAAATTAGCTTAAACTGCACGCTGAATATATCAGTCGCATTATTGCGTGGCGTGCACGTAAACGCACCACCAAATATTTGCCTTTTAGCACTCAATTAAACTTTTTAACTTCACATCCCGCTCCGTGCTCGGCGCGATCGAGCCAAGCTTCCATCATCCTATATCGGAGAATCTCTACACTCTCTCGTTTCACACCAACTGCCACCGATCGAGCGCCAAAGAACGAGCTCTACATTAACGTCCGAATTTCCATACATACAACAGTATACGGTTTACAAGTGCAATGTTACTGTGCTAATGGAATGCATCTGACCAATCGCGTACTTAATACCCTCAAAGGAAACGAAGTCTCCGGGAAGATTTATACACAGGGTCAGGCAACTAATGCTTTCGATTCAATTGAGTTTTGACTCGTTAAAGAAATTTGTAATCTGTTTCCGCTCAAGCTAATAACGACCAGAGGCTATGGAAGATAAACCAGAGCGGTTCGATAGCTTCGTATTAAACAAGACCCACACTTCAAATTAATTTTTTAAAGGAACGATGATTTTTGTGCCATATTCTAAGACCTGTATGAGACAAATTCAGTGATGTAAATGTTATTTGTTAAGGATTACAAATACAGTTTGCTATTGTCGCGGTCGCATTTTGTCGGCTGGTGTGGTCGTGCGGTTCTAGGCGCTTCAGTCTGGAACCGCGTGACCGCTCCTGTCGCAGGTTCGAATCCTGCCTCGGGCATGGATGTGTGTGATGTCCTTAGGTTAGTTAGGTTTAAGTAGCTCTAAGTTCTAGGGGACTGATGACCTCAGCAGTTAAGTTCCATAGTGCTCAGAGCGATTTGAACCATTTTGAACGGCTGAAAGAAGGGAAATCTACAGCTGTTATACTTACCGAGGACACGAAACTCAACTGTATGGGTTGATGATGATGACAATATCTAGGGTAAAATGTTCCAGAGATAAAGCAGTCATCCATTTGCATCTCGGGGTGGGGGCTAATAAGGAAGATGTTGTCATCACAAAAGTTAATTAGTGTTCTATGGGTCATAGAGGGGAATTTTAGATACATTAACTAGGTAAGCAGGCAGGAGCATAAAAACAGTAGAAATTGGTAGGTTGAACTTACATGTAATGGGAATTGATGCAGTCCATTGACAGGAAGAAAAGAAACTATGATCAGGTAATTACTGAGTTACCAACACAAAATGAAATAGGGATAATGCGGGTGTAGGTCTAAGAATGAGTAAAAATATAGTAATGCAGGTGTGTGTGTGTGTGTGTGTGTGTGTGTGTGTGTGTGTGAAATCTTATGGTACTTAACTGCTAAGGTCATCAGTCCCTAAGCTTACACACTACTTAACCTAAATTATCCTAAGGACAAACACACACACCCATGCCCAAGGGGGGACTCGATCTTCCGCCGGGACCAGCTGCACAGTCCATGACTGTAGCGCCTGAGACCGCTCGGCTAATCCCGCGCGGCTAGTAATGCAGGTGAGCTATTACTGAACTGCATAGTGAACGCGTTATCATAGCCAATATAGATACAAAACAAACATCCGTCATAATACTATAACTTGTTATGTTTAACAGCTCCGCGAAAGAAGAAAGAACAGCAGTAATTTGTGATTACATAAGAGAAATTATTCAAATACTGGGTGATCAAAAAGTCAGTATAAATTTGAAAACTTAATAAACCACAGAATAATGTAGATAGAGGGCTGAAAATTGACACACATGCTTGGAATGACATGGGGTTTTATTAGAACCGAAAACAAAACAAAGTTCACAAAATGTCTGACAGATGGCGCTGGCCAGAAAACGTCAGTGACTGCGCATGACAATCGTCTATAAAATGAGCTGTAATGAGAGAGAGAATCAGATGCACGAGCAGTCGCTGCATTTTGACGTTACCCGAAAAGGCGCTTTTAGTGAAGCTGTATTATCAGAATGAGGAATGTGCTAGTTCAGCATTACGATCCTACCGCCATAGGAAGGGGATCTGTTGACAAATGCAGCTGTGGCGAGAATGATTTCGAAGTTCGAAGCCACGGGTTGTTTAGACGATAGACCCCGTAGTGGCCGACCGAGCACAAGGCGTAATGCTGCTGATACAGTTGGGGAAGAAATGGAGACTGTAGGGGGTTCGTCTATGCAAGGGAAAGTCAGCGCTCGTGCAGTCGCACGTCGCACCGGCATTCCATACGCTACTGTTTGGTTGGCACTTAGGCGTACCCTTCGATGCTATCCATACAAAATCCATCGGCATCATGATCTGTTAACTGGCGATTTAGTGAAGCGGAGGGCATTTTCGGTGTGGGCGTTTCAAAAGATGGCGGAAGATGACGATTGGTTGAGTAACGTGTTATGGACCGAAGAAGCTCATTTCACGCTCCGAGGGTCTGTCGATGCCCACAACTGCAGCATTTGGGCTACCGAAAATCCTAGAACTGTCGTGGAAACTCCGTTGCACGACGAGAAAGTCATGGTATGGATTGGATTTACCACATCTACCGTTATCTGGCCTTTTTTCTTCGAGGAAATGCGTGATTCTGGTTTTGTAACTGCTACCGTGACGGAAGAGAGGTACACCGACGTGTTACAGAATCGCATCATCCCCAGCCTGGCTGATAAACACCTTCTGGAACTTACGATGTTTATGCAGGATGGCGCTCCGCCCCATATTGCTGGACGCGTGAAAGATCTCTTGGGCGCGTTGTTTGGTGATGATCGTGTGCTCAGCCGCCACTTTCGTCGTGCTTGGCGTCCCAGGTCCCCAGACCTCAGTCCGTGCGATTATTGGCTTTGGGGTTCCCTGAAGTGGCAAGCGTATCGTAATCGACCGAAATCTCTAGGGATGCTGAAAGACAACATCCGACGCCAATGCCTCACCATAACTCCGGACATGCTTTACAGTGCTGTTCACAGAATTATTCCTCGACTACAGCTATTGTTGAGGAATGATGGTGGACATATTGAGTATTTCCTGTAAAGAACACCATCTTTGATTTGTCTTACTTTGTTATGCTAATTATTGCTATTCTGATCAGATGAAGCGCCATCTGGCGGTTATTTTTTGAACTTTCGTATTTTTTTTTGGTTATAATAAAACCCTATGTCATTCCAAGCATGTGTGCCAATTTGTACCTCTCTATCTACATTATTCCGTGATTTATTCAGTTTTCAAATTTATACTGACGTTCTGATCACCCGGTATGTAAGAGAGACGAAAATGTAATCGTGATATCGGACTGTAATTCACAAGTGGGATTAAGAAAAGAAGGAAACATTATAAGATAACATGATCTAGGAGAAAGGAACGATACGTAACCCCTGGTAGAATTTCACACAGAGCACAATTTAATCATTCCTAACAACTGTTTTAATAATCACGAAGGAAATGTGTATTGGCCGGCTGGAGTGGCCGAGCGGTTCTAGGCGCTACAGTCTGGAGCCGAGCGACCGCTACGGTTGCAGGTTCGAATCCTGCCTCGGGCATGGATGTGTGTGATGTCCTTAGGTTAGTTAAGTTTAATTAGTTCTAAGTTCTAGGCGACTGATGATCTCAGAAGTTAAGTCGCATAGTGCTCAGAGCCATTTGAGCCATTTGAAAGGTGTATACATGGAAGACACCTGGATATAGCGGAAGGATTGAGGTAGATTGCATAATGGTAAGGTAGAGAAATCAGAATGAGATTTTAAACTGCTAAACGATTCCCGGGGTCGATGCGGATTCTGACTATCATTTACTGGTATGTTATTTGGCAAGGTAGTATGATGCGAAAGATGTCGGAAGCAGCAGCGGTGTTTCTGCGGGTGGACTGACCACTGGACGTTGTAAGTATCTGTGAACAGGAAAGTTCAGAGTTTTGAGATTATCAGCCAGGTTATCACAGTCACAGGTGGTTGCGAGATAGATTTGTTGATTCATATATGGCAATAACACTCTAACTAGAATCCAGTACGCAGTCACAGTCCATCGTCAAGCTAATGTAACCAAAGAACAAGTCCAGAGCAAAACAATCAGTTACCAGTGGAAAAATTATCCTATCGGACCACAAGGAAGGCGAATATGCTCATGTTTATTAAAAGAATTTCACTGAAATGTGGAGTACCAGCTGCCTCATATTACCTTCCTCAGCACCTTAAAAAAGTTTCCAAAAATTTTGGCATGCGAACATATTCGCGCTCTTCTTAACGTGCAGTTCACCTCTCACTCCCATAATCTTCGCTGAATTTAACTCGTTCACATCCACTATTCCGTCGCTGGAAGTCGCTCATGCCCGCTCAGTCCCACTTGCCTATTCTCACTCACCCATTCATCGCAAACTCATTATTATTATCTTTTTGTGTATCTGTCAGTGTCCTCTGTCTCACAGCCTCAGTCTCCTTCGTTCTGTCCTACTAATACTGTCCCCTCTCACTGTCACAATCTCTCTCTTGCTCTTGCTTACTTCTACTGCCTCAGTCGTACCTTCCCACTGCTGCTGTGTCTCTCATTATCACTGGTTCTCATCCTCTTTCACTTACTCCTTCTGTCGCTGGCACTAAGAGCTTCACTCTTTTCCAACACTGTTCTGTCACTGTCAACTGTATTTCTCTGCAACTGCGTCCCTCTCTTTCTCTCACACTCCAATTGTCTCATTCCCTCTTTCTACTGGTTTGGAGTCTAGTGGAGGGCCTTGACCAAAGGATTCGTCGACTCTGTGGCTGCAAATTTATAGATCTGCTGTATCGGTTGTGTATTTGTAGGACACCATTTGATAGGTCAGTGATGCTCTGCACAAAGGAAGCAGCTACTCAGGTAACAGAGTAATGGAAGCGTGCATATGAGGATTCTTTAGGCTAGGTGGTAGTTTGAGTTATTATGATGAACACTCGCCAGTCGATGCGCAGCAAGGGATGTCAGATCGCGTTCGGGGTAGAGACACTACGACTGCCAAAATTGTATCAGTAAATTTTCGGAGTACTAGTAACAAAGATCCCGAATTTACTGTCCGAAAGAACAGATACCATCTTCATATAGTTAAGGCGAACCGGCCATTGACCTTCTTCTTCTGTGCTGGATGCACACGTATTGCCAGAACTCTTACGGGACTCGGTAAGATTGTCTGCCGCGAGTAATGAGTGTGATGGGCAGGGGCACTACGAATGTAGTGTGTGGACATTAAGTTGGGAATGTGGGTCTCACGGGGACCGTACAAGGTGTAAGTCCCTGCTGTCGCTCTATCCTCTGTTCCCTCGGTGCCATGTAAGCAGGAGATCGCGGGTTCGAGTCCCGGTCGGAGCACACATTTACAACTCTCCCCGTTGATGTATATCAACACTTGTCGTCAGCGTAGGGTCTTGATTTAATTATCGTTTCATTTTAGAGCGCTGCATGGTCATCGTTGGTATCTGTCCGAAAGAACAGATACCATCTTCATAATGAAGATATCTAGTCGCGTTCAACAGGTGTAGGTGAAACCAAGTTAACTATTAGATGCTTTTACCGGCCAAGAGGTGATGTTGTGACAGATCTAGACTCATTCAAAAAGCGTCTATGATCAGTAGCGCGTAGAAACCAATATTATGCATTACTAGCTGGAGGCGACTTTAAGCTACCGAGTACAGACCGACAGTTGTGCGAAGTACTACTGAACACGTTCTCCGAAAACTGTCCTGAACAGCTATTTCGGCAACTCACACGCAGTGGAAATATCTTAGACCTTGTAGCTACATATAGGCCGAACCTTATAAGTATGGAAATGGGGATTAGCGTCCCTGATGTCATTATGCCAACTGTGGTTACGAAAGTTAATAAATCAGTTAAGAAGGCTAGGAAAGTGTCTCTGTTAGAAATAGCAGGTAAGCAGTTATTAGGATCTTACTTAAACAGTGAACTGACATCACTCATTTCCTGTAAGATGGACGTAGAGGAAGCATGAGCAACGCTTAAGCAGATTTTAATTCGTGATCTGGAGGATAATGTGCCTAGTAAGTCGATTAAGGAAGGGAAAAACCCACAATGGTTTAATAACGAGATTCGGAAAATGGTGAGGGGGGAGAGGCTGTTGCACTCGCGGTTCAATAGAGAATGAGCAAATGGTGATAATCAAAGGTTAATAGTGATTCGTGCGTGTGTGGAAAGACCTACGCCCGAAGCATACAGTTACTATCCCCATCATATGTTAGCAAAAGACCTGCCAGAGCACTCGAGAAAATTCTGGTCCTATGTAAAATCGGGAAGTGGCTCTAACGCTTCCATCCATTCACTTCGTGACCTGCGTGGTGTGACAATTGAAGATAGCAAAACGAAAACCAAAGTTTTAAATTTCAGGTTCGAGAAATCGTTCACGCAGGAGAATCGTACAAACATACTATCGATTTCCCCTCGAACAGACACCCGTATGGATTACACGGTAATAAGCATCCCTCGGGTGGAGAAACAATTGTAGGAATTGAAAACAAAAAAAAATGTCAGCAGGTCTGGATCGGATCCCTATTCGGTTTCTCAAAGAGTACTTTACGGCGTTGGCCCCTTCCTAGCTTGCATTTCTCACGAAGCGACGGAAGAAAGCTCAGCTGACTTCTTTGTCTACCAAGGGCAAAAGAACAGATAAAAAAAATAGAGACCACGATTCCTAACATCGGTTTGGGTTTGCTGCATAATCCTTGAACATATTCTCAGATTGAGTATAATAAATTTTCTTGAGACCGCGATTAGAAAGCTTCACCCTTGCGAATCTCAGCTTGCCCTTTTCTCACATGATATAGTGCGAATTATGGAGGAAGGGCAACAGACAGATCACATATTTCTAGATTTCCGGAAAGCGTTTGACACGGTGCCCAATTGAGGGCTGTTAAAGAAAGTACGAGCATATGCAATAGGTTCACAGACATGTGAGTGGCTCGAAGATTTCTTAAATTATAGAATCCAATATTGTGCTCGACGGCGAGTGTTCGTCAGAGATAAGGGTATCCTCCGGAGTACGCCAGGAAGGGTGATAGGATCGTTGTTATTCTCTATATACATAAATGATTTGGGGGGATGCAGGATGGGCAGAAACCTTCTGTTGTTCGCTGATGATGCTGTGGTGTACGGTAAGGTGTCGAAGCTGAGTGGCTATAGGAGAACGTGTCTTAGACAAGTTTCTAGTCGGTGTGATGAATGGCGGCTAGTTTTAAATGGAGAAAAATGAAGTTAATGCCGATGAGTAGGAAAAAGAAACCCTTAATTCAGGGCTGTGCAAATGCCGTTTCGTGAGCGGGGGCGCTCGCATATGCCCGCAAGGCTTGCCGGCAGCTCTCCCCCACTCTGCCAGCTAATAGTACTCCCACCATCTACTCGCCTAGCCATGCACGTCACTGCGCCGCGCGGAAATTCCCGTCATTTCTACTGTCTATGTAGACACAGCGTTCGGTGTTTGTGATAAAACATAACTAGTGGGTGGAAAATGGCTAAGGAGGTCGAAAGTCTTTTGAACAGTACTTTCTTGTTGGCACGCGAAGCGGATCTCAGTATTTGATTTGCAGTGCAACATTGTCTTCATGAAAGAAGAAAAATGTGAAGCGACATTATCAGCTGCCTCACGGGAAGGATATAGTCGGATTGAATAACAAAGAAAGAAAAGCCAAACTTAACGAACTGAAGCAGAAAAAGGAGAAAGACATGTAGATAATTATGACATTTATTTACATTATTACTGTTATTAATAACATGTTATGTGCATTTTCCGGCATTTTAACCTTCTCCTGTACGTATTTACAGGAAGAAACCCTCGTCATCCACAACGATGCAGCAATGACAGTAAGCTATCATGTAGCTCTTAAAATAGCTAAAACAGCACGGCCCTTCGGCGATGGAGAATTTGTGAAACAATCTTTTGTTGGTCCACAACAATTTTGTGCCCAGCAAATCTCGGTGTTTTTGAAACCGTTCCTCTTTCGTGGAGAACGGTTTGCAGGCGCATTGAAGAAATGGCACACGATGTGGAATCTCAGCTGAGAAACAGGATCAAAGATTTGGTTTTCTTTTCATTAGCGTTGGACGAAAGCACTGATGTATGTGATGTTGCTCAACTTGCAGTCTTATTGCGAGGAGTTTATGCTCAGTTTAGTGTGATTGACAAATTCCTCTATTTAGAGCCAATGCATTTAACGGCCGACGATGTATTTTCGTACGTAGAACATATAACACAGAAATACGAGCTATGTTGGGAAAAACTTTCATCATTTGCAACAGTTGTAGTTCCTGCAATGATTGGTCATAAGTCTGGTGTCGTGGCTTTGATACGGAAAAAGTTGAAAGCCGTCGGTGTCCAGCAGGAACTACCAGCAATACAGTGCGTTCTTCACAGTGTTAATTTGCTTGCAAAATGCCCCAAATTAGTTGGCGTTATGTTGTTCATCCGTCAAGAAGACCGCTTATACACTATTTGATCAAAAGTATCCTGACACCACGAAAACATACATTTTTCATACTACGTGCATTGTGTTGCCACCCACTGCCAGGTACTCCACATCGGCGACCTCAGTAGTCATTAGGCATCGTGAGAGAGCAGACTGGGGCGCTTCGCACAAATCACGGACTTCGAACGTGGTCAGGTGATTGGGTGTCAATTGTGTCATACGTCTGTATGCGAGATTACCACACTCCTAAATATCCCTAGATCCACTGTTTCCGATGTGATTGTGAAGCGGAAAAGTGAAGGAACACGTACAGCACAAAAGCGTACAGGCCGACCTCGTCTGTTGACTGACAGAGACCGCCGACAGTTGAAGAGGGTCGTAATGTGTAATAGGTAGACCGTCGGCCGGTGTGGCCGAGTGGTTCTAGGCACTTCAGTCCGGAACCACGCGGCTACTACGGTAGCAGGTTCGAATCCTGCCTCGGACATGGATGTGTGTGATGTCCTTAGGTTAGTTAGGTTTAAGTAGTTCTAAGTTCTAGGGGACTGATGACCTCAAATGTTAAGTTCCAAAGTGCTCAGAGCCATTTGAACCATTTTAATAGGAAGACATCTGTCCAGACCATCACACAGGAATTCCAAACTGCATCAGGATCCACTGTAAGTACTGTGAAAGTTAGGCGGGAGGTGACTAAACTTGGATTTCATGGTCGAGCGCTTGCTTATAAAATACACATATCGCCGGTAGATGCCAAACGACGCCTCTCTTGGTGTAAGTAGCGTTAAAATTGGACGATTGAACAATGGAAAAACTTTGTGTGGAGTGACGAATCGCGATACACTATGTGGCGATCCGATGGCTGGGTGTGGGTATGACGAATGTGCAGCGAACGTCATCTACCAACAGTAAATTTCGGAGGCTGTGGTGTTGTGGTGTGGTCGTGTTTCCCATGGAGGGGGCTTGCACAGCTTGTTGTTTTCCGTGGTACTATCACAACACAGGCCTACACTGATGTTTTAAGCACCATCTTGCTTCCCACTATTGAAGAGCAATTCGGAGATGGCGATTGCATCTTTCACACCGTCGAGTACCTGTTCATAACGCACGGCCTGTGGCTGAGAGGTTACACGACAATGACATCCCTGTAATGGACTGGCCTTCACAGCGTCGTGAACTGAATCCTATAGAACACCTTTGGGTTGTTTTGTAACGCCGACTTCCTGCCAAGCCTCACCGACCGACATCGATACCTCTCCTCAGTGCAGCACTCCGTGAACAATGGGCTGTCATTCCCCAAGAAACCTTCCAGCACCTGATTGAACGTATGCCTGCGAGAGTGGAGGCTGTCATAAAGGCAAAGGGTGGGTCAACACCATACCGATTTCCATCATTACCGATGGATGGCGCCACGAACTTTTAAGTCATTTGCAGTCAGGTTTCTGGATTCTTTTAATGACATAGTGTTGGACGCTGGTGCGAACTATTCTTGAGTACTGTTCGAGTGTCTGGGAATTCAGAGGCGGGCTGCTAGATTTGTTGCTGGGAGGTTAGAGCAACACGCAAATGTAACGGAGATGCTTCAGGAAGTTAAACGGAAATCCTTAGAGGAAAGGCGACATTGCTTTCTACGAAATTTGAAGCTAACTGAAGAACAATTCTGTTTCCTACGACATACATCGCGCGTAACAATCACGAAGATAATATACGAGAAATTAGAACTCAACAGAAGCTTTAGACAGTCGTTTTTCCCTCTTTCTGTTTGCGAGTGGAGCAAGAAAGGCAACGACTAGTATTGGCATGGGGTGCCCTCCGAGCCGCGCCGTACGATGGATTGCCGAATATCGGTGTGGATGTAAATGTGGATACCACAACCACTGTCTACCCAGTAGTTTTCCGTCTCTTTCCCACAGCCACTGCATCTTTCTCTCTCAGTTTGAAAAAAAAAAAAAAAGGAAGAGAAGAAAACAACAATAATATGTTCGCCCGCCAAACTTTCTGGGAAAATTTTTAAATTTTTAACGGTGCTGAGGAAGGCAGAATGATACATTTGGTACCACTTTTCAATCAATATTTTAACAAACATTATCGTAATCGCCTTTTTTGTGCTCCGATACGAGCATTTTTAGCTGGTTCCTTTCTTCTCCCCTCTACATTATGTAACTCACATGAATAAAGCATTATGGGTCAAAAAATTTTTATAGTTTAGTTACGTGAAATCGAAGTACTGTAAAACTATAAAATTTTACACATCAGACAGGATTTTACTTTAACAATTTCAGATGTTCTTCAGTACTATAACAACATGGGGCTCCCAAATCCCCTCTGACGATAAGGAAGATGTTTTACAGCTTGTTTCTCCATGATACACCACATTATAAACAAAGTTTTTGTCTCATACGGATTTTACGTGCACAAGCAGCGTAACTTTGAACCTCTGTATCTCGGAAACGGTTAAAGCTATAAAGAAAATTATAAAAGTTATTCCATATCGCGATCATAGGAATATATCATTCATAGTTACCCCGATTGTATACGTAAAATCCGACTGAGGCAAAAATGTTGTTTATAAGGCGATGTAGCATGAAGAGATAAGCTGTAAAATATCTTCGTTATCGTCAGAGGGGATATGGGAGGCCCATGTTGTTATAGTACAGAAATTGTTTTTTAAGTAAAATCCGGTCTGATGTGAAAAATTTTATAGTTTTGCGATACTTCGATTTCACGTAACTAAACTATAAAATATTTTTGACCCATAATGCTTTATTCATGTCAGTTACATGATGTAGTGGGGAGAAGAAGGGAAACAGCTTAAAATGCTCGTATCGGAGCACAAAAAAGGCGATTATGATAATGTTTGTTAAACATAAAGCTATCAAGAAAATTTTAAAAGTTATTCTATATCGCGATCATAGGAATATATCATTCAAATTGCAGCTATTCGCAGTGCATAGCCATCTCGGAATCTGCGGCTCGGATGCCGTGTCGTAACACAGGATAGAGGGAAGACAGGGGTTACAGGTCAGTCTGCAGTTTCCGTGTGGCTACGAGCAAACGCAAAAGACAAACTACCATTGAAGACAGGTTGGTTGTTTGCAGTAGCGCCAGGGCACCTACGGGAGACGCGGATTTTAAGACTCGATAGGACGATCGCAGCAGGAGACTCAAGGATACTCGGGGTTCTGATTGATTGTATGCAATCAAATTAGCTACTACACTGAAGGCTACTTCTAAACATTATAAAAAGCAAAGGGTGAACCTGATTGCACACCTGAAGTCAGTTTTGAACCCATGGGGTGAGCGCTGTCAAAAGCAGGATACACTAGCAGCATTTTAAGTTCAACCTTTGAGAGCACCACACAAAGTGAGCTTACCAAGCCTGGCAACGAGCGACAAGGAGTTAGTGCCCCACTGATGAGAACTCTGCCTGAATACAAAAACATAGGTTTTTAAACGATTGTGGCGGGGCGCTATTTCGCCCTTCCTATAGTTGGCCCACCAATCCTCCGGGACTTTACAGGCTTCAGCCAATGTAGTGTGTGGCCCTGCCCCTCCAGACTGCATCTGGCCGACCACATTCAGAGTCCTCGTCTTCTCCTACTCGATAGTAGGGCTGTGTCTGGACTTAACACTAGGAAACTCCAAGTTTGGTAGCAACAGGGTTCAGCTGAAAGCTGAACGTCACTGTCCTGCCTCTTATGGTCAGCAACAACAGTGTTTTACGTCACTGCGTCCCTCACAGAGGCATTTCGTGAGTGGGGACCGCTGGTGTAGCACTCTGAAAGTATAAAATCACTGACGTTGCGCTTCGCAAAGGCAAATATTAAGCTCGCTGTATCTGTAAAGATATGCCTTTTTGTAACCATTTTGCACAGTGACGCCAGTTAATTCACTGAAATGGAACTTCTCCGCTGTGACAGCTGCCCAGAGCGTCTGAAATTAGCAGGCTCTAGCGTTACTGTTGAGCTCCAGTAACCTGAACGCTGCCTAGAAAATCTGAAATTGCAGGCTCTAACATTACTGTTGACCTCCAGTAACATAAACACTACAACTTCTACCTACTCTCTCCATTGTGTCCGTAATTTTGTATTTTGGAGTGCTCTTATTGGCTTCCAGCAGCCTTAAGCATCACGATGTGCAAGTCCTTATATCGTCAGTATGTGCCATCTCCCTCCATGGGAAAAATCTGTTGGCAGTCACTTGGCAACAAATATTTAATCTGGCTTCAGTTTTGCTAAAAACATCTTAGTTCTAAAAATGGCATTATGTATGTTCTTGGTTAATCACTTTAGTCGTTTTTACATTTTGCACTTTTTAAAGTTAATTTATCATTTCAATTTTTCACACATGCAAACATCAATCTAAAACACTTTCATTTTCCAATGTGCGTATATAGAACATAGATAGATACACAAAGAAGCATAAATGTAAATCATTGGTTAATTTTTCAGTGTACATAACAGATACGTAGAAACATCAGTTTAAATTATTGGTTAAATAATTTTTTATCTGCACAACAAGAATAAAATATTTTTTCTCTTCCTTCTTTTTAATATAACTTACACAAATCCGTATTTATTTGTTTATTTTACTCCACGTTATACGTACATAAACACATCAATACACAACATCATGACCTCAGCAGTTGAGTCCCATAGTGCTGAGAGCCATTTGAACCAGCCAACACAACATCATATGTTATCAGTACAATAATAAATCTGGAAAAGGACACACATCCGTAAAAGAGTCTTGTTTACATTTACCTTATGTGATTCACAATAGTAATTTCTTATGTACTAAGGGAAGTTTGCAGTGCCTTGCATTATCTTTCATCTCTGAGTCGAGTTGGCATAGGTACCGAGACTCTTTCCTCATTGCGTTCAAACGTAATGGTGCTTTCATCTCGCTCTTCTCTGTTTCCTCTGCTGAACATTAGAAGCACTCTACTAAGAATGCGTGTCATCTCCAACTCTTCACATTTGTTTACTACGGTCGTCCTCACACCCACACTACCATGACAATCATCGCCCATGCCTTTCCACATATTCTAAAAGCACTCTCTAAAATACTTGGATACCTGCACAAAAAACGTATAAACTTAATGGTAAGCGTTACTACTCCTAGAAAAGACCAGAAAGAATAATGACACCAAGAATAACTGAGAAACTATGATGCATTTGTAAAGCTATTTCCTCTTCTGTTTCCACTACTTTAAGGCCACCTAATTGTTGTACTACATGATCCAATGGCGGGCCTAATCTTAACTCAGAAATGCTAGTCGCTCCCTGATTTATAATAGAGCAATTAGTCTCTTGTTTAAAGCTTTCACTGCCCCTTTACTGGTCACATTAACTCTTAATATGACTGTATGAACACCTATGTAGCATACCCGTTACATTTTTCATAAAATGTTACTTTCCCTGTACTTCCGACCTGTGCATCTGTTGGCTTGTTGTCATTATACAAAACTGTCAAGCCTTCGTGTTTTGGAGCAACAAATAACCTTCGATCCTAACTCAATGGTGTCCAAATACTGTCATTAATTTCACGCACTTCTTAATACAATTATTGGGATTTTCCCTGACAGGTTGAAACTTCCTACCGTCACACAATTGATGATCATACTTGGAAATCAGAGCAAACTTTTGCTTACAGATTTTTCGAACGCCATTTATCTCTTTATACAATTGATGGTCGTTACTCCATTTTACATAGTGGCGCTTGAATTCATCAGTTAACAAACAGTCCTTTGCGAATTGTTTGTATACTTGATAGCAAAAAAAATATGTGAGCCACTGCTGAATACAACCAGCATAATGTAGCTGTGTCGCAGGTCCTATAAACGCCAGAATCCAATGGGGTAAAGTCGTTTGACTATACACAATGTTTTCCACAATAGACCATTAGAGAACACTGTTCTTTATGGGAATCGGTCTAGATGTAAAATAACACCACGAAACAAGTAAACAAGTAATAGAGAAGAGACAGTCCTCTACCGCTTGTAAATTAAACTTCATTACAATAAGTGACACTTCAGAAGTTTTATCACACCCATTAAAGGACGTGATAAGTTTATGTTTGTGATTTGAATTTAAACCCGCTGTTAATCAAAAAAGCTTGCGTGTCTCATAGAGACTCGACTAGGCATGAAGAGAGACGTAAAATGTCTAAGTGTTCACCAGTATCAGTTTAGAAGGTCAAATGTCCGAACCTGGAAATAAGTGACGATACACCTAGCACTGCACTGCGAACCCAAAGAAGTTTATATTGTCCCTGAGATATAACCACGAAAGATATGTAATAAAGTGCAACACACAAGTGTGAAAGGCCATAAAGTAAAGTTCTGGTGATGAAAATGGAGTAGAACCCAGTACCTATATGAATTGCTAACAAAGTAAAATATGTCAGATATTAAATATATTCACCAATAGCATGATATTGGAACCTGAAAAGGCGACGCAAATGATTTTTGTCTGGCAGGGATTCGAACACAACACCTTTTGTGATTGTCTTACAACTAAAAGTAGATTTGAAATAATTATGGTTTCTTCACCAGTAGTGAGATGTGCAGATTTTCGGCTATAGGTAACGCAAAGAATATTTCTGTGCTTCCTGGGGCACCAGCCTCGCCCATATCGTCGTTGTTGAACCCACACGAAGAGATGTCAACTATCAAATTCCATTTCACCAATGTAAGGATCACACAGTTCGTAGAAACCTACAGCAGTTTGGCATCGTGAGGAAACAACAAAAAGATGGGACAGTATCATCACGAAGGGTTCAAATCCAGAGGAGGGTGGAAATCAGAGCTCGAAACCCAGTCCAGAGGCAATATTTTCAAAATCTCAGGGTCACTTAAAATAGGAAACGAAGATACTATGACTCTGTATAACTACTGGTTTGTGAACTAAAATAATATTACTAGTGTAAGAAAGTTTTCTAACGACAGGATTTCTGCAAGCAGCGACTTCCGCCTCTGACAGCCAAAACTAATCCAACTCTGTTCCAGTCAGAAGCGAATGGAAATGTTTAATGTTGGTTTGGAACCGCAGACAGTCCTGCTTTTCTTACTTGGCGTTACTGGAGGTGAAGAGGGCATGTTTGTGGCTGTTAAAAACTGGTACATCCAGAGGGAATGGAACCGACACCTCAGCCATTAAAAGCTAGACAGTCCAACCAATCGCAGAATTTCAAAAGTGTTATCATCATAATGGGTACGCAGCACATGGTACGAGGAATGTTGCTTTCACTTGAGCTGTTGTTGTGAATAACCTATTCATGGTCCAGTAATCAGTGTCATGCATTGCGAATGCAAAGCCTTGATATCAAATCCATTCTTTTCCTTTCTCTTTAAGCCATATTCTGTCTCTCTGCTCAGAGCATCAGAAGGTTGAAGACAGTTTCGTTCATTTTCTAATCAGCCAGTAATGGAAAAATCTTATGGGAACGTGTTTGTGAAAGGGCTTGTGGGTGTCTGTCATGGCAAAACCAGTTTCAGCGGCATGAGCCAACAGCTGCTTGATACAGACTGGCGTAGGTCCTGGTGATTATGATGCATCGAGCATAGAGCCTATGATCTCCAACAGACTTTTCAGTACTCGAATTAGCAAGTAAAACACTATGTAACATTGCGTGTAATACTATGTTTCAGTATATTCCATAGCGATTTTAGAGGGCTTGTGCTAGAAGAATATGTAACTATTGTTTTATTTTGTTCATGTTTGTACTATAGCTCGTCCATGACAACTTCAATATTTCTCATTTTTGATGTTATGAGGAGCGTCGTTTATTCATTAGAAAATGGAGTCTAAAATGGAGTGAAGTCTAACATTTGTGAAATTGTGCTCTGTTTGTGCTTAATCAAAGGGTGAAAGCAGAGGAGGCAATTCGAAACAGCTGTGCCCGATATGGAGTGAGAGCTATCAAGGAAGTAAAGTTGTCTCGTTTCAAGTACAATCGTTTCGAGATAAATTAATCACCCACCACATTCATGAAGACAAACAGACGTTGAATCAGGACGTTTCTGCGAATTACTACTTTGGTCAATGACAGAGTATCCGATAACTGGCATGCGTGACGGCCAATTAACGATCATGCGCCATTTGCCTTCAGTACTGACAGTGAGGTTAAAAGAAAAGGAGGAGGTTTACAGTACTTTGTCTCATCGAAAACTAGATTGGCTGCAAAGCACAATCTCGAACTGAGAAGGATGGGGAAGGAAGTCGTCTGTGCCCTTCCGAAGGACTGATGCAGGCATTTACCGTAATAGATTTGAGGAGGTCACCAATAACATAAATCAATGCACGCAGATGGTGCTTTGAAGGACCATACGGTATTTTCATTAGGAGAAAATAGAGTAAGCCATATCAAACATTATCTTAAACAATTGCCTGTGTATATCTACAAAATGTATTGTGCTAGCACAAAGAAGATGGTTTGTGTGATTAACTGCTTCACAGGGATGTGTCTTTCGCAGTTGACATTTGTTGCCAGCACAACAGCATTAGAAGCTTTTTTGGCCAACAAATCTTCTGCATGTCTCCTAATCTGGCTCCTGTATGTGTTTAACTTTGCTGCCCCTTATCGATCAACCATCATGAATGTTCGTTTCTTGTTTCTTTTGCTTGTTTCTGTTTGTTTTCCTTTGACTATTTCGCTTTAATCGTGGCTTAACTCAGAACCAGAAGTTGCTTCATGCGTGTGATTGATAAACTTCCTTCGCATCATAAGATGGTTTTCGATATCGAGGTGGAATATATTGTTAAAAAATTTTCTGATATTAGAGTCTATTTTGTTCAATAAACTAATCGAAAGCGCTATTGTGCTCCACTAATAAAATGGTGTCTCATCATAATGCCATACAATGAACGGCTATCTTAATCAAACGTGAAGTCTTTTGACCTACTCTGGTAGCTTCACCAAACTACAGCTTAAATACTAGAATGTTGGTATGAGAGTAGTAACTGCATGAGACACAGTTAACAGGGAAATCTATGATACCATCTCAAAACAGAGTTCTGTGTTTTCAGTAGCAGTTGTGCAGTATTTGATGTTTCTTATCTCTAGATCTACTGGTTACTGAACGTAGTGAGACGTCTTACGATGAAACAATTTCTAAAGATATCGTCCAGAGTTCGATACAGTTGTTTGTAGCCCTGTCACAGGGGAGGTAAAACATTAGTCTAGCGCCAGTTTGGGACTGAGAGCTACTGCCTCTTCCTCTTTATAGTGCGTCGACATTGTCATGGAGCAATCGACCAACTGCAGCGTTCGTCGCCCCCTCATTGCCCTTGTGATGGCTGATACTGATATTTCGCAACGTAGACAACGAGATTAGTTGCAGTTGCTGCGTGAATGTAATCTACCCTGTCTGTAAACATGTATTTGAAAAGTCGATGACACACCAAAGTGGAATTTATTCGGAATCTTAGATTGGTATTCCATGAATATATCATGTGAATCTTGAAAGATCCAGGAAGTAAAAAGGCTATCACAGCATCAGCTGAAATGTTCAACTATGATATTGTGACAGTATTACAGTCGTAGCAGAACGATCATGTTTCTACAGGCAACGTCTTTCTTGAGGGGGTTAACAGTTTAATAGTGCATCTTGTGTGTCATCTATGCGGCGGCTTAATTACTTTTCCTACGACGTCATGAGGAGTATTCAGTATTTATGGTGATGGAGATCAACGGAAATTTGGACAGGCCACTGTAAAACGTACGAAAGAACGTAAACTTAATCCACTGAGTTACAGATCTAATTCATTGGCATCTACAAGTAGCAAGACATGTGAACAAATACTTTATCCCAACGTATTGAAATAGCGAGAAATATATTATCTCTTGACATCAAACCAGCATACAGTGTACAGTGGCTCTAGATTGATCCCGTATTTATAGAGCTCCGAAAAGGCTTTTGATATCATCCCTCATAACCAACTTCCAACCACACTGCTTTCCTATGGACTATTGTCTCGCTTGTGCGACTGGATTCGTGATTTCCTGTCTGACAGGATGTCACATAGTGAAACGGAAGTGATATAGCAGACAAGTAGAACATTTCTCTTAGGCTGCCGCCTAGTAAACTCCTCAGAAGAGCAAAGAATATTGCCAAATGATGTTGAAAACATATCTTTGCAGTGCAAAACGTGACAATTTACCCTAAACAATAAAATGTGTGAAGTTCTCCACATTAATACAAAAACAATTCCATTAAGGTCTGCTTACACGATAAATCAATCACATTTAAAGGTGGTCGATTCAAATAAATATCTAGGAGCTACGGTAACGAACGACTTAAATTGGACGCGTCGTATGGAAAATATTGTGGGGAAGGACAGGCAGAGATCGTGTTTCACTGGCAGAATACGCAGAAAATGCAACCATTCAATTAAAGTGACCTCCTGCAACACACCTATCCTTCCTCTTCGTGAGTATTCCTGCGCGGTATGGGATCCCTACGAGGTAGGATTGACGGAAGACGTCGACAATGTTCAAAGAAGGGCAGCTCGTTCTGTATTATGACGAAATAGGAGAGATTGGCTCACGGATATGGTAAACGAGTTAGGATTTAAACTATTGAAACGCAGGTATTTCACATTACGGTGGTGTTTGCAGTAAATTGTAATTGCCAACGTCCTCCGCTGAATGCCCCGATATTTTGTTTTCCCCAGCATACATAGGAGACATGACCATTGTGTTAAGAGGCATCAGTGCTTGCACGGTGAGGTTTAGTTATTTCTACTCGCTTTTTGAGAGTTGGGCGGTAGAGAAATAATGTGACAGTGGTGCAAAAAATCCTCTGCCAAGCACTTAATTGTGTATTGCAGAGTATTTATGTAGATGTGGACGAAGATGTCAAGGGACGGGTCACAGGGAGGAGGGGGATGTAGGAATGGATAGGAGTGCAGAAGTGCAAAATACAAGAGCGAAAAGCTTGCGAAGTACACCTTAGTTAGAGCTATGCTACAGTTCGTTTTATGTTGGGGCAGAGAAAAAAGGAAGGAATGTTTTCAGAATGAAGAATAGATTACAGGTTAGAGTATATAAAAATAGCCAACGGCCTTGCCGCAGTGGTAACACCGGTTCCCGTCTGATAACCGAAGTTAAGCGCTTTCGAGCAGGGATAGCACTTGGATGGATGACTATCCGGTCTGCCGAGCGCTGTTGGCTAGCGGGGTGCACTCAGCCCTTGTGAGGCAAACTGAAGAACTACTTGATTGAGTAGGCTCAGGTCTCCTAAACTGACATACGGCCGTGAGAGCGGTGTTCTGACCACATGCCCCTGCATATCGGCATCGAGTGACGCCTGTTGGTTGAGGATGACACGGAGGCCGGTCGGCACTTTTGGGTCTTCACAGCACGTGACCACAACTTTACTTCATGGCCTTTCACATATGTGCATTGTACTTTCTGACATACCTTTCGTGGTTACTTCTCAGAGGCAATACAAAGTTCATGGGGATCCCGGTGGAGTGCTAAAAGTATCTTCATTTGTTTCCAAGTTCGTACATTTGGACTTGTAAACTGAAGCTGGTGCACACTTGGATATGTTAACGTTTCTTGAAGCCTAGTGGCGTGTAGATCAGACACGCAAGCTTTGTTTGGTTAACAGCGAGTTTAGTTTCAGATCAAGAACAAAAACTTGTCATGTCATTTAACGGGTGTGATAAAACTTCTAAAGTGTTAATTATTGTAATGAAGTTTAACATACAAGCGTAAGGGAACTCTCATCTTTAATAACGTGTTTTCTGATGCATATTGCATAACGGTATTAGTTTACATCTTGACTGCTGCCATAAAGAGCAGTGTTCTCTTGCAGTCTCTTGTGGTACGACTGAATTCTAGATTAAGTAGGTGACCTGCGACAGAGCTACGCTATGTAGGTGGCTTACAGTCAGGTGCAGCCTACACATTGCAATTCATGAGTGGCTTTCTTTTTGTTCAGTCAGGTGTACATAAATAAACTTCCATTTCCATCAGCTTCGTAAAGTACAAATTAAACAGTTCATTTACTGCTAAAAGGACATTCAATAGATAGCTTATACATATGACCAGACATAAACTTATCAACATTAGTTATGTGTAACAACTGGTAACTGCTCTTTTCTGTGAGAGCGATTGGGAACTTCTTATCTGTATTATCGTCCCAAATTAAATGCAAGTATGTAATTATTAGCACTGTATTAAGTATATGAAGTTCCAGTGTTCCTTTCCGTACATTTTTACAGCAGAAAATAACATTTCATATTCTCATTCTAGCTCAGTGTAAATTGATATCAACTGTATAAACTGTTCATTTACAGCGGTGATCACAGCTAAGTGCTGTATCTTCTGATCAAGTAGTATTAGCATATTCATGTAACCATGGAGCTTTCACGTCTTTTGAAGAATCATTTCCTTGTTACCTGAAACACTAATTACAGAATGATTGAGATTCATCAATGTTCCTTTTACTACTGTTACTTGCTCTTTGGTCAACTTCAGAAACTGTCACTGTTCATTATCAATTAAATCAGTCTTTGATTTGAAATAAGATTCTTCCTGTTCATTTAATGTCCCAGTCGTATACATGATCACATCAGTGGCCAACACCTATGAACTGGCTTCCATAGAGTACTGTAAAAGCAGTGTTGTGTCTGCATGGATGCAGGTGTTTCATTTTATTACGTAACAGCCAAAGACCCACAGATCACCAGTCGCAAGTATAGATATAGATAAACTTCATTTCCTACGTGTCTCACGTCTTGTCAACTGTCCAACTAGACCTTGCGATTTCCGGAACTATTTGACATGCCACCTAAGGCTAGCTCTACAGCTCTATATTCTTGATCGCTTAAACCCGAGCTTATTATTTCCTGTTTAGAATATCCTACAGATAAATGTGCCAGTCTCCTTTGTCTTATCGGCGTTTCCCTTAAGTTTTCCCTGGTTAATATAGCTGACGATATTCCACGTCATACAGAACATTTGTACCTTGCCCATACCATCATAATATAAGTGCGGTGATGAAGGAAACTTCTTAAAGCCAAAATCTTGAAACTGTCCAGATGTGTACACTGCTGCAATACAGCTCATCAGATGCATTAACTCTGTCATACTCCTCATTTGAAAATAAAGAAAAAGTTCTATTTCAGTAGAACTCCTATAACCCATTGGAATGCACCATTAAAAATTTGTTTCTTTTTAATCGAATGACTAGATTTGATGACAAGAGCGGAAAACGGGCTAACACACAGTATTTAGAAATGTAGGAAAATGTGATTTTGTAAATGAGGCTGGGAAAAACACGAGGCGTATTCCGAAGGTAAGATCCGATCGGTCGCGAAATGGAAACCACAGTGAAAATCCGATAAAGCTTTGCATAGGGGTGTTGAACATTGTCTCTAGTATGCCAGTTGATCGCGTCAAGTTTGTCTTTTTCAGTTCTGAGCGCACAGTGAGCACGTAAAGATGCCTAGAAAACAGTGCCAACCGCCAAGTATGAGTGCCTGTGAGGGATTTCGCCTGATCTGATGCAGCCCACACAACATAACTGTCATGCATTTCCTCCTTCACGACAGTTCTCGCTCGCAGTCTGCAGGGGCAATGAGGACGCCCCTGCAGCGATTTCGAAGTGAAGTGTTTGATCGACCTCCATACAGCCCGGACTTTGCTCCCTCTGATTTTCATCTCCGTTGACATGAACCGCTGGCTATCAAGTCAACGTTTTGACACAGACAATGAACTGCAGATCAGCGTAGAGGATCGTCAAAAAGACGGCAGACGGCTGCCTTCTATGACAAGGGTATTGGAAAGTTGCTACGAAAAATGTCTCAGACGGAACGGTGACTACGTAGAGACGTTGCTGGAAGGTGTGGCTAACTATTGCAAATAAACCACTTCTGATTTTCACTGTGGTTTCCATTTCGTGACCGGTCGGACGTTATTTTCGGAATACGCCTCGTGTATCAAATTAATTTATTCTTATTTTTTCAACGGGAGTCCATACAGTATGGTTCGGACGTTACTTTCGGAATACGCCTCATATATCAAACTGTTTTATTCTTTTTTTTTAACGGAAATCCATACAGCATGGGCCAGTTATTGTTTCTGATCTATAATATCCTTTATATTGGAACGTAACATAAAAAATAATCATTAATAAAAAAGGACAATAATATGTGAATATTTGTTTTGTACATTATCAAACATCCACAGCCATAAATTACCATTAACGTTGGTAAAAAGTCCTGTAAATGGGAAAACTGGTGATAACACATCACGTGTGGCTCAAGCAGATCGAGCCAATGGCCAGTGCCATAGTCTGATGTCTCAAAAAAGGTATACATTGATGAAAGCAATGACCATTACAGAATTACAAGTTTCTGAATATTCTGAGTTCGTTTTCATTCAGATTTTCATAGGCATTACTAGCCTGTTTAACACGGAAGTTAAGTTTTTCTTCCAGTTCCTTCTTTTTCTGACCGTTATTCTCACATGAAATTTTCATTTTAAGGTGATAACAAATTTGACACGTGATACTACATGGTTTCGCCAAGTCAATATTGAAAAACTGATAAAATTATTTACAATACTTATCAACGCTAAGATGTACCTTATTGATGTCTTTGCATTTGTCTTGATAAAACCTACATCTTGCTAATGTTTAGATCTCAACACAGACACGTCACGTTGGGATTCTTTTACCTGGAGTAGTTACTTGACTGCATATTTACTCGTACATGAGCCCATGCAAATTCCTGGGCCTCCTCGCTGTATAGATCAGGGCCATTGCTACGTCTGCCCCGTTTATACATCTTAAATAAAATATTTAGCTTTTGGTGTCATGTTGCACGTAAATCTATCATTGAGAATATACGTCTAGTGTTTTGTGGCCTAATGAAACACAGATTCTAATTTCAGGAATTCCAGATATTTTATTTTGTTGATTAACACGGTATAGGCGTCCATTGCTTATAACGAAGATTTCAAGACAAACTTTCTTACATATTTGAACGTCTACTTCACCTACAGTAACCATATAGATGTTGGTTGTCTGATGCCTACATCTCTCTGGATCATCAGTATACACCCGCTTGGAAGGACTCATATTCACACATTCAAATATATAAAAATTTTGAAGATCATTCTTACTTAGATTTCGGAACTCACGAAACTGTTTTTCCCGTGTACCTACAGATATAAAATCGAAGCAATTTCGCGCATAAGCTAAATCTGAAACTTGTAATTTTGCCTTTTTCTCTACAGCCTTATAATTACTGTATTCTTTATCACTGTTTCGCTTGTTCTTCTTATCTGCTTTGCGACTATTCAGTGGATTACTCTTCCTCTTTCGATAATTTCCAGTGATTACTGACACCATATTCAACGTTTCGCATTTATATATCCGCCATGTTCCATATTTGCATTCTGTACTGTAAGTGCCAACTGAACGCTTCAAGCACTATAAACTACACTACTGGCCATTAAAATTACTACACCCAAGAAGAAATGCAGATGATAAACAGGTATTCATTGGACAAATATTTTACACTAGAACTGACATGTGATTGCATTTTCACGCAATTTGGGTGCATACATCCTGAGAAATCAATACCCAGAACAACCACCTCTGGCCGTAATAACGACCTTGATACGCCTGGGCATTGAGTCAAACAGAGCTTGGATGGTGTGTACAGGTACAGCTGCCCATGCAGCTTCAACTCGATACCACAGTTCATCAAGAGTAGTGACTGGCGCATTGAGACGAGCCAGTTGCTCGGCCACCATTGACCAGACGTTTCCAATTGGTGAGAGATCCGGAGAATGTGCTGGCCAGAGCAGCAGTCGAACAGTTTCTGTATCCAGAAAGGCCCGTACAGGACCTGCAAAATGCGGTCGTGCATTATCCGCCGGAAATGTAGGGTTTCGTAGGGATCGAATGAAGGGTAGAACCACGGGTCGTAACATGTCTGAAATGTAACGTCCACTGTTCAAATTGCAGTCGATGCGAACAAGAGATGACCGAGACGTATAACCAATGGCACCCCATACCATCACGCCGGGTGATACGCCAGTATGGCGATGACGAATACACGCTTCCAATGTGCGATATCGTCAAACACGGATACGACCATCACGATGCTGTAAACAGAACCTGGATTCATCCGAAAAAATGACGTTTTGCCATTCGTGCACCCAGGTTCGTCGTTGAGTACACCATCGCAGGCGCTCCTGTCCGTGATGCAGCGTCAAGGGTAACCGCAGCCGTGGTCTCCGAGCTGATAGTCCATGCTGCTGCAAACGTCGTCGAACTGTTGGTGCAGATGGTTGTTGTCTTGCAAACGTCCCCATCTGTTGACTCAGGAATCGAGACGTGGCTGCACGATCCGTTACAACCATACGAATATGATGCCTGTCATGTCGACTGCTAGTGATACGAGGCCGTTGCGATCCAGCACGGCGTTCCGTATTACTCTCCTGAACCCACCAATTCCATATCCTGCTAACAATCATAGGATTTCCACAAGCGCGAGCAGCAATGTCGCGATACGATAAACCACAATCGCGATAGGTTACAATCCGACCTTTATCAAAGTCGGAAACGTGATGGTACGCATTTCTCCTCCTTACATGAGGCATCACAACAACGTTTCACCAGGCAACGCCGGTCAACTGCTGTTTGTGTATGAGAAATCGGTTGGAAACTTTCCTCATGTCAGGACGTTGTAGGTGTCGTCACCGGCGCCAACCTTGTGTAAATGCTCTGAGAAGCTAATCATTTGCATATCACATCATCGTCTTCCTGTCGGTTAAATTTCGCGTCTTTAGTACGTCATCTTCGTGGTGTAGCAATTTTAATGGCTGGTATTGTAGGTTCATAAAGTGATTAATATTTAGTATTACACAAGGATTATATTTCGTGTTTACATTAGAATTTATTAAAATATAAGCCAACTCTGCCCTTAAACGTCTGCAAATTGCAGTTAATTACCTGTTGTCTGTTAATCATATGGCACAGTACTGGCTGTCCTGCTACACAGCTATTCAGCATCTTTCCGCTGGAGGAAGCCGGAGTGCAGCAGAAGCCTTTTTTTCTTTTTTTTTTTTTAAATGGCTCTGTGCACTATAGGACTTTACATCAGAAGTCATCAGTCCCCTAGTACTTAGAACTACTTAAATCTAATTAACCTAAGGACATCACACACATCCATGCCCGAGACAGGATTCGAACTTACGACCGTAGCTGTTGTGCTGTTCCAGAATGTAGCGCCTAGAGCCGCTCGGCGAAATCGGCCGGCTGTAGTGGAGGGTTAGCTCGTTTTTGACATTACAGAAATTATATCTAGTGAAACGCAAGAAATTCTTTGCGTTATATTACGTCCTAATGTGTTATTTAGGGGTGAGACAAAAGTCAGCTTTGATAGTTCCTGTACCCAGAATCAGACGGCAGCACTTACCTCTAATTTTTTACGTTTGAGGGTTTGCCCGTTTTTTCGCGCATATCTTCAGTTGGACCCTTTATCCCTACTACAGTGTACGGGCCACGACACTCCGTGTCTATCTTACGGCTTCTGCCTTCTAACGCTGTCATCGGGCAACAGAACTTAATCACCTGTTTTAAAATCTTTCGGATTCTGGTCACCATCGTAGTCCTATGTATTAATCTCCTTACATTGGTTATTACAATGCCTGGTCCATCTCATTTTCTCCTTTAATTCGAGTACGTAATCGTCGCAATAATAAGTAACACGTGCTGAAACTCTCTGCAGTATACTCGGTGTATTACATGGTCTACCGAAAAATAACTCATGTGATATATAATTCGTGGCGACATGGGGTGTTGTTTTGTACAGAAAAACCGCGAAATAGATATTCTTACCAATTTAATTGAGCTCTGTTGATATAGTGCCTCAGGAATTTTGTTGTAGTTCGATGTGTTCTTTCTAATGCTCCAGTCGATTGGAGATGGTAACAGAAGTCTGTAAGCTGTTAATCCTAAACAATCTGCACATTCTCTTTAGCATGTCATTAAAAAATCTGCTACCATTGTCACTAAGTGTTATTAAGGGTATACCAGTTGACAGATGTATTCTTTCCACAAGGACACGATTCACTATGTCGGGTCTGGTAAATTGAACTTGGTTAGAGCATGTTAGTATATACACTAAAGAGCCAAAGAAACTGGTACACCTGCCTAATATCGTGTAGGGCTCACGCTAGGACGCAGAAGTGCCCCAAAACGACGTGGCGTGGACTCGACTAATGTCTGACGTAATGCTGGAGGGAACTGACACCATGAATCCTACAGGGCTTTGTATATATCCGTAAGAGTACGAGGGGGCGGATATTTCTTCTGAACAGCACGTTGCAAGGCATCCCAGATATGCTCAATAATGTTCATGTCTGATTAGTTTGAAGCCAGCGGAAGCGTTTAAACTCAGAAAAGTGTGCCTGGAGCCACTATGTAAAAATTCTGGACGTTTGGGTTGTCGCAGTGTCCTACTGGAATTGCCCAACTCCGTCCGAATGCACAATGGACATACATGGATGCAGGTGGTCAGACAGGATACTTACGTAAGTGTCACCTGTCAGAGTCCTATCTAGACGTAACAGGTGTCCCATACCACTCCAACTGCACACGCTCCACACCATTACAGAGCCTCCACCAGCTTGAACAGTCCCCTGCTGACATGCACGACGCGTGAATTCATGAGGTTGTCTCCATACCCGTACACGTCCATCAGGTCGATGCAATTTGAAACGGGACTCATCCGACTAGGCAACGTGTTTCCAATCTTCAACATTATAATATCGGTGTTGGCAGGCCCACGCGAGACGTAAAGCTTTGTGTTGTTCGGTCATCAAGGGTACACGAGTCGGCTTTTGGCTCCGAAACTCTGTATCGATGTTGTTTCGTTGAATGGCCCAGCATTGAAATCTGGAGCAATTTGCGGAGAGGTTGCACGTCTGTCACTTTGAACGATTCTCTTCAGACGTCATTGGTCCTGTTCTTGCAAAATCTTTTTGCGGCTGCAGCGATGTTTCACCGGATTCCTGATATTGACGGTACACTCGTGCAATTGTCGTATGGGATAATCCCCACGACATAGTTACCTCGGAGATGCCGTGTCCCATCGCTAGTGCGCCGACTACAACACGAACTTGAAACGCACCTAAATCTCGATAACGTGCCATTATAGCAGCAGCAACCAGTTTAACAACTGCATGAGGCACTTGTCTTACATAGGCGTTGTCGACCGCAGCGCCGTGTTCTGCCTCTTTACATATCTATACTATGTGATCTATAGTATCCGGACACCCCCAGAAACATACGTTATCCGTATTAGGTGCATTGTGCTGCCACCTAATGCCAGGTACTCCATTTCAGCGACCTCAGTACTCATTACGCATCGTGAGAGAGCAGAGTGGGGCGCTCCGCTGAACTCACGGACTTCAATCGTGGTCAGGTGATTGGGTGTCACTTACGTCATACGCCTGTACGTGAGATTTCCACTCTTCTATACACCCTTAGGTCCACTGTTTCCGAAGTAATAGAGAAGCGGAAACGTGAAGGGACACGTACAGCACAAAAGAAGACATGCCGACCTTGTCTGTTGACTGACAGAGACCGCCGACAGTTGAACAGGGTCGTAATGAGTAATACGTAGACATCTATGTAGACCATCACAAACGGATTCCAAACTGCGTCGGGATCCACTGTAAGTACTATGACAGTTAGGCGGGAGGTGAGAAAACTCGGATTTCATGATCGAACGGCTGCTCATAAGTCACACATCACGCCGGTAAATGCCAAACGACGCCTCGCTTGGTGTAAGGAGGGTAAAAATTGGACGATTGAACAGTGGAAAAACGTTGTGTGGAGTGACTTATCACAGTACACAATGTGGCGATCCGATGGCAGGGTGTGGGTATGGAGAATGTTCGGTGAACGTCATCTACCAGCGTGTGTGGTGCCAACGGTCAAATTCGGAGGCGATGGTGTTATAGTGTGGTCGTGCTTTTCACGGAGGGCCTTGAACCCCTTGTTGTTTTGCGTGGTACTATCACAACACAGGCCTACATGAATGTTTTAAGCACCTTCTTGCTTCCCACTGTTGAAGAGCAATTCGGGGTTGGCGATTGCATCATTCAACACGATCAAGCACCTGTTCATAATGCACGGCCTATGGCGGAGTGGTTATACGGCAATAACATCCCTGTAATGGACTGGCCTGCACAGAGTCCCGACCTGAATCCTATAGAACACCTTTGGGTTGATTTTGTACGTTGACTTCGTGCCAGGCCTCCCCGACTGACATCGATACCTCTCGTCAGTGCAGCATTCCGTGAAGAGTGGCTGCCATTCTCCAAGAAACCTTCCAGCACCTGATTGGACGTGTGCGTGCTGGAGTAGAAGCTGTCATCAAGGCTAATGGTGGGCCAACACCATATTGAATTCCATCATTACCGATGGAGAGCGCCACGAAATTGTAAGTCATTTTGAGCTAGGTGTCCGGATACTTTTTATCACGTAGTGTATGTATTTGAATACACATATCTATTCCGGTTTCTTTGGCGCTTCAGTGAAGAAAAGCTATAGAATGGAAACAATTTCGAAAACAAATATCATAGAGCAGGAGTAGTAAATAGACGTATATGAGATTTTAAATACTACACAGTGAGAAGAATCTGACAGAGTACTGATAGAACTAAATCTAAAGAAGACCACTGGGGTAGTTGATATTGCCTCGAAGTTATTGGGCAACTTGGAAGAACAGACCACGGCAAACCTATTCGATCTTTTATCAAGTTTATGTGATACAGACGCAATAACATTAGACTTCAAAGAGAGTATAATTCTTCCAATTCCGACAGGATAGGTGCAGACAGCCATGTGTATTGCCGAACCACAAGCTGAATAAATCACGGCTGGAAAATACTAACATGAATTATTTACAGGTGAACAGAATGAAGCCAACTGCTGCCAAGGCTGATAGGTAGATGATCTCCGAAAACCATTTAATCAGGACCACACTCTCGTTAATTATCGAAAATACTATCATACTCGTTATCAATCGAAATTTGTGACTTTACTGATGAGTACCCGACAACAAGGATGCAGCACGCTCACACATTTAGAAAACACCGATCGACCTAACCGCAGTCGTCGAGCTACCTTTTTGTATCTGAAATCTAGTTTCATCCTAAGAGAGAATACTTATTTCTATTATTACGTGAAAAAAAAATAATTTCAGTTAGTGGTTTCTGATGCATAAAGAATATTCACGGGCTGTGATTACAGTCAACAAGTTAAAGCAATATGGCGACGTAGCAGGATGTCACTGTATCATGATGCGAAAGAATATAATTAATTTACAAGGCTGCAAGTGCTACAAGTCTTCATTTTGCCATGCGGAAAAATATTATAGCAAGACGGAACGCGGTGTAATCGCGATTAAATTATGCAGAAATGTAGCAAACAGTTCCCAAATAATTTAATCACTTCACCTAAGCTTCACCATGACAAGTATTTGAAACAATCTCACTCGATATCTTCATCATAGTAGAATTTCCAAACCAGCTCCGATCGCCACTAGACATAGGCAGAGTTCCTCCCAAAGCGAACACTCACCAGCACAAAAACAGAAAACAGAATGACTCAGAATCACAGAAGAACTTTAGAACGAGGAACCCCTCGTGGCTTCCAAACCGCGAAAGCTTTATGTTGGCTAATAAAAAAACCGTCCTCCCAAAGATGTGAAAGTGCCCAAATGGACAAGCAAAAAGGTTGCTCAAAGAGCTCAGTAGAAGTTTAGCACAGTAGTAGCATGGTGTTTTACCTTACTTATCATGGGTTAAGCCTCTTCCACTTTTTCCTGTCCATAGTCAGTCCTTTCATTTCTGAATATTTGTCTCCTTTGGTATTGTCCAGCATTTGATATCTTCTTTTTCCTCTTTCCCTTCTTCCCCTCACAACATTCCTTCTATTCCTTCCTTCAATAAACAGTCCTCCCTCAAGCAGTGTGCAGTCTAGCTCCGTTTTCTCTTTCTGATGGCTTTCAGTGTGTTTCTTTCTTCTCCAACTCTTCATAATACTTCTTCATTCCTTACTTCGTCTTCCCATTTCACTTTTTCCATTCTCCTCCATATCCATATCTTTAGTGCCTCCAATGTTCTTTCATCTTCCTTCCTCAATGTCCAGGTCTCCGTACCATACAGGGCAACGCTCCAGATGTAACATATGGCAAATCTTTTCCTCAGATCTTTGTTTAGTGGTCCGCTAAGTAATTTTTGTTTCTCTTGAATCCTTCTTTTGCCATTGCATTTTCTTTTCCTAATTTCTGTTGAGCAATAAATATCATCCATTATTACACTTCCCAAGTAACTGAAGTTTTTTACTTGCTCTATTTCCCCTCCCCCTATTTTCATATTGAATTTTCTCCCCTTTCCTCCACTAACCATGCTTTTCGCTTTCTTCTTGTTAATCTTCATTCCATATTCTTCAAAATTTGTGTTTGGATCATCTATCATTTGTTCCATCTGTCTTGCACTCTCTGCCATCACAACAATGTCGTCTGCAAATCTTATACACTCCACTCTCCGACCCCCTATACAAACTCGTCTCCTTCCATCAAAACTTTAATTAATAATTACGTCCAGATAGATATTGAACAGTGTTGGTGATAAACAACAACCTAGTCTTACACTTCTTCCCAGTTCAATTTCTTCACGCATCACACCTCCTATTCTTATTCTTGCTCTCTGGTTCAAATATAAATATCTAATTAGCCGTCTATCCCTCCAGTCAACTCCATCTCCATGTTTCGCTAGGCATTCCATCAGTTTGTCCCATCTGACACAGTCAAAAGCCTTCTCAAGATCAATGAACACAACATACACCTTCCTTTTCTTCCCCATGTATCTCTCTCCTATCACTCTCAGTAGCCCAATGGCATCACTAGTTCCCACTCCTCGCCTGAAACCAAATTATTCGTCTCTTATTACGCAATTAAGCTTTCCATATAGCCTTCTGTTGAGCGTCCTCAGCAATACTTTGGCTGCATGCAATATCAGGCTCATTGTTGTATGTTCCTCACACTTTTTGCTGTTCTTTTTCTTTTCTATAGGTATTAAGATACTTTCTGTAAAGTCCTTTGGCCATTTTCCTGTCATGTATTTTTGAATACACAATTCAATCCCCTCCCTTTTCGCTTCTTTCTCTAATGACTTTAACAGTTCCGCAGGAGTCTCATCAGTCCCCATTGACATTCCATTTTTCATCTCCTTCATAAATACTTCAGTCTCACTGGTTAGTATTTAATTTGCTTTGTCATCATCTGCAACTTTATCTTCTTCTTCTATCCCAAGCTCGTATTCACTTGGTCGGCTGTCTGCATCGTATAAACATTCTATGTATTCTTCCCATCTTCTCATTATTTCTTGGGGTCCACTCACCATTTTACCGTTTGCTGCCACTATTTCCTTTAGTCTATTGTTGTTTCTCTTTTCCCTGAATGTCAAGTCCATTTCTTCTTTATACATCAAATCATATTTTTCTTCTTTCTCTAATTTCTCTATCTTTCACACTTTTGTGTCACCCATTTCTCCTTTGCTTGTTCTGTCTATCTTCTTAATTCATTGTTTAACCTCCTGTGGTTGCACTTCCCTTCTTCTGTGTTTACAGTTTTCCATTTCCTGTGGTCATCCATCTTCGTTATCATATCTGGTGTTACCCATTCTTTCTTTCCTTTTTTCCTCTCCTTGATTCCAAGCGTTTCCTTAGCTGCCAGCCGGCCGCGATGGTCTCGCGGTTCTAGGCGCGCAGTCCGGAACCGTGCGACTGCTACGGTCGCAGGTTCGAATCCTGCCTCGGGCATGGATGTGTGTGATGTCCTTAGGTTATTTAGGTTTAAGTAGTTCTAAGTTCTAGGGGACTGATGACTACAGCAGTTGAGTCCCATAGTGCTCAGAGCCATTTGAATCTTAGCTGCCATTTTGATCTCATTTTGAAAATGTTCCCATCTTCCTTCTGTGCATTCCATTTCCTGCCTTTGCATCATGATTTCACAATATGCATTCTCTAATTTGTCACAATTGCCTTTGTCTTTCAGTTTCTCAAAGTTAATATGCTCTCTCTTCTGTCCTTTCTAGGTTCTTTTCAATTTAATTAGAACCTCAGCTACTACTAATATATGAACTAAATTTATATATGCCCGTGGATAACTTTTGACACTCTTCAGGCAATTCCGGTATCTTTGTTGTATAATTATGTAATCAATTTGATATCTTTTGTTGTCAAATCGAGATATCCAACTATACCGTCGCCTTTTGTGATTGTCAAATAGAGTATTTCCAACTACAATCAAATTTTCATTGCAGTACTCCAACAAACTTTGCCCTCTCTCATTTCTTTCTCTGACTCCAAATTATCCCAGTGCTTTTCGTTCTGGTCCTTCACCAACTACCACATGCCAACCGCTAATATAACAATACATGCGTTTCTTTTCTCTCTCTCTCTGCTAAGTTTTCTATCTTCTCGTAACATTCTTCTACTTCTTCATTTGAATGATTACTTGTTGACATATAGACCTGGATGATAACTAAGTCTTTCTTTTTCCCTTTCAGTCTCATCATCATTATTCTTCCACTGACATATTCAACCTTGATAACCTTGTCCTTCAGTCTTTTATCTATCAAGATTCCAACCCCATATATTCCATTTTTATCATCACCTGAATAGTACAATTGGAAGTTGGCACTTTCTAGCTCTCCACAACCACTCCATCTCACGTCACACATTCCGAGTAAATCAAATTTGTTTCTTGTCATTTCGTGTTTGGAGTTTACTAATTTCCCTTCCTGGAGAAGCGTTAAAACATTCCAAGTTCCAATCCTCAATACGTCTTCCTTCTACTTCTCCTTATTTCATTTTCCATTTGTCCTAATCCGTGGAGTCCTCGTTGTATTCCCCTCCCTGAGATCCGATTGAGGGGAAGTTTACCTCCGGAGTATTGTACAAAGAGGTCCATACCATGAACGTCTAGGGAAGTAATTCCAGTGGTGTTTTCCTGTTGCTTTCCACTGTCCTCCACAGTTAGTACAGCAAAGCGCTGAAAGGACTGCGAAGAGGAATGTCGAGATCTACTAAATGGAAAATATAGTGCATAAATATGAGAGTGCCCAATGAACAAATAACGTTCGGTATGTACATAAGATTTCAAAGAGATGCAAAAACTGGAAACAGTGAACCGCCATGAACAGGACCATAGCAAGTCGATAGAATTGTTGGCAGTTTAGCCGTTTTAGAAGTTACAGTAAAGCGGCCCAATGCCTAAATTAATTTTATCCAGAACTGAAAACTTGTTTTCAATGTTCATAAATGAAAAATTGTGCACTTCGAAAAAGGAAAAAAATATAGCATCGTATGACTACCATGTGAATGAGTCACGACTGAATGCACTTGGTTATAAGTGCAGCATGTAGTACACAGTGGGCCACTGGTAGGATGCTAGGGAAATCAGTCTGCAAAGGAGATTTCTTACAAAACACTCATGTGAGCCATCCTAGAATATTGCTTATGTGTGTGGGACCCGACAACAAAGCAGGACTAATGGGAGATATTGAATATACATGTACAAAGAAGGGTTTCATGAATGATCACAGATTTGTTTGACCCATGGCAGAATGTCTCGAAGATCCGGAAAAACTAACTTGCGGGCGCTTGAAGATAAGGGGAAACTGTCCCGAGAAAGCATACTTTTTAAGCATACGTTTTAACAACAAGCTTTAAATGATGAATTTCGGAACATACAACAACACCCAAAAGTGTATCTTAGAAGATTAACGGAAGAAAATGAAACTTATCTTTATAGCATTTGTAGATACAAGGAAAGATTTTGGCAATGTTGACCGTAATTCACTCCTTGATATTCCGCAGGTAGCACGGATAAAATACAGGAGAGAAAGGTTATCATTAACTTGTACAGAAATCTGTATGTGATTTTAAAGGCTGAAGAACTGAAAGGGAAACAATAGTTGTGGAAGGTTTGAGATAGGATTGTAGCCTATCCCCGGTACTATTCAATCCGTACATTGAGCTGATTGTGAAGGTAACAAGGAGAAATTTGAAAACGAATTTAAAATTAAGGGAGAAGAAATTGAGGCTTTGAGGTTTGCTGATGATGTAATTCTGTTAGAGACGGCAAAGGACCTGGTTAATCAGTTGAACGGAAAGCACAGTCTCATGAAAGGAGACTGTAAGATGAATGACGACAAAAGGCAACTAAGGCAATGGAATGTAATCTAATTAAATCAATCGATGCTAACGGAATTATAGTAGGAAAACAGATACTAAAACTACTACGTGGGTTTAGTCATTTGGGCAGAGAAATACCTGATGATGATTGAAGTACAGAGGATATAAGAAATCTACTGCTAATAGTGAAGAATTCGTTTCAGAAAATTGATATTTCTTAACATCCAAAACAAATTGAAATCATAATTTTGTTCTGTTCTCCGCCGGCTGGTGTGGCCGACTGGTTCTAGACGCTTCAGTCTGGAACCGCGCAGATTCGAATCCTGCCTCGGGCATGGATGTGTGTGATGTCCTTAGGTTATTTAGGTTTAAGTAGTTCTAAGTTCTAGGGGACTGATGACCTCAGATGTAAAGTCCCATAGTGCTCAAAAATAATAAATTTTCTGTTTTCCGTCTTTCCCTTAGTTGCTTTAAATTCGTGGAGGTATGTACCGTCTGTGCGAATAATAGAAAGCAGTTTGTTTAGTGCCATACGCGTTTCGCTTCTTTTATTCGCGAAGCATCATCAGTGGCCTGTAATACATGTTTCCTTTTATACATACAACAAACGTATTATGTGGTAGATATAACATGCTGCTATATTACATTTTGTCGTGTTTTTCTCTTGCCTCTTAGGTCAGACTCAACTTTTGTAGCACAGATTTTGTAATGTGAACTTACCGTTCGGTGTTACTTACGATTACTAGCGCTGCAGGACCACACACGTGAGTTAGCAGCGCTAGAAATCGTAAGTGACACCGAACTATAAGTTCACATTAAGAAATTTTTGCTACAAATGTTGATTCTAACCTAAGAAAGGAAAACAAGAGAAAAACACGACAAAATGTAATATAGCATCATATTACATCTACCACATAATACATTTATTGTATGTATGAAAGGAACCATGTATTACAGGCCACTGCCCAAATAAAATAAGCGAAATTCGCATGGTTATAAACAAACTGCCTTCAATTAGCTGCATAGGCGGTACATACCTCCACAAATAAATTTAAATGTTACGCATTCCCTTCCGAAGATTTTTGTCCGGAGGATAGCCTTGTACGGAAATAAGATGTAGACAATAAATAGTCAAGACAAGAATAGAAAAAAAATTTTTAGAGATGTTTTGCTACAGAAGAATTCTCAAGATTTGTTGGGTAGGTCGGATAACTAATGGAGAGACTGTGAATAGCATTGGGGGGAAAAATGTAGGAAACTGCTTGACTAAAAGAAAATATCATCAGAGGCACTTAGAAAGAGTTAGTCTGATTACGTAGAGAATAGTGGGTGGAGGGAGAGGGCGGGGGGGAGTGGTGTATAGTGTTTAGAAATTGCAGAAGGAGAAAAAGACCTAACAATGGTAAATATATTAATGTGGTTGTGGGCTGCAGTGGTTGTGCAGAGATGGCTAGTGTAGAGAGCTACATTAAGTAAGTCTGTGGTCTGAAACATACAACCATATCAGCAACAAGAAAACCAGAGTATCATGTATCGTTCGCCTTGGCGGCGGTAGTCTCTGTGCGGAGTGTCGTTAACTAGCACAAAACTCCTCGTATTCAGTTTATTTCTACTGTGTAAATTCTTGTCAGGTCCACAAATCAGGTAAACCGGCAAAAAAGGTGAGATCGGAAGAAACGATCCTTTTTTCGTACCTAGGGACAGTATTGAAGTTTCGAATACGCGATGGTCTTTGTTTCATGAGCCCCTATTCAACATCAGAGACTAGAGGTGTTATAAGAAACAAGGGTAACGTCCGGAGTGTCCCAGGGGAGTGTGATAGACCTATTGGTATTTTATGTATACATAAATGATCTAGTGGACAGGGTAAGCAACTGTTTGCTGGTGATGCTGTAATGTACGGGAAAGTGTCGTCGTTAAGTGACTGCAGAAGGAGGAAAGATGACTTCGATAAAATTTCTAGTTGATGTGATGAATGGTAGCTAGCTCTAAATGTAGAAAAATGGAAGTTAATGCTGATGAATAGGAAAAACAAATCCGTAATGTTCGAATACAGCTTTCGTTGTGTGCTGCTTGTCACAATCACGTCGATTAAATATCTGAGCGTAACGTTGCAAAGTGATATGAAATGGAACTAGTATGTAAGGATTGTAGTAAGGAAGACGAATGGTCGACTTCGGTTAATTGGGAGAATTTTAAGAAGGTGTGGTTCATCTGTAAAGGAGAGCGCATGTAGGACACTAGTGTGGCCTGGTCTTATGTACTGCTCCTGTGTTTGGGATCCACAACACGTCGGATTAAAGGAAGTCGTCGAATGAATCCGGATGCGGGCTACTAGACTTGTTACTGGCAGATTCAAACAACATTCAAGTTACGGAAATGCGTCGGGAACACTCAAATGCTAATCTGTGGTTTTCCTTCGCTCTATTTGCAAGTGGAGCACACCGTACGGTGGCTTGCGGACTATGTATGTAGATGCTAATGTACATATACCTTCATCAAACTAACGTATACCCATAGACTGCAGCAATGTCCCTCACCAGTCCCGATACCGAGCCAATAGCACGTCTTCGGGCATTTAAGGCAAGTAAAGTTGACGCTGAGTGGCAATGCATTGCTTATATTACAACTGTGTCTTTGCTTCCTCCTGGAATCTTCTCAGCAGCCACAACGTGAGTCTATGACGAACGCATAATGTCATTCAGAAGTGCTCACTGATCCAAAACCCTTCCATGTGGCACAAACGTAGCACCTAAACTACTAAGCCCAATACTTCATCTCCCACTGTTGCAGTTACAATAACAGGTATGCTCTTGCATGTCATATTTCTCACGCGCTTCTTGTTATCTTCCAACTTTTACCGTGTACTGTGAGGCAACGTTGTCACGTAAGTTAATTTTTTGAGCTTTCATCTACATGAGATAAGTGCACTTACACCTAAAACGTCTGACATACAGATGGAAGGCTTCAACAAGAATATCTTACAGCAAACTTTAAGCTATAGGAAATAAATAAATGTCAACTGCATTATTTATGTAATATTCGTCCACTTTAAAGATCGGTAGGCGAATTATACACTGAAGATCCAAAGAAACTGGTACACGTGCCTAATATCGTGTAAGGCCCCCGTGAGCACGCAGAAGTACCGCAACACGATGAGGCATGGACTCGACTAATGTCTGAAGTAGTGCTCGAGGGAACTGACACCATGAATCCTGCAGGGTTGTCCATAGATCCTTGAGAGTACGAGGGGGTGAAGACCTCTTTTGAACAGAACCTTGCTCAATAATGTCCATGTCTGGGGACTTTGGTGGCTAGAGAAAGTGTTTAAACTCAAGGTAATATTACTGGAGCCACTCTGGAGCAATTGTTGACGTGTGGGGTGTCGCATTATCGTGCTGGAATTGCCTAAGTCCGTCGGAATGCACAATGGATATGAATGGATGCAGGTGAACAGACATGATGCTTACGTACGTGTCACCTGTCATGGTAGTATCTACACGTATCAAGGGTCCCGTATCACTCCAATTGCAACGCCCCACACCTTTACAGAGCCTCCACCAGCTTGAAGAGTCCCCTGCTGACATGCAGGGTCCATGAATTCATGAGGTTGTCTCCATACCCTTAAACGTTCATCCGCTTGACACATTTGAAACGAGACTCGTCCGACCGGGCAACATGTTTCCAGTCATCAACAGTCACATGTCGTTGTTGACGCGCACAAAAGTGGCATAAAGCGTTGCGTTATACAGTCTTCAAGGGTACACGAGTGGGGCATCGGCTCCGAAAGCCCGTATTGATGACGTGTCATACAATGGTTCGCACGCAGACACTTGTTTATGACCAGCATTGAAATCTTCAGCAAATTGCGGAAGGGTTGTACTTCTGTCACACTGAACGATTCTGTTTAGTCATCGTTGATCCCGTTCTTGCAGGATATTTTTCCGGCTGCAGCGATGTCAAAGGTTTGATGTTTTATCGGATTCCTGATAACTACGGTACACACCTGAAATGTTCGTATGGGAAAATCGGTACTTCATCGCTATCTCGGAGATTCTGTGTCCCATCACTTGTGCGCCGACTATAACATCACATTCACACTCACTTAAATATTGAAAAACTGCCATTGCAGCAGCAGTAACCGACCCACCAAGTGTGCGATACTGTTGTCTTGTACAGGCGCTGCCGAACGTAGCGCCTTATTCTACCTTTTTTACATATCTCCGTATTTGAATACGCATGCCTATACCGGATTCTTTGGCTCTGTAGTGTATACAATGGACTGTACGACAGTTCTATACTCTTTCCTGAAAAGCAGCTCATGAAATTCTGAAAGTTTCTGTGTACGCGTCTTGTGATTTAAATCACTCAGCTTTTGTGAAAAAGCTGTCGCCTAATGTGATAGATGGTGACCAAACACACAGCTCATCTGAGTAGATTTTAGGAGCCAACCGTTAGTCTTCCCGCACGGGAACGTCACACGCTTCACGAAAATTCGCAGAAATTCAGCTATAACCATATCGTAGACTTTACTCTTGTAACTTACCATTCTAGAAGACAGATGATCAGCGCGTTTGGAAAATCGAAGGTTCATCATTTAATATATATTCACTAAAAACCCTTTTCTCTCTAACTTTGAACATAGTGGTGAAATGATCAATAATTTAAAATCGTGCTGCCCCGAGACAACACTGCTGTCGTAGAAATAAAGATTGCTCAAGCCGCACATGTCGGTTCAATTGCTCACGTCGTGAGATTCCTTAAACTTATATGGAAAGTTATGTAGCCGCTGCTTTTGGCTTTGTTCCTTAATTCATAATTAAGGTGGTATCCTCAAGTCTAAAATCGAGAGCCAAAATGTCTTTCTGTATTTCACGAGCATCCGCTACTTATCTACAAACAGCAAATTTTTGCAATAAGAATCGGTGTTCAGATGCTGTGCGCTAATGATCGGAATGTGTCAAGCACACAGGCAGACATGATTGTTTTCTTGAATTAATTGGAAAACTAGTTGAAACGTTGAAGAAAATGTGTGTGTGTATGTGTGTGTGTGTGTGTGTGTGTGTGTGTGTGTGTGTGTGCGTTTTTTGTGTGTGACAGAAAGAGAAATAAAGGGAGATACAATATTTCATTAAAGTTTTGACAGACAGAGATTTGCGTGGAGATACCTCTGTTACCCGGTGGTTCTAGTCGAAGAAGTTCCGTAATGTACTGTGTAGCGTTACCCTTCCACTGCGCTTCGCCTCCAGCACAGCCACGTAAAAGGAATTCCACCCGTGTGAGAATAAAAGAGTTTATGGAATCATAAATATAGCGTCTCATAGGGAATATCCAATACGTCTGAGTAGGCCTGAGGCGAGAGACATAAAGTTGCCTGCAGGCCGTGGTATGTAACTTTTGGTGTATCGTTCGCTGACTCACAGGAAAAATTTGTATGAACCTGTCGAAAGTTCCTACCGAAATTTCAGCGATAAAAATAGGTTAACGAGAATAATACTCGATCTACAAAAACATAGCAAATACTATCTAAGTTACATGAAGAATATGACACAAAAGAATCTCGTGAGATACATTAAGAAATGAGATTGCTACAGGAACGAAATCGAAATTATTGTACGAACATATTATGCACCAAGAACAGTACTACATTCGGAGGGCATTTTATTGGTCTTGTGTTCGCCCTCGGTTTAATCTGACTTTCCACTCCCAATAAAAGACACACACACACACACACACACACACACACACACACACAAACAGACACAAGCGTGCGCGGGTGCACATGGGGTAGAAGAAGAAGAAGAAGAAGAAGAGAGAGAGAGAGAGAGAGAGAGAGAGATATGCGGACAGAACTTGAAAGATACTTACTTCAGTATTTGTAGAGCACTCAATGAGACTGATCCTTCCGAAAGAAATGATAATAATAAACAGATCGAGACCAAAGACGAAAATAGCAAGTCTAGATCACTATAGCTGTTGCAGAAAGATTTAAAAAAATGCAAATACAGAAAGTGAAGCTTTTTGCGTGATAATGTGATTTACAACAATGTGTCCCGCGAGTGTCACTTATGCCAACACTGAGGTATCTACAAGAAAGTAAGTAGAACGAAGAGAAGCAACTGTAGTTCAAGTCCAAGTAAGTGTTCAACATGTGTATAGAAACATATTTATGGAGCAGAATAATTAATTACTAAATAGCCATCTCGGTATACTGTGATATTTAAGCAGCTTCTTAAGGAGCAGCATGTACTGTGAGAGAGGTACAACGCCAAGCAAATCTGGAGATAGCAGATGGTAACAGAAACACATTTGAATACCAGAGGGAAACGCGTGAAGCCTTCAACAAGCATAGAAACAAATCATTTTTTCAAAACTTCCTCAGGAATCCAACCCTCAGAGTCAACCCTCACAGTAAACCCTCAGAGTCAACCCTCACAGTCAACCCTCACAGTCAAAAAAATTACTTAATAACCATTTGTTGCGATACAGAGATCGAAATATATAACTTTAAATGAAAATTGTTACAGTCTTTTCAAATCTTCCTTCTTTCTTAAAGTAAAATTAACACGGTTTGTAGATAGCCTGAAGAATTATTGACAGGTTTAATGCAGCACATAGCCTTCTATGTAGATTCTTCCACAAATAAAGGAACAATATCTGCTGTTCCTCAAGGAAGTGTAATAGGACCATTATAATTACACATTAATTACTTAGCAGCTAGAATTTTATGAAATGTCACTATTTTGTGTATGGTGCAATTATCTGTGTAGGAGGTCTTTATAGTAATTTTTTAGTAATATCTACTTAGATATGGTTAAAGTTTTGTTTTGAAGATTCGTAACTAGTTCTAAATACATAAAAACCTAATATAGTAAACTTCGCAAATATAAAATCACACTAAAATCTGACTAAACAGTTGTTGATCTACAAATACAATCAGTAGTCACGTGAATATCAAGAAGCACCATCTTATGGAGATGCCAAATATATGACAAAATTCTCATGTACCCAACAGAGTCTGTACTGATAGCAATCACATGGTCAATAACTGACTAAAAAACTAAAAGCTCTTTAGATTTATTATATAGTTTTGTACAAAGTCAAATTTGATTTTAAAGCAGTATAGTAAACAAGATTGGTATCAGCATATGTTTGTTAGTAATCTTCTGTTTCATTTACTGCTGTAGATTTTACGTCTATTCCCTCAAACAGGTGTCGACGTACGATTCATGTTCTCAATTTTGTGGTTTGCTTTCTTCAAATAATATTTAAAGTTTCTCTCCTATATTGACAGTAAAAATTGTCTTGTAATCACGGTGAGATAAATGGTTTTGTGGAGGACAACTTCTATGAATTCAGTGAGCCAAATCTGAAACTGCCACTCTTGATTTTTGGTGTAACAGACTTATCTCCCTCAAACGAGAGATTAAGAATTGGAAGGAGTAGAGATTATCCCACAATTCGGCGTCAATAGAGTTTTTATGAAACATGGACGATAAATAGTTTAGACAAGAAGAGAATAGAAGCTTTCGAAATGTGGTGCTACAGAAGAATGCTGAAAATTAGATGGGTAGATCACATAACTAATGAGGAGGTATTGAATAGAATTGGGGAGAAGAGAAATTTGTGGCACAACTTGACTAGAAGAAGGGATCGGTTGGTAGGACATATTCTGAGGCAGCAAGGGATCACCAATTTAGTATTGGAGGGCAGCGTGGAGGGTAAAAATCGTAGAGGGAGACCAAGAGGTGACTGCACTAAACAGATTCAGAAGGATGTAGGTTGCAGTAGGTACTGGGAGATGAAGAAGCTTGCACAGGATAGAGTAACGTGGAGAGCTGCGTGAAACCAGTCTCTGGACTGAAGGCCACAACTGTGTAATATAACGTATAAGATCTGGTGCAACTGGGTTAGATCCTCTTTGATTTAGAGAATCGCGCCATTGACGCAACCAAGTGTTAGTTTTTCGATGCTTATTTCAATCTCGTTCCGTCATTATTATATAAGATTTACAGTCAAAGAAAATAAGACCGACGCACCACGAAGGAACTATCGAAATGGATTAGGTAGATGTGACGTAAGAATTCAGGCAAAAAAATTAACACAATTTCATAAATATTAGATAATTTATTCAAGAGAAAGCGCTTCACAAACTGAACAATTAAGCTGCGTGGTGGTCCACCTCTGGCACTTAAGCAAACATTTATTCGACTTGACATTCATTGATAGAGTTGTTGGATGCGCTCCTGATGGATGTCGTGCAAAATTCTCTCCAATTTCGCTTTATATCGTCAAATCTCCGAGCTTATGGGAGGGCTGTACCCATAATGCTCGAAACGTTCTCACTTGAAGAGCGACCTTGCGATCTTGCTGGCAAAGAGAGGGTTTGGCAAGCACGAATATAAGCAGAGCTTCAAAACGGAACGTAGAAGATTGTCGACGTACTGCTGTGCTGTAAGATTACCGCGAATGAAAACCAAAGGGGTCCTTCTATGAAAAGAAATAACACTGCCGTTTCATTCACCGAAGCAGAATTGTCTTCAGTGTTGCGTCCCTCATCGAACTGAGCCCCGATGACCAGCGGAGACGCGTCTGAAGATTCCCCGGACAGCTGTGGGATACCAACCTGACTTTCACCCACCATACGGCCCGAAAATCTGGAGTGACGGTCTGGGGTGCCATTTCAGTTCCTAGCAGGACACAATTGCTTGTCATGCGCGTCACCCTTACAGCACATCACTACGACGACGATATTGTACGCTCCGTTTCCTTGCCCTTCATGGCAGTACATCCCAGGGTTACATTTCAGTACAGGCTGAGAGACTCTACAGCACTTCTTCGTGCTTACCAAACCCTGCCTTTCCCTCAAGGTCGCCGTTCTCTCCCCAGTTGAGAACGTTTGGAGGATTATGAACAGAGCCCTCCAACCAGCTCGGCATTTTGAATATTGAACACACCAACTGGACAGAATATAGCACCATATTACTCAGGTGGACGTCCAACAATACTTTTAATCAATTTCAAGACGAATAATTGCTTGCATAGAGGCGGGAAATGGACCAACGCGTTATTAAGTTACTCAGTTTGTGAAGCTCTTTCCCTTGAACAAATCATCCATTTTTTTCTGAAATTCAATTATTTATTTCTTTGTACATGTTCATCACACCTGCTGCTTTCCGTCCCATTCTGATCATTCCTTCGTGGTGAGTCGGTTGTTTAGTCTTGGAGTGTATCTGCGTAGTAAACCTTCCATAACAAGATATTGTTGAAATATGATGCCTCCGAATTATGTACGTAAACATTTTTAAAGCTTTTTCAAATGAACACAACGTTATCCATATTCTAAATCTTTACTCCTCATGTCTACATATACACTACTGGCCATTAAAATTGCTACACCACGAAGATGATGTGCTACAGACGCGAAATATAACCGACAGGAAGAAGATGCTGTGATACCCAAATGCTTAGCTTATCAAAGCATTGACACAAGGTTGGCGCCGGTAGCGACACCTACAACGTGCTGACATGAGAAAAGTTTCCAAGCGATTTCTCATACACAAACAGCAGTTGACCGGCGTTGCCTGGTGAAACGTTGTTGTGATGCCTCGTGTAAGGATGAGAAATGCGTACCATCACGTTTCCGAAAAAGGTCGGATTGTAGCCTATCGCGATTGCGGTTTATCGTATCGTGACATTCCTGCTCGCGTTGGTCGAGATTCAGTGACTGTTAGCAGAATATGGAATCGGTGGATTCTGGAGGGGAATACGAAAAGCTGTGCTGGATCCCAACGGCCACGTATCACTAGCAGTCGGGATGACAGGCATCTTATCCGCATGGCTGTAACGGATCGTGCAGCCACGTCTCGATCCCTGAGTCAACAGATGGGGACGTTTGTAAGACAACAACCGTCTGCACGAAAAGTTCGACGACGTTTGCAGCAGCATGGACTATCAGCTCGGAAACCATGGCTGCGGTTACCCTTGACGCTGCATCACAGACAGGAGCGCCTGCGATGGTGTACTCAACGACGAACCTTGGTGCACGAATGGCTAAACGTAATTTTTTCGAATGAATCCAGGTTCTCTTTACAGCATCAGTGTTTGACGATATCGCGGTGAACGCACATTGGAAGCGTGTATTCGTCATCGCCATACTGGCGTATCACCCGGCATGATGGTTACAGGTCTCGGTCACCTCTTCTTCGCATTGACGGCATTATGAACAGTGGAATTTACACTTCAGATTTGTTACGACCTGTGCTCTACCCTTCATTCGATCCCTGCGAAACCCTACATTTCAGCAGGATAATGCACGGCCGCATTTTGCAGGTCGTGTACGGGCCTTTGTGGATACAGAAAATGTTCGGCTGCTGCCCTGGCCAGCACATTCTCCAGATATCTCACCAACTGGAAACGTTTGGTCAATGGTGGCCGCGCAACTGGCTCGCCACAATACGCCATTCAGTACTCATAATGAACTGTGGTATCGTGATGAAGCTTCATGTGCAGCTGTACCTGTAGACGCCATCCAAGCTCTGTTTGACTCAATACTCAGGCGTATCAAGGCCGTTATTACGGCCATAGGTGGTTGTTCTGGGTACTGATTTCTCAGGATCTATGTACCCAAATTGCGTGAAAATGTAATCACATGCCAGTTCTAGTATAATATATTTGTCCAATGAATACCCGTTTATCATCTGCATTTCTTCTTGGTGTAGCAATTTTAATGGCCAGTAGTGCATATTTCTCAGCATAGTCACCCTGGCAACCAACACATTTCTCCCAACAAGATACCTGTTTGTTGATACCGGCACGGTAGAATGTTTGACTTTATTGACGGAGCCATAACCAGACCTCTGTTTGCACCACTTTATCACTATCGAAGTGAAGTCCTCAAAGCTTTTTTTTTTTAGTTCTGGAAACAGATAAAAAGCCGGCCGCGGTGGCCGTGCGGTTCTAGGCACTTCAGTCCGGAACCGCGTGACTGCTACGGTCGCAGGTTCGAATCCTGCCTCGGGCATGGATGTGTGTGATGTCCTTAGGTTAGTTAGGTTTAAGTAGTTCTAAGTTCTAGGGGACTGATGACCTCAGATGTTGAGTCCCATAGTGCTCAGAGCCATTTGAACAGATAAAAATCGGACGGAGCCAAGTCGAGAATCTGTGGACGCTGATCGCTGACAATGCACCCAAGGCGTCGAACTGTTGCAGATGTCGCAGCGCTCGAGTATGGCCTGGCATTGTCATGCTAAAGGAGAGGGTGATCCATTTGCGGATGAACTCTTCGAATTTGAAACTCGATTGCAGCACGCTGTTTCTCACGCGGTGACATAGTTACATCACACAGCGCAATGTTTCTCGCTACAGTTCGGAGGCCTCTAGCGAAGAATGAAGAATAAGAGTTTAGAATGTCGTCAGCGTTTGTTTTAATTAAAAACTTTAATGTCTTTGACATTCGAAATTCGGAGGCATTTCTTTTCAGCACGCTCTCATATTTATCGTTGAATTATATATTAAATTGGTCCTCAACCAAATCTGAAATGTTGAGAATTAATTTAGTAATATTGTGTTTTTGAAGTTTGTGTGCTAACGACGGTAAAACTGGTTTCCAAGATCAGTGAGGAAACGTAAGAGTATTATATGAGTTTAAATGAATGATGCTCTGCTGTCGAGAATATTCATGGGAATCTTTAGATGCTTTAAATAGAATATCGCCTGACGCAGACAATTTAAGGCAGAGGAAAAAGTTTTTCTAAAAGATAAGGAAAAGAGCAGAGGAAGAGACACACAGTTCAGGTTTGAATACAGCACTAAATGTATCACTTTCTGTGAGAGTTCACCGTGTAGCAACAAGAGCTGAAAAATTAAGAAACGAGATGACCGAAGTACAAACCAATCTGAAATCTTACATTGATACTACAAGGAAGGGACCTATATCTACTTCTAACGGTGTGTAGCGGAGGAACTTTCTATACCCGTGTCACTTCCCCATTTTCCTTTTCCATTCTCGAGTAGCCCAAAGGAAGACCGATTGCTTGTTAGTATCTGTGCAGGCTCGAATATATCTAATTTTATCTACATGGTATTTTCGCGAGATATACGCAGGAGGAAACAACAGATTGTCTGACTCTTACAGGAACGTACGCCCTCTGAACTTAAACAGTAAACCACACCGGTGTACAGACTCTTGCAATGTCTTCCATCGGAGCACATGAGCATCTACGTGACTCTTTCGCGCTCGCTAAATGAATCGGTATTTCCTCTATCAGACGAATCCAGAATGATGAGTAATATTCAATTATTGGTCGAACGAGTATATCGTAAGCTTCTAGCTTTGTTGATACTAAGTTTCCTGTCTGGCGTCAGCCTTATCCGTGATTAATTGTATGAGGTCGTTCAACTTCAAATCGTTCCGTAGACATACTTCTAGATATTTTATGGAGGCAACAGTTTTCAGTGAACGGTCTTCCAGTAAACGGTCTTTCTGTGTATCTATTCGAAATACGTTAGATTTGCTTAGCTGAGGGTCAATAGCCACTCCTTGCATCTAGTGTCGATCCTCTGCAGGTCTTCATGCACTTCGTTAGAAATTTCCATCGTTGCTACTTCTCTGTATAGAACAGCTTTACAGAACAATCCAATGTTCAAGACGCTCAAACATTCAGAAATCTTAGCAACTGAATGAACTTCTGAATGTCACACTCTGTCAGTCGGTGATAATGCACAGACCGAAATCGATGAAACATTTCAATGAGCTGAAATTATAAATAAATCTGAAGTACAAAGACAGTTGCTCACAAGCGACGTTATCAAATAATTCAAATGAAATTGAATCAGAAACAGTCCGAAAACTAAAAGAGGTAAATGTTACATAACAGAGCCTGCAGGAATTTGGTGTGTCAGGTGATTTACACTGTAGTAAATCGCTTGACACTATATCGGTCTCGTGTTTTCTTCTTAGGAAGAACACTGAAACCATCGTATAAGGCCACCCGTCTCCTATAGTGTTGTTGTTGACATGACGACGCATCTTACGTTGTCTTTATCTTTTCTTTTGCACTGACTCAGTTACGCATAAATCAAATAATAGGCTTCTGTTTATTGGCAGACCCGTGCTAAAAGTGCAGTTATCTACATATTTCACACAAAACGCTCTTGCACTCTACAGCCGAATACTGTTAACGTTTGTGGAATCCCCATCAGGTTGGTCTAACAGGGACCATGGGGCTTATACGGGGAACAACGCAAATGGTCTTAGGCGGTTTAATAGTAAGAGCTGTAGAAATGCTTTAGCAGGCAGGCACACAAGAAATGTGTTACTTATCTTGCGAAAATCGTTTGATAAAAGGTAGAAACTACTATTATTCTTCAGGCCCCAAATACGAGTCCGTAGACACTGTACGGATAGAGTTAGAATACAGACACGTACACATAACCCATTTTATCATGGTCTGTCAATGTATGAAACGGAGAAAACCTTAACAAAAAGTATATTAAAAAGCATCCTCTTCTACGGATTTTATAACTGTTTGCTGGATACTGATATAATGGCAGATGTGGGAACAACCCATTCGGCATAAATTTTACCTTGGGGTAGCTGGTTTGGTAATTCCGTATCACACTGATCTTCTGCCAGTTAACTGATAGTATTGCACAAACAGTTTGATTCAAATGAGTAATTTCTCACATTCTTGTGCTTTTAATTTGCGCAAATTATATGTATTTCATGTAAATCTTTCTTCCATTCATACAATCCACTTTCAGAAGTTTTGAAACAAAACAGACTTTGGACATTGCTTGGATTTCAGCGTTCTCTCCCTCCGTTGTTCAACAAAAAAAATGTATATATATATATATATATATATATATATATATATATATATATATATATATATATATATATATATATATATATATTTCTTTGGTCTAAGAAGGTAGTGTACTTTTGTTCTTGACTTTAATTAGAACAACAGTCATCGTTAGAGCTGCAATTAAGGACTCGTCAGAGCCATTTCCTGTATCTTCTAATGCTTCCGCAATTTCTAACAGACTGTCGATGAGATTAGAACGAATGTCCAAGAAATTAACTAACCAAGAACATACATGTTGGTCTTTAGGAAAAGTATGTGATATCGATTGGATACCATATTCTTCATACACTGAAGCTCCAGAGAAAGTGGTATCGGCAAGTGTATCCAAATAAAGAGCTATGTAAATAAAAACGGAATGCAATGCTGCGGTCGGCAACGCCTACATAAGACAACAAGTGTCTGGGGCAGTGTTAGGTCGGTTACTGTTGCTACGATGGCAGGTTATCAAGATTTAAGTGAGTTTGAAGGTAGAGTTATAGTCGGCGAACGAGCGATGGGACACAGCATCTCCAAGGTAACGATGAAGTGCGGATTTTCCCGTAAGACCATTTCATGATTGTGCAGTGAATATCATAAATCCAGTAAAACATCGAATATCTGACATCGCTGCCGCTGGAAAAAGATCCTGCAAGAACCAGGACCAACGACTGAAGATTATCGTCCCTATTGACAGAAATGCAACCCTTCAGAAAATTGCTGAAAAGTTCAATGCTGGGCCATCAAAAAGTGTCAGCGAGCAAACCGTTTAATGATACATCATAAACATGGGCTTTCGGAGCCGAAAGCCCACTCTTATGCCCTTGATGACTGCATGACACAAAGCTTTACGCCTCGCCTGGGCCCTTCAACACCGACATTGGACTATTGGTGAGCGGAAACGTGTTGCCAGGTCGGATGTGTCTCGTTTCAAATTGTATGGAGCGAATGGATGTGTACTGGTATGGAGACAACTTCATGAATCCATGGACCCTGCATGTCAGCAGGGGAATGTTCAAGCTGGTGGAGGCTCTGTAATAGTGTGCGGTGTGTGTAGTTGGAGTTATATGCGACCCCTGATCCGTCTAGATATGACTCTGACAGGTAACACTTGCGTAAACATCCTGCATGATCACCTGCATCCATTCATGTCCATTGTGCGTTCGACGGAATTGGGCAGTTCCTGTAGTACAATGCGACACCCTACACGTCCCGAATTGTTACAGAGTGGCTCCAGGAACACTCTTCTCAGTTTAAACACTATCGCTGGCCGCAAACTCCCAGATATGAGAATTATTGAACATATCTAGAACGCCTTTCAACGTGCTGTTCAGAAGAGGTCTCCACCCCCTCGTACTCTTACGGATCTATGGACATCCCTGTAGGATTCCTGGTGTCAGTTCCCTCCAGCACTACTTCAGATAATGGTCGAGTCCATGCCAAGTGGTGTTGCGCCAATTCTGCGTGCTCGCGGAGGCTCTACACGATATAAGGCAGGTGTACCAGTTTCTTTGACTCTTCAGTGTACATCATATTTTCAAAAGTTGGAAACATTAACTGAATTCCACATTACTGTGAATACCTGGAACCCGCACGAAGACAGATGCTGTAAACAAGCGTAAACGAAGAAAACGCAGAGAAAATTAATTCAGTTTCATCTCCATTGTTATCACTTATCGATACCGCAAAGGCAAATGCTAATTTTAATGGATATTAAATGAGTTGCAAACTGGAGCAAGTAATAACTCAGGAAAATTGTGTCAGAGGAACTATCGACGGAAACTCAAATTCGCTGTATAAATTACGGTCGTGTTGTGCCCTGTTGTCTGTCTACCGATGTGCCGGGAACCAAAGATATGAGCTAGACGTGATGCGCATGGGCTGTCTCCTACAACTAAGATAGGGGTGTACATTTCTCCGGCCACATTCCGAACTACGAATTTCCTTTCTTCAACATTTAAAAAAAAAATACTTGTAGTGTATCTTAACAGCAAATATGTTTACATTTTCTTTCTTTCGGTGTATTCTTCCTGTACAAACAATTTTAGGGCAGTTTTCGACATGTCGGATTGGACCGTTTCCTTGTCAGACGAAGCACACGTACAATTAATTAAATTAGCATAAATTTTATGCTTCGACCATAGGTCTTTCAAAGTGTCAGATGCATACGCCAACAGTCGCCACAGAGAACGCTGACACCAGGAATAACTTTATGTTTTCTCCAACGAGATCGCAGACGCAAGAGTATACCGCCGGTCGCAGGTAAACGGAGACGCGCTGCCGCACTCAGCCAGTTCCTGTCGCCGATTGCCCAGCCACAGTTACAGCCTACTGTTATCACCAACCGACGCAGCTCAACAGTTGCCGCCGTAATAGCGAGCCGTTATTTACAACTGATAGTGCCTAGTGAAAGTCCGATTCAGAGGCTTATCTTAAAAGCAGTTCAAATGGCTCTGAGCACTATGGGACTTAACATCTGAGGTCATCAGTCCCCTAGAACTTAGAACTACTTAAACCTAACTAACCCAAGGACATCACACACATCCATGCCGCAGGCAGGATTCGAACCTGCGACCGTAGCGATCGCGCGGTTCTGGACTGAAGCGCCTAGAACCGCCCGGCCACAACGGCCGGCTTAAAAGCAATCATTCCAGCAGCACTCTAAAGAGAACTATGTAGATTAGATAGTTATCTTCAAAGTGTTAGTTTAGTGGCATGTAGGACTTGCTTTAGAGGTAACGCTCTTTGAGTACATAGGTTGCAAGGGTAGATACCATCTGACTTGTACAGCAACGAATATTTTGAGGTAGAAGGTTCGTTCCCTGCTACCTGGAAGGTTCGGCGCTAGACTTGCTTCAGTGAATAGAACATCACATACAGAATACACAATCTCGGAAGTAAAACTTTTCTGACTTTCTTTTGATTCAACTACAAGAGCCCTGAATTGCTACGATGATTATTTACACTGATCTGTAAAACTTGAGGACGAGATAGACAAAGTATCATAACATATTAACAAATTGGTGGAAGTAAATGAAAGTGCGGGAGTATGTTGCCAGGGGTCTCACAGTCGTGCAGAGGAAGATAGACGTCACATGGCGTGAGGTGAGGGTAACCATAGTGAAATATGGAGTTGACCCGCATCACGAGGCAGTTAACAGAAAGGGGTGTGTCAGTCAGCCAACAGTGATGGTGCACTGTGGTGGTGTTCTTCACTACAACATTGCCCGAAACGAGAGTAGGTAGTCGCCCACGGTAGCTACAGCTATAGATGACCGCTGCACATACAACAGTCAAAAACGGACTAACTTCAAACAGTAGGTTCAAATGTAACCACATGTAACATGACTGCAAAACAAGCAATCTCACGCTCCACAGTGGCATGGCGACTGCATGGGAGTCGTCGTTTTGCCTGGCGATCAGTAGGTTGTGTTTCGTTGGTGCCCGCACATCGGCGGAACCGTTGTTGGTGGTACCGAGAGCCTAGGGACTGGACCAACGGGGACTGGGGTCGTGTAGTCATATCGGATAAGAGCAAATTCAATCTGAGGGCTGACTCAGAACATACGTCATACCCCGAGAGGTGGCAACATGGTAATGTAGCCTGTAAAATTTTCCAACATGATCGTTTTGGTGGTGCCGGGATTGTGAGTGGGGACGTGTTCGAGAGACACACTGCAGCATGTCCACATTTACCAGCGACCATCCAGCAGTTGTCAACCATGCTGCTGGAAGGATGGAACGACCTACCATGGGAGCTCCTAACCAACATCGTGGCCAGCCTGGGGACACGTTGCAGAGCATGCACTTCCGTCCGTCGAGATCGCACGCCATATTAAGAACCGTCTTCCGCCTTTTGAAATGTCTAGGGGATCATCATAAATTACGGTGACTTCAGTGAAATTATTTTCTTTGAATAAATATGTCGTTTCTGTTCGTCTCATTGTGTATTTCTTTCAGTTACTTCCTGTACTGTACTATACTGCAGTAGTTGTTTCTATGTACGGTCCAAGATTCATCAAGCTATTATACTTGCGAATGACACATCATGGGAAAGTTACTTTCATCCCTAAGTTTAGTACAATAGTGTACACTACTGGCCATTAAAACTGTTACACCAAGAAGAAATGCAGATGAAAAACGAGTATTCATTGGACAAATATGTTATACTATAGCTGGCATGTGATCTCATTTTCATGCAATTTGGGTGCATACATCCTGAGAAATCAGTACCCAGAACAACCACCTCTGGCCGTAATAACGGCCTTGATACGCCTGGGCATTGAGTCAAACAGAGCTTGGATGGCGTGTGCAGGTATAGCTGCCCATGCAGCTTCAACACGATACCACAGTTCATCAAGAGTACTGAATGGCATATTGTGACGAGCCAGTTGCTCGGCCACCATTCACCAGACGTTTTAAATTGGTGAGAGATCTGGAGAATTTGCTGGCCAGGGCAGCAGTCGAACATTTTCTGTATCCAGAAAGGCCCGTACAGGACCTGCAACATGTGGTCGTGCATTATCCAGCTGAAATGTAGGGTTTCGCAGGGATCGAATGAAGGGTAGAGCCACGGGTCGTAACACATATGAAATGTAACGTCAACTGTTCAAAGTGCCGTCAATGCGAACAAGAGGCGGCAGAGACGTGTAACCAATGGCACCCCATACCCTCACGCCGGGTGATACACAAGTATGGCGATGACGAGTACACGCTTTCAATGTGCGATGTCGTCAAACACGGATACGACCATCACGATGCTGTAAACAGAACCTGGATTCATCCGAAAAAATGACGTTTTGCCATTCGTGCACCCAGGTTCATCGTTGAGTACACCATCGCAGGCGCTCCTGTCCGTGATGCAGCGTCAAGGGTAACCGCAGCCATGGTCTCCGAGCTGATAGTCCATGCTGCATTTCCTCATGTCAGCACGTTGTAGGTGTCGCCACCGGCTCCAACCTTGTGTGAATGCTCCGAAAAGCTAATCATTTGCATATCACTGCATCTCCTTCTTGTCGGTTATATTTCGCGTCTGTAGCACGTCATCTTCGTGGTGTAGCAATTTTAATGGCCAGTAGTGTATTTAAACTGAGGTTATTCGGATAATTTTGCTTCTGAGCTGACATAATGTAAAGGTGGAGCTGAGGTTCATAGCATGTATTTAATTTGTCATTGTTTGATTACACTGAACTGTTTTACCGTATTGGGCAGAGATTTCAGTTTTGAAGATTGTGGCTCTTGTGAGGTTTTCGTCTCTTCGGTGATGAATTTGCTGGTGCTGTCGAAATGTAATGAGCAGGACTGGCTACTTTAACCAGTATTCGATACATTTTACTTTCGCTTTTCAATTTATTTCCTACTAATCTAGTCCTATGCCCACTTTAGTCTGTAACAGCCTAGATCATACTTGGAATACTTACGTCGTTCCAAAAAAGGAAAAGGAAATTAGCAATCGGTCGCAAATATAATCTGTATTTTAATTGCAAATCCAGATTTCAGCTACTGAACAGCTATCTTCAGTGCCAAAAGTTTGCAAGAAAATATACAAGAATCAGTATTTAAAATGTGAAGTAAAAACAAATGGCAAACGAGGCAGCCAGTACTTACTAACAAATATTAGAATAGTATTCATAGATTAATCAAATCTGACCGTAAGACATCGTGCTACACTCTCAGACTATGGTTTTAAAAAGGATTATACGTATTTACAAATCGGTAAAGTTGATCAAAGAAGGTATGAAGATTATTATATGTTCACGCCGCGTGACTGGTGGCCTTGGACTCAAAAGTATAGGACAGAAAAAGAAATGTTTACTTTACAGTTTCGCTTACAATGGGAGGAAAAATGTTCGACACTTCTGATCGTGAAACTGAAGACAAAACTCCAACCTGGATTCTAAACAGTAACACAGTGTCGTATGGACTAATGGCAGAAAAATAGTGCTTGTCAGTGGATTTGTCTGTACACCTACGCCGAAAGTCACTGCACTTCACTGTTCTTACCGTTTCCACACAAACACCTCATAAACAGTATCATAATTATCACTGAGAAACTAGCATGTACGAGTCATAGTCATCTGCTATGTACCCATCGAATGACGAGGAGTAATGGTCAAGACACTAGAGTCATATTTGGGAATGGTGGATCCCAGGCCCCCGTCTGGCTAGACACTATTACATTTTCTACTGTTTCCATAAATGAGTTCATGTGAAAGCCAAAGATGTACTTCAGACACCCGATGTCCTTCATGTTCCTTCTTATGTTGACTTAATTTCCAGCTCTAACGAACTCAGGATCGAGCTTGTCCTTCATGTCCTTCGATTCTCGTAACAACAGTCTCGTTCCTGTACGAGTAGTAAATAACTTTTCGCTCCACGTACCTAACTGTTAACTTCCTTTCAAAGAGAGTATCCGTGCACACATTTTCTAAAGCTTTCTGTAAATCTGCAAATGCTATGAACTTAGATTTGTCCTTACTTAACCTACGTTCGAATAGGATCAGAAATGCCTTGCGTGTTCCTACATTTCTCCGTCTTCCTCGATGTCGCCTTATATCAATTTTTTTCTTTCTTTGATATAGGTCTTTCAGTACCATGTCGAATACATTGCTCAGTATCATATCCCCCATCTCATCTTCATTTACTTTCACTTCTCTTTCTATATTATTACCTTCAAGCTCTTTTTATCACGTAGCCCTCCTTCTTCTTCTTCTTCTTCTTCTTGTTTTTCTTGTTTCGTGTAGGTCAACTAAGGACCACGACATTCAGCTGTTGTGTGTCGTGTGACTTTTGATGTTCGCTCAGTAGTTAAGCACTCTCTGGTCTGCTTTGTCCAGAGAGCACCTGTCTTTTTTTCTTTGTGGTTTGTTCTGGAACCTTACTTGCTTAAGCATTCTCCTAAGAGCTGTCCGAACCTTTAAGTCTCTTTCTGTGCCTCATAGTTCCCGCAGATCTTTTATCACTTCCATCGATCACGGTGATTTGGTCTTCCTCTTTTGCCTGTTTTCGACACGCTGACTGGTGATCCTGCTAGGAAACGATCCGTAAACGTTTCTAGACAGTGTTAAACGTCTCTTCATAATCGCTTCCGTGATTCTTTCACAGTTCTTATAGAGCCACTGGTATGGTCTTCTTTTATATTCGTTACCTTCCTTGACTGCTTTCAGTATCTTCGCCATTACCCTTCTCTCCCAGATTTCAAAGTTGTCTGTGAGAGTTTTCCTATAGTGTACCGGACGCTCTGAAGCAAGTAATGCTTAAAGTGGATGTCTGTCTAGTAGTGCTTTATTTTTATGTTAAAGGAGATACATCTTTTGATACGGGTGCTCTTGGTAATTTGGTATGCAACTTCCAGCTTGTTTACTCCAGTTTATAATGCTATTATTTGAGGAAGATTGCGTTCCAGCCATTCTCCCACGGCCGGCCGCGGTGGTCTAGCGGTTCTAGGCGCGCAGTCCGGAATCGCGCGACTGCTACGGTCGCAGGTTCGAATCCTGCCTCGGGCATGGATGTGTGTGATGTCCTTAGGTTAGTTAGGTTTAAGTAGTTCTAAGTTCTAGGGGACTGATGACCTCAGATGTTAAGTCCCATGGTGCTCAGAGCCATTCTCCCACGATTTATTTATGCTTCAAGTGCAGCGTGCAATGAGAATCACTCACGTTCGTAAATTTTTGTGTTTTTTCAAGCGATGCATTTAGCCGTGCCTTTGCTGCATGTTGTCTGACAACAGTGAGGTGGTTGAGTAAAGATACTGCTGAATTACATGGGAGTGACAGGCGTCAGCAAATGTCAGGCAATCAATATTGAGCCCACTGAGCTTGTGGTCCATAGAGAGATAATTTGGAATACTGTATCTAGCTAACTCCTTTCTACACTGTCTTATAAATTCTCCAGTGTACAGTTAAGGGGAGAAGGCAGAGAGACTATCTCCCAGTCTTGCTCCTATCTTGATATCAATATTTCTTTAAAGTATTGCTCTCTACGTACCATCTGAGGTCCTGATATCTCTACAGGTGCTTCCGTTTTCTGCAAAGGTCTCTTTAATTTTTCTATTGGCAGCGTCTATAATTCTATCGTAGTTATGTGTGGTTCTACAGCCTTGTATTTATTCTGTAACAGTTACTTCTGAGCTATTTTACGCTTACGATTTTTTAGACATCTGTATTCACTTTCGGCTGCCTCACTGCTGTTTTTTTATATCTTCTCCTTCCGTCAGTTAAATTCGATGTCTGCTGTGTTATACAAGTATTTCTACTAGGCCTCGTCTTTTAACCTATTTCAACTTGTGCTGTCTACATTAATTTTTACTTAAAGCTAACCATTCGTTTTCTGTATTATTCCTTTCCTTTGCTTCAGTCAACCACTGCATAGTGTTCTCTTTGAAAGTCTCAACAAGCTGTGTTGCTTTCTATTTGTCCATGTCCAGTCTTCGTAATTTCCGATCTTTTCGGAGATACTTCAGACTGCGTTACGCACCACTTTATCCGTACCATAATAAATCGGAAGTTAAATATGATTTTACAAGTTACGGAATCATTATACTCTGAGTACGGTATGGAAGAGTCTCATATTTCCTAGAATGGCCGACGTATTTAAAATGTAAATGTTGACGCCAGATCGTATTGTTTTAAGGTTGTGGTGGTGAGCTCACTACAGTCAATATAGATTGGTACAAATCAATGTTGCAAGAATTTCTCATGCCAGAGCTTCAACATCGGGAGGTTAAGTAGCAATATATTTGGATTCAATAAGATAGAGGAAAAATCCAAGCGGCTCTAAATATACGAATACCTATGGGTGTTGTTTCCCAAAATGTATGATATGTCATTTCTGAATTATTACTTGGCAGCATATTTCTCAGAACATCACTGTCCCGGATTACATCCTATGTGACTCCTTGAATAAAAAAAATTGCCATGGTAAACTTGGTAACTTAGTCGTTTTAAGGAAAATTCGGGAAATAATAAACATTTGATCAACATCTATATTTTTGACCAATTCATAATTAGTTACCTAGAACCGACGGTATGTAAGACTGCTATTGTTTCTCTATTTAACTGTACTAAATCAATTTAAGCCGAAAACCAGCATAGTAAAGTTTAACTGCAAATATCACGAAGTTGTGGTTGCGTCGATTCCCCATCGAGTGGTGGAATTATGTTCAGTGGTTGTGGAATTGTTCGCTTCAGAAGGGCCGCGCGGGATTAGCCGAGCGTTCTAAAGGCGCTGAAGTCATGGATTGTGCTGCTGGTCCCGGTGGAGGTTCGAGTCCTCCCTCGGGCATGTGTGCGTGTGTTCGTCCTTAGGATAATTTAGGTTAAGTAGTATGTAAGCTTAGGGACTGATGACCTTAGCAGTTAAGTTCCATAAGATTTCACACACATTTGAACCTGGAATATTTAATCACATTCATTTTCCCATTTTAACAATATTTAGAATGTTCACTTCTTCGATATTCGATATCACAAACATAGTCACCGTGTGTGTTCATTAGTAAACGCACCAGTGTACCCAACACACCTGTTACGTAATCGTTTGTCTTTACTTGCCTCTCCACAGATGCAGTCTAACTTACTGAGTTACCTACTAGGTGTAGATAGTGGATTCATTGTGTCCATTACACTGCTTATTATAATCACCCTCATCGTCATCACCACAGATGTTGGAATCATACGATATCTTCGATGACTCCAGTGCTTCCTCCTCACTTCTAGTTCTCTTTTTCATCTTTCCTGACTGCTCACTTTAGCACCCGCCTATAGCTTTCCTACTGTTGTTCTTCAATACTCTTTCTTATTTCTTTTCATTGTTTATTTTCTTCTGCATTTGTTTCGTCCATCTTCATTATCATGGCTGTGCACACCCGTTCGCTTTCTGTGCACAGTTATTCAAGTCTGCTCTTGAATGCTAACGCGACCAGATTTTATATGTTAGACTGTTATATTTGAAGATGGGTATTTTCCGTAAGTAACTGCAGCAAATCGATTGAACTGAATGATGAACATTGTCACAAAGATGTGTCTCGTAAATAGTGATCACAATAGTTTCTAAACCTTTTATGAACTATTTATATTGAAATGCATTTTATATCAATCCATTTTTCTTATTTAATTTAGTTACTGCTTCATTGAGAAAGCTTCAGCTCGTATATAATATCGAAATTTGCCAAAATCTGTGAATTGCGAATCACTTGAAAAAATAAACATAATTAACAAATTGCGCGATAATTCTACTGTAATCGATTACGGTTCACACATTATTCCAGCGGATGACAGGCATGTGAAGAAACACACCTGAAAACTCAGTTGAATCGTGTAATATACGATATAGCGGATATGCGCAATTTATTTGTATGGCGTAGCGCTGTGGGGAGCAAGACAAGAGAGTGGTGTGACGCGGAGCGTGTTAATACCTGCGGCCTGGATGAGCAGACAGGCGTGCGCCCCAATGCCGGCTTTGCGGACGCTGCCGGCCGCTGGTCACGCCGTTCAACTAATCCTCTTCCAGCAAATCCTGCGCCAGTGACAAATGCTCTTTCGACACTAAGACGGTCCGTGAGTTCTGTTTCCGCGCAGATTATCCATTAGAAAATTGTGCATTTTGTAGGCATAAAATCGCACACGCAGAAATGTAAATGTTGGTTTTAAAGCTTAAAATTACTTTTTTGTGCTGCCAAGGTGAAACTCAAGCCCTACGTAAAACTTTAAAAGGAAAGTGGGTTTCCCACAAAGTTTTACCTTGCGACTCGTATAGAATATTACAGAAATTTTATGGCCATGTATGCAAATCCCCCCTGAATATCCTCACGATCTTCACATTTCCACGATGGCGTGCTGAAAAGTAATGCTTACAATTTTTTTGTGAAAACCATAATTTTTTTGAAATAAAACAAAGGTTATTAATATTCCGCATCTTTAATCTTCACGTCTACATATTAGCAACTCTCTGCCGGTAGAGGGCTCCGAATTGTAGCATGTGACATGGAGGTGTGTAACGTAACTACGTCGGTGCATGAGAGATAGAATGCTATAATAGAGTTTCGAATTCCGTGAGTTCATCCACACATGGAGCATCCTCTCCTTCAAGCATCATAATTCCAGACCACACACGCCTTGCAACATCTGCAAAAATCTGACGCCTTGGATTCACTGCCATCGATCACCCTCCATACAATCCCGACTTGGCTCCATCTGACTTATGTTTCCAAGACGCAGAGCAAACCTTTGGGGACTTCATTTTGACAGCAATGAACTGGTGCAAGAAGTTGTGAGGTTGTGGCTCCGTCAACCTCAAACATTCTACTGTGACGGTACCAACAATCTGGTCTCTGGTTGGGAGAAATGTGTTCGTCGTTTGGGTGACTGTGTTTAGAAATGCATATGTAAACAAAAATGTAGACTGTAAATGAAACAGTTGTTCAGTTTAAAAAGCATTAAGAGTTTTCACATTAAAAATCCGGCACAATTACTTTTCAGCGCCCCTTCATATATTACTGCTTGCATCTTATATTGTACATGGGGTACATGCATCACGTACCACGTTCTCCTAAATGATCTTCCTTACATCACTCTACCATATAACTTTCAGATAAATTGTGATTAATACTTGCCGGCCGGGGTGGCCGAATGGTTCTAGCCGCTACAGTCTGGAACCGCGTGACCGCTACGTTCGCAGGTTCGAATCCTGCCTCGGGTGTGGATGTGTGTGATGTCCTTAGGTTAGTTAGGTTTAAGTAGTTCTAAGTTCTAGGGGACTGATGACCTCAGAAGTTAAGTCCCATAGCGCTCAGAGACATTTGAACCATTTTTCATTAATACTTAGTTCTTTCATTCGAGTTGGTCATTTTTGATTCGATAGCACAGACTACAGAGATATAGTAACAATGTAGTTCCACTACCCTCTTATTGGACGTACACAACCACACTTCCTCAGTAAGTGTTTATTTGCTTCAAAACGCTGTGGAACATAGACTATCTTGAATAATTGCTACGCAGTACTGTTGGTGTATTCCTGTATAAAAGCTTACTGAATGAGGGAAGAACAGTTAGTATGTTCTTATCACACCTTTTTCGATACTGCTCCGTCGTCATTGGCTAATTTCCTTGTTACCTGCTTCCGAAAGTATTTACCATTTTTGAGAAATATTGTTAAGTCTGCCGGAATACTTACATAGGAGCTGTGTCCGGTAATTATGTCATTGCTTACATCTGCTTGCAGTATTTAGTGATCCAAATACTCGTTTTATGCTACACTTAGCCACGCAAGTAATAGACGTGACGTTATTAAGTAAGGGCGATTAGTGATCCGTATTTTTCGTTTTCCGTCTTTCCTTAGTTGCTTTGAAATTCGTGGAGGTATGTTCCGTCTATGCAACTAATTGAAGGGAGTCTGTTTATTGCCAGACGCGTTTCGCTTCTTTTATTTGTGAAGCATCTTCTGTGACCTGCAATACATGTTTCTTTTCATACATATAATAAACGTATTATGTGGTAGCCACACTCTGTTACTATGTTACATTTTGTCATGCTTTTCTCTAGTGTATTAGGTTAGAATGAATTTGTGCTACAAAAGTTTATTCTAACCTAAAAAAACAAGAGAGAAGCTCGACAAAATGAAACATAGCAACATATTGTAACTACCACATAATACGTTTATTATTATCTACCAAAAGGAACAATTATTACAGGCCACTGAAGATGCTTCACAAATAAAAGAAGCGAAACGCGCATGGCAATAAACAAAATGCCTTCGGTTAGTTGCACAGACGGAACATACCTCCACGAATCCCAAAATATGTTTGCAATTGAAGTCAACATTTTATGTGATGAGTGAGAAACAGTTAAAGTATTGGCACTGGCTGATCGTTATTAATATACTGTTAATATTATTAATATACTGTTGAATTATTAATTATTAATTATTAATATACTGTTGAAAGTTTTATTAATATACTGTTGAAAGCTATGACGTACAAGCTTATTTCATTTAAGTAAGCTAAAATCAAATCCAGTAGCTTTGCCTGTACGTCAGAAAGGTAAAAGAACGTGATTATTGCTGCCAGTTCCTCCGTACGTCACATCAGCTCAACTCCGTAGTGGTTAATTAACTTTCAGACGCTGACAGAAGCCAACATATACCTGTCCGAGGTCACCATGACAATTATCCCTCATCCCCAATAACGCTAATGACCTAGCACTATCCGCCACAAGCGCTATTCTACAGACCCTCCTGAAACATGATATGCTCTCAGTACACCACGACCTTCTATAATGTACCTAGTGACGATGCTTGCCTGTTAGTACGACGTGGTCTCCCCCATACTGTTGATATAACGACGACATGAGGCGAGTTACATTGTCAGGGTTGAAGCTCTCAAGTGTTACTGTATAGTTAATGGATAGTTCTCTTAAAATCAGCGTGATCAACAACTCAGGCCAGATTGTCGCTTTCCTTTTATCCTTTCAAGATCAGAATACGAGTGGAAGATTATGGTGAAATACGGCGACCTAATATGACATATAATTTAGTCTGCTGTACCGTTAGACGCATGTCCTTGCAGAAGTACGTTCCTTTTGGCTGTTTATGATGGGTAAAAAACAAGAAGGAATCATGATTTTACATATATTTCAAATCATAACACACGGAAGTGCCAAAGAAACTGGTATAGGCATGCGTATTCAAATACAGAGACATGTAAAGAGGTAGAATACGGCGCTGTGGTCGGCAACGCCTATATAAGATAACAAGTGTGTGGCTCAGTTGTTAGATCGGTTACTGCTGCTGCCATAATAGATTTTCAACATTTAAGTGAGTCTGAACGTGGTGTTATAGTTGGCGCACGAGCGATAGGACACAGAATCTCCGAGATAGCGATGAAGTGAGGATTTTCTCGTACGACCGTTTCACGAGTGTACCGTGAATATCAGGAATCCGGTAAAACAACAAATCTCCGACGTCGTTCCGGCCAGAAAAAGATCCTACGAGATCGGGACCAATGACGACTGAAGAGAATCGTTCAACGTGAAAGAAGTGCAACACTTCCGCAGATTGCTACAGACCTCAATGCTGGACCATCAACAAGCGTAAGCGTTCCAATAATTCAACGAAACATAATCGATATGGGCTTTTTAGAGCCGATGACCCAATCGTGTACCTCTGATGACTGTACGATACAAATATTTACGCCTCTCCTGGGCCCGTCACCACCGACATTGGACTGTTGATGACTGGAAACGTGTTACCTTGTCGGATGAGTCTCGTTCCAAATTATATCGAGAGGATAAACGTGTACGGGTATCGAGACAACCTCAAGAATCCATAGAAGTCAGCAGGTTCTGTTCAAGCTGGTGGAGGCTCTGTAATGATGTCGGGCGTATGCAGTTGGAGTGATGCGGGACCCCTGATACGTCTAGATACTATTCTGACAGGTGACACGTACGTAACCATCCTGTCTGATCACCTGCATCCATTCATGTCCGCCGGCTGCAGTGACCGTGTGGTTCTGGGCGCTACAGTCTGGAACCGAGCGACCGCTACGATCGCAGGTTCGAATCCTGCCTCGGGCATGGATGTGTGTGATGTCCTTAGGTTAGTTAGGTTTAATTAGTTCTAAGTTCTAGGCGACTGATGACCTCAGAAGTTACGTCGCATAGTACTCAGAGCCATTTGAACCAACCATTCATGTCCATGGTGCATTCCGACTGACTTGGGCAATTCCAGCAGGACAGTGTCACACCCCACACGTCCATGATTGCTACGGAGTGGCTCCAGGAACACTCTTCTGAGTTTAAACACTTCTGGTAGCCACCAACCTCCCGAGGCATGAACATTATTGAGGCTATCTGGGATTCCTTGCAACGTGCTGTTCAAAAGAGATATCCAACCCCTCGTACTCTTACGGATTTATGGACAGCCTTGCAGGATTCGTGGTGTCACTTTCCTTCAGCACTTCTTCAGACATTAGTCGAGTCCATACCACATCGTGTTGCGGCACTTCTGCGTTCTCGCGGGGCCCTACACGATATTAGGCAGGTGTACCAGATTATTTGGCTCTTCAGTTTATTATTGACTAAATTAGTTGATCTGAACAACACCTTGAGCACAAAGAAAGGCGAAGAAGAGAAACCGTCAGGGATTAATCCAACAGCCTTGTCGCAGTGATAACAGTGGTTCCCGTCAGAACACCGAAGTTAAGCGTTGTCGGGCTCGGGTAATACTTGGTTGGGTCACAGTCCTGGTGTGCCGAGTGCTGTTGGCAAGGAGGGTGCTCTCACCTCTTGTGAGGCCAATTGTGGAGTTACTTGAGTGAGAAGTAGCGGTACCGGTCACGAAAACTGACAGTAGACGGGAGAGCGGTCTGCTGACCACATGCCCTACCATACACGCACCCGGTGATGCCTAAGGGCTGGGGTTGACACGTCGGCCGGTCGGTACCGTTGGGCCCTCAAGACCTGTTCGGACGTTGTTCGTTTGTTTGTTCGGTGATTACAGGAAGCACAGTGTTCTAATCTGCGCCTTTGGTTGATAAACGACGTTGCTACGTACGCACATCTGGTCGGAAATGCGTGGCATTGATTCTTGAGTAGCAATACGAACATGTCTAGACAGTTGGCGATTTAATATAAAGTTACCATGGTACAAAGCCGGCCGAAGTGGCCGTGCGGTTCTAGGCGCTACAGTCTGGAACCGTGAGACCACTACGGTCGCAGGTTCGAATCCTGTCTCGTACATAGATGTGTGTGATGTCCTTAGGTTAGTTAGGTTTAAGTAGTTCTAAGTTCTAGGGGACTGATGACCTCAGTAGTTAAGTCCCATAGTGCTCAGAGCCATTTGAACCATGGTACAAGAAAGCGTGGCAGAGTCGTATTTATCGACAGTACTTGTAGACGATAGTGTTAGTGGTACCATGAGAGGAGCACGGAGCAGTGTCAGGTCTTGTATATGATGTCTGACCGTAAAGATAAGTAAAGTCCGCGTTGAACATAAATGTAATATGGACCAATGGTGTTAATGAGAGTATAGCGAATCATACAAATAAAAATGAGTTCGATGTTAAACTGAAGAAAGTGAGATTGCGATGTAATATTCCGCTGACGATTAGATCATCAAGATGGAAAACAAGCTCGATAGGGAAAGATGAATAATTTATTTAATCTTCTCCCAAAAGCTCTTCATTCTCTTACTGAAATTTCCTTTGCGAGATTCTCTCCTGCTATTATTTGATCTAGTGATGTTTTCTCTGAAAATTAATCATTGACACAATGCATTCGAAGTTATGTCCTGTATAAAGTCCACAGTGATGTTCATATCCTGAATGTAGCTTTCGGTTGAATATAACGAGTTTGTCATAAATTTCAATGAGGAATATAAAGGAGGTAATTTTTGGTAAGTTAGCATTGCTTATTATAATATTGTGGGCTCGTTATGAAAATGTAAGACTATTCTCAGAACTTCGATATAGTTCACAGGAACTTTTTCAATCTGGGGTATTGATTTTCATCGTATCTATTCAGGGAATAGACATTTCATACCTTCCATATCCATTATTTATTAGCTTCACCACTCGAGTGAGAGGATTACGTGATTTCTCCTTGATATTAGAATTTAAGTGTTGGAACCATCTTGCAGCATTAAGTTACCAACTAGTAATCCCATGAATACGTATACTTACTCATTAAGGGGTATTGTATTTTATGTTAATCGGGGGACTAGAAACGACGGATAGGCTCCGTCCCCGCCGCAGCCACAGTGTCCACAACACCACGACGACTACCTCTGTCCACTTCACCCCTCCGCCGCCCCGCACCGAACCACTCTTCCAGGGTTATTGTCCAGTTGGCCCCCGGTGGAACCCCCGAGTGAACGTCTCACACCAGACCCCTATGTTTGAGTGGTAGAGTAATGGTGGTGTACACGTACGTGGAGAAATTGTTTGCGCATGTCGCCGACATAGTGTAGCTGAGGCGGAATAAGGGGAACCAGCTCGCATTCGCCGAGGCAGATGGAAAACCGCCTAAAAACCATCCGCAGACTGGCCGGTTCACCGGACCTCAACGCCGCTGGGCGGATTCGTGCCGGTGACCGGCGCTCCTTCCCAATCCGGAAAGCCGTGCGTTAGAACGCATGGCTAACCGGGCGGGCTTCATTAAGGGGTACTTACATTTCACGATAAAACATTGTGTGATAGAAACAATGTACGGAATAAACTGCATTGAGATGGAAGTGAAGCACGTAATACATTTTACGCCAGTAAAGGACCAATTAGTTTATCTGAAAACTCATATGGGCAATGGTCACGAGAATAGAGACTCCCAATATACGTTGTACCTATGTGGGTCTCAGTATCAGAGTTGTATGGAAACAGGATGAAACAGTAGACATATTTTGCTAACATATTGCACCACAAGACATTAAAACTGCAGCACCTGCAAGTACAACAAATAACGTTTCACTTATTTTGCATACATAGTATTGTAGGAAGCACACATGATTAAATTTGTAGGTTACTCGAGGGTTTACCGCATGCAAAATTTAGTACACAAAACTGCCACCTCAGGCTACAACAGTGGATCTCACCCAGCTGGAAACCGAGTCGAAATGACGAGCTTGGCTGACAGATACGGGTACGTCATTCACTGCTGTTTCAAGACTATGCCAGAGTGCTTCATTCACAATGGCTGGCGAGTGGTGCCATACCAGTCTATCGGCTCCCGTGACCAGATGTCAATGGGTCAGAGAGCTGAAGAATGTGCTGACCAAACCACCAGACGAATATTCTTTGTATCGAAGTAGGTGACGACAGCAAGGTAAACATGCGGTATTCGTTCATCTTGTTGAAAGATAACGTCACGGAGACCGCGAAGAATAACCATCGATCTTAGCACTCGAAGAACTGTAACATCTGCAGTCCATATTGTCGGCTGTGCGAAGCAGAGATGAGGTCGTAATATGATGATGAACTGATGTGGGAATGTTCATTCTACTCAGGGCCACCGAAAACTGAAATGTTCATCGTGACGCTATACGCAGAGCTGGAAGACGTGTGAAAGGAGAACGTGTTTCCCAACGTGTGCCCATTGTTGTCACTAGGCACACCACTGTCGGCACGTCTCTCTGTTTACTGTACCAATGGTGTAGTACCCTACCCACCCGTCTATTATAGGGTGCCTAGGAAGCTGTCCTCTCGGGTCGCCAGACAACAATTCATGCAAATCATATTAATGGAGTTTATTACAGTAAGTTAAATTGACAGTACTTAAATTCGTGTATTCACAAAAGTGTGACACACCATTATGCAATCTACCTCAATCCTTCCGCTATACCCAGGTGTCTTCCAAGTATACACCTTTCAAATGGTTCAAATGGCTCTGAGCACTATGGGACGTAACTTCTAAAGTCATGAGTCCCCTAGAACTTAGAACTACTTAAACCTAACTAACCTAAGGACATCACACACATCCATGCCTGAGGCAGGATGTGACCGTAGCGGTCGCGCGGTTCCAGACTGTAGCGCCTAGAACCGCTCGGCCACCTCGGCCGGCTAGCAAGCAAATGGCGACTTGCAGATAATCAATGTACTTTGCTATACACAATTTCAACGCAAACAAAACAATTTAGTTCATACGTAACTGCTGTAGCGTTTGTATGGCGGCTTGTATTCCATTTCGTGCGGCTAGGTGGAGCGGCGCTTATATTCTCTATGCGCTATGCCGCTCCTGTCTTGGTGTCGTCCTAGTCAGCGTACGATTGCCTGACGTCATCTCACAGCCCTCGTTCCAGGCTGACGCGACGGCGGTTGATGTTACACACGAATATTCCTCCCCCTCCCACCCTCCCGCAACCACCCCCCCCCCAAAACGACGGACCGCCGTCGTCGTGTAGGGAGCGCGACAACGGCGGTGGAGGCAGAAGGGCGGAAGGGTGGACGCTTCGCTGGACCGGAAGCTGCGGCTGCAGGGGACGTCAAGCTCTCGGTCGTACCACGCCATCTGGCCTTCGCTCTGGCAGAAACGTCTCCCGAAAAACGACCAGAAGGGTACGCGTCCACCTCCTGATGCCAATAAACAAGGCGTCGGCTGCTGCGGTATGGGCGAGACCAGCTCCATCGGTACGACGAGAGGAGGTGGAGGAGGCGAAAGCTCCGTCTGCATAGGGTCTTCTCACGATGTCGTTATGACACCCTCTCGCGGCTGCTGTGGCAGCGCTGTCCTCGGGATCCGTGGATCTGGGGGAAGAGACACAGAAGGTTCACCGTGCACATGACAGTGGCGAAGCTGATTTTTATGGCTGCGCTGCATCCCGTATGGGCCCGAAATGAGATACGTGCAAACTCCAAGTTGACGGACGATTTCGCTTAGCGCCCACCGTCTGCTGCCGTTGAAAACCCTGTAAAACACAATACCATGCGCCGCGAAGCGATACTTGCGCTGCCGGCGATGGTCCATCTCGTGGGTGCGATCGATAGGAGGCGAGGGACAGGTGCAATGCTTGATCCCTGATGTGTGCGGTGCGAAGTTTGGCCATCTACTGCTTGAAGGTTCGAAACAAAACGTTTCGCTTCGCCGTTTGACCGTGGAAGAAACCGTGCACTAGATAGATGCTGTATGCCATTGCATTCGCAGAATGTTTCAAATTCATTTGACGTGAACTGAGGATACTTGTCTGATATTATGACTTCAGGTAAACATTCGAGACAGGAAATAGAGGACAACACCTGAATTGTGCTACGAGACGTTGTCGAGTTCATTGGCACAGAAAAAGAAAATTTGCTCTACGAGTCAACCACAGTCAACCAACGAGTGTTCCAAAAAGGTCCCGAAAAGTTGTAAGTAGGCTGTTTAGGTTTTTATATTGGTAACGCCACGTAGCGCTCTGTATGAAAATCACTGGCTGTGCTATGTGCAGTCTGTGGCTGATTGGCATTGTTGTAATATTCGCTATTGTAGTGTTGGGCAGCTGGATGTGAACAGCGCGTAGCGTTGCGCAGTTGGAGGTGAGCCGCCAGCAGTGGTGGATGTGGGGAGAGAGATGGCGGAGTTTTGAGAGCGGATGATCTGGACGTGTGTCCATCAGAGAGAGTAAGACTGGATGTCATGAACTGATATATATATATATATATATATATATATATATATATATATATATATATATATATATTGACCTTTGAACACTGTTAAGGTAAATACATTGTTTCTTCTCTATCAAAATCTTTCGTTTGCTAACTATGCCTTTCAGTAGTTAGTGGCATCAGAATCTTTTATTTAACTGGCAGTATTGGCGCTCGCTGTATTGCAGTAGTTCGAGTAACGAAGATTTTTGTGGGGTAAGTGATTCATGAAAAGTATGGGTTATTGTTAGTCAGGGCCATTCTTTTGTAGGGATTATTAAAAGTTAGATTGCGTTGCGTAAAAAATATTGTGTGTCAGTTTAGTGATGATCAGAATAAGTAAAGAGAGAAATGTCTGAGTACTTTCAGTTTTGCTCAGCTGTTTGAAAATCAAATAATGTAAGGGATTTATTAGCACAATCATTCATAAATTTTTCTAAGGGGACGTTTCAAAGTCTATATGCAATCTTTGCCATGGTGATTGCAACTTGGGCCAAGCAGAGTATTTTGTGGCGGAGCGGACTGATTTTCCGCACATGCGTGACACTGTGACGTCATGTGTCCCATTTGGGTGTCTATACTCTGCTAAGTACAGTGTCGACAGCTGACAGTTTTATACGAACAATACCCCAGTGTCCTTGGTAATGTAACTGCAACACTTATTTTTACAAAGCTCTAGGGATCAACACACGTGACTGTCCACTGTCATTTTCTACAAAATCACAACTTTCTCTATATAGCGAGGCTATGCCTACGTGCAAAGTATCGGCGCACTACGGAGTTCTTTATACCATGCAGGGAACGAGGTCTAGATGTGCGAAAGTATGTTGGCAAAATGTTCAGATCTCAATCAGCTTCCGTGTCCTGTGCAGTTTTCCTACAGTTCAGCGGAAAAGATTGAAGCAATTCAGAATCCGGAGTATCGATGTGACAACAAGGTGCAGCAGAAGCATTAAAGTCTGTATCAGGGCCAATGGGAAGACTTGAATATGCGTCTGCATTACCATGTCGAGCTGTTGGACGATACACAATCTCGTACTGGTGTTGAGACAACAAAGCCTGTCTTTGCAATTTTAGGGGGCAGTCCATACAGGAACCCGTTTCGTCGGATGAAACGGCAAAGGCTTGTGATCCGTTACTAAGTAGAATTTTCTGCCATACAAATAGTGGTGGAATTTGGTGACTCCATACACAATAGCCAAAGCCTCTTTCTCAATTTGTAAATATGTACACTGAACTTTGGACAACACTTTTGATGCGAAAGTGACAGGCCTGTCTTTATCATCAATTCTGTGCGAGAGCAATGCACCGATGCCGTAATAGGAAGCGTCAACTTGCAATACAACTGGTTTGTGAGGACCAAAGTGAACGAAGCATCGATCACTGAGCAATGCATCTTTAAATTTTTGAAAAGTTACTTGGCACTCATCTGTCCGAACAAAGGGAACATTCCTATGACGCAAACGACGCAACGGAGCTGCGATTTGTGCAGCATTCGGTATGAACCGAATATAATAGTTCATTTTTCCTAAGACTGACTGCAATGCCGTGACATTGCGAGGAACTTGCAGGTCCCATATGGTTTACAAATGTAACTGAACGGGATGTACACCTTGGCTATTTACGACATGATCAAGATACTGCAATTCGGGTTTTAGAAAAAAATCACACATGCCCTGTCAACATTTCATCCTGCATCAGATAACACACGAAACAAAGCCCGTATATTGGCAATGTGTTATTCAGGTGTACGATCTGCTACGACAGTATCGTCCAAATAGTTTGAACAGTTTGGCACTTGAGCAAGTCAGCTGTTTCAAGTACCATTGGAAATGGCAGTTGCGGGAGCACTGCCAAAAGGCAAACGCAAGTATTTAAACAAGCCCAAATGAGTATTCACTGCGCACACTTTTTGAGATTCATCATCGAGCGGTATTTGATGATACGTGTCTCGCAAATCAATTTGTGAAAAGTAGCGATCAGCGCCTATTCTGTCCATCATGAGATTCTCTGGCCGTGCAATAGGTAAGTATCAGTCACAGTTTGTGGGTTGACTGTAGACTTAAAGTCAACACAGAGGCGAATGCAAATTGAAGGTTTGGGGAACAAAACCAGTGACCTTGCCCACTGAGTAGCTTGTGTGGTTGCAATAGCTCCGCTATCTTGAAATTCTTTAAGTTCAGCAGCGACTTTGTCCCGTAATGCAATGGGAACGGTTCTGGTCCGGCAAAATTTCGACTGAGTATTGTCGTTCAGAGTAATACATACAACAAAATTGTTAGCCTTGCCTAAATCTTCAGAAAAGAGATCCGGGAATTCTTTCAGCAAGCTAGATACACCATATTTTGCATAGAATGCAGACATTGACAAGACATTGTCCTGAATGTTAAAGCCAAAGAAATCAAATGAATCAAGACCAAATATGGTCTCACAATTGCGTGATTGAAGCACAGTAAAAGTCACCGTTCGCGTATGCGAGCGCTACATGGCAGGCAAAGTACATTTTCTGAGAATGGAAATGTCTTGACCACTATAAGCCGTCATGAGCGTGCTAGTTTTAGACAGGCGTGGTGAGCCTAACATTTCATATGTGTGACAATTTAGCAAGATAACACAGGCACTGAGGAAAAATTGGTATGTTGGTCAGGAAATTAGGCATGAGCAATGAGACAATTATCTTGGCGACGTACAAGTTTGAAGATACCCGTTTTGTAAAACACCGTGTCCTGCTGTGTGAAGAAGTTCGTAACAGCATGCTGCCCATTCTTGTCTGACACGAATCGTCAACTGTTCGAGGCGTTTTTGAGGGACTGGAGGCGGAGTGATCACGACTTTCGGTAGAGTGCTCGATGTCGCCCACTTGAGTTGCGGTCACTTCCGCACTACGACATTGCGATGTGGGGACGGACTTTATCATGAAGCAGGAGCAACCCCTCGAACAGCATTTCACAAGGGTGGTTTTCGACAGCCATCCCACCCCATACACGTTCCTCACTCTCCGATGAATGTCTACCGGTGTTTGTCCCTCGGCAGCCAAGAAAAGAACAATAATACGTTGTTTCTGTTTATACACATGTGGTAATAAAGTCGCCATAGTTCATGTTTTGGCATTTTAAGCACGCATGTCAGAAAGTCACGAATATCACACTGATCCCTTGCAGACATGTCTGTGCTTATGTACCCGCATCAAAGCCGCGCTACAGTGCGTATAAAATGCAGTGATGACTTCAGACGGAAACGTTTTGATCGCCTCTTTCACAAGCTTTAAAGTGCAGCCCCTGTTTCTGCTAAGGTCCCACGATTCCCGTGGCTTGGATTTCTCATTTCCGAGGTTCAACGCCCGACATTACAGGGGATAGTCAAATGAAAACGATACAGATGGAATATGAGTTTTTAAATTGTTAATTATTTCAAAAGAAATAGCCATAACTGTTAATAAATTAATTCCACTGAGAGAAAGACGATCAACGGCTTCGTGGAAAAATTTTCTTTCCTACGGAACCATGATTGCACCTAAGCGTACACCTCTGCTTCCGAAGCAAATCGACGGCCACGAATGTTTTTCTTCAGGGCTCCAACAACACGAAAATCGTATGGGGAGAGATCGAGGCTGTAAGAGAGATGTGTAAGGGCTTCCCAGCGGAGTCTGTGCTACATAGTCGCAGTCGGACAAGGAAATCTCCCAACTCACGTTTTTTGTTAGAAGCGTTAGTGATATTCCGATCTAAAATACGGAATGATCGTCGTCTAATTTCCGCCATCTCTAAACAAAGACATTACAGCCTCAGCCACGATCGTGATCGTTTGGTATTTGTCTTTGGTGGTATGCAGTTTTGTGATATCGTTACCATCATCAGCAGTCTGGAGATGTTAAACTCTCAAAAGAGTTCCTTTATTTGAGTCAAGAACCATGTGAGTCTTGATGAGGAGTTAGAGCGGACAGAGGATGCCAGAGTCGAGGGGGGGCGGAATAGGTTGAGCAAGTACCATGCGGACCCGTTCCGGCTGCTGCTGCTGTCCGTTGGCGGTTCCACAGAGCGGAAGACAGTTGATGGTTAGGGAGTACCCCATCGGTCGTGCTGCAGCGGTGGGAGGGACTCTGTTGGCTCTCGGCGCACTTGACGCAAATGGTTTCACATGATATTGCCGTGAAGTATGTTTCAATCCTTGACGGTGACTGCATAGGACCTTCGAAATTCTCATACTGTCTGTCATATTACATTGTCGTATGGTGGGTAACTGGTAGGTCGACGGGTCCTTGTGGTTGCTCGGCAGTGTGGTTAGGAAGAGTGGCTACCATCCCCGTCCCTCCCCTGGTCGTCTCATGTTCCAAAACTTGGTCGTAACCTTCATGCTATCAGCCACAAAGTTCTTGGGCGGTAGCGCCCCCATGGTTGTCTTCTGGTGCGTCAGACGATATGCCTCTACTACCTATCTTACTCATTAATACTTTTCTCCTTTCGGGTAAGTGTAGAACTAGAAGTTTCTCCATTCAAATTCCTATAACAAGAGTATTTAGTCAGTCAAATTCCCACCCTGAACCGAATGACTTTAAGCTTGATTGCCATTTTCAGCTGAAGTGTGTTATTCTAGAGTGACCAAACTAAAAATTTATACATTTTGAGTTTGCAATGGCCAGTGATGTATAATATCGCAAATGCTCATGTCGCATAACGAACCAAGACAATGGTTTAACAGTGATGGATATTTCTCACCTTGGCACTTATGGCTTAGCTCAGATCTAGAATTACCTCTGGTGCGAAAGTGAAGTGAATCCAATGACAAGATGGCTGGCCATCTTCTAGATGAAAGTTCTAACAGGTCAAGTGGCAGTGATGTTGATGTTCAGTGTGGTTCCAGTGACGGACATGTGCCATTTTCAGGTCATTCGAGCAGTGAAAATTCGTTTTATACTTCAAACTACATCAGCTTGGTTCAAGAACTTGTAAAATATTCTTTTAGGCAGTACAGTTATGTGGGTCTGTGATCAAATACAAAAGTGGACTAACTACATGAGGGTGTGTTGTGTTGCTATCGAAGGAGTAAAGTGGGAACAAAGCTGTAGAATACCCACAAATATCGATGAGCCACGTTTTGATAGGTTGTTAAAGCTGTTTAGCCTTGTGACCCTCAAAACGTAACTGGTTCACTTCAGCATAATGCATGAAACATCATTGTTTGGAATGTATATCTGTTGTCTAGCTTTACTTAATTTCTTTGCATGCTGTGCTGGATTCGTGAAGATGCAAATTAAAACACTGCATTAAGACAATTTGTATCCTTTGCAGAATCCAGTGAAACTATGAAGGTGAAGAGCAAGAAAGGCAGCCAAACATACAGAGCCAAGAAATAAAAGTTCGATATGGTCGAAATAAAAAGTGACGATTTCTTCAGCTCTAGACAGCTTAAAATATTGTAACTAATAGGAAAAAGTTTATGAAATAACTGTAACTTGGATGAACATAAGACATACAAGAATAAGCAAAGGGAAGCCCAATGCAATTTAAAGAGACTCATAATGATGATGTGGAATATTATAAAATAAGCTTCCCTAATCAAGTTAGAGGTCAATCAGCCGAATAGTACAACCTCAAGTAGCCTAGAAGACGACGACATATAAAAGCTTTTTTACCAGAACTTACTAAGTGCTACACAGATAGCTAGAAAATACAGTGAAGACGTGTTATCATAAGATGAGTTCGATTCCCTAAAATTATATTTAAATCGTACTAGATATTGTCTCTTAATAGCACTTATAATTTTTCTCTGATGAATAAAACAAGACTGTTGCACCGGTAATTTCTGTGATAAGACAGTGAAGTTGTTCAACTTTCATTCCACTTCCTTATAACGACCATTTTTTGGGAGGCATGCAATGCGTGTGTTTTGTTTCAAAAGCCAATAAATAACATTGAATATATGTTTGGAGTCTACTGAAGGTCATTTGCTACCCTTAGTATTTGAACAGATTTTTTCCTCTGTGGTTCAACTGTGGATCTGAATATCTCAAAACATGCAATTTGTTGTTAGTTCACTCTGGCAAATGACCCTCCATTTTACCGGTGAGCTCGCTAACGAGAGCGACATTGCTGCTCGCCAACTAGACCAGAGGTTCTGAAACACAATCATTTCTCGTTGTCTCCTCCTCCTCAAACATAAATGATTTTGTCCCTCCACACGGTATTTTTCTTTCCTTCCTGAGCACTTCTCATACTTGGCGCAAAAAAGTCCACCAGCATCTATTCACATCTGTCTAATTATTGTAACTACCGGTTACAACAATAACGATAATAATAATTATCCCATCACATGAAAGTTAAACAGTTTTTGGAAAAGCATCTTACATTTGTATTTTTCAAGGAGGTGAAAGTTAACAATTACCGCTTATTTATTAATAACTACGGCTGTATGTGCAGTTATTGGAACAACGCAAATATGTGTATTTCAGCATGTACATATATCATTTAAAAGTAATTCAGAAATTAGTTATTTAGTTAGATTTTAACTGTTTCCATTTACATCGCTTTTAATTCATTTAAAATGTTTTAATATTTGAAAGATCAAAACGTACAAATGAAAACGGAACAACACTCAACATTTAAATGCCCATTTAAAAGCTGTTACATCTAAAGTGCTCATTAAAATAGATATAAACAAGAGCAAAAATGCACGCTGTTCAGAATTTGAAAATTTTCTGGCATTTGCTCATCTAGTATGATGTGAGTGCTTGAATTTGTGAAAAAAGCAGTTGCATATCCCCTTTCGACGTTTCTTGATTAATGGCTTTGTGGAAAATGTTGATTGACACTAATAATTTGATGTGGAGGGTAATAATACGTCCATTACCCTTCTTGCTAAACTGGGATAGTCATTTCTAGTCACCAGCTAAAAAGTTTCAACATACTTAGATTTAAATTCACTTCGAAGTGTTCTATCACTTAAGATTCTATTAATTACTCCTTTTCTAGTGTTGACAAGTAATCTGTTATGATCTTATCGAACGGATTGCGGATCCAGTCGTACTGAGATGGATGTTCTAGAGCCTTATCTTCGAACTCTTGATAAAGGTTTTGGAGATGTACTACGCCATTTCTATTAATTTCGTGTACTTCGCAGTTACCCTTCTCTATCTGGATATTCCAAAGTTTTCTCTTAATCATATGTACTTTCTCACTTAGGAAGTTGGTATTACTATTTCGTTCTTGAAGTGATACGTTAAGATAATTCAGTGTCTCAAAAATTCGTCCAAGTAGCATAATATTAGAAGCCATTATTCATGAAGGAACAGAGTCGTGAGTATAAGACAGGTCAGTAGGGAAAGACGAAGCTCATCCTTCAGCTCCACAATGTGACGAAGAACTTTACCATGACACAACCAAGGTACCTTCGTGTGCTATAGAAGTGAACCACGAGTAGAACCCATCTCATCACAAAGAATGGAAAACAGCCTACTGCTTAAAGCTCGTGCTTTCAAAAATTTACTACACTGACTGCATCATTCGGCACTTTATTGACCGCCGTTTGCGTTACTTTACAAGCCAATGCCTCTCTGTACTCCTATATCTTGCAGTTCTTGCAATGTGTGAATTTTACAGAATGAAAAACAGCACATTCACACTTGCCGCTTAGCCCCTCTTAGTTCTAGTAAGTGCTACTGCAACATCCGGTACATTTACCAGCACAGTTTGTGGATGACAGATTTTTATCAACAAATAAGGCATTCGCAAGATAGTAAACATCTTTACCTGTAGTCCTCCGTTCCACATATAACGAAATAGACAGTCCTTCCGCATTTCATTTTAATAACAATAGCACACAAAAACATGAAACTGAAAAACTTTTCCAATATCAGCACTGTCAAGTTGCAAGACGAATTTTGCGTTGTCAGGAAGATGTGGTAGCGATTAATTTTTCATCATCTGAGATTGGTATCGAAGTCAGATTCTCGCCAAATCTTTCATCTAGGAATGCTCTTGGGGCTTTCTTAGTAGCTAATATCTGGTATTTCCTTTTAGTTATTGTTGATGACCCTTATAAAAATCTATGCATTTACCTCTCTAATTTGCGTGTTTTGTCTATGTGCGTATTTCTAGTTTTATTGGCTTCATGCTATCGTTGGCTATGATCTCAAAACAAAGAACACATTGCTGTCGTTCCTCATTATTCAAAAGAATGCTGATAAAGCCTAGTGTCTGACTATCAACTTGATATTTACGCAATTCTGTTTTGCGTTTATAACTAATGTTATAGAGGGGAACAGAGTAAGAAGCAAATGAAGAATATGTTTTGATTTAATTTGAATCTGTTTATTTATTAGAATTGCGTATTTTCGAAGGAGGAGACACTAGGTGAATCACTTCCATGGGATCTGGCGACACTTGTCTCATTTTCTTTTAAACCCAGTCAACTATTTCCTTTGAACACGTACTGCAATTCGACCTATAGCTATCTCACTACCCTTGAACTAACACCGGAAGCCTGGAAGAAGTGGAGGGGACAGTCACAATTGTTTTGATTAACAATCTATTCTTGTAGTCAGTTTTTCAAGGAACTGGCGGTCACGTTAGCAAGCGGCTTATCGTCATTAGTATCTGTTAAATGTTTGGTAGATAACGAAACCTGCAGCCGGAAACGGGGACTGTGTGATGAAATATTACTTGCGACTTTTCTCAGCATTTCAGCTGACAGGATCTTCTGGTCAGTTCTTGTCAAATAACACAGCAAATTAACTATTAAGGAGCTTCCTCGGTTCTACATCTGCATCAACATCTACAAGGATACTCTGCAAATCACATTTAGCTGCCTGGCAGGGGGTTCATCGAACCACCTTCACAGTTCTCTGTTATTTCAATCTCGCGGTAAGAACGAAAACCTATAGCTTTCCGTACGAGCTCTGATTTCCCTTATTTTATCATGGTGATTGTTTCTCCCTCTGTAGGTCGTTGTCAACAAAATATTTTTGCATTCGGAGGAGAAAGTTGGTGACTGGAATTTCGTGAGAAGATACCGCCGCAACGAAAAACGTCTATGTTTTAATGATGTCCACCCCAAATCCTGTATCATTACAGTGACACTATCTCCCATATTTCGCGATAATACAAAACGTGCTGGCCTTCTTTGTTTTTACGATATCCTCCGACAATCCTATCTGGTAAGTATCCCACACCGCACAGCCATATTCTAGAAGAGCACGGTAAAGCGTAGTGTACTCAGTCTCCTTAGTAGGTCTGTTACATTTTCTAAGTCTCCAACCAATAAAACGCAGTCTTTGGTTAGCCTTCCCTACAATATTTTCTATGTGTTCCTTAAAATTTAAGTTGTTCGTAATTGTAATTCCTAGGTATTTAGTTGAATTTAAGGCATTTAGATTTGAGTGGTTTATCGTGTAACCGAAGTTTAATGGATTCCTTCTAGCACCCATGTGGATGACTTCACACTTTTCTTTATTTAGAGTCAATCGCCAATTTTCGCACCATACAGATATCTTTTCTAAATCGTTTTGCAATTTATTTTGATCTAATGAAGACTTTATTAGTCGATAAACGACAGCGTCATCTGGAGACAATTTAAGACGGCTGCTCATTTTGTCTCCGGAATCATCAATATAGATAAGGAACAGCAAAGACCCTATAATACTACCTTGGGGAACCCAAGAAATTACTTGTGTTTTACTCAATGACTTTCCGTCAATTACTACGAACTGTGACCTCTCTGACAGGAAGTCACGAATCCAGTCACATTACTGAGGCGATATTCCACAAACACGTAATTTCACTACAAGCCGCTAGTGTGGTACAGTGTCAAAAGCCTCCCGAAAATCCAGGAATATGGAATCAATCTGAAATCCCTTGTCAATAGTACTCAACAATTCATGCCAGTAAAGAGCTAGTAGTGTTTCACATGAATGATATTTTCTAAATACATGTTGACTGTGTGTCAATAGGCCGTATTCTTCGAGGTTATTCATAATGTTAGAACACAATACATGTTCCAAAATCCTGCTGCATATCGACTTTAATGATATTGGCCTGTAATTTAGTGGATTACTTCTACTAACTTTCTTGAATATTGGTGTGACCTGTGCAACTTTCCAGTCTTTGAGTACGGATCTTTTGTCGAGCGAACGGTTGTGTATGATTGTTAAGTATGGAGCCATTGCATCAGCATACTCTGAAAGGAACATAACTGGTATACAGTCTGGACCAGAAGACTTGCCTTTATTAAGTGGTTTAAGTTGCTTCACTACTCTGAGGATATTTACTTCTACGTTACTCATGTAGGTAGCTGTTCTTGATTCCAATTCTGGAATATTTACTTCGTCTTCTTTTGTGAAGACATTTCGGAAGGCTGTGTTTAGTAACTCTGCTTTGGCAGAACTGTCTTCGGTAGTATCTCCATTGCTATCGTGCAGAGAAGGCATTGATTGTGTCTTGCCGCTAGCATACTTTACATACGTCTAGAATCGCCCTCGATTTTCTGCAAGGTTTCGAGACAAAGTTTCATTGTGGAAACTATTATAAGCGTCTCGCAATGAAGTCCGCGCTAAATTTCGAGATTCTGTAAAAGGTCGCCAATCTTGGGAATTTTGCGTCTGTTTAAATTTGGCATGTTTTTTTTTTTCGTTGTTTCTGTAACAGTGTTCTGACCCGTTTTATGTACCAATGAGGATCAGCTCCGTCGTTGGTTAATTTATTTGGTATAAATCTTTCAGTTGCTGCCGATACTAATTCTTTCAATTCGAGCCACATCTGGAAGAAGTGGAGATTGTCTCTCAGGAAGGCGTCAAGTGAATTTTTATCTGCTTTTCTGAATAGGTATATTTTCGTTTATTTTTGGAGGATTCGGGGATTACAATATTCTACGACAACCATGTGTGCACTAATCCCCGTATTCCTTTTAATACTCGTTATTAACTCAGGATTATTTGTCGCTAAGAGGTTAAGTGTGTTTTCACAACCGTTTACTATTTCCACGGGCTCATGGACTAACTGCTCTAAATAATTTTCAGAGAATGCGTTTAGCACAGTTTCGGGTGATGTTTTATGCTTACCTCCTCAATTAAACATGTATTTTCGCCAACATATCGAGGGTAACTTACAGTCACCACCAACTGAAATCATATGAGCTGGGTACGTTTTTGAAATCAAACTCAAGTTTTCTTTGAACCTTTCAGCAATTGTATCATCTGGATTAAAAGGAAGGTAAAAGGATCCAATTATTATTTTATTCCGGTTACCAACAATGACCTCTGCCCACACTAACTCACAGGAACTATCTATTTCACTTTCGCTACAAGATAAACAACTTTCAACAGCAACAAGCACGCCACCGCCAACCATGTTTAGCCTGTCCTGTCAGAACACCAAATTTCGTCTGAGCTTATCTCTGGCTTTAGCCAGATTTCAGTGCCTATAACTATTTGAGCATGAGTGCTTATTATTAGCGCTTTGAGCTCTGGTACTCTCCGAACACAGCTACGACAATTTACAACTGTTATACTGACGATTCCTGTATCTACGTTCTTCCTGCGTTCAGCCGTCACCCTTTGTGACTGAAGCCATTTTTCTGTTTCCCCGAGAGCCTCTAACATAAAAATCTTCCCAGTCCACGCCACACAGCCCCTCCTATCCGTGTTACCGCCTCCTGCTTATAGTGGACACCTGGCCTATTCAGCGGAACCCGAAACCGAGCCACCCTTTGACGCAAGTCAAGGAATCTGCAGCCACCACAGTCGCAGAGCCATCTGAGCATCTGATTCCGAGCCTTCACTTGGCTCCGTACCAGAGGTACGCAGTCGGTCCTGTCGACTCTTCTGCAAATGGTCGGCTCTGCTTTCATTTCGCAACAAGATTAGCAGACTTAACCACTTCTGTTAGCCGCTCCAAACCAGAGAGAATCACTTCTGATCCAAAGTGACACACATCACTGTTACCGATGTGAGCCACCCCCTGCAAATGGCTGCACCCTTTGCTCTTCGTGACACCTGGAATGACTCTGCCCAGTGTGGACACGGAGTGCCCATTGATTGTCTTCCCTTTCTTCGCAGCCATGTCCCTATGGGACCCCATAACACACCTAACGTTGGAGCTCCTAACTATCAATAATTCCATTCTCTGTGATTGTCCAGATCTCGCAGGCTGAGAGGTTTAATCTGAAACAGGACAGGCGATGGCATCTGGCTCAGCGGCAGTTTCGGACACAGACAACACCTGAAATCTGTTTGTCGGACTAACCGGGGAGGCCTTACTTGCAGCCCCTTGGGAAGTTTTTCACTGCATGCTACGTCCCGTGGCGACCTCCCACTCCTCGATCACAGGTGAGGGGTCAACCTCAGTGCAAGCAGTAACTGGGCTGGCCACTAATGAGGACCCATCGGAGGACTCGGACGTGCTGGTCGTCCATTGGATTCCCACGGCCGGCCCACAACAGTGGTTGCCATCCACTGCAGGCTCAAGCTGTGTAACCGAAGCCATCACAGCCTGGATCTGAGAGCGAAGTGTCACCAACTCGGCTTGCATCCACACACAACAATCACAGTGCCTATCCATACTAAACACCGTGGAAAACTAAACTACCCAGATAAACGGACTATCGACATGTGCTGCGAAACTCTACTGTAGACTCTGACGAAAACGCAGGAACTGTGTATAATAAGTTAGACTAATACGCAGAAATGAAAAAAAACCTAACTACTGAAGCACTCAGGTGAAACTGAATAATTCGCCCCCGATTAGGAACTTTCCGACGCAAACGAAAATGCGAGAACTGTGTCTATTAGATGTTAGAGTAACACGCAGACACTCAAGAAACTAAACTATTAAAGGACACAGATGATGATATAAAATTCGCTGCAGGTTAGGAACTCGTGAAAGTCACAAAATCGGTTACTTTCCTGTTGCTGTGTCTGTATAAGCCGGCTGCTGCTGCCTGACTGATTCATGAAAATGAGAATCTGACGCCAAGAACATTTGTACACCAGAAGACTTTTTCTTTGATACTACGGAATATAAATGTTTCAGCAAAACCCGGCGCCCCATCTATTACTCTCAGCGACCCCCTGGGGAGGCGCGCCCCCCTTATATATGGACGATGTAGACGTCAATCGTTCCAACCTGTTTCTTTGTCATGTTACGTTGTCTCTCGCCGTCTGTTATCTCCTAAGCAACCAGTGAAACCTGGTTGCTGCACTGGGCATTTTTTATCGTCGCAGGGACATATTACTTCTCTATGCCGTTGATGCAGTTGGTGTAGTCAGATTCCTCTGTCCCTTGGGTGCGATCTAAACTCTTCCTCTCCGCCCTTTCTTGTTACAGAATTAGATATGCCCTTGATCCGTTCGGTGTTAATGAACCGCAGGAACCCATGGTTTCGTGGAGATCGGTGATGTGGAAACAGCTGCTACTGACCCTGTTCGCTCTTTCATTAATACTCTCAAGCAGGTTTCCAAGGCAGAGGAGTCCTGACTTAACGATGACACAGATGGCTGACTGGACAGTTCCATTGTTTCCGGTATGCTTGTTCCCTAAACTTGGGGTGCAGCAAGGATGCCACTTTACAGTCGCAGGGAAAGGAAGTTGTTCCGCAAGGAAGTAGCCAATAGGTACTCAAGGCCTTGCATAAGGGGCGATTCAGGAGTTTCTGATCGAAGGCGGAATGATAGTCGCATGAGAAGACATGAGGATTATAGGTGGGGTGGGGGGGAGAGGGAGGCGGGGGTACTCGAGTGTCTCTCATTTGAGTTGTAACATTTGATGCTGGCCTTCCAGATCGACCTGCGTCTTGTGTCGAATCACGACCAGAGCACGGAACTTGGTGCATCATTCCACAACAGTTGTTTTCGACAGACATGCTGCCTCATACACATTCCTCATTCTCCGATGAATGTCTGTCGGTGTTAGTCCTTCGGCAGCCAAGAAAAAAATAACGGCACGTTGGTCCAGTTTGGATGAATTTAGTAATAACATCCCATAGTTCACGTTTCCGCATTTACCATAGGCTCGTGGGAGAGACACGAATGTCACACTAATCCCTCGACTGCATTTCGATGTTTATATATCGGCATCAGAGTCGCGCTACGTTGCATATACGCTGCAGCAAAGCTATCAAATGGTAACTTTTTGATCGCCTCTTGTAAATACGCATTGACAACTGCAATCGTCAGGATACTAGCGAGGAGTACGCCATATTCGAAAAATACGCAACTGATGAGACACAAATAAGCAACAAACAAACACGACAATAAAGTGAACAAAGCGTCACACAAGGTGACAAACAGCCCCAAAGGCTTGTACATTTAAATTACGATTGTGAGGCCCTATAACACATCCGACTTAAATGGCAGCTGCTCCGCATCTGAGAAACCCGCAGTATAATTTTTCCTTATTTACAGAATGTAGATGGCGTTACTCTGCCCTCCTGGATGTGCTGGCGCTGAGATACTAATCACTTGCATATCCAAGCTTATCCAACAGATAACCAGTTAGTAAGATGTCGGACGAAGTGAATATCAGAGTGCGATTGCTCCGCAGGTGGCGTTAGTTTGTGCGATAAAATAGATTGCGTCCACCGTTTAGAGATAGTTTATCGTTTTCTAAAGTAAAGTAAATAAATAAAGCAGCAACCTCATCGCCTTTATCCTCCGGAAATAAAAGCGTACGAAGGAAAGACCGGGCAAACCAAGCGAACAATCGCTTCCGAACTCTGGAGTATACGAGTGAATGTGCGTGGGATTATAGTGAGCAGTGTCTCATTGACTCACAAGATAACACTGCCAAGTGTAAATAAACGCTCTTAATGGAACTTATCGGGTATGTGCAGAGGTCAAAATAATGCAATAAATATTTGGTCGATGTTTCCTAATTTCTATTTTAAGGAGTAAAACACACCAAAAGGTAATTCGGTATATGAAGTTTAGAGGGAACATCTTCGAACCATTGTAAAATAAGTGTCTATTTATATAGTTAGATTGCCTGATGGAAAATTTTTGTTACGTAGCCTGGTTCAGGGATTTTATTGCAGAAGATATCTCGTGTCGTCACCTGAATTGACCTACCCCTTAATTATCCGGAATACTGACTTGGAAAGAAGAAGCAGTTAGTGAATAAGCGTCAATTTAGGGAAAATTAATAAAATGTTGGCGTAACTTTATAATTCTTGATTAATTCTATAGAAGAATCAGCTTGGCAAATGCTCTTAAATTTACTAAAAATCATATGCTAAGCTAAGCTGGCCTGGAGGAGCCTCGACAGCGAATTGGATGGATACCGGGTGTTTTATTGAGGATCAGAAATGCCTTTTAGTATACATTTATTTCAGGATTTATTCTTTATAATGGAAGCACATTAACAAACGTTTACTTAACAGAAAAACCGCGACCCACTATGGAGTTTTGTACTGAATATTGCTGGTAAAATGAACTAAATTCCCCTCATGAAAAATACGATCATTTGAAAAAGGGAGTGTTGTGGGAGGGATGGATATAATCAGACTAACCATTCATCGCGGAGATAAAATTTAATAAGGAAAACAAGATCTGAACTGGGTGTACAGAGAATTGCATCGATAGTCGAATACCCAAATAAAAAATGATTCCCAAATTTATAGTAAATTATGCGAAGACTTCTTAAGTAATGCAACCCACTATGTAGTCCCCGACGCCGATTGTTCATCACAGACAAGGTAATCATCGTGAGTGCCCCTAGGAAGTCTGATTGGCCTGCTATTATTTTCTATACACATAAATCATCTGACGGACAGGGTGTGCAGCAAGCTGCGGCAGTTTGCTGATGAAGCTGTGGTTAACAGGAAGGTGTAGTCGTTGAGTGACTGTAGGAGGATACAAAATATCTTAGACAGAAATTCTAATTGGTATGATGAACGTCATACACCGCTACATGTAGAAAAACGAGAGATAATGCGCATTACTGGGAAAACAAACCGGTAATGTTCTAATACTGCGTAAGTAGTGTGCTACATAGTCACCTCGTTTTAATATCTAGGCGTATCGTTACAAAGTGAAAAGAAATGGAACGAACATATGAAAGTTGTGGAAGGAAAGGTGAATGTTCGACTTCGGTTTGTTGGGTGAATTCTAGGAAAGTGTGGTTCATTTGAAAAGGAGACCACGTGTAGGACGTCAGTACGACCTACTCTTCAGTAGTGCTCGAGTGTTTGGGATTCGTACCAGGTATGATTAAAGGAAGACACAGAAGCAATTCAGAGGTAGGCTACTAGATTTGTTACTGGAAGGCTGGAACAACACACAGGTGTTACGGAGTTGTTTCGGGAACTCACCTGGGAACCCTTGGAGCGACGACCACTTTCCTTTCCAGAAACATTACTGAGAAAATTTAAGGAACCGGAATTTGAAGCTGACTGCAGAACGATTCTACTGCCACAAACGTACATTCCGCGTAACGATCCCGAAGATAATACAAAAGGATGTAGGGTTCATATGGAGGGATATACAGACTCGTTCTTGCCTTGTTCTTTTTGCGAGTGGAAAAGGAAAGGGTATTGTCCGCCACGCACCGTGCGGTGGCTTACAGAGTATGTGTGTAGATGTGGATGTAAAATTATACGATTTTGTTTCCCAGTCCAGGTGAACCAAAATGAGGAGAAGGGAATACTAATTTACAAACTAAGAAAAACTAAGTTCGAGCAAACGGAAAATAAAACAAAACGACCATCCGATTTATGGTGTGGATGATGTATGAGAAACAGTGAAGTAATCTGTGAATATTGTGAAGCTCGTTGGTACGGAAAGTAGATGACAAAAGGAAAAGGTGCAAGTAACGTTACGATACACAGTGAGTAAGGTTAATACTTTTTCGTGAATGTGACTACAACAGTGGCGGCCACCCTCGACGACCTTTCACCTTATTAGAGGAATGAAGCTTCGGCTACCTTTGGCGCCGAATATGTAACGAACCAGGCTTGTCATTGCAGTGCGGCGTGGGCCAACAGGCGGCCACGAAAGGACATGAACTCCAGCCCCCGGGCACTATTGCAGTAGGCGATACCCATCGCCTTCGGCATTGCCACAGCTTCTGCAACTGCCCACATTATGTTGTACGCCGTTACATCACGTTTGCTGGTGCACCGCTCCAATATCATTTGTCGAGTCCAACCACATAAATTAAGTCCAGAGTATTTACAGTATTTGTTTATTGCCTCTAATGAAATGACAAAGATGGAGTTTACTGGCGGGGGGCATTGTCAAAATGAAGGTAGAACTTGTTTCAGGTGATGACATAATAGGAACAGGAATTGAGGAAGATAGTTACAGTTGGTGGATGGTTGAGATAAAATTCTGAACTTAATGATTCTAGAATACAGACAAGCCAGATAATGCAAGAAACTCCGTGACAACCAGTTAAAACACAAACTGGGGTTTGGGAATTCCAGAATGGATACAGTTACTGTTTTTCACAATGGAACCCAGCGAGAAAGAAGTGAAGTCTCACGTTTTTAATTTAAACGGTGGCATGAATTATAATTCTGCTACTGGTAATACAGAAGTGGGAGATGAAATGAAGTCAGAAGTGGATAGTAAAACACACACCAAAAGGTAATTCGGTATATGAAGTTTAGAGGGAACATCTTCGAACCATTGTAAAATAAGTGTCTATTTATATAGTTAGATTGCCTGATGGAAAATTTTTGTTACGTGGCCTGTTTCAGGGATTTTATTGCAGAAGATATCTCGTGTTGTCACCTGAATTGACCTACCCCTTAATTATCCGGAATACTGACTTGGAAAGAAGAAGCAGTTAGTGAGTAAGCCTTAATTTAGGGAAAATTAATAAAATGTTGGCGTAACTTTATAATTCTTGATTAATTCTATAGAAGAATCAGCTTGGCAAATGCTCTTAAATTTACTAAAAATCATATGCTAAGCTAAGCTGGCCTGGAGGAGCCTCGACAGCGAATTGGATGGATATCGGGTGTTTTATTGAGGATCAGAAATGCCCTTTAGTATACATTTATTTCAGGATTTATTCTTTATAATGGAAGCACGTTAACAAACGTTTACTTAACAGAAAAACCCCGACCCACTATGGAGTTTTGTACTGAATATTGCTGGTAAAGTGAACTAAAATCCCCTCATGAAAAATACGATCATTTGAAAAAGGGAGTGTTGTGGGAGGGATGGATATAATCAGACTAACCATTCATCGCGGGGATAAAATTTAATAAGGAGAACAAGATCTGAACTGGGTGTACAGAGAATTGCATCGATTGTCGAATACCTAAATAAAAAATGATTCCCAAATTTATAGTAAATTATGCGAGATTGCAGTTAAGAAAAATGAATAGCATCCACGTCCTGTGAACAATTCTTACGAAGGGTAGGAGCCTTCAAAATCACAAGTAGCCACGTAGCTCCCGACAACAAGGAAAAATCACGACAAGAAAGACCACGAATTCAAACTATGATACAAGAGAATTTATTTATAGCAAGAAAACTGGTTCATTTGCAAGCACAGAATACTAAAGTGAAATCTCACGAAAAACAGCACGTGGTAACGGTTACCAACCATGTACGAAGAAAACTCACTTAAATCCGCACAAATCATAGCGCCTGTTTATTAATACGACTTCTGAACCTTAAAACCATGATCAGCTACACGATTCATTCAGGAATGTAGTCACATTCTTAGATTCACGTGTCCCCTTGCCCACCAATCCAAATGCTACTAACATGGAAACCTCCCCATCGCACCCCCCTCAGATTTAGTTATAAGTTGGCACAGTGGATAGGCCTTGAAACACTGAACACAGATCAATCGAGAAAACAGGAAGAAGTTGTGTGGAACTATGAAAAAAATAAGCAAAATATACAAACTGAGTAGTCCATGCGCAACATATGCCACATCATGGATGACGCGCAGTCAGGAGCGCCGTGGTCCTGTGATTAGCGTAAGCAGCTGCGGAACGAGAAATCCTTGGTTCAAGTCTTCCCTCAGGTGAAAAGTTTAATTTTTTATTTTCGCAAAGTTATGATCTGTCCGTTCGTTCATTGACGTCTCTGTTCACTTAAATAAGTTTAGTGTCTGTGTTTGCGACCGCACCGCAAAACCGTGCCATTAGTAGACGAAACGTAGTGCCTCTCCAATGGTAACCGAAAACATTTGATTGCGAGGTCATATGTCAACCGATTCCTCCACAGGAAAACGCGTCTGATATATTCTATACGACACTGGTGACGGCATGTGCGTCACATGACAGGAATATGTCGTCGACCCACCTAACTTGTACACTTGGCGAATGGTTAAAAAGATTCTTCTACCTTGCCCGATTAAGGTTTTCTTGTGGATGTGGTAATCACTCCCAAAAAAGTGATGAAAACATAAGAGTTTTTCACATAAACTGCAACAAATGAATGCAACAGTTTCACAGTCACACAGTTTTCCCTGTGCTCTCTCAAAACATATGTTTTTAACGTTTTCAAATTTTTCCGTGTGTAGACCGTCAAATCCTGCATATTTCCAAGCAAATCTGAACATGTCCTGAAATTTTGGAGAGCGAAGTTCATTATGTGTAAGTGCCTGAACTTTCATAATTGTCTGAAAATAAAAAATTAAAATTTTCACTTGAGGGAAGACTTGAACCAAGGATCTCTCGTTCAGTAGCTGCTCACGCTAACCACGGGACCACTGCGCTGCTAAGCCCACGTTGTCCCTGATGTTGCATATAATAGGCATGGATTACTCAGTTTGTATATTTTGCTTATTTTTTTCATAGTTCCACACAACTTCTTCCTGTTTTCTCGATTGATCTGTGTTCAGTGTTTCAAGGCCTATCCACTGTGCTAACTTATAACTAAATCTGAGGGGGGTGCGATGGGGAGGTTCCCTTGTAAGCACAAAGTAAACACTGAAATTAATTCAAAAAATCGTGCACTTATTCTCAATTCCTGCCTATGCAGGTTATCGCGAGTTTTCCTACAACAGCTGAAACCTACTACGAAGTGAAATAAGAACTCCGTTAACCTGTTACACATTCACAAAATTGTAACACTAGGGATTAAAACTGGATGTTACCTCTCCAATGATTCCCAGCGTATTGAGGCTGCTCGCCAGTCACCTATAGTACCTACCTTGAACTGGAAGCCGAGCCACAGAAAATATGCACTTTCTACCTGTGCCAACTTAACAAACACAACGCATCATCGCTCACTGGTGTCTCTCTGACCCAGAAGAATTCCACTCTACTATACACAAAACTTGGCTAAGCTGTCCCTAGATTCAGAGAAACTTATCCCAAGTCCAATAACATTTAATATTGAAATATCACCATGGCAGCATGCTTGACAGATATAGCACCGAACAGATCGTCCTATCAGATTGAATTTATAGAAGCACCGGCAATATGTGGTGCTGGTCAGAAATGTAAAAGTGGGTATCAACGCTGAAAATCAATGAACCGACCTATATACAGACCCTCCTTACCACACTGCCCCATGATAGAAAAATGAACGGCAGTGACCTTGTCATGGAAGGAGAGTACAAAGCATTTCTCTACTAACGTACAACTGCATAATCAATGAACCAACAGAGAAAATAACAAATTTGCTAAGCAGGTGAATTTTGTATTGGGCGATTTCAACTGTCAGGGCACTACATGGGGCTATAAAGAAAGTAACAGTAGCGGAGTGGAACTAGAGACCTGGGCTGAGGTACACGATCTACTGCTCATACATGACCCGAAACTGCCAAGCTCCTTTAATAGTGGCAGATGGAAGAAAGGGTACAATCCCGATAACATCTTTGTTAGCAGGAAACTCGCTGGCCAATGTGGAAAACCGATTGGGGAGCCAATTCCCCATAAGCATCATCGGCCCATAATTTGCACAGTCAATGCAGTTGTCAGGCCTGAACAAGTTCCTTTCAAAAGAAGGTTCAATTTTAAAAAGGCCAATTGGAAGAAATTAAGAGAGCTCATTGATGTAGAAATAACAAAAATCCCCCCACAACCTGAGATATACGACTCTTTTGTCAAACTCGTTCAGAAGGTGTCTAGGAAAACAATACCGGGAGGATGCAGAACACAGTATATTACGGGACTGTCTGAGGACGCAAAGCCACTACTGGAAAGATACCAGAAGCTCATCGATAAAGACCCATTTGAAGATGAGACACTTCTAGCAGGCGATGAACTCATGTCAGTCATAGCTGAGAACCGCAGAGCCAAATGGTGTGACCTCGTGGAGAACCTGGACATGAAAGTGTGAACAGTAGGCGGGCTTAACGGCGACGCCACAAAGTCAAATGATAAATTCACTAACGTCACGGCAGACCAAGTCGCCACTACACTCCTTATGAATGGCAAAACCCACGGCACAAAGTACCACAAACCATAAGCACGTGATCCGGCAGAGGAAAATCATCACCTCAAGGCACCATTTACAATGTCAGAACTTACTGCAGCCATTTCCAGCTTGAAGATTAACAGAGCTCCTGGTATCGGTGAACATAGAGTCGAGCAAATTAAAAACTTTGGCAGTAATACCCTACAGTGGCTGCTAGATTTGATAAACGCATGTGTAGAAAGGCTCCATATTCCAAAGATGTGGAGGAAAGCCCGAGTGGTTGCACTTCTGAAACCAGGAAATGACTCTGATGATTCAAAAACCTTCCGACCTGTGCCCCTTTTATGTCACTGTTTTAAGACCTTGGAACGCCTGACGCTAAGTCGCATAGAAAGCGTCTTGGAACAACAGATCATCCCACAGCAGGCAGGTTTCCGACCAGGCAAATCGTGCTGCGGTCAAGTGCTGAACCTGACCCAACATATCGAGGATGGGTTTGAGAGGAAAGAGATCACGGGAGTGGCATTCATAGACCTTTCAGCTGCATATGGTACTGTAAACCATCGGAGGCTCCTTAGGAAAGTATATAATGTGACAGGAGATAACCATGTAACATCACTGATAGGTACTTTCCTGCATAATAGGAGATTTTTCGTCTGTCTCCAGGGCAAGAAGAGCAGGTTGAGAAATCAGAGGAATGGCCTACCTCAGGGAAGCGTCCTCGCCCCAGCTCTGTATAATCATCTAATTTGAATATATATACAAATGACCAGCCAGTGCCAAACATCATGCGCCAATTTATGTATGCCGATGACACTGCAGTTGCAGCCCAAGGTAACAATTTTATGGATGTAGGGGAGAAATTAACCAGTACCTTGGAAGATCTCTCCCAGTATTATGAGGCAAACCACCTAAGGCCGAACCTTTCCAAGACGCAGGTCTGTGCATTCCATTTAAAGAACAGGAAGGCAAATCGTGAATTAAATGTAATATGGAGAGGTGAACGCCTCGAGCATTGTAAAACGCCCAAATATCTTGGTGTCACGTTGGATCGTACACTGACCTATAAACATCATTGTAATGCCACAAGGGAAAAAGTCTCAACTAGAAACAACATCATCAGGAAACTAACCAGCGGACCCTGGGGTGCAAACCCAAAAGTCCTGAGAACTTCAGCCCTTGCGCTCAGTGTGTCAGCCGCGGAATACGCCGCTCCAGTATGGTCTGCATCAACACTCGCGAGAAACGTTGATGTCGCGGTGAATGAAATGGCACGGATTGTTACCGGATGCTTCAGGCCAACCCCAGTGCACAAGATGTACTTAATCATGGCGATCGCACCGCCCAACATACGACGCGACATCGCTGCCGAAGCCGAAAAAAACAAGCAAGGAAAGAACATGCGTCATCCTTTATATGGACACAAGCCTGCTGACCGACGGCTTTGTTCGGGGAAGAGTTTTCTGTCACGTACCCGAGCCCTGGAAGGGTCGGCTGCAAAGAATCGTTTGAAAAGGTAGGAAATCGACCTGAGAAACCCCCATAAAGATGTAAAAGAAGAACTGGCGCCTGGTGGAGACCTACCATACACAGTCTGGAGAACCCTAAACCGTATGAGGGTAGAAGTGCCAAAGTGCAAGACAAACCTGCAGCAATGGGGTTTCCTAAAAGAGAATGAGAACACTCTCTGTCTGTGTGGTTCTGTCCAGTATCCTCAACACCTGCTTATCTGTCCATATTTAGACCAGCCCTGCGCAATTAATGACTTATGGGAGGCAAATGACAAGGCAATATTGGTTGCAGATTTTTGGAAGTCTGAAGTCTAGTTCCGGACACGGAAAGTAAGTAAGCAGATGAATGCATCCAAAATTTGAAATCTAATTTATACTAAATCTCTAGCGCCTAAATAATTTACCTAGCTATCGTCTTTTTGTAAGTAGACCTTCTATCGGCCGGCAAGAGTTACATATGGCACATAAGCAAAAACGTCGTTAATCAGCACTGAAACAGAGAAATGTTACAGACACAAAATTAATATCGTAACAGTAATATAAATACATTGATTGTACAACAACACAAGATACATCAGAAAGAACGTCATTACACAGGGATAGTATGATCTGCATTCGGACTAATAGTATGCCGGCACAGTCATAACAGCAATAAAATACTTCCACAGTACAATAGATGATATAATAAGGCTTTCGTTCAAAAAACAGTGACAATATAATGCAATTACAGTGATAAGTGTGGGGTTCTGCCAACTCGTCTCTTACAGGGTGCCTAAAGGATGCTGCCTTCTCGGATAGCTACACAACAATTCAGGCAAATCACATTAATAGTTTTTATTACAATAAAGTATATTGACTATAATTAACTTTCATTTACAATGGTGTCGCAAGCGATGGGCGACATGCAAATAATTAAAGTCCTTCGCTATATTACAGTGTCCATGCAAGTTATTCACACTCGCTCATAAGACATTGCTATCGTTAATATCACTACTCATCTAGGCTTCTCTGCTAGTGTCCGTCTTCTGCTCCCCGAGGCTGGCGGGAGCGGCGCCAATATTCTCTTCGTATAGAAGCCACTCCTGTCGTGGTGCGGTCCTAGTCAGCGGGCTATTGGCTAACGTCGTCTCACAGCCTTCTCTGCTCTTGCGTTCTTGATCTTCGGGCCGGTGCTAATCGTTACGCTGGAACAATAAGCATGAATGTGGCAAAGGATTTGATTTCACAGCTACGTAATTTGTTATTGTGACTATGGAGTAGTAATTTATATATAATTTATTTAGCATCATTCCATACTTCAACAGAAACCCTTTTATGAAAAAAACCGAGTCATGCAAAATAGCAAAACAATTATTTTCCATGAGATGCTCAACATATCATAAAATACACAACCAATAAGAAGAAATATGGACCATTACATTGTATTATGGATGATGACAACTAGTGTTCTTCATTGTATATCAAGAATTCCTCAGTAATTATTAAATATGAATGAACTTCCTTGACGATGACAATTTACTTAAGTCTCTTTTCTATATACAATTCCTCAAGTTCACACACACACACACGCACACACACACACACACACACACACACACACGCACACAGGCTATTTGGGTTTATGCTGCACTGAATATTTCACTTGTCACTTAGACAACACAGGCGGCCTTGGAAGATGATCGATTCTCGAAGGGGCTGCTTGGAGGACACTGGAACTCTACGTCACTGCCGTCCATTTGTTACATTAGCCACCTCACCACTCCGACCTCTATTCAGATGGCCTCCCGCTCGTGTTTATGTTCACCAACTGCTTCACTGGTTGTTGTGGGAATGAAAGGCAAATATGGGCACGCCGGAGGCTTGCAGAGATACATCAGGATAGCATTGGACACGTCTCTGAGATGGAGAGCCACCCTGACTCCAGTTTGTGGCGTGAGAGGCGAGTCACGTGTTGGCCCTGCTTGCACTTCACCCGACGACCACTGAAGTTCCATTTATAGACGGGACTGTGGCGTCACCAATAACATACCCTTTCAGTCATAACGTGTAGGCTTTCATGGCCGGCGTCTTCATTAGTTAAAATTGCTGGGCTGAGGGGCCGTGGTCGATCTGTGAAACTTCTTCTTCCTGACGTTTTACGGATTGACCACGACCTCTCAGCCTGGAAGTTTTAACTAATGATACCCTTTCAGTGTCGCAGGCTGCTTCTTCCTCAACCTCGTGTCGCGCGGCCGCGTGGTAGCCGCGACACATTTTGATGGGAGTTGTGTTTAGCGAGTCACGAGTATGCGCTGATCGCTTTCTTCGTGAGCTGCGAGAGTTGGATGATACGTGAGTGCTGCATCACTTAATGATGGGGACAGCGACACCCCCACATCAGTGTATGAGATCTTTTCTTCCTGCACAACCCCGTGTTGCCTGGCCAAGTCACACATGCCACTAGCTTGGAATTGTTGTGTGTCTAGACATCACACATACTCGCTGCTTGCATTCTTCATGAGTTACAGGAGTTTGGGTGGTATGTCGTCTATGTGTCACTGAATTACGGAGAAAGTGACAGCAGCTATTTGTTCATGAGAATTGTGCGTTTGTGAGTCGCACATACATGCTGTCCGCATTCACCGTCCATAAGTAAACAGAAACAGCAGGTCAGTGGGCTGTGAACTGACTGATCTCCCATGACACGTAAGATTCCCAACGTCCTACGTGTACTGGAATGCGGCAGAGCTGGGCTACCCTTAGGTGACATGAGAAGGGCCGAGGCCAGCCCGTTATTCCACTTCAGCAGACAGCTCGTCACTGTCACAGATTGTGTGGCAGTAGAAGATAGCAAAAGAAACTCCGAAATTTTCAGTTACGCATTTAAGAGATTGTTCACCGTGGAAAGACATAGAAACATGCCGTCGTTTGGCCATCGCACAGATTCGCGTATGGATGACATAGTAGTAAGCATTCCTGGCGTAGAGAAACAAATGATTGAGTAGGGAAAGCATATAAATCGCTAGATGCGGACTCAATACCCATTTAGTTTTACAAAGGGTACCTCACACCACTGGCCCACTACTTATCTTGCATTTTTCGCGAGTCAAATGGTTCAAATGGCTCTGAGCACTGTGGGACTTAACATCTGAGGTCATCAGTCCCCTAGAACGTAGAACTACTTAAACCCAACTAACCTAAGGACATCACACTCATCCATGCCCGAAGCAGAATTCGAACCTGCGACCGTAGCGGTCGCGCGGTTCCGGACTGAAGCGCCAAGAGCCACTCGGCCCCACCGACCGGCTTTCGCGAATATCTCGCCCAGCTCAATGTCCCAAATGCGCAGGTGACTCCTGTGTATATGAATGGTTAATGAACGGGCCCTCAAATTCACAGAATCTTCTTAACACACGGAATATTCTTAATGTCGTTTTCCTCCAGAATTCTTAAACATATCCTCAATTCGAATATAATAAATATCCTTTGGACAGAACAGCTTCTGCCCACAGGTCTGCACGGTTTTATAAACATCGGTCGTTCGAAACTCAATGTGCTCTTTTCCCACATAAAATACTGCGAACTACGGACGAAGGGCAATAGGCAGATTCCGTATTTCTAGGTTTCTGAAAAGCGTTTCGTACGGTTCCCCACTGCCGACTGTTAGCAAAGGTACGAGCGCATACTAAATGGGTCGAAGACTTCTTAAGTAACACAACCCACTATGTTGTCCCCGACGGCGATTGTTCATCAGAGACAAGGTTATCATCATGAGTGCCCCAATGAAGTCTGATTGGCCTGCTATTATTTTCTATGCACATAAATCATCTGACGGACAGGGTGTGCAGCAATCTGCGGCAATTTGCTGATGATGCTGTGGTGAACGGGAAGATGTCGACGAGTGACTGTAGGAAGAGACAAAATAACTTAGATAGAAATTCTAATTGGTATGATGAACGGCATGCAGCGCTACATGCATAAAAACGTGAGATAATGCGGATTACTAGGAAAACAAATCCGTAATGTTCTAATACCGCGTTACTAGTGTGCTACATAGTCACGTCGTTTAAATATCTGGGTGTACCGTTACAAAGCGATATGAAATGGAACGAAAATATGACAATTGTGGTGGGAAAGGTGAATGTTCGACTTTGGTTTGTTGGGAGAATTCTAGGAAAGTGTGGTTCACTTGTAAGGGAGACCGCGTGTCAGTGCGATCTATTCTTCAGTACTGCTTGAGTGTTTGGGATCCGTACCAGGTCTGATTAAAGAAAGACACAGAAGCAATTCAGAAGTGGGCTACTAGATTTGTTATTGGTAGGCTCGAACAACACGCAAGTGTTACGGAGATGTTTCAGGAACTCACATGGGAACACTTGGAGCGATGTCGACTTACTTTTCCAGGAACACTACTGAGAAAATTTAGGGAATCTGAATTAGAAACTGACTGCAGAACGATTCTACTGCCACAAATTTACATTTCGCGTAACGACCACGAAGATAATACAAAAGAATGTAGGGTTCGTAAACAGAGTCGTTCTGGCCTTGTTCGTTTTGCTAGTGGAAATGGAAAGGGTATTGTCCGCCAGGCACCGTGCGGTGGCTTACGGAGTATGTGTGTACATGTGGATGTAAAGATATATATGATTTTGTTTTCCAGTCCAGGTGAACCAAAATGAGGAGAAGGGAATACTAATTTACAAACTAAGAAAATCTAAGTTCGAGCAAACGGAAAACAAAACAAAACGACCGTCCGATTTATGGTGTGGATGATGTAGGAGAAACAGTGAAGTAATCTGTGAATTTGTGAAGCTCGTTGGTATGTAAAGTAGATGACAAAAAGAAAAGGTGCAAGTAACGTTACGATACACAGTGAGTAAGGTTAATACTTTTTCGTGAATGTGGCTACAACAGTGGCGGCCTCCCTCGACGACTTTTCGCGTTATTAAAGGAATGAAGACGATGCTAAGCTTCGGCTACGTTTGGCGCCGAATATGTAAGGAACCATGCCCGTCGTCGCTGTGCGGCGTGGGCCAACAGGCGGCCACGAAAGGTCATGAACTCCAGCCCCCGGGCACTATTGCAGTGGGCGATACCCATCGCCTTCGGCGTTGTCACACCTTCTGCTGCTGCCCACATTATGTTGTACCCCGTTACATCACGTTTGCTGGTGCACCGCTCCAATATCGTTTGTCGAGTCCAACCACATAAATTATGTCGAGAGTATTTACATTATTTGCTGGTTGCCTCTAATGTAATGTCAAAAATGGAGATTACTGGCGAGGGCAATGTCAAAATGAAGGTAAAACTTGTTTAAGGTGATGGCATAATAGGAACAGGAATTAATGAAGATAGGTAGAGTAGGTGGATGCTTGAGATAAAATACTGAACTTAATGATTGCAGAATATAGACAATCCAGATAATGCAAGAAACTCCGTGACAACCAGTTAAAACACAAACTGGGGATTTGGGAATTCCAGAATGGATACAGTTAGTGTTTTCCACAATCGAACTCAGCAAGAAAGAAGTGAAATCTCACGTTTTTAATTTAAACAGTGGTATAAAATATAATACTGCTACTAGTAATAAAGAAGTGAGAGATGAAATGAAGTCAGAAGTGGACAGTTTTCACTATGTAAGCGATTTCAGGCGTAGTGTTTTAAAAAGAAAAATATAGGGAGCAGTTAATCAAATTAGGGGGCAATGTAAAAGCATAAATTGGCAGTAGTGGTATAAAATACAAAAAAGAGAATGAATTGTTAGGAAGAAATTTAAGAGAAAGAACGGAAAAAGAATCCGAACTCTGTAAGACATGCAGAAGTAGCTAGCAGAGTAGATATTCGTCATATGGAAACTGAACGTATAGATACTAACTGTAGTCAGTTAGATGTAAAGATTTCTGAAGAGATTGTAAACAGACGAAAACTGGCTGCAAAGGTAAAGTATCTTAAATACCAAGTAGTAGCTTTGAGCAGTAGTGTACTAATACGCAAGAGAAAGCAGCTTCTGGTAGTTTGTTTAAAACTTCTGGGCAGCATATTGCTGTTGTTGACGCCACTTTTATTGGATGCTGGCAACCTCTACGACCTGATGCAGACAAGCAAACACATCCATCAGAATTTTGGAATCATTTTGAGAAAGTGTTTCCAAGTGGCTATCGTAAAAAAAAAGTTTTCCTACATGGATATTTGTTAACATATTAATTAAGATGGTGAGCTGCTGTAATATTACACTGTTAGAACGCTATCTGAACTTACAACAATATTATTATATGAGTATGGGTCATACATTAAATAGAATGACGTGCTCAGAGATTTCTGGAGTGGGCAAATGTTCACGCTAGGTCCCAAGTCAGTGAAAGAATTCGCAAGAACGTCAGTGTCATGTATGTCGTGTTTGACAGAAAAGATGAAACCGTAAATTATTATAATGGAATTGTAAGTAAAACTGCTTTCGTATTTGCAAAAGAGAATCATTTTCGAGCTGAGACGCTGTCTAAATAAATATGAAAACCCTCTGATCAGAATGTCGTCTACAGAACGGATCAGGGAGCAACCGTAAATGTTTGGAGACTGGAAGTTAATAATATAAACGGTAATTATTTTGTCGGGGGTAGCAGACGAAAAAATTGGCCACTACCACGATTTCAGAATTTCAATAAAGATAGGATTAGAAATGTTCTATCTTTCAGACAAACTGGAGAGCATAGTGAGGTCCGTTCAGAACTTAGGATAAATGAAATACGTTCACTGTGGCAGAGACAATAATTCCTGCCTGTGAAGAAACTGTTCTCACGCAGAGATAGGAGTAGAAGCAGTCTCCAATCAACAACCAGAACTAACATGCCAAAACAGTAAAACAGGAAAGTGTGATTAGAAGCCGTTAACGTCGACTAGTATTGAGACCTTACTTGACCACACTCACTATTTACTTAAACCATTCGTTATACTGAGTACAGGCGAAAAGTGGGATAAGCTCAAGAATGAAAACATTAGTCACAATAGGAAATTAGTTTCGTAATGCCCATTTGAAGTTGGTTATAATGGTGTAGATGAAGTAAATGCCTACATATTTAACAATGATGGTGAACTGAGAGCTAAGTATGTCTTGAAGAAGTACATTCTTTATTAAAAGACACTAATGAAGAAAAGTTAGTTGACAACAAGGGTATCAAGTTTAATGAGGATAAAGAACCAGTTAGACGCAAGAACTTGCCGGATGATGCATAGGCAGATGAAGATTTTGATAGCAATGTGGTGAAGGACGACCACTGCACGTAAGTGGTTGGAAGTGTTTTCGAAAAAGTTTAATTGATAAGAAGCAAAAAACAGTGAATAAATTGTCAAACGTTTTGATTTATAACTGGAAGATGGGTTACGAAAAGCAGCTGAATGAATAAGTACTCATAACCATGTTGCTATAAATCTAACTACCGTTAGAAACAATTTTAGCTGGAGACAAATCAAGCAGAATTTACTTGATGAAAATCAGAAAGTAGCTGTGCAGGATAAGGTAAAACACTTTATAGAGTTAAGTAATCAGTTGTATGGTGTATTCTGGACAGTGGTAGTGAAGTGAGTGTTTTATCACAAGAAATTTTTTAATTCTGTTCCAAATAGATATAATTAAGAGTAATTTTAGTGAAAGGGTTACGAATACTAAGTGCTATAGGAAAAAAACCTAGAGTTTTAAAGGACGAGACCTTAATACCTATAGCAACAGGGCAAATTATGAAGCCTATTGACAATCTATTTTAATTATTCCTGAACTGCCTGTAGATATGCTAGCGGGAATAAATTTTTTCCCCAAATATCAGTGGAATATTGATTTTAATCAGTGTCACATAACATTCATGATAGAAAACCAAAATATAATCATAGTGCCTTCTATAGATACGCAAGTAATTGATTACAAAGAAGCATGGGTACTACCAATTAATACGATAAAGAGTGTTGGATACTTAGCTGATACTATGAAAAGCAGCGACCATGAGTAGGACGCTGACAGTGAAGAAAATAAATTTTCTCAGGGTGAAGAAATGTACTGATAACAGCTGCTAGAAGTCTGTAGGGAATCTGACATTCTGTGGCAGGTACACAGTCTGGTGAACTGTGTAATTCCAACTGAATGAAACAATATTTCCACTTTTAGGACTTCATTTCTCTTCTCATCTTTCTTGTGAATGAAGTCTGTAGAAAATATGTCACTTAATGGTAGATACACAGTATGGAAAGTTGTAAAGTCCCAGCTGAATGAAACTTCATTTCCAGTTTTCATGTTTCATTCTTCTTCATCTCTTTTGTCATTGGCAAGTAAGTATTACATATCTTCATGTCTGTCTATAAGGAAGGCAATGAAAATATTTATCTGGATGTGTCCAAACAAGATCTGACAATTTAAAGGCAGAGGTGGAAGTCTGTATTGGTGAAAAGCGTATATATATATAATGTCAGTTTTGATCTGATGACGGCACATGCTACCTGGGGGTTATAAGATGTATTGATAATGGTTTCATCATCGTCTGCCTAACGACAGCGTAGTGGCGTAGCTACCAGAGCACCATCTGTGTCTACCCTTTAATTAGGAATGCTCACAGCCAGAAATCTGTGTGTGGTGAAAACATGTTCAGCGAATAGGCAACCATGACCTGAAGACGCAAATTTGCTTCCTACAACCAACTGAGCAGGTCTGAAAGGGGTCAGATTGTGGTCTTCCGATTGGCGGGATGATCCTTTCAGAGAACTGCAACAGAGGGTGGACGTTCTGCGTCAGTTGTGTGGCGATGCTGATACCAGTGGCCATGTGAACATTCTCACATCCACAGACAAGGTTCTGGACATCCACACAACACGGACGCCCGCCAGGATCATCATATTATGAGGGCAGCAATGGCAGATTGTACAGGCACCACAGTACAGGTAAGAGGGCTTGTAAGCACAGACGTGTCAAAACGCACTGTTGCAAACCAGCTATTAGCAGTGCGACTACGGGCACGCACTCTTCTAGTCCACCTTCCATTGATGTTGTCAATCGATGTTCGCTGCTTGACTGGTGATGTCAGAGGATCGCTTGGAAGATCGTATGGTGCGTCGTGCCTTTAGTGATGAAAGCAGATTCTGCCTGCATGCAAGTGATGGTCGTTTGCGTATATGACGATGGTCGTTTGCGCATATGACGTAGATGGGGTGAACGCTGTCTCATAGTGTGCATTCGTTCAAGACACGCTGAACCCAACCCAGCCCTTATGATCACGGGTGTGATGAGATACAACTCCCGTTCATATTTGTATTTCTGGATGGGATGCTAACCAGTGGTCGCCACATGCAGAATATTGTAAGACCCTTTCTTTTGCTGTTCTTGCAACAGGAAGGTGATGTGTTTTTGCAGCAGGATATTTCTCTCTCGCACGCTGCCCGTGAATCTCAATGTGCTCTGCGTGACGTGCAGCAACTTCCCTGGCGAGCATGATCCACAGACTTGTCTCCAATCGAGCACGAGTGAGATATGATGGGCCGAGAAGTGACTCATATGACTCGTCAACCAAACAACTCTTATAGAACCACCAGAAGAGGTTGAGCTGCCACGGCATAGCGTATCCCAGGATAGTATTTGCCTTCTATTCGGTCAAGTGGATGCCATAGTCAGTGCCTGCATCGCTACCTGTGGAGGCTGCAATACATACTAATATGGGTGTTTCAGCATGGGTCGGTACCTGGTACCCCAGATGCGCTTGTACTATTACTTTGTAAATGTAAAGCACTGTTGCCACGATAAATTCTGGGTGAATAGTAAACTTCTAAAATGGTGTACTAATTTTTTTCTGGCAGTGTTTGTAAGTATGATATTATGAAGCACTCTATAAAAGACATATTTCACTAATTAAGCTGCAGTACCACGTACTACTGTAAGAAAATAATATGACGTGTAGTTGTTTGTAAAGGGCAAAGTTTGTTATGAATGGCATTTTGCCAGAGTAAAGGCATAAAGCACTGATATACTGAAAGGATGAATAAGAACGATTTGTTCTTTGTTTTTCCTAATAATCTGAATGGGAGAGATTTAATTGCGTTGGAGAATTTAGGCAAGAATAAGTTAGTCTTTATATATTCGGTCTGTTAACTTCTTCATTTTTGTGTAATTATAGTATTGAGAGGGTACATTGTTAATTACCTTCTCTGAACGTAACTTAAGTAGACTCTCAGTTAGAGTCAACTGTTAACAGGACATTAGAAAAAACTTATGTATGCAGATGCATACATGTGTTGTATTAAGGAGATATCCTTAAGGTCGTCTCTATGTATTTTCTTGCTGTACCAATGTGTGGAGAAAAGGACACCATCCATAGTAACTCCTCCCATATCCCTGGAATACTTACGTCAACCATAGTGACTCCTCCCCTGACCGTAAGGTAATAATAAATATGATCATAAGGACGTTAACAATAATGCCTACCTTTAGAAAAAAGTGAGTACTGAGAGTAACGAGCATGTTTCCTTGTTACAGCTAGCAAAGTCTTCAAAAGCTAATAGGTGAGTAAAAAGGTGTGACCGAGCGGTTCTAGGCACTTCAGTCTGGAACCGAGTGACCACTACGGTCACAGGTTCGAATCCTGCCTCTTTCATGGATGTGTGTGATGTCCTTAGGTTAGTTAGGTTTACGTAGTTCTGAGTTCTAGGGAATGATGACCTCAGATGTTAAGTCCCATAGTGCTCAGAGCCATTTGAGCCATTTGAGTAAAAAGTGTCTCATCTACTGTGAAAAACGATTAATAGAAGAATGCCTAGTATTTGTAAATATTATGCAAGTCTGTATATAGATTTACTAAAGTGTTAAATAAAATTTGAAAATCTACTTACAAATTGTTGCAGTAGAAATGGTTGGTTTCGATAAGTAGGGAAAAAAGGCTTCCCATTATATTAGGAATTTCTTCATGAGTTATAAATTTCTAACTAATCTCAAAATAATCTATAAATATGTTTTTATTTTTACCACAAAAATGTGGAGAAGCAACCACTTTTGGGAGCCTAGTAACAGTGATGAACTGGGGAGCGGGAGAGAAAGGGGACTTCTCCTACTCTGGCTACCCTGCCTCATGGGAGTAGACCGCTCCGTTCGCACCAGCAACAGAACACGCTCTGCTAACGGTACACCACGCCTTCCACATCGCTGGCAACGGGTTCTGCACAACGCTGGTGACTACTTTGAAGTACAGTACAGGTGCAAACATGTAACTCTTTTGTATCGGTTGTGAATAAATAGTTGCCCCTATTTAAGTTGCAACCCTCGTAATAGGAAAAATTTGAGAGGCGATTAACAATTTAGTATGCAAAGAGGGTGCATTTTGATCACACACGAAGGTGCACTAGCGTTTCAGACGTGGGTGTTCCTTTTAGCTGTCCACACTGAGCGGCGGTGAACTTTCGAGGGAATTACAATACTCGAAAAGGCTTTTATGTGCATGTGGCAAGTGGAGTAGAAATTTACCACTTTTAGACGAGTAATAAATACTGCTTTGATATTTCAGAACAATTAGTTTCTGAATCGTAATTAACTTGAAATGGAATGTTGAAGAAACTTATGCTGTAACCGGTGTCAAGTGTTGGTTATAATAGCAACATTTTATGTGTTTTATAAATGATTTTTGCCCATGTGAAACAATTGATTTTTGAATATACGTTAATTTTGTAAAAAACAAATTTTCAAATTCTCGCCGTCATTTCCTTACTCCTTTCCAGAGAGCAGAATATGAATTTGTTTCTCAGTCCCGGTAAGCATGAATGTGGAGGAGGCACTGAAAACTATGAATATTAAATTTCGCGCTACCCCTACGTGTTCAACAAAGTAATTTAGAAGCTCTTGTGATGTTGAAAACTTCCGAAAAAACAGATTACAAACAAACAGAAAAAGAACTATCCGAATTTAAATCAGTTGCTGAAATACATCCCTTGTGCAGCTACAGGAACAGAACGTGGCAAACTGCAGAAGAAGAATGAATGATTTCAAACTTATTCACCTGTTAATTAATGTCATGTAACAGTTTCCCCAAATTAAGTGAAAAGTGCAGCACACACAACGTCTCGACGAAAAAGGATTATCCACAGTGGCGGCTGACTGAGCTACTGGTGGGCGAAATTCTGCAGTAAAACGTACCCACATGCTGGTTTCTGCCAGTAGGTCCGCATCAGCGACATTTCAGCTTGCAAACACATACCTGTCTTACCTTTACTGCACTTCTGATGTAGCGCATCTGCTGGTAGGATATTTGCAAATACCGAATGAAATGATAGACCTGGAAGAAGTTGGTTGACCATAAAATAAGTATCCAATGTGTCTGTTAAAAACCAATGACGCCTTTGAGAAACCTGCGTCCTGCAATTAAGTTTGTATACACCCACATCGTACGCCGAAAATAGATGTGGATCACACCAGAATTAAAGGAGCCTGCACGGGATCCGCTAACTCGGAGTAATTGTCTCCCAAAAATACACTTGACGACGTAGTGACCTCCGTGGGGCATTAACAGACGAGTATTACAACACACATTCCAGAATGCGTGTGCAAAATATACTGCCACATGGGACTCTAGCCGCGACGCGCCGCGATATTTGAGCTATTACTTAAGCAATGCCTCCAAAAACTCTTAAGGCTTTTTAAATAAAACAAACCTTAGTAAGATTATAAATTCTTACTCTTTATGTCTACATATTTACTTCTCAACATAGTCACACTGGTGACGAACATATGTCTCCCAGCGAGAGACCAGTTCGTTGATACCGTCGCTGTGGAGTGTCTCACTCGGTTGACAGTGTGTCTCACTCGGTTGATAGCCCTTCATCACTATCAAAGCGACATCCTTGGACATGTTCTGTATATTTTGGAGACACATGATAATCTGTTTTGGCTACGTCGGGTCTTTATGGAGGATGATCGATGACAACGAAGCCAGGGCGCCGGACTGTTGGAGATGTCGCAGCGCTCGTGTTTGGTCTGGTATTGCCATCCTGAAGGAGAGGCTGCTCCACGTGTGGACGAACACTTCGAATTCGAAACTCGATTACAGCACGCTGTTTCTCACGCACCGACATTGTTACGTTACATATCGCCGTATTACGCGCAACAGTTCGGAGCCGTCTAGCAGCAGAGGGCTGCAAATATGTAGATATGAAGAATAAAGATGTAGAATGTTAATAACGTTTTTTTTCTTTCTTCAGACATCTTTAAGAGTTTTCTCAAAACCAATTTCGAGGATGTTACATTTCAGCACGCCTTCGGAGAACATTCAAGAGACCTCTCTTTTGTTTCTCCCATAATTTCTAGTATATATACAATAGAACGATATTATTAATAAGAATATGCTGTATCTTACAGGATTTCCTATTTTCTTTTAGTACTAGAATGAAAGATGAGTCCACCTATATAGTAGTTAGTGGGTAGCGGATTATGGTCCAACATTTTCCGCCAGCCTCAGAAGGCGAGGCAAGTCACCGGACACACGACGGTTAGGACAACATCGGGCCTCGTGAGCTACATTGGGAGTAGGCACTCAGCTGTTACTCTGTGGCTGAGGGCATCGTGAGCTTTTGACTGAATTATCAACACTCTCGGAAGACAGTGCTTGCGTACTGTGGGTTGAGTGACCGCTCTCAGTCCTCTCCGCAGTGAGAATCTGAATACGGCGCTTTTTCTGAAAGGAACTCCACCAGCCCCACAATGTTGTGTACGTAGTAAAGATACCATCTCACTGTTATTAGGAGCCATAAGACGCCTACACAGACGAATATCTTCTCTCGTGCCGCCATGATCGTAAACACCGCGAAAGGAAATTTACGAAAACTTAAGGCAGGACACCTTTTGATAGTCAGCACTTGCAACTGTGGGAGAGGCGATTTACCGTATGTCAGCGCTCGCAAGTTATTAGAACGAGAAACTGTCATGGGTTGGCATTCACAATCTTACAAAAAGAAGCAGCGAAACTTCGAGGATAAAATTGTAAGAAAGTTTTTGATTGGGAGACTTAGGTACGCGGTCTCAGATTATCTTAAACTGCAAATTTGGGCTCACACCCTGAGGGGCAGGGAGCACAAGCTCACAAGGCATTCAATGTTTGGAGTTCGACACAGATTTAGCAGTTCGGAGAAAGGTCACGAGTATTCTGGAAAGCAGAGAGGCGGCAACATACCAGAGTACATCTCGCCACGCCTCACTTTTCGCAATACATCTCAGTTTCACAGCGAAATATGGTACAAAAATGTTGGCCATGAATTTGTTCTTTGGGGTTCTCATTTTGTTACTCATTGACTTTCCAATGCAATGATCACCGTCAATTTAATTTCGTGTTTAATAGCCAGTCAGCACGGGTGAACACATTTGTTATCCACTCAGTTTATCCCGTGAGAACATTTCCAGCCCTTTCTTTCCAGGCTATCTGCATTTATCGCACTTTGATGAGGGTATCTGGATTCATTCTCTCATAACGAGTTACATGATTCAACGTTTGTTCTGACCGCTATTATCTGAATTTGCAATTAATAAATGTAAATGATTTGTAATCTTTGATTCACTGCGGTAGCTTACATTTCCCATCTGTGATTAGTAATTATTAATGTTTATCAGGAAACACAGCTACGGTCTAAGTGTTAGGGGCAACCCATCCTTCCGCTTCCTTGAGTGAAATTCAGCTACATACACCAGGAACATAGTGAGGGACTTGCACCTTGAGCAGGGTTACTCAGTACGTGTCAGTGGCAAATTGGACTAAGTAGAGCCTCAACCCCAGTGCCGTCTTGCAACATACTGAACACACCTATCCCTTGACATACATGTTATTGAAAAGCGCGGAAAACAGCCATAAACACAGACGTCCCTCTGCCGAATAAAGTGTAGTTCAGTGGGTGTCTAAATGGCAAGTACCATATGCAGTCACCACAGACAATCATAACACCATCCTGCGTCATATTAAAATACCTACGGTACCTCAGCTACATAAAAACTGTACCAAGCGAGTTAACAGTTGCGAAAGCGCCGACTGGGAACTTCTGAGGAAACAAATTCAACTGTAAGGGTTTAACATCCCGTCGACTTCATCAATTGAGACTTGCTGGAAGATCCACTGGCTGTTGCCAATACTGACACTGCCGCAGGAGACTTAGAACCAGCCATGTACAAAGAAAAGAATGGGACAGTCCCAAAGTGTATAATTAGACTTTATAAAAGGACACTATGGAGAGAAGAACTGACGTCTCTTAAGTAAATAAAGCACTAAAAGGAAGAGCGTTGGGAGAAACCGAAAAGATAAGGCTATTATTACTTTCTAGGTCAGCAAAGAAGACGTACACAGATAAATTTCAAAGCACGCGTATAAAGAAACAGGAACTGTTTGTCGCGAAAAACTTGGAAACAAGTCCCTGGGGAGCCGATTTCGAAACAGCAACGGAAAAAAATTGGTCGTCATTGGTAATGCCGACGATAAAGAAGAGGGATGGGATAATGACACAAGGGTGGAAGGAGTCTGCTGAACAACTACTAAGCATTCCATTAGCAGCGGACTATGCAGAAAAAGACGAAGAACAACAGTGACAAGTTAAGATGATCATGAATACGTTGCACAACGTCTGGCCAGTATTAGTTCAGTTTGCACATGAGGAAGTTTGGGATATAATTCACTCTTTCAGAAGGGCCAAATCTCTCACCTCAGACGGACCGGTGCAGGGGTGCTGCAAGAAGCGCTGTCAGCTAATGTAAGGGTCCTACTATATTGCCAGACGGGTCGTTGCATTAGAGCAACCCCTATTTATGCAGTTTAGTCAGTTACTGCCCCCTCTAACTGGTCAGAAGATTATAATTATCAGAAGCAATAGTAGAAGATCATTGCATGAGATTCTCCTTTTCTAACTTTTATTTTTAAAAGTAGGTAGAGATTCTTGCCTAGACAGATTATGTGCAGCTCTTGCTAATTTTATTAATCGATCTACAGTTTATAAACTACATAACAGTTGGCGTTTAGCCTCATCTCCGAGGTGAGCTCTGGTTATATTGTGTCCTCTGAAAAAGCGGGCACATCAGTCGCAGGAGACACGTCTCCGCCCCACAGCAAGTTCTGCACCCCTCCATAGGCTGCCCTCTGTGACAATAGGTGCGAGTTGCACATTCTATGTAGTGGCCCTTGGTCGAGCACGAAAGAAGAAATCATATGGTGACACTCTGATGAGCTGACAGGCTGCAGTTAAGATTGCTCTGTACCCCCTAACAATGGGAGCATTCTGTACAGGGTTGTCGGCAGGCGCCAGGAGAGGGGTGTAATTTTTCCCCAGATAGGCACTCTGACTCGTGTTGACTCAAATAATGAAAGGAGACAGTCTCTTCCATTTGTAAGAGAAGACCGAATTCATCCCCAAGTAGATGCCATACTTCGGGTGTCACAAATAATCGCTCCCTCTCTCTTTCAGTATCGTTTTTCTCTCTGTGGTCGCACTATGTAATTTTCCATTCGAGTTTTCTAGGAGGGGAGGTCTCGATTTCTGCTTCTTTCCATACTATTGGACGGACACTAGAGATTAACGGGGAGAGGAGTTAAACGATAAACTCTCGTGCAGCTGGTGCAGCGAATGTTCTTTCTACGCCATTGGCCAACGAACGGACATAGGTGTTACTTAGGCAGATCCAAAGTGGGATTTAGATAGTACGTGGAAAAAGGAGTCAGTTTTTAGTTTCGGAAAAAGAGAGATTTAAACATTCGGGCGCGATGGTGGAAGGCACAATACTTCGACGAGATGAGGTTATAGATTACCACAGCAGGGTCCAGATGGGCGGCCACGCTGATCTCAGAGCCGACATCGTCTACCTGTTGGTAGGCATTGCTCTGCCTGTGGCGTGATAGGTTTAATTGGGTTTCTCTCACTCTAATGCTTCCTTTTCATTACATAAATTTTCATTAAATAAATTTTTATTCTTTTTCATTAAATAAATTTCCCTAATCCCATTAAATCCCTGATTCTTAGCTCACAAATGGATTGTAGGTTAGTTTCACGAATCTTTATGCTTTCCCTACTTGTGCTGATCATAAAAACTTCTAATTTGTGGTTCTGAATTCGTTTTAATGCAAGATTATCCCTCTGGTAGACACAGTGTGACTCTCTCTGCAGTTGTTTCTGCTAATATCTGATTATACGAACTTAGAGCCCTCACTGTGGGAGAGGAATGCCTACCTTTACTTCTCCCACCTTTCCCGTGGTCCGCACATGCGAGAATTGTACGAGTAATATTAACGATCCACTAATGCTCCATCATTTGATACTGTGTTGTGCTTAGGTAAATGTTAATTAAAATGAAACTTCGTCGCAGATTAAAACTGTGTGCCGGACCGAGACTCGAAAACTTGGAAATTTGTGGTAAGTTCTTATGAGACCAAACTGCTGAGGTCATCGGTCCCTAAGCTTACGCACTACTTAATCTAAGTTAAACTGACTTACGCCAAGGACAACACACACACCCATGCCCGAGGGAGGACTCGAACCTCCGACGGGGCAGGCCGCGCGGACCGTGACAAGGCCCCCTGAGATCGCGCGGCTACCCCGCGCGGCCCGAGACTCGAACTCGGGACCTTTGCCCCTAGGCTGTGGCTAAGCCATGTCTTCGCAATATCCCTTCTTCCAGGAATGCTAGTTCTGCAAGGTATGCTGGAGAGCTTCTGCGAAGTTTGGAAGGTAGCAGAGGAGGTACTAGCGGCATTAAAGCTGTGAGTCGTGCTTGAGTAGCTCAGTTGGTCTTTTTACAACGATGCCGGCACGGTAGCTCAGCGTGTTCGGTCAGAGGGCTGCGTGCTCTCTGTAATAAAAAAAACTGAGTCAAAGAATTAACTATCAAACTTCAACGTATGTCTTGTGACCAAACGCAACGAATAATATCGAACAAAATTTTAAAAAAAGGTAGGTAGAGCACTTGCCCGCGAAAGGCAAAGGCCCCGAGTTCGAGTCTCGGTCCGGCACACAGTTTTAATCTGCCAGGAAGTTTCATATAAGCTCACACTCCGCTGCAGAGTGAAAATTTCATTCTTAATTAAAATGTTTTGATACTGTACATCCTGAAAACAACATTAAATGTGTATTTGTCATGTGGAGTAACAGTTTCCATTTTTACCAATGAGGCCTCTTAAGAAACACTCATATTGCGTAGACATTTACTTAATGAATGTATTCCCTTTCAGGTATCCGATTATTTTTGTTTGTCTTGCTGCACTGTTTGTACAGCGGTGTAATGGGTTTCGTTGAAATCATCGGAGGGAGTAAGTGATTCATGGTCACCTTTAATGATGATAATATACAGCACAGTCACCAATTACGGTTATCTTTTTACAACATCCGTGCCCCTTAAAGCACAGATTTACACATTCAGTACCTTCCAAGCTACCTTTACTGTGAGTTCGGAGAGTCAAGGCCATATCAGAAACATAATATGACGTACCAGAGTCTTTATTCACAACTCCTTCAAAATGAAAATGTCCTCAGTAATCAAGAGATTCCATACTCTCCAACACAGCAGAAGCAGCAGCAGCTTAAAACAGCAACAGTTAACCAACAGTTACTATGACTAAAAGTATTATTAATATTAATAGTAAAATTAAAATTGCAGCCTACAAAAACACAGAGGTCATCAAGCAGGTTGCAAAGGCTGAGAAGATTCTTGGTTTTGTAGCTCTTGTATGTTCATATTTTCTGGATTGTGTTGTTGGGAAATTTTTGGACAGAATAAATGTATTGAGAAATTCTGAGTCAGTATTTTGGGTGATGTGAAGGCTACATTCGCAGTATCCATTAGTATCAGTGAATCTCTTGATAATTTAGGAAAATTTTGGGCGTGTGCAGTGGCTCATAATTGTCTTATTGCCTGAGACGAAACTTTCAATGTTGTTTCTCGTAATCAGTCAAGGAGCGGTTCTAGAAAAATAATAGTGGACCCTATAGAGGAGAATGTTGATATAGAGGTACGAAAAGAAACTAATGCAGGCGATGATATAATGTAAAATTTACATCTCAGGTTTGACGACTGAGGAGAAGGACAAGAAAACAGCTGTGTTTAGTGCACATGAATCCGTTGCTTTTAGTCAGGGTTCTGGGTTTCTTAGCAGTGGTAATAGTGTAAAAATAACTACGCTGAGGTATCAGGCTCTCCATCTATGGCTAAAGCAGCAAATGCGTGAGCAGGATGTGTTTGCTAGCAACCTGCCTTAAAAATTTAATAATGAGTATGGGTTATGACTTAAGTGAAAGTCTAATAAAACAGAATGAAGGCTGACGCAAAAGTTTACACCAGGATACAACCTAACTGAAATGGCAGCAGCGAAAGGTAGACGCAAAATTAACCGAACTAAAACATCAGCAATGAGTAGTAGACGAAAATTTAACCGAACTAAAAGGTCAGTAGAAAAAGGTAGATTAATAATTAATCGAATTTAAAAGTGAGGAAGAAAGTCTTGTAAATGAATCTAGGGAAATGGTGAATGGATTTAAGCCGAGATTCATAAACTACGAAATTATTTGGACGAGAAATTTAAAAATACTGCCCTTCAGTTCTGGGAATTATTAAGGATCGTACGGAACGTAAAGACTAAAAATCCAGAAAATAGGACCGTGATAATGGAAGGGGAATACATTACATGGCAGGAAAGCCATGGAAGGGCACTGTGTGACTTAGAAGCTTTGAGTGCACAACAGAAAAAGGACAAGGAAGAAAATCTAAGTAAAATCGGTACTGATAATTTAGCGTGTGATGGGGGTCCGAAGTAGCATGTTTCCAAACAAGCCATTGAAATTTATGGATTAGGATCGGGATTCGAGTCAGCGAGATTGTCCATTGCAGACGAAAATTTAAATTTGAAAGATGAACTCAGTAAGCTGGAGAAGTCTCACTACCCATTCCGATTTCTGAGTCATAAGAGATTAGGTCATTAATAAAATTTAAAAAATTACGATATGACTTCAATCGGTGACACTGAAACTTGAGTTATTTCGCAGTTCTCCGAATTGGATCCATCCTCGGTCTTGGTTGGACCAATTTCAGTTCTTTGTGTATCCCACACAGCCGGATGGATCTCGAAGGAATTTGCATGCGGATACCTAGAACTGGAACCTGCAGTAAGATTGAGGTCAAAAATGTTCCAAATGACTCTAAGCACTATGGGATTTAACATCTGAGTTCATAAGTCCCCTAGACTTAGAACTAATTAAACCTAACTAACCTAAGGACATCACACACATCCATGCCCGATGCAGGATTCGAACCTGTGACCGTAGCAGCAGAGCGGTCCCGGACTGAAGCGCCTAGAACCACTCGGCCACAGCGGCCGGCTGATTGAGGTCATTTGCTAAGAAATGTGTGACTTACTAGGAGTTTAGCAATTTTTTGTCAGCTTATTGCTCGAAGGTGGCACAGTATCGAGTGAAGTACGGAATGACAATGACGCCAGATTATAGCCACTTGAGATCCACAGCCTCATCAAGTTCCTTGAGCATAGGATGCTACAAAATCAGTCACTATACAATCCGTACAACCTGGCGGAAGTAACCCGCATATGTATTACCACACTGCCGGGAGATTTTCAGCACAACAGATCGGCGGAAGAATGCAAAGACCACACTCACGCTTTTAAGAATCTACTGCGGGAATTTGAGTATGACGCTGGAGGTAGTTCGCAAAACGATAGGCAGCGTCGATCAAACTGTTACGAGGATCCACCTCACAATTGAGGACGTAGTTATAGTAGGTTCAGTGGTCGTGAAAGAACTCACAGGTGAGAAAGAGTTCAAGGAGATCGGCATCCAGTCTGAAATCAGGCCATGACAGGTAGTGACAAATAACGGAGGTGGAAGATGACGCGACAGGACAAGTAACATCCGGGGGAGAATTTTGGATTAATTTTGTTGCTGGAGAAGACGTTAGAGAAACTCTTTTAGAGGAGATAGTAAGTGGCAGGCACCACCAGTGAATTCATTGAGAGGAATATCTGTTGTACATATGTGTTGTTTGTTCTTTCGGGCATGTCAGAAAGAACAGACACCACACATTTATAATTTCGACCATGAGGCCAATGATTCCTTCAGTACAGGTGCATAACAAGCTTGAACTCTACGGGAATCGGCGAGGTGCCACTAGTTATTAGGCTGGTAGTTTGTGTTATAAGTTTTAGGGTAGTCCGCGTTGTTGTGGTGACAACTCTGTCCGGATGGTGTAGTGGTCAGGGCGTCTGCCTAGTAAGCAGGAGACCTGGCTTCGAATACCGGTCTGGCACAAATTTTCAAACTACCCCACTGATATAAATCAATGCCCACTAGAAAATAATGCCTTTTATTTCTTTGTGTCTCGTATATCTGCTGGCTTCCTGACATTGTTGTGTCTTTGACACAGGGAGCCACCTCTCGATTTTCAGTGACAGTGCATTTCGGTAGTGTGAGGAAGTAGCAGCCTGGCTGATTTTGGGAGTGCAAGGAGTTAAACTGAAGGCTTCGATCTTTGGTAGGAGCATTGAAGTGAAGAGGCAAATTCCGATGAAATTTGAGTGTCAAGGCGTTGAATTGAAAGTCAGTTTCCAATTATGTGAAAAAAGTGTAGCGCCAAAAAATGATTAATGTAGGAAGAGTAATGAAATTTAGGGAATAAATTTGTCTACGTAACATATTTAAGTGATTAACGTTGCAAGATCACAGCTTAAGGTAAGCGCAAGGTAAGCCATTCAACATCTAAAATGCTGGTACTTTAGTAACCGTGGTAACCGCCAGATTGTTGAATGCTAGCATGCAAACTTGCATTCATTATGTTGCACAGGTGTCGGATGTCAGATTGTGGACTGGAGTCCCATGCCTGTGACCCTTGGTCGGTCAGTAAAGGGACGGTTATTAGTTTTGTGGATGACGCTAGCTTTGTCGTCCGATGACGTCCCATATGTACTCGATTGGAGACAGATCTAGTGATAGCACAAGTCAAGACAACAGGCTGACTCTTTGTAGAGCATGTTGGGTTACAACAGCGGTATGTGGGCGAGCGTTATCCTATTGGAAAACACCCCCAGGTAAGCTGTTTATGAATGGCAGCAGAACAGGTCGAATAATTAGACTGGCGTACAATTTTGCAATGGTGGCGCTTGGGATAACCACGAGAGCGGTCTTCCAGTCTTACGAAATCGCATTCCAGACCATAACTCCAGGGATAAGTCTAGTGTGTCTTACACGTAGATAGGTTGGTTACAGGCTCTCAATTGGCCTCCTTCTAATCATCACACAGTTATCTCTGGCACCGAGGCAGAACCAGCTTTCATCTCAAAATAGAACAGCCCTCTGCCCTACGCTTCAACGAGTTCTCTCTTGACGCCAATGAAGTCGCAAACGGCGGTGGTTTGGGGTGAGTGGAATGCACGTTACAAGTTGTCTCGCTGGAACCTGTGCTTGAAGTAACCGACTTGTAACGGTTCGCTGTGTCACTGTAATGCCAACTGATGCGCAAATTGCTGCTGTAGACGCAGTACGATGCGCCAGAGCCATACGCCGAACACTATGGTCTTCCCTGTCAGTAGCATCAGATGGGCGTCCCGAGTCCAGTCTTCTTGCGACCGCACATTCTCGTGAATACCACTGTCACCAATCATGTACACTTGCTACATTCTTGCCAAGTCTTTCTGCAGTATCGCAGAACGAACATTCAGCTTCACGTAGCCAGTAACACGTCCCGTTCAAATTCAGTGAGGTGCCGATAATGGCGTCTTTGTCGCCTTGAAGGAATCCTTGACTATCATCAACACACCACGTCCAGAGGTAACTAGCGCTCACCACTGTCTCAAATGGCTCAAATGGCTCTGAGCTCTATGGGACTCAACATCTGAGGTCATCAGTCCCCTAGAACTTAGAACTACTTAAACCTAACTAACCTAAGGACATCACACACAGCCATGCCCGAGGCAGGATTCGAACCTGCGACCGTAGCGGTCGCGCGGTTCCAGACTGTAGCACCTAGAACCTCTTGGCCACACAGGCCGGCACGACTGTCTCAGTGTGTATTTAAAGTAAAAGTGATTTGCATCCTCATAGTGGCGCTACTATGTGACTGGCACGAAACCTGAACAGATATCATCTGTCAGATGTAGAAAAATGTCTACCAACTTTCGTTTATGTCGCACGGCTCCTTATTGGTGTTGCGATTTTTGTATGTCAGTGTATTAATTGTGCCGTCTTTAAATACCGAAATGATATTACGTGTTGATTTCTTAGTCTCCCAACAGGCAAGAATGAATGTGGGCGTCGAGGAGGCGGGGTTTAATGTAGAGGGAGTGAAAGAGAGGAAATGATTCGCGGATTCTACTGGAAGGGAAGATTTAGACGCAAGGTGCCTATAGTTTATTGATGAACCTACGTTGCTAACGGGATCTGGATGAAGTGACAGTCGTGTGTTGGACCACAACTCCTTACTGTTTGAGAAACAACGAAATAGATGAATTGCTTACATTTTGTTGCAAGACGTTTGTTGTGTTAAATGTGTGCCCGAGGAAGAGCAAACAATACAGCGAAATTTAACAATCCCACAGGAGCTACAGGCGTAAAGCAAGTAGGAGGCCAATGTAGAAGCAAATATTACAACTATTGCTGATGATCACTCAGTACAGGTTAACCACGAGTTAGGAGATGTAGCTGAAGAAGAGTGCTAGGAAATTAATGAAACAGAGTGAATTAATAAAATAAAGGCATTTACAGTAGAGCGTAAGGAGACTAACGAAATATAGTGTTCAATTGGAAAATGTGTAACTATGGGTACGGAAAATTCAAGTCAGTGGATCATATAATGGATCATGAGTCAACTGTTCAAAATTTGGACCCAGAGCTGGCAACTGACAAGGGTGTTTATAAAACGATCAGAGGCCAGGAAGCAATCAATGAAAATTTTGAGAGTACAGTTGAATTCACAATCGTTGTGTCTCTGTCCGTTGACAACAGTGAGAGTAATTGTGTGTGCACTGTACAGACAAGATCTAAACCTTTGAGAGAGCTCGTGACCTTTCCGATGTCTCACGTGCATTCAGTTCTGTTATGAGATTGGTGTGAGGTGTTATCACGTCTCACTCGTTGTGACAGTACAAAGACCTGTGGATTTTGTGGTTGGTTAAACGATCGTTAGTTAAATGGGAACGTTTTTCCAGATGGGACGTTTAGTATTTCCCACACTGCTGCCGCCAACGGTGTTGCCGTTATGGTAACACCGGATCCCGTCAGGTCAATAAAGTTGAGCGCTGTAAGGCTTGGCTAGTACTCGATTAGGTCACCGTCTGGGTCTGCCGAACGCTATTGGCAGACGAGGTGCACTCAGTCCTTGTGACGCTAAATGAACAGCTACCCGACTGAGGAGTAGCGGCTCCGGTCACGAAAACTGACAACGGCAGGGAGAGCGGTCTGCTGACATCGTGCCCCTCAGTATTCGTATCCAGTGACGCCTATCGGGTGAGGTTGACACGATGGTCAGTCAGTTCCGTTGGCCCTTCCAAGGCTTGTTCGGACGGAATCTACGCATCCTATTTCGTTTTAAAACTGAAGAACACAAATAGAAGAGAGTAAGATACGTACCCGATGCATGTTATACTGAAGAAGAGCAGGCTTCGCCATAAAGAAGTACGAGATATAAATTGTTCAGTGTCTAATGGCTTTAAACTTATATTGAGTGATGTTATTCCTCTAAAATTAGGCCACGGAACTGGACTATTATTGTGTACCGTTAGGCGTTATTTGAGTTCTCTGCAGTAGTTAAACTATTTGGCATATCGAGAGAATTCCGATATATGAGGTTATATGTGTGCGTAGGTAAGGAGAATTGGTATAATGATTAGTTATGCTCCGTGTTTGTGTAACTTGATAAGTAGTTAGATGAGTTGAACGTTTCCTTGTGTTGCCAAGCTTAGTCTGGAAGTTAAGTTGAATGACGAGTATGTGTTAATGCCAGTACACATAGTATTTTATTTTTATTATGGATACTAAATACTGGCGTAGAGAAACAACTGAAGCAGTTGAAAACAAGTAAGTTACCAGGTCCTGATAGAATCTCAATTCGGTTTTTCAAAGAGTACTCTTCGACATTGCCCCCTTACTCAGTTCACATTTGTAACGAATCTCTCCCCCAGCGCAAAGTCCCAAGTGACTAGGAAAAAATCAGCTGATTCCTGTGTATAACAGGGGCAAAAGAACTGACCCGCAAAACTGTGCCCAATAGCCCTAACATTGGTTTGCTGCAGAATCCTTGAACATATCGTCAGTTCCAATACAATAAATTTTCTTGAGACCGAGGAAGTTATGTCCACGAATCAGCACTGTTTCAGAAAGCATCGCTCGTACGAAACTCAGATTCCTCTTTTCTCACATGATGCAGTGCGAAATATGGACCAAGGGCAACTGGCGGATTCCCTGAAATCGTTTGACACGGTGCCCCACTGCAGGCTGTTAATGACGGTATGAGCATATGGAATAGGTTCACAAATATGTGAGTGGATCGAAGACTTCTTACGGTATAGAATCCAGTATGTTATCCTAGACGGTGAATATTCAACAGAGACAAGGGTATCGTTAGGAGTGCCGTAGCGAAGTGTGATAGGACCTTTATTATTTTCTGTATTTGACGGACACAGTGGGCAGCAATCTGTGGTTATTTGCTGATGATGTAGTGGTGTACGGTAAGGTGCCGAAGCTGAATGACTGTAGGATACATCTTGTATCCTCCTTAGACAAAATTAATATTTGGTGTGATGAATGGTAGCTCTCTCTAAATTTAGAAAAATTGATATTAATTTGGATGAGTAGGAAAAACAAATCCTTAATGCTCGGATACAGCATTAGAAGTGACTCAGTCACGTCGTTTAAATATCTGGGCGTAACGTTGCAGAGCGATATAAAATTGAGTGAGAATGTTAGGACTGGTAGACAAGGCGAACGGTCGACTTCGGATTGTTTGGAGAACTCTAGAAAAGTATGGTTCGTCTGTAAAGTACATAGGACGCTAGTTCGACCTATTTTTCAGTACTGCTCTAGTGTTTGGGATTCGTGCCATGTCGTATTAAAGGAAGACATCAAAGCAATTCAGATGGGGACTGCTAGATTTGTTACTGGAAGACGCAAGCGCTACGGAGATGGGGATCCCTGGAGAGAAGGCGACGTTCTTTTCGAAGAGCACTATTGAGAAAATTTGGGGAACCGCCATTTGAATCTGACTGCAGACCGATTCTGCTGCCTCCAACATACATTGCTCGTAAGGGCTACTAATATAAGATACGATAAGTTAAGGTTGATACAGTGACAAATAGACAGCAGTTTTTCCCGCGTTCTACTTGCGAGTGAAACAGGAAAGGAAATGACTTCGCCACTCGCCGTAAGGTGGACTGTGGAGTATGGTATGGATGTAGATGTAATTAATTTTCCGCCAGGGTATCCTGTATAGAGAGTATTTTTCACACGGTGTTAATTGCCCAATATGATATCCTGTGAGGCAACTAGATCGTAGGAGGCGGTTTACTTTGATAGTGTTGTTTTGATAAAATTATGTTATGTGTATGAAATGTCAACATGACTTTACCATAATATCAGGAAAGTAAATTTGTCTGTTGACAGTCTGTAATGTAGTTCTTCGTTTTTTGTTGTTCTGGAAAGAGTTAGTTTATTTTACTTTTCTGTCGGTTGGTTTTGGGTCTTGCTTTCAGCAGTTGGTTCATCTGATATTGATATTAGTGCCCCCACTATTAATTGTGGATGGTGTAACTGTGGGGATGACTGAGTATATCTCTTCCGAGATGAGAAGGTCATATTAGGGAACTCATTGGAATAGATAATCTGTGTAGATTACGGGCATAGCTGTTATTAGCCTCACTTCTGTTATTAATTTTCAGTGCTACTATCTCTTCTTTTACAATTCTTTCTCCGAGTGAAAGAGTATCTTCTACTGCTTGTCGTGAGAGTCTCAAAAGTCAGCTCCGATCCGAATAAAGGAATGTATGCCCATGCTGTAAGTGATAAAGTTAGTTAATCCACTTCCTTTGCTAAGTTATGCGGGTGAGAGAAACGTGACTGATACAGATTTGACGAGGGTGCCTTCTCAGAGGGCTTGATTGCTTGAATACCATTTTCCAGACCTTAGTGGCATGATGAAGCTATTTCAAAAGATGAGATCTTATTGGTGGCTAATTTAAATGACATCGATTAGGTTTTAAGGATTCACTGATTCCCTCCGAGGTGGAAGAAAACACTGAGACTTTGATAGTCTACGTCACAAAAAAAGAGGTTTTGGGGATTGACTGATTCCCTCCGAGGAGGAGGAAGTGCATTATGATCTTAGTTAATATGTGTCATCCTCACGGATAATGAGATGACCAGTAACGATCAGTTGCTTCCCCACAGATTGAGACTGTTACAGGGAAGTGGTTCTTTAGGTAGTTTCATGGTTAAAGTTTGGGCAGTAGTATCCAAAATTTATGCTGTGTTTAAATTGGTCTTGGAATATTGATGTAAAATGTATTAGCTGGTGTAGGAAGCACCACAGCATATTAGGGATGATTTTGTAGAAGATATAAGCTGGCGCAGTGGTCCTGCAGTTTATTCGAGATGAATGTGTACATTGTTCTTTGCTAGTGCAGGACGCGCTATAGACGATTCGTGGTTTGTTTCCCTCCGGGACGTGGAGGAAGTCCAGTTAATAGGCTACGGGGACTGAGAAAAATATATCTCAGGTGAAACATCCCAAATGAACAGCTTAGACCGAAGAAGAATTCAATTCCTTTGTGACGATTGCAAGTCTGGAAAGATGCTAAGGTGAACTTATTTTGCGGAGTATGAGAGGCCACAGATTTCTATTGACGTTTTGATAGATGTAGCATTGCCATCATTGGAACGAGTGGAAGAACTGGGTTTGAGATCAATGACGATGAACAGGAGGAAGGAAGATAGCCTTCCCTGTTTTGGTGGAACACGATAATGTATGGACGGCATGAGTGAGTGGTATTTGACTTTTGTTTCCCCTATAATATTGAGATACTTCTGCAGCTTTCTTTTCAGTTGAGTAATGGAATGTATGTAATGGGAAACGATATGGACAGAGATCTTGTCGGGTTACTATGAGAAATATTTGAATAAATGTCATGTGTGAGAACCCACCTCATCTCCGGTCTCATTGAACAGGAAAGAAATGACGTTATAAGCGAGAAGAAAACTCCAAACCAACAGAAGACAAATATAGGCGAAGTAAAAAGCGCCTTAGTAATAGTGAAAAGAAAGCCACCAAAGCTACATAGAGGATGACATTCCACGGTAGATTTGCGGAAATGACGTCAAGAGGAAATCTGAGAATTGCGGCTGCAATATACAAAGTGAGTAATTTAAGAGACTAACGTTACTTGGATTAAGGGATATTCCAAGGTACACTACGTGATCATAAGTATCCGGACATCCCCAAAAACATACGTTTTTCATATTAGGTGCATTTTGCGCCAACTACTGCCAGGTACTCCATATTAGGGACTTCAGTAATTATTAGACATCGTGAGAGAGTAGAATGGGGTGCTCTGCGGAACTCATAGACTTCGAAGGTGGTCAGGCGACTGGGTGTCACTTGTGTCATACGTCTGTACGCGAGATTTCCACACTCCTAAACATCCCTAGGTCCACTGTTACCGATGTGATAGTGAAGTGGGAACGTGAAGGGACACGCACAGCACAAAAGCGTACAGGCTGACTTCGTGTGTTGACTGACAGAGAGCGCCGACAGTTGAAGAGGGTCGTAATGTGTAATAGGTAGACATCTATCCAGACCGTCACACAGGAATTCCAAACTGCATCAGGAGCCACTGCAAGTAATATGACAGTTAGGCGGGAGGCGAGAATACTTGGATTTCGCGGACGAGCGGCTGCTCGTAAGCCACACATCACGCCAGTAAATGCCAAACGACGCCTTGCTTGGTGTAAGGAGCGTAAACATTGGACGATTGAACAGTGGAAAAATGTTGTGTGGAGTGACGAATCACGGTACACAATATGGTTAACCGATGTCAGGTTGTGGGTGTGGCGAATGCCCAGTGAACGTCATCTGCCAGCGTGTGTAATGCCAACAGTAAAATTCGGAGGCAGTGGTGTTATGGTGTGGAGGTGTTTTTCATGGAGGGGGCTTGCACATCTGGTTTTTTTGCGTCGTTTTATCACATCACAGGCCTACATTGATGTTTTAAGCACCTTCTTGCTTCCCACTGTTGAAGAGCAATACGGGGATGGCGACTGCTTCTTTCAACACAATCGTGCACCTGTTCATAATGCACGGCCTATGGCGGAATGGTTACACAACAATAACATCCCTGTAATGGACTGTCCTGCACAGAGTCCTGACCTGAATCCTATAGAACACCTTTGTTATGTTTGCGAATGCCGACTTCGTGCCAGGCCTCACCGACCGACATCGATACCTTTTCTCAGTGCTGCACTCCGTTATGAATGAGCTGCCACTCTCCAAGAAACCTTCCAGCACCTGTTTGAACGTATGCCTGCGAGAGTGGAAGCTGTCATCAAGGTTAAGGGTGGGCCAAAACCACATTGAATTCCAGCATTACCAATGGAGGGCGCCACAAACTTGTAAGTCATTTTCAGCCAGGTGTCAGGATACTTTTGACCACATAGTATTTGTATCGAAATATGGGTGTCGTTGTGTAGTTTCCATTTCTTTTCCTGAGAGTGCAGACTCAGTTGTAAAACTTTCCTTTAACTAGAGACATTCAGCATGAGTATAAATAGTGCAACGAGGGCCTGGTGGAATAGATACATCTCTAACACTTTAACATTTTCCGTCCCTAAGAAGCCAGCGATCCTTGCCACCATGAATGTACATAGATGTGTATAATTCGTAAAATTTTAAAGTCAGTTAGTGCCATTTGATATTGTATACTTACATTAAAGTCTGGTATAGTTCTTGAAACATAATGAAGCCGAAATTTTTTCGAGGATATCGTAAAAGTTTCGTAGCTATTAACGTGATATACTGTTAAAAGTATTTTGTAAAATTTGCAGCTGAAAGTCTAGTTAATGAAAGATGACTTGTGAAGAATAATTTTGATTTGTAAGAAAGACTACTCATTAGTAAAAGAAAAAAAAATTTAATGCTCATTAGTATATGCCTTTGTAAATGGTTCGTGCATTTACGTTAAATTAGTTTTCCTATCAAATCTTTGTATGTGTACGTGCAAAAACACACACGAGCAATTGGTGACACGCTTACAGGGAGCCAGGCACAGGGCAGCAAACTGATATGGCACTCCGATGGCCGTGCACAGCGACTGCACGCGCCGAAAAGCGAACCGAGCAGACTCAGTGAATGGGGCGCCGCCAGCACGCAGAACGTGAATGGATCATAGCAGCCGACGCCGAAACTCCCCTACGATTGTATCTGCCGCCAGCCGCGGATACGCGCCCCAGGCGGCGGCCCCTCGAAGGACTTCCACACCGACGGAAGCGAGCACTCCCCCTACCACGCGCAGCATCCGTCTGAAGTGGACGGGTCACCTGCCACCTATTTCTGCCGCCCATCTGCAGGACCTGAAAGCCCAGAGCCCGCACGCGCCCCGCCATGATTCAACAGCGAGGCTGGTGAACTGAATTTCCTGCTGCGATCCTCTGCCGGTGAGCGGATAACGTGATTCAGCGAGAGCAGCTAATTTGACCAGAAGGACGGTCTGTGGCATGCGTACAAGGCCCCGAGACTCGTGTTGATACCCAGATTCGGAACGATTGAGACTTCTTTCCCATGGGCAAATGAATTCGATTGTTAAAAATCATTTTCTTCACTCTGCCTCATCCACAAGGGAAGTGATTCCTTTCACTGAATCTATGGCTCCACGCGTTTCATATTTGTGCCTCTCTGCAGCTTACTGAATGATTACAGTACCTGCTTTACTATTCCTATATCAGTTTTCTTCATGACATCGGTTACTGACAACTACCATGTCATTTTTACAAGCTTACCCCTCTCCATACCTTGTACAAATAATGTCTTTCTAGTTACTGTGACATTAGTACCAGGACGCATGGTAGTTCCCTCTTTCTCCTTTTAACCCTAGCAATGTGGTCTTCAGCCCAAAGACTGGTTTCATGCAGCTCTTAATGCTACTCTATGCTGAGCAAGCCTCTTCATCTCCGAGTAACCATTGCCACATAAATCACTCTGAATCAGCTTACTGTATACATCTCTTGGTCTCCCTCTACGATTTGTACCGCCCACGCTTTCGTCTAGTACTAACTTGGTGATCCGTCGATCCCTCAGAATGTGTCCTACCAACCGATCGCTTATTTTAGTCAGCTTGTACCACAAACTTCTATTCTCGCCAGTTCTATTCAGTTCCATCTCGTTAGTTACGAGATGTACCTATCTAATCTTCAGCATTCTTCTGTAGCACCACATTTCTAAAGCTTCTATTCTCTTCTTGTCTAAACTGTTTATCGTCCATGTTGCACTTCCATACGTGGCTACACTTCATACAAATACTTTCAGAAAAGACTTCCTGACACTTAAATCTATACTCGATGTTAACTAATTTCTCTTCTTCAGAATCTCATTCTTGCTACTGCCTGTCTACATTTTTTATCCTTCCTACTTCGACCATCATCAGTTATTTTGCTCCCCAAACAGCAAAACTCATTTACTGCTTGAAGTGTCTCATCTTCTAATCTTGTTCCCTCTGCGTCACCTGATTTAATTCGACTGCATTCCATTATCCTCGATTTGCTTTTGTTGATATTCATCTTATATCCTCCTTTCAAGATACTGACAACTCCGCTAGACTGTTCTTCTACGTTCTTTACTGTCTCAGATAGAATTGGTATGTCAATGACAAACCTCAAAGCATTTATTTCTTCTACCTGGGCTTTCCCAATTTTTCTTTTATTTCCTTTACTGCTTGCTCGATATACAGATGGAATAACATCGGGGATAGGCTACAACCCTGTCTCACTCCCATCTCAACCACTGCTTCCCTTTCGTGCCCCTCGACTCTTATAACTGCCATCTGTTTTCTGTAAGAATTATGTTAATATTCTGCAGACGTGGCTTATTAAACTAATAGTTCGGTAATTTTTACGCCTGTCAGCGCGTACTTTCTTTTTTATTGAAATTATTATTTTATTCCTGAAGTCTGAGGGTATTTCACGTGTCTCATACATCCTGCTCATCAGATGAAAGAGTTTTGTCATGGTTTCCCAAGCAGCTCTGACGGAATGTTGTCTACTCCTGGGGCCTTGTTTCGAGCTAAGTCTTCCAGTGCTGTGTCAAATACTTCACACAGTATCATATCTCCCTTCTCACCTTCCTCTACGTCCTCTTCCATTTGCATAATATTGTCAGCAAGTACATCTCCCATGCATAGACCGTCTATATACTCCTTCCATCTTTCTGCTTTCCCTTCTTTGCTTAGGATTGGTTTGCCATCTTAGCTTTTGGTATTCATACAGATGGTTCTCTTTTCTCCGAGGGTCTCTTTAGTTTTACGGTAGGCAAAATCTATCTTACCTCTTGTGATATATGGTGCTACATAATTACATTTATCCTATCTGCTTAGCCATTTTCCATTTCCGGTCGATCTCATTTTTAGACGTTTGTTTTCCTTTTCGTCTGCTTCATTTATTGTATTGTTTCCCAAGCAGCTCTAACGGAATGTTGCCGCGCGGGATTAGCCGAGCGGTCTGAGGTGCTGCAGTCATGGACTGTGCAGCTGGTCCCCGCGGAGGTTCGAGTCCTCCCTCGGGTATGGGTGTGTCTGTTTGTCCTTTGGATAATTTAGGTTAATTAGTGTGTAAGCTTAGGGACTGATGACCTTAACAGTTAAGTCCCATAAGATTTCACACACATTTGAATTTTTTTTAACGGAATGTTGTCTACCCCTGGGACCTTGTTTCGAGCTAAGTCTTTCAGTGCTGTGTCAAATACTTCACACAGTATCATATCTCCCTTCTCACCTTCCTCTACGTCCTCTTCCATTTGCATAATATTGTCATCAAGTACATCTCCCATGCATAGACAGTCTATATACTCCTTCCATCTTCCTGCTTTCCCTTCTTTGCTTAGGACTGGTTTGCCATCTTAGCTCTTGATATTCATACAGGTGGTTCTCTTTTCTAGGCGCTACTGTCTGGAACTGCGCGACCGCTACGGTCGCAGTTTCGAATCCTGCCTCGGGCATGGATGTGTGTGATGTCCTTAGGTTAGTTGGGTTTAAGTAGTTCTAAGTTCAAGGGGACTGATGACCTCAGAAGTTAAGTTCCATAGTGCTCAGAGCCATTTGAACCACTTTTTTTTCTCTTTTCTCCGAAGGTCTCTTTAGTTTTACGGTAGGCATAATCTATCTTACCCCTAGTGATATATGCTTCTACAACCTTACATTTGTCCTCTAGGTTTTCCTGCTAAGCCATTTTGCATTTCCGGTCGATCTCATTTTTTAGACGTTTGTTTTCCCTTTCGCCTGCTTCATTTATTGTATTTTTATATTTTCTCCTTTCATCAATTAAATTCAATATCTCTTGTGTTACCCAAGCACTTCTACTAGCCCTCGCCCTTTGACTTACTTCACCCTCTGCTGCCTTCACTATTTCATCACGCTAAGCTACCCATTCTTCTTCCATTGTATTCTTTTCTCTGCTCTTGTCAATCGATCCCTAATGCTCCCTCGTAACCCCTCAACAATCTCTGGTTCTTTCGGTTTATCAAGGTCCCGTCTCCTTCAATTCCTGCCTTTTTACAGTTTCTTCAGTTTTAATCTGCAGTTCATAACCAATAAATTGTGGTCAGAGTCCTCAGCTGTCCCAGAAAATGTCTTACAATTTAAAATCTGTTTCCTAAATCTCTGTCTAACCATTGTATAACCAATCACCTTCCTCTGTCTTCAGGTCTCTTCCATGTATACAACCGTCCCTCATGATTTGTAAACCAAGTGTTAGCTATGATTAAATTATTCTTTGTACAAAATTATACTAGGCGGCTTCCTCTTTCATTCCTTTCCACCAGTCCATATTCACCAGCTACTTTTCTTTCTCTTCCTTTTCCTGCTATCCAGTTCCAGTCCCATATGACTACTAAATTTTCATTCCCCTTAATTATCAGAATAATTTTCTTTTATCTCATTAAACATTTCCTCAACCTTTCTCCTCGTCTGCGGAGCTAGTTGGCATATAAACTTGTACTATTGTGGTGGGTGTGGGCTCCGTGTCTATATTGGTTATAATAATGCGTTTACTATGCTGTTCATAGTAGCTTATCCGCGTTCCGATGTTTTTTTTCTAACCTACTTGCCGGATTAAGGGATCTGACATTCCACGCTCCTATCCGCAGAACGTCTTTGGTTTCTCCAGATAACGATGTCCTCCTGAGTAGCCCCTGGCCGGAGACCTGAATAGGAGCCTATTTTACCTCCTGAATATTTTATCCAAGAGGATAAAATCAGATGATCAAAACGATTTGCAAAATGATTTAGGTAAGATATATATATGGTGTGGTTCATGGTGTGGGTTCCTGTAGTCATGTCCTAGTTCATGAACCACGGGCAACGTATGAGTGGCCAAGTAAGTGGTCCCGACAGTCGGGATACCAGTTACTTTGGAATAAGGCTGGGCATCTCGGACATATTCTGAGTCGTGGTCACCTTTGTGCTCATACGGCAAAGACTACCAAATCCACCGGTTAGTCCCTCAGCCGTTAGGGGTAAAACCCAATGGGACTCGGGGCAAGTAAGGCTAGCAACCTGCTTCCCTGGTACTTTAAATATGATGCTGGCAACAATCAGAGCAAAAGGCCTCGGACCTTTGGAGGTGACGGAGTCCCACCTCTAACTGACAAACCAGGGATTCCTAAGATACGACTTGGCAAACAAATGGTAATGAGATGGGGAGCTATTAATATCAATGGGGGCTACTCTTGGAAGAAGGTAGAGCTGGCAGAAGCTGCAAGTAAGATGGGGCTGGACGTTGTAGCTGTTAGTGACATTCGGGTAAGGGGTGAGAAAGAAGAAGAAGTGGGAGAATACAAGGTCTACTTGTCAGGAGTCAAAGCAGGAATAGCACAATGGGGTGTAGGGCTTTACATCAGGAAAGAAATGGAACCCAGCGTAGTTGCAATAAGGTATGTAAACGAACGACTGATGTGGATAGATTTGACAGTGTCTAGCAAGAAAATTAGGATTGTGTCAGTATATTCGCATTGTGAAGGGACTGATCAAGATAAGATGGATAGCTTTTATGAGGCACTCAGTGATGTAGTTGTTAGAGTGAAGGACAAGGGCAGTGTTCTGCTCATGGGTGATTTTAACGCCAGGATTGGGAATCGAACAGAAGGGTACGAAAAGGTTATGGGTAAATTTGGAGAGGATATGGAGGCCAACAGGAACGGGCAGCAACTCTTGGATTTCTGTGCCAGTATGGGCTTAGTAATCACAAACTCCTTTTTTAAACATAAGAACATTCACCGGTATACTTGGGAAAGCAGGGGAACCAGATCTGTCATTGACTATATAATAACAGATCAGGAATTCAGGAAGGCTGTGAGGGACACACGTGTATTCAGGGGATTCTTTGATGACACTGATCATTATTTAATCTGCAGTGAAATTGGGATTGCGAGGCCAAAAGTGCAGGAGGTCAGGTCCATATGTAGGAGGATAAGAGTGGAGAAACTTCAGGATAAGGAAATCAGGCACAAGTACATAACAGCGATCTCAGAAAGGTACCAGTTAGTTGAATGTAGTCAATTACAGTCATTAGAAAAGGAATGGACAAGGTACAGAGACACAGTACTAGAAGTGGCTAAAGAATGTCTTGGAACAGTAGTGTGTAAAAGTAGGAGGAAGCAAACAGCTTGGTGGAATGACACAGTCAAGGCAGCCTGTAAAAGGAAAAAGAAAGCGTATAAAAAATGGCTACATACTAGAACTCAGGTAGACAGAGAAAGTTATGTTGAAGAAAGAAACAAAGCCAAACAGATAATTGCAGCATCCAAGATGAAATCTTGGGAAGACTTTGGAAACAGGTTGGAGACATTGGGTCAAGCTGCTGGAAAACCATTCTGGAGTGTAATTAGCAGTCTTCGAAAGGGAGGTAAGAAGGAAATGACAAGTATTTTGGACAGGTCAGGAAAACTGCTGGTGAATCCTGTGGATGCCTTGGGCAGATGGAGGGAATATTTTGAAGAGTTGCTCAATGTAGGTGAAAATACGATCAGTAATGTTTCAGATTTCGAGGTAGAATGGGATAGGAATGATGATGGAAATAGGATCACGTTTGAGGAAGTGGAGAAAATGGTCAATAGATTGCAGTGCAATAAAGCAGCTGGGGTGGATGAAATTAAGTCGGAACTCATCAAGTACAGTGGAATGTCAGGTCTTAAATGGCTACACAGGATAATTGAAATGGCCTGGGAGTCGGGACAGGTTCCATCAGACTGGACAAAAGCAGTAATCACACCAATCTTTAAACATGGAAACAGAAAAGATTGTAACAACTACAGAGGTATCTCTTTAATCAGCGTTGTGGGTAAAATCTTCTCAGGTATTGTTGAAAGGAAAGTGCGAGTATTAGTTGAGGAGCAATTGGATGAAAATCAGTGTGGGTTTAGGCCTCTTAGAGGTTGTCAGGACCAGATCTTCAGCTTACGACAAATAATGGAGAAGTGTTATGAGTGGAACAGGGAATTGGACAGGTCAGGAAAACTGCTGGTGAATCCTGTGGATGCCTTGGGCAGATGGAGGGAATATTTTGAAGAGTTGCTCAATGTAGGTGAAAATACGATCAGTAATGTTTCAGATTTCGAGGTAGAATGGGATAGGAATGATGATGGAAATAGGATCACGTTTGAGGAAGTGGAGAAAATGGTCAATAGATTGCAGTGCAATAAAGCAGCTGGGGTGGATGAAATTAAGTCGGAACTCATCAAGTACAGTGGAATGTCAGGTCTTAAATGGCTACACAGGATAATTGAAATGGCCTGGGAGTCGGGACAGGTTCCATCAGACTGGACAAAAGTAGTAATCACACCAATCTTTAAACATGGAAACAGAAAAGATTGTAACAACTACAGAGGTATCTCTTTAATCAGCGTTGTGGGTAAAATCCTCTCAGGTATTGTTGAAAGGAAAGTGCGAGTATTAGTTGAGGAGCAATTGGATGAAAATCAGTGTGGGTTTAGGCCTCTTAGAGGTTGTCAGGACCAGATCTTTAGCTTACGACAAATAATGGAGAAGTGTTATGAGTGGAACAGGGAATTGTATCTATGCTTTATAGATCTAGAAAAGGCATATGACCGGGTTCCTAGGAGGAAGTTATTGTCTGTTCTACGAGATTATGGAATAGGAGGCAAACTTTTGCAAGCAATTAAAGGTCGTTACATGGATAGTCAGGCAGCAGTTAGAGTTGACGGTAAACTGAGTTCATGGTTCAGAGTAGTTTCAGGGGTAAGACAAGGCTGCAACCTGTCTCCACTGTTGTTCATATTATTTATGGATCATATGTTGAAAACAATAGACTGGCTGGGTGAGATTAAGATATGTGAACACAAAATAAGCAGTCTTGCATATGCGGATGACTTAGTTGTGATGGCAGATTCGATTGAAAGTTTGCAGAGTAATATTTCAGAGCTAGATCAGAATTGTAAGGACTATGGTATGAAGATTAGCATCTCCAAAACGAAAGTAATGTCAGTGGGAAAGAAATATAAACGGATTGAGTGCCAAATAGGAGGAACAAAGTCAGAACAGGTGGACGGTTTCAAGTACTTAGGATGCATATTCTCACAGGATGGCAACATAGTGAAAGAACTGGAAGCGAGGTGTAGCAAGGCTAATGCAGTGAGCGCTCTGCTACGATCTACTGTCTTCCGCAAGAAGGAAGTCAGTACCAAGACTAAGCTATCTGTGCACCGTTCAATCTTTCGACCAACTTTGTTGTATGGGAGCGAAAGCTGGGTGGATTCAGGTTACCTTATCAATAAGGTTGAGGTTACGGATATGAAAGTAGCTAGGATGATTGCAGGTACTAGTAGATGGGAACAATGGCAGGAGGGTGTCCACAATGAGGAAATCAAAGAAAAACTTGGAATGAACTCTATAGATGTAGCAGTCAGGGCGAACAGGCTTAGATGGTGGGGTCATGTTACACACATGGGAGAAGCAAGGTTACCCGAGAGACTCATGGGTTCAACAGTAGAGGGTAGGAGGAGTCGGGGCAGACCAAGGAGAAGGTATCTGGATTCGGTTAAGAATGATTTTGAAGTAATAGGTTTAACATCAGAAGAGGCACAAATGTTAGCACTGAATAGGGGATCATGAAGGAATTTTATAAGGGGGGCTATGCTCCAGACTGAACGCTGAAAGGCATAATCAGTCTTAAATGATGATGATGATATATATGGTGCGAAAAGTGGCAGTTGACCCTGAATAAGGAATAGTGTGAAGTTATTCACATTAGTACCAAAAGAAATCAGCTAACTTTCAATTACGCGATATGTCACACAAATCTGAAAGATGTAAATTCAACTAAATACTTAGGGATTACAATTACAAATAACATAAATTGGAACTATCACATAGATAATGTCGTGGGTAGAGCAAACCAAGAACTGCGACTCACTGGCAGAACACTTAGAAGCTGCAACAGGTCTACTAAAGAGACAGCTTACACCACGCTTGTCCGCCCTATTCTGGAGTATTGCTGTGCGGTGTGGGATCCGCATCAGGTGGGACTGACGGATGACATCGAAAAAGTACAAAGAAGGGCAGCTCGTTTTGTATTATCGCGAAACAAGGGAGATACTGACACAGACACGATACGTGAATTGGAGTGGCAATCGTTAAAACAAAGGCGTTTCTCGTTGCGATGGGATCATCTCATGAAATTTCAATCACCAGTTTTCTCCTCTGATTGCGAAAACATTCTGTTGGCACCAACCTACATAGGGAGAAATGATCATCATGATAAAATGAGGGAAATCAGGGCTCGCACAGAAAAATTTAAGTGCTTATTTTTGCTGAGTGCCGTTCGAGAGTGGAACCGTAGAGAGAAAGCTTGAAGTTAGTTCACTGAACACTCTGCCAGGCACTCTATTGCGAATAGCAGAGTAATCTCGTACATGTAGATGTACCCTACCTTGTTACTGTGAGGGTTAAAAAAGGAATGGCCTGTCCTGAACTTTGTTGCTCCAAGAACGTAAGGAGGGAAGAAGCAAAAACGAGTACAGCACCGTGAACCGAATGCCTCAAATGCAGTTACTGTGCGTGTGTGTATGTGTATGTGTGTGTGTGTGTGTGTGTGTGTGTGTGTGTGTGTGTGTGTGTGTGTGAATTTGAATTATATGCTATGAAAGTGTCGCTCGAACTGAATGTAGGGGCCGGCCGTTGTGGCCGTGCGGTTCTAGGCGCTCTAGTCTGGAACCGAGTGACCGCTATGGTCGCAGGTTCAAATCCTGCCTCTGGCATGGATGTGTGTGATGTCCTTAGGTTAGTAGGTTTAAGTAGTTCTAAGTTCTAGGGGACTGATGACCACAGATGTTAAGTCCCATAATGCTCAGAGCCATTTATTTGAATGTAGGCACGAACATATCTCATGCGCAATCCGTAAAATTGTAGGTCGGATTTTAAAATGTAATAGGCAAAATGGTTAATTTTGAGTCATGTTATGTCCGATTTGTATAAGTAAATAACAAGGGGAAATATTTCAACAGTAAATGATTGGTGTAACATGCTTCATGCGTATGACAATAATGTGGCCAGAACTCAGTGGTTTTGACAGTGCTCATAATCTTTCGTGTATTGGTTGCACCTCTGCAATTCACGATGTACTTTGTTTGTATGTTTATCGTCATGATAGTTAAGTGCAATTAAAATACCATTTTTTTGCAACTTTTCTTTTGCGAGTTTCTGTTTTGATCATATTATTTTCTTTTCGTGATGAGTTTATTAACTGATCATTGTTTTTAAATATTGATACTGATTGGGCCTCCAGAAAGCATAATATCGTTTTTCATATATATATATATATATATATATATATATATATATATATATATATATATATATACTATATATATACAATATATATATATATATATATATACTATTTTTTAAAGAAATCGTTCCTTTTATGAAATGAAGACGCTATCTTGTACACTGTGTTGAAAAACTGATGTTGCGTTGGCCTCCTTAAGGCATAATAACATTTTCGTAGGTACTTCTTATCTACTATTACTCTTTTCAATGTTTTGGAATCATATGAATTTCTTCTGCAATAAGATGATTTCGGTGTTTCAGTATATTTGCGCTCATAGGTTTCATAACATATTCTCCCCCCTATGTAATTTCTGTTTTTTGTTCGTGTGTATTGTACTATGAGATTAATTCGTTATTATGATAGTGATGCTATAGGTATATCGTTTTGTATGATTATTGGTAGGAGTAGTTTAAGTGGCAACATGTTAAAATAAGACTGTGAATGAGTTGGACTTCCTGTGTGGGTGTCGCGTTATGTAAAGTAATCAGTGCAACACCTTATTTAGCAACGTGTGAATCTAGGGATGTGTGCGATCAAATGGCGTTGGCGTAAGTGCAAGTGGACGAGTGAGTGAGGTCACAAATGTTGTAAAGTTAAAACCTGAAAGACTGACTGTAATACACGAGAGCGGTTCATTTATACATGATTGAGTGAGTGAAAGTAGCACATAAGCACTCATAAACAAGCACTAAAATTCTGTGTGATCACACTCCCTACCCCAATCTCACACCAGAAAGGAACCGGGAAATGTGATTTAGCCACATTTTAAACACAACAGGTTGATACAAAGACTGCTTGCGTATCTCACACTACCCCACCTCTTGGTGACACAAACGCTAGCACATTTTCTTTCTCTGACGGGGAATGTAGTGTAAGGGTCCTATTACATTGCCAGATGCGTCGTTGCCTTGAGATCAGTCACTAGTTACACAGTTTAGTTAATTACCGCCCTCTCTAACTGGGCTAGAAGATTATAATTATCAGAAGCCGTTGTGTAATATCAGTGCATGAGGTTATCCTTTTCTACCTTCTGATTTTTAATGTAGATGGAATTCCTTACCTAGACATAGTATGAGCAATTCTTGTAAATTTTATTATTGGATTTACAGTTTACAAATTCTGTAAGTGTCGGCTTCTAGCCTCAATCCTGAGGTGAGCTCTGGTTGCACTGAGTCTCTTAAGAAGAGATGGACATCAGTCATGGGAGACCCGACACTGTCCATCGATCGCTCTGTGCGTGGTGCACTCTGCAGCGCTTCATGCGACGCACTCTGCGACAATAGCCACGAGTTGCGCATTTTCTCTAGGTGGTCCTAGCCGATGGTGAAATCCCTTGGCGACGCTCTGACTAGCCTCCAGATTGCAGTTCATCATGCTCTGTATCCCCTAACAATGGGAGCAGTCCGCACAGCGTCGGCCATTGGTACCAGGAGATGGCTTGGCGAAACAATTTTTCCCCAAACAGGCACTGACAACTCTCGTCTGAAATAATGGAAGGAGGGACCCTCTTTGTAATTACGACATATTTTATAAGAGAAGATCAAATTCTTATGCCAAGTTGGCGCCATTCTTTGGGCGTCACAATCTCTCTCTCTCTCATTATTTTCTCTCTCTGTTCGTACCTGGTAATTTTCTACTCGAGTTTTCTAGGAAAGGAAGTTAGGATTTCTGCTTCGCTCTGCTCTATCGGCGGACAGTAAAAATTAACGCGGATGGGAGATAAGCGACAATCTCTCATCCCATTGGTGCAGGAATTGTTATTGCTACGCCACTGGCCAGGGATCGAACATTTGCGTTTCTTAGACAGAGACAAAGTGGTACTCAGATAGTATGTAGAAAAAAGGGTTTGGATGTTAGTCCGGAAGAGAAAAGACTTCAACATTCGTACGCGACGGTCGCAGGCGCAAGACTTTGAGGAGTGGAGCTTCCTGATGACTATAAGTGGACTAAATGGGCGGCCACGTTGATCTCAGAAGTGACCGCAAGTACTTGGTGTTAGGCATTGCTCTTCCTGTGACGTGGTAGATTTAATTACGCTCTGCTCAGTACGATATGCGAATTTTTCGTTAGATAAATTTCCATAATCCCATTACATTTCTCATTCTCGTTCACAAATTGTTTGTAAATTAGTTTAGCGAATTTTAATGCTTTTCCTACATGTTCTGTTCATACAAACGCCGAATATGTGGTTTTGACATGTTTTTAATGCGTGATGAAGTCTCTGATAGTCACATAATGACGTTGTCTGCAGTTGTTTCTGGTATAATGTGATCATACGTGCTTAGAGCCCCAACTATTGGAGACAAAAGTATTTACGTTTCCTAAGCCACTCCCGTCCTTATCGTGGTCCACTTAGGAGAGAATTATGCAAGTAATACTAGCGATTCTCTAATGATCCATGATTTGATACTGTATAGTGCTTAGATCAATGTTGATTAAGCTGTTTTAGTACTGTGCACCCTGAAAACCACATTGCACTATTTGTCATGTGAATTTAAAGTTTCTTATTTATAATCAGTATATTAGCTTTCATAAAGCATTATCAGTACCTACAGATGCCACTTGTTATTTTAGTGTTACCTGAATGTCAAATCGCTTTCCTTGTCCAAGTCAGAATTTGAATACATGCATACGTCTCCACTGTAAACCTCCATCACGGCAGCATCGTACACTAGTACTGTACATGCTAGCACTTTTGAATGAGTGTCTGGTGCAGGGAAGGGAGCCTGATATATGGAAGACCGCGGGTACAATAATACTTGAAAGAGGCGAGGTGTTAGACACCACTTCGGTGAAATCATATCGACCCATATGCCCTTTCAATACTCTGAGTAAAGTCCGAGGAAGAGATCTTTGCACATAGCTACCTACTCGATGAGAATTAACTGGACTAAATCGTAGTCCATATGGCTTCCAGAACCTAAGGTCTAATGGGGATGCAATTAACCGGGTTCTAGAACTCACGGACGTATAACGCCTCGCTACGTTCTTGTGTGTTGAATCCCACCCCGAATCCCTCCACTAAACGCCAGGTTTGAGGAGTTGAAGGTTCCGAGATATCTTCATTTGAGACAACTACAAACACCAGAAAGTACAATGAACCCTCCAGGCACTGTTGCGAAGAACCATCACAAAGGGGTACCCACAACGATCCATCTGTGAGCCTATGTTTTGAGCACATAGTCATGAAGCCCCGTCTTGAAATATTGGAAGCAAGCAAAGAAATACCTTGAGTTGAGTTATACGCCTATTTCCTACTGGTTTTATGTCAGTGTTCCAGAGACAGATCAAAAACAAAAGTAATGAAGTTTTAGCGCTGGTGCAACAACCATCAACTGGTAGTAAATAAAACATTTACGTACACGTGAGGAGTTGATTGTCCATCACACAGAATCCAGTCATCAAGCTAAATAATGACTCAGTGAAAAGACAGTAGGTGTGTCGGTATCTATACGAGAGATAGGCTTTCAAACAGCACATGAAAGCAGTGTCCAAAAAAGCACCAACAGTGATGCACAAGATTTCTAGAATCGTGACATTTCGGGCAGTTTACCACCCAACACAGTTGTACAGTATTATGAAGCTATCCCGATAAACTGTAGTGCCATTCGGAGCCGGTCTCTCGACACATAAACTGAGGCAGGGAGATCTGGAGAAAATCCTGAGAAGAATACAGAGGAGAATATTATTACGTCTCACAGATGAATAAAAGACAAAGCCAATACACTCTCTATTAGAAATCCTTGTAGTATACCCTGCAGACCTACATATTCAAAGGAGACGTGGCATTAAATGGTTATGAAGAGGAAAAATTGAGAAAGTGGGGTCAATAGCTCGAAAGGTATAGGACAGTAGACAAGCCAAACGGAGGTGGGTACACAAAGATTGACATCAAGTGCGGACAAATACATTAACTAGCATTAGGATGAGTTCACTTCTGCCTAATCCAAACAACGGAGTAGAATGTAGCACGAAGTTCCCAAAAGAGGTCTTATTCATTACTGGGGATGGATCCTACTCTTTATATTTATACTGGTTTGAGTGTGAAGAAGATGACAGTTGGGTATGTAGTGCCACACGTTATTCTTCATTGCAGGAGTACAGATATGATAACTAACGCTAAGGTTGTGTTTTTCGAAATATTGCGATTCATAGAGGTGCGTGAAGCGTTGCGGCTTTCTGCAGATATTCATTCGCTCCCAAAAGGGACTGCAATCGTACGTCACCACAAGCGTGAAACGTGATACTCAGAGCGAAAAGATGTGCCACGGTTGCAGGAAATTTGAATGTTTGCCATTGCAAGGACGTGACCCAATGATAGTGAACCGTGACAATGCAGATCCTGTAGAAGTAGAGCCATAAGACGTAAAGCGATGTGTGCTCTCTGTGAGTTGTCTCAGGCATAGAACTGCGATGGTCTGGGAGATCTGCCGATCGATAATTCCCGAGATTTTGTCCCCGAAACCTAAGGATATGGAGACCATGACTACACTGTCTCTGTATCTGATGTATATTTTCCCATTTGATCAGCTCACAGTTCAATGCTACAATACGACACGTTCTGTCTGCATTAGATGGAGACTGACACCACGTCACGCAGCTAGGGGATGAAACTAAGTGAGGGGTTTAGTGGCTCCTTTCTACCTTCTGACGCCCGGTGCCTCCAGGTAGTATGGTCGCGTAACCATAGAAATATAGTACCATAACACAAGAAAATAAATGACAAAGAATTTTTTAATGTCACAAAAATATACAGCTGAGCATAGAAAATTTAATTAAATCAACATACATTTAGATGATATTGTATTTCTATTATAGTCATAATATACTAACGGACTAACATATTGTAGTTGTAATTTATTAATACATTAACATAACATAGATGGATACTGTACTCATTTTGTTGAGAAGAATACGCTTGAAATCAGTTAAAAATTTATAAAAATAAATGTAACATTACCTGCTTTACTACTTAGGCAACGGGCCAAACTTCAATCTATACTAAGATATATTAATATAAATTATTGTCTAACTCTGTTAACAAATATCTCGAAATGTTCTTTGCCGATTTAGTTCAAATTTTTACTCCATACTCTAATAAACATCTGACCGCATATAATAGAGGTAAGTAGTTAGCAAAAATCTCTAAAATTTCGTGACCATATTACTTTGGAATTTTGCATTCTGCTCTAACAAACATTCAGACAGACATAGGCTAAATACGCATATTACTTAAATAACAATGTTCAGGCTTTCTGTTAAAAACGAAAGCGAGAGAGAAAATGCTGTCATAATATGTGCTGTGAAAATTTTCGATTTCGTTTCATTTCTCGCAGTCAGTTTTAACTACGATGGCAGAACATTTAAACCATTAGACGACCTGTGTCTCCAATTTACATTTTTCCTCTTTATAGACAATTTGAAACAAAAATTTTATCCACAGATATGCACTGATTTGTTATCTTGCTCACAGTCGGTGTTAACAGAGAAGAAGAGAGTTGTATTTATGGCTTATTAACTTTTGATTGGACTACTACTACGGAAACTCAATCGTCTGAAAATTTGTGATCTTACCCGTCTGCTGATTAAAACTGTGTAAAATGCTGTAATTGAAGCTACTGCCCTCAGAGACTCAGCACCAGGAGAGGTCTCTCATACCCCATATACCAGTGGCCCCAACAGATTCACGCATTCATTTCAAGTGACTTCAGTTACCAAACACGGTTTCGCTCGCAAGAACAATAAACAACACTCACTATCAGAGAGAATGAATAGGAGATGGACAGGAAGGTAGGAGTAGGAAATGAGCATAAAGAGAGTAAGGAGGAGATTGGCTAAGAGGGGAGAGGAAGAGCTCGACAGGCAGATAAGGGAAGGAGGAGATGGACAGAGAGCGGGATAAAAAGGGATGGGCAGAGAGAGAGCGGGAGGAAGATGAGATGGACAACGAGAGGGGGGAAGGAGGAGATGGATAGAGAGAGGGGGGAGGAGGAGTTCATGACGTATATTAAATTTACATACATATTTAGCAATTACGATGCATTTCCGAGTCCGCTGGTAAAAATATATTTAAGAAAATGTCCATGCACTTAGTACGCCCATTGCTAATCTAACGTTTGTTGGATGCTGTGTCATAGCGTTGCATATTTAATGGTCACATGACCAGGAATGTACATTTCGTCTATATGGAAGTAGACTTTAATGCATTAAGCTATAGGAGTGCGAAATGGTAACCAGCCCATCCACATTTGTTCCCCACACAGCGGTACATAAAGGTATCAAAAACCATGCAGTTTACTTAGTTATGTATGACGTCTGAGCATGGAATGTCCGTTAGCTGAATGCAATTCATTATTACGTTAGGTATTCATAGTTACAGTTACATGATACTGTGCCCAGCAAAAAACAATGGATACTCATGGTTTTTATTGGCGAAACATGTATCATGCTTCAGTTGTAAACAGTTGCGTAGAGAGTAAGAGAATGTTCCTGCTGAATATTGTACTGGTACAGGACCTACAAGAACATATTTGTCTGTGTGGCCATTTGTTAAGGAGATACGTTGTGGTAAGAGGCGACCACATAGCCTTCCAAACAGTCTTTTAGTATTTTAGAGATTTAATGGCAACAATAATCCATTCCATAAAATACAAAAAAGACTATTTGTAAAAGTTTATCGTACACGCTGAAAGGACGAGGAGGTACAAACACTCAGTATAGCTTCAACAACATTGCCAGTCAGCTTCTGGAGAGGGAATGCTTTTATCTCAAAAACCGGGCTCGTCATATTTCCAGACAAAAAGATGTCCGTAGCTGTTAAGGAACCAACTATTTCCTGCAATTGCTTCGAAATCAGTTGTCTGACTACAAAAAATGGATACAAAGTTGTCAACAATTTTACACCCTCGGCGCACAAAATGACACATCGATGTTACAATCACCTAAATGAATGCGATCTGTGGAATATGTCTCCATTACATTAGCGTTAAAAACAGGGGAACTTATGAATGACATCAGTTCAAGTAGCTCCAAGAGTGAGAGATCGGAAAACTTCACCACATGTATAGTTAAGCACTCCTTCTAGTGTTACGGGATTCAACTACATAAGGGTCTAGGGACGAAAAGGGGCATTGTTGAATATTATGCAGCATTGGTTGTAGTACCACAGTAGTTGAGAATAAGAACAATTTAGCCATGTCGCGACTGATTCCGCACCGTTATTACCAACAGCAGTCCGTTAGCAATGGGATGCAGCACCAGTAGAATGCTGTACTTCAGAGATGCACTGTTCTAAAGTAAGTTGCAAATCAACCAACGCCATTATTACATTTAGGCCATCCATGGCTAGGTACGGCAAACTTTCCTGTGCGATTCCGAGAGAGACCGCCAGCAGGGCGTAGCATCACCGAAGTCTTTCTTTAGTCGGGTTTTGCTAGAAGCAGGAATTATGCGCCGTGTAGTACATGTAACATGTCCGACGTAGCGCGTTGCGCCTTCAACAGTGACAAAGTGGAGAAACTATCTTCCGTCTGATCGCAGTGCGCAGTGCGCCAGCGCTTTACCTCATGCGTGACTGGCCAACTGGTTCTGGATGAGTTTAATGTGTTGTATGCTGCTTTTGCTTTCTGGTGAGGCAATTGATGCCCGCCAGGTAAACTTCGTGTGCAAAATGGCTACAAGGTGTGCTAAAAATCTGCATTTACTTTTCAGTGTCTACGAAGATTAACTGTTTATTGACGCAATTTCTGTACATTCGGGTGTGTATAGGACATGATGAATTCAGATTATAAAAATGCAGTGAAGAAAGACACAATTTCAACATAAATTAGGAAGACTGTCATAAAGACAAGTAAGACAACTGAGATGAAATTATGTCAACGTGGGCAACTGTTTACGTATAAAACACCGTATTAAGTCCTTCACATGTTTATTCAGTATTAATTCTTTTGTAGAGTTATATATCTCTGATGCTCGTAGTATTTTCCGTTATACATTTTATTAACACATTATTTTAATACTTAATAATATAGCATAGTTAAACTCAAAATAGATAATTATTATCAATATCTAAGTAATTTATTGCATTATTATTACTATCATTACAAGAAACGATGGAGACAAGCACATATGAAGTAGATATGCAATAAAATGTTGATATGAAAAATATATTTCATAACTTTTTCCAAAACGACAGCAAACGTAAGTTTTGTTACTTAAGTAATTTGTGAATTGACTTACACTTGAAGTCCTTGCGATTGAGGAGAACTGCCCCTAATTGCTAGCGGAATCATGTTTTCTGTTGGAGCCTCCCCAATCATCTGCACCCGTCTGTGCCGTATGGATGAGCAGACAAACATTACTCCCTGAATGGATAGTGTAAACGACACAAGGCAGTTGCTAAATCGCAGTTTCAGTTTCTGTATTTATGGGAGTGACGAAAATTCTGAATGTGTCTTCTGGTCTCAGTACTCTTCCACACAGCTCAAAAGTGATGCAAACTAATGACGATTAAATCTGAATTGTGCTTTAAACCTCTCTTCGTCGTCGATTAAAAGGTAATTAATGAAGATGCTTAACACACCCTCATTCGAGCGGTTTAAAAACTTATTGCTGAATGATTTTCTTCCCTTCACACAAATCTGGAGGAAATAATCCTCTTATTCATCGTCCGTTATATGTTAAGCTATCGTGAAACCAAGGTGTTTTCTTTTTGTTCCTCCCACGCGGCGAATCAGTATTATCAGTATATTAGCGATTTTGTTAAAGTAACAACACAAAGTGCGAACACTTTAACCAGACAGAACGTGTGGACTGAATAGTTAATGCACTTGTGGTTTCATTTCCTGGAAAAAAAAAGTATTTAAGTTTTGCGTTTCTGTAGACGCAAAATACCCTGTGGTGTTTTCGTGACTAAAAATTCCTGCTCCTAGGAAACACCGGTTTTTGACAGAGGCTAGGCCAATCGTCCTGTGACGAGGATAGCCGCTACGACACTATTTAACTGAAACGTATCCCACACACTGAATGGTTGGTTTGTGGGGGTTGAAGGGACCAGACAGTTTCTTAGTGCGCTGAGTGAGCGGATTTGACCATTGTAATTTTATTTTCTCCTAAGCCGCAATGAAACTTTAATTGTTTTCGGCAGTTTGACATTAAAGCCTTCTTCTAGTAAACTAGAAACTCTCAAGCTGTGCTATCATTACTGACAGATTGTTATTATCCTAATATCGTGTGATCACCGGGCTGAGCAAAATCCGAACTCTGGTCTTGCCGACACCAGGCAACACCTCATATGACCGCTGCCTGACCTAACAATATGCATTTACACTAAGTATCAGAGAAGTAATACTGCTGGATCCAAAAGATAATTCTTTAGGTGCACATAATTTCAACAACAGAGGGAAAGTGGAGAATGAAATGAGAGAAAGCTAGTAATATCTACAGGCAACATCAAGCACATATTATCTCAGATTAAAAAATACAAATTAAAGAAGCGAAAACTACTGTAATCCACATTTCTTCGCTGTTCTGTCTGATTTCGTAACCTTTTCCTAGAAGCTATATTAGGTCATACAAATCTCAAATAACGAACGCCGTCATTTAAAAGAAATCATCACCAGTTTCCTCTGTCTGTGCTCACAGCTATTGCTGAAATTAGAATGTACACGGGTATGTATGTACAAGTTATAGAGTATTAAATAATGTCCCAAACTTCTTTGAGCTTACAAATATTACTAAACTATATTTTCCCTTTAAACTAACAAAACATATACATGTCACAACATTTGTTTGTATGGGAAAATGTGATACATAATGTTTTCCTGGGGTATTGACGCTACTCTAATCGCCACTCTAAGATGATAATACTAAGCCAAACATTGCTTTAAGATGAAACACCCCATTTGGCATAGTGAAGAAATTGTGTTACGAATTACTTCGGTGGTTTTCAAATGCATTTGGTGTAACGGGTCCTCCTTCAGAGACTTTCAGTGTCCGATGTTTCATTATTTCACATCAGGTTAGGCCTATAACCGTTGTTCCTCCAATTATTCTGGATGACCTGGTTTCTAATTTCCTTCCGAACATGAGAATGTAGCGTTTTCGTGGTTTCTCGAATCACAGTGAATATACTCGAGAAGATCACATTTTTCTCTACTCCCAGCTTGTGATACGTCTGTGATCACTCCTTCTCCGACGGGATATCTACTTCTTCCACTTACAAAATGGAAAATTAGAGATATGAAACACATTATAATATAAGTATCCAAATTAATCTACAATAAATATGAAATTGTTTGTGCTTTCTTCGGTGTAGAATTTTATGCTGCCTCTTGTATGTTTTTTCTGCCTTAAATGGTTTTCTTTCTTTCATCTACCATGGTAGAAGCAAAATAGAACAATCGAATGGATCGCAGGAAACGTTATATCATAAATGCTTTAGGACAAAAAAATTCAGAAAGTTCCGTTGTATCGCTAGATCTGTGTTACTAACTACTGATTTTCGGAACACATGATGAGCGTCTACACAGAAGCTAGTGTGCGACAGACGCTAATACTGAAATTAGAAATGTTCTTCTGTATGCAAAGTCTTATGTTAAAAAAAGGAGAAACGTCATAATGTTAGATGCGTTAGGACATCGTTTCTGAAAGTGTACCAAGAGTTCCTTCACTATTTCTAATGTCTCATCCCACGATTTCTTGGACGTTCTTGTGATGCTCTTGTGCTGACTGAAGAATAGCAGCAACAATCTTCTTGACCTTTTCGATGTATACAGTTTCATAAAGAGACCTGAAGGGATCACAGGATAATTCTGTAAGTGACTTTTTCCTCTCTTAGAATTCGTCCGACGAAATACATTTTCCGATTTGTTTCGTAAGTACTACCTTTACATAGTTGTTACACCTTCCATCCTTTTAAACAGCAATCTCTAAATAAAGTAGTTACCATAACTGAATGTAATTTATCAACGGCCATGTAGCCAGAAAATATTTCGTTTTGCATGTGTTTGCTCGAATTGCTTAATACCAAGATTAATCTACTTATAATCTTGCGAGGGCAGCTGGAAAGTATTACTTCCAATTTTTTTATTTGAAAACTCTTAGCTTTTTAAGTAAAGCCAAGGTAATTAACATTCTACATCTTTATTCTTCATGTCTACACATTTGCAGCCCTTTTCCGCTAGAAGGCTCCGAATTGTGGCGTGTAATATGGCGGTGCTTCACGTAACAATGTCTGTACGTGAGAAGCAGCAGCGTGCTGTAATCGAGTTTCGAATTCGAAGAGCTCGTCCACACATGGAGCACCCTCTCCTTCAGCACGACAATGCCAGACCACACACGAGCACTGCTACATTGGCAACAATCCGAGGCGTTGGGTTCACTGTCATTGATCATCCTCCATACAGTCCCAACTCGGCAACATCCAATTGTCGTCTCTTTCCAGAACATAAAGAACACCTTCGAGGAATTCACTTGAATAGTGATGATGCAGTGCAAGCAAAGTTGAGGTAGTCACTGTCAACAAACAATCTATAGTGACGATGTCAAAAAACTGGCCTCTAGCTAGCATTGGATTGGATTGGATTGTTTGGGGAGGAGACCAGAAAGCGAGGTTATCGGTCTCATCGGATTAGGGAATGACGGGAAGGAAGTCAGCCGTGCCCTTTCAAAGGAACCATCCTGGCATTTACCTGGAGCGATTTAGGGAAATCACGGAAAACCTAAATCAGGATGCCCGGACGCGGGATTGAACCGTCGTCCTCCCGAACGTGAGTCCAGTGTGCTAACCACTGCGCCACTTCGCTCGGTCTCGTTGGGAAGAATGTGTTCGTCACCAGGATGACTATGTTAAGGAACAAATACGTAGACATGAAGAATAAACAATTAAAACGTTAATAACGTTTACTTTATTTAAATAGCTTTAAGAATTTTCACACAAAAATTCAGATGTATTACTTTTCAGCATACCTTCGTATAACTGGTTGGTTTTAAAAAAGTTATTGATAAATTTTGTAGTAATTACCTTGTGCTAATAGTTTGATACAACTTCACCTTTGAAAGAATATGTTGTTTAACCTTAGGATATTTTGTGGTTTCTGTTGTTTCACTTAGACAACTGATGGTAAGGTTATTCCTCCGAATTTTTCTGACGAACCGTGACTCCTGGGGTAGTCCTAATTGGAGAGCAGCTCTGCCTGAGAGACGTAATGATACACCCGAATTTCTCTCGCGTTCGAGATCGTGTTTGATATTTCCCCTCATACAAAGCAATGAATGCCGTATGCTTTGTGGAGCAGTACTGTATATCTCGTACAAAATTATGGCCGAGCTGTTGGTTGGAACACATTGTGAATATGGGTTATTGATTCCTGTCTGTGGACCGTAATGCACTAATGGAGTGTCGTGCGACAGAGATTCCAGTGTGAGCGGCGTGCTGGTGCGGCGGCCTCTATGTATGATGTGTGCCTCTCAAATGATGGATGGCGCCGCTACTGCCTAGTTGCTGGCATCACGGGAGGGAGAGTGCAAACCGATTCACTAATCACATTATGCGTTCATTGAAGTCATCAGAACCACCAGCAGCCACTGAACACCCTCTTCTTCATTGTTGTTGGAAATATAGGTCTCTTTAAAGAGGACTACAAGCATTCTCGGGAGGTTAACGTACTGAACAATTTAGAGTTAAGAAATCAGGTAAGCTAGTATTCACCTGTCGGAAGTTATGGAGCTACAGCTGACAAAAACCGTGGTGTAATATTTTGATCTAGGTAATTAACCCTTTGGCTTCAACGTGTCGCGTTTTTTGACACCTTTTCAACGGGGATTCTTGTTAGGTTGATTGCCCGTCAAACAGAGAGAGACCACAAAAGGGCATTAATTTGCTGTACCACGAAAGAAGTCTGGATAGCCGTGAGCTATATTAAGACATATCAACCTCAAAAATCTTCCTCATACCATCCAGCAGTGCTTAATTCCCACTGTTTCCATACACAGCAGATAACTGCTTGGATGTTCGTTGGTGATGCGAGAGAAGAGAATCTGGGTAGCAAAATTCATTGAATTTTACTCTTCTTGCTTATCATCATCCTTGAAAGCACTATGAAGGGGAGAGAGATTGGGTTTAACGTCCGTTCGATATCGAGGTCATTAGTAACGCAGCACAATCGGACTGTGTCAAGATTGGGAAAGAAAATAGCCCGTGCCCTTTCACAATAACGCTCCCAGCATTTGCCAGGAGAGATTTATGCAAATTACGGAAAACCTAAATCTGGGTCGCTGGACTCAGTTTTGAACCGTCATCCTCGCGGAATGCGAGCGCAGTGTGCTAACCACTGCACCACGCCGCTCCGTGATACATACAATAAAATAAAATAAAGTTATCCCTATTTCGTGGCTGAAATTGTTATGAGAATTGTCAACCGCTTATTGCGTCGCCTTCTGCTCTTGTACAAAGACTTGGCTGACCGTTGTGGCAGAGCGGTTCTAGGCGCTTCAGTCCGGAACCGCGCTGCTGCTACGGTCGCAGGTTCGAATCCTGCCTCGAGCATGGTTGTGTGTGATGCCCTTAGGTTACTTAGGTTTAAGTAGTTCTAAGTCTAGCGGACTGATGACCTCAGATGTTAAGTCCCATAGTGGTTAGAGTCATTTGAACAGACACTTGTTGATGCGTTTTCGCAAACATTTCGTATATTTGACAAATATTTTAGCGTCTGTAACGAACGCGAATTCCTTCATCTCACTTGTGTGATGCAAGTTATTTGTCAATGCAACGATTTAATTAACAGCTTCCGATCATCACACTTTCGAAAACATGTATATCGTTACTTCTTAGGAATTCACTGCGATTTCTATTCATAGCCTCGTACTCATGAACTTACGTAAGCCTCTGTCTTCCACTACCAAAAGACCAAAAAATTTCACCCACTAAAGAGTACAACACTGATTTTCAAGCTTCAGTGAGTCAAACAACACAAAGTAATCAACGAATTTAATCAACCAAGTGAAACTAAGCATACACGCATGAACTCAGTCCGTAAATCTACTGGTAAATTCAGTATGTTACACTTGTATGTGATTTTATATTAGGGTAATTTAATTTTGAAAGTTAATCGTTGTGTTAAAAGTCTAATTTTGTCGTTAACTAAAACTTTGAAACATATTTTCAACTGAATTCTAGTGAACATTAAGGCAATCCAAGTGATAAAGCAATCTGACAAATACTCAGTGACAACGATTAAATTTTCAAAAATATTTTCAGCCCACTGTCAACAGCATCGATGTACTTGGATAAATGCTTGATACACACCGTGCTGTCTTACAATATGTTTATTCACTAGCGGTTTCTATCATGGACCATGTTAACAGTGGAGAAATATCGACGACTTAAAATAGCATGTGTGTTATATAACCAGGAAAGTATACGCCACTGATAAATTCAAAACGTAAGGAAATTGAAAATGATCGCCATAACACAGGCTTAACCAAGTAAAAACCACGTTGAAAAAATAAAACAGGTAAGAGGAATAAATGCACAGCACCACTCCCCAGGCATTGTTTGTGTCTGAACAATGTTGCTGTGTACTTACTGTTCTTAAAGCTTTTCATGTGTTCAGCGTGGTTTCTGCTACGTTAAACCTGTATTATGGCGTTAATTGCGATGTGCATTTACAGCATCCATCGCTTCGTCACGCTGTCTGACCGCTAGAGACGAGAAAACTGTCATTCTGTGAAGTCCACAATGAATTCTTCAAAGCTAGTGTTTTCTTTAACGGCAGTGAGTTTAGGGAATTGGACTGTTTTTATCAGAATGTGTCCCTTCTGTAACGAGATACTCTTTTCAAAAGCATTCCCATCAAGTCCAAAAAGGCTGTTTCTCATCTTACAATGTCTTGCTGTGGGTAGCGCGTAGTCAAGTTCACTTAAAATGTGAGGTCTGCAATCCATTCCTGATGTTCGAGTTTTCGTTCCTTCACTCCTTTTTCCTTCATATATTCTAAAATAGCGAGTTTCAAATAGAAAAATCGTTCTTGGCACGCGTCTTGCCTAACCAAAGTACTTTGCAGTTATATATAAAGGCACTTTATTTTTCGTTCGATTCCATCGAAAATTGTTGAAGGTGACAGTCGAACAGTGCATGCTACTTCATAAATTTAACTGTTCATACCACTGATTTCTTCGCGTGCTGCATGCCTGAAAATTTAGAATTGCTTCTTGATGTACTGACCAATGAATCCTGTCTGTCGATTATTGTAATTTTTTGCTCTTTCGTTGTCAACTAAATCTTATATTCTTTCTGCGTGGTGTCGTAAAAACATTTCACATGAATTTTGCAGTACCCGTCACTTTGGCGACTGCATAACATGTATTGAGAATGTTCATTCCTCCCTTTTGTAATTCCAATTCATTTTTTTTAAAACGTGTGACTATAGATTGCTCGACTGCCTCTTTTGGCGCAAACGTCCACTAAACCTATGAACGTCCTTCATACCGTGGACAAATAGCGAAGGGTAAACAAAATTCTGCCAGACAGGAGAGAGTCATGCCGTCCGAAAAATACCACTTCACATTACTAAATGAACTGTCGCGTTGTACTGAATACGCCACGCGGAGTGGCTGCGCGGTTTGAGGCGTCATGTCACGGATTGCGCGGCCCCTGCTGCCGGAGGTTCGAGTCCTCCGTCGGGCATGGGTGTGTCTGTTGTTCTTAGCTTAAGTTAGTGTAAGTAGTGTATAAGTCTATGGACCGATGACCTCAGCAGTTTGGTCACTTACAAATTCACACACATTTGAACATTTTGTACCAAATACTTCCCGGAAAGAGAAAGGCCATTTGAACGATTTTTTGGAACAGCATGCAATAGACATTTGGTACAGTGGCACATAACTCTGTACGTCTTCCTTGGCCCAAATAACACAGAAGTTGGACAGCAGCTGACAAGAGGCGTTTATTGTGGTCCGACGAGTCACGACTTTGCTCTTTTCAAGCGATACAAGGTTTCGAGTATACCGACGACTGACCGCAGAGTGAAGAAGGTGTGATTCAGACCGAAGGTGGTTCAGTTACGTTTTCAAGGTTTTGCGTACCATGAACTGCGCACACTTCATCAAGTAACTGTGAACGGGAACCGGGATTCTTATTTCAACATTATTGGATACCACGTGTTGCCTTTTCTTCCACACATTCACGGTAAGCTTACTTTGGATACTGTAGTCTTCCAAGATGACAACACTCGTGTTCATAGAGCAGCACATATACGTTCCTGGTTTGATGAAGTATTAGGCTTCCTATCGAAACTCAACTGGCCTGCTAAGTCACGATCTTAGTGCCATACAAAATGACTGTGATTATTCGCAACAGCAGGTGAAACGTAGAAAATCACAACCTCGCAGTTTGATTGCACTATGGTATAATATGAATATAGCATACGTGAGGAACGCTGTAACTTTCCTCCTCGACAAACTGAGCCATTATCAAGGCTACACGTTATTAGTGGTATGTTTGCCGGTGATGACCAGTTTTCAGACCAGTGTATTTATTTCTTTAATTTGAAACTGTTCGCTCCAACATATCCTCTAATTCTCAAAATTTCTTCCAAAGTTTGCCTTATGAAGAGCTAATTGTGAGACGAAATTTTTCGGATAATACAATGTCCTGTAAAGTGGATAGCGGCAGTGTCGTTCGCACGTTTCATATGATATGGGCCACTGGTCTTTCTACAACGCGGTGTAATTTTCGTTTCTGTGCACACGCCAGGCGTGCGAAGCGTACCCTTCCTACAGAAGAGGCTGAAGCGCTGGGTACAGACTCCGAGAGCCGTAATCACACGAAACTCATGCCACAGTCGACCAGCCTCGTCCTGCATGCAAAGCGCACTCCGCTTTGCTGCGACGCCCCAGTGGAGTAGCAGTGTGGACGTGGGCTGCCCCATCGAGCTCTTGAAATACGAGCCCCACCGTTACACCATTCATTATCTCTCTCGAGCACGAATGGACCGCTTAGCATTAGAAGTAAAACGATAATAAGTGTTGCACTGGTAGAAATGCTGCTAGAATTACAGTTAAAAAATAGCTAATCATGAAAAAGTTTTGTGTAACGCACCATTAACGACACCAAACGCTCATGTATATTTGTCTACGTGACTCAATCAGTGGCTGTGTAAAACGAAAGCACTAAAATAATTTCAAGAAATGAACTGTTGCTCACAGTGACGATTCAGTAAATAAATAAATAAATTCATTGTGCGCTTGATAAGTAACGGATTTGACTTTATTCAAAACAACAGTTCTCTTAGACCGCTGTGACTCGCACAGAAACTGGATTTATTGTACAGTTTCTCTTCCTATCATTCTACTAAAGACAGCCAGTAACTATAAAGAGAAGTAGGATACCCTTTATTAGGTCTTGATTAGACACAATTTCTTCACTAATTAATGATCAAAGGGTTTTGTGTGTTTTGGTCTCCAGTGCTTAGCACACAAGATTAAATACGGTGTAATTTCATCCCGCTCAGCATATACGCTACTGCCCATTAAAATTGCTACACCACGAAGATGACGTGCTACAGACGCGAAATTTAACCGACAGGAAGAAGATGCTGTGACATGCAAATGATTATGTTTTCAGAGCACTCACATAGTGTTGGCGCGCCGGTGACAACTCCTACAACTTGCTGACATGAGGAAAGTTTCCAACCGATTTCTCAGACACAAACAGCAGTTGACCGGCGTTGCGGAGTGGCCGAGCGGTTCAAGGCGCTACAGTCTGGAACCGCGCGACCACTACGGTCGCAGGTTTGCATCCTGCCTCAGGCATGGATGTGTGTGGTGTCCTTAGGTTCAAGTAGTTCTAAGTTCTAGGGGACTGATGACCACAGCAGTTAGGTCCCATAGTGCTCAGAGCCATTTGAACCATTTTTTTGACCGCCGTTGCCTGCTGAAACGTTGTTGTGATGCCTCGTGTAAGGAGGAGAAATGCGTACCATCACGTTTCCGACTTTGATAAAGGTCAGATTGTAGCATATCGCGATTGTGGTTTATAGTATCGCGACATTGCTGCTCGCGTTGGTCGAGATCCAATGACTGTTAGCAGAATATGGAATCGGTGGGTTCAATAATGTAATACGGAACGCCGTGCTGGATCGTAACGGCCTGGTATTACTAGCAGTCGAGATGACAGGAATCTTATCGGCATGGCTGTAACGGATCGTGCAGCCACGTCTCGATCCCTGAGTCAACAGATGGGGACGTTTGAAAGACAACAACCATCTGCACGAACGGTTCGACGACGTTTTCAGGAGCATGGACTATAAGTTCGGAGATCATGGCTCCGGTTACCGTTAACGCTGCATCACAGACAGGAGCGCCTGCTATGGTGTACTCAACGACGAACCGGGGTGCACGAATGGCAAAACGCCATTTTTTCAGATGGATCCAGGTTCTGTTTACAGCATCATGATGGTCGCATCCGTGTTTGGCGACATCGCGGTGAATGCACATTGGAAGCGTGTATTCGTCATCGCCATACTGGCGTATCACTCTGCGTGATGGTATAGGGTTACACGTCTCGGTCACCTCTTGTTCGCATTGACGGCACTTTGAACAGTGGACGTTACATTTCAGATGTGTTACGACCCGTGGCTCTACCCTTCATTCGATCCCTGCGAAACCCTACATTTCAGCAGGATAATGCACGACCGCATGTTTCAGTTCTGTACGGGCCTTTCTGGATACAGACAATGTTCGACTGCTGCCCTGGCCGGCACATTCTCCAGATCTCTCGCCAACTGAAAACGTCTGGTCAATGGTGGCCGAGCAACTGGCTCGTCACAATACGCCAGTCACTACTCTTGAAGAACTGTGTTATTGTGTTGAAGCTACATGGGCAGCTGTACCTGTACACGCCATCCAAGCTGAGTTTGACCCAATGCCCAGACGTATCAAGGCCGTTATTACGGCCAGAGGTGGTTGTTCTGGGTACTGGTTTCTCAAGATCTATGCACCCAAATTGCGTGAAAATGTAATTACATGTCAGTTCTAGTATATTATATTTGTCCAATGAATACCCGTTTATCATCAGTATTTCTTCTTGGTGTAGCAATTTTAATGGCCAGTAGTGTAGTGTGCACTTAGGAGCTTCTTTCTCATGGCCCATTGTGGGCAGGTGTTTTCTAAAGTTCCCGTGGCCATTGATTACTCCTACCTTGAGATAAAAATCTGTCTCGTGTTGAAGTCCGATATTGGAGAACTTTTTCGCATCACGGCTTCGGCATAATTAGCTTACCATGGTTTTATTTTTGGATCTTAAACCAATATTCAGTACACAGCCCCCTGATAGAGCTACGATGTTTTGTTTTTACCATCGTCTTGGTGATGAATAACACAGTTTCCGGTGTAACAAATGGCGTCTTACCCAGCCTACCAGCTTCTATATCACCACTAGCTCCTGACTGACTGAGGATCCACATCAGGTTTGTCCTGTTGCTTTTCCCTAGCTTCACAAGGATTTCGTGGCATTATGCAACGATCTTTGATCTCGATGCAGTGGCTGATAGAGATTTCAGAGCTCCTTGGCTATCTGAATGAACATAGATGCCACGCTCCTTGTAGCACCTACGTAGATTCTCTTCCGCGGACTATCTGACAGCAAATATCTCCGCCTGGAATACTGTGGACAGCTTCACTAAAGAGATTGCGTTCTCTGGTCTAGGCTGTAATCTGTATGCCCCGGCCCCAGAACTGTATTTCGGACCCGTTAGTAAATCAGAATATGTCTGCTGAACGGAATTACGGCTCATACCGTCCTATAACCCCACAAATTATCTTAGGCCTTATTACAGAGGTATATATGGAGTACATGCTCCTGTTACTTAGACCTTAGTTTTTACATAGTTCTTTTGTGCGCGTAAGAGCACAATTTGCCTTGGAAAATATATTCTTTGTGAGAGGGATCCATAATTACTCAGTGTGTTACCAAATTATGGCGACAGAATACAGAGGTAAGTATACGAAAATATAAATACACCAGCAAACCCGGCAGACCTTCACAAATGCAAAATGTGTCTTGGTATTAGATATACAGTGTAAGGTCTTGCTCCTCCTCACTTTGTCCATCTCCTCCTCCCTCCTCTCTCCCTCAGTCTCCTCCTCCTCCATCTTTCTGTCCGACTCCTCTTCTCTGCTCTTTCTGAATTTCAACCTGGTTTATTCTCATTGCATACGAAACCCCTATTAGGAACTGAAGCTGCTTAAAACGAATGACGAAATCATCTGGGATAATTGGTATGTAGGGTATGTGGGAGACCTCTCCAGCTGGTGGGTCTTTGAGATGAAGCTTCAGTGACAGTAGTTCGCATAGTTATAATCTGCGAAATTTTCAAAAGATTCATATTCCGTAGTAGTATTCTAAACATAAGCTGATAAGCCATAAATACAACATTATTGTATTCAGAAAGAAAAAAAGCAGCATATTGTTGTGTATATAATTTTGTTTACAATTATGTACAAGGAGAAAGGAATGTGTGGGAAAAACAATTTGTCTAATGATTTATGTGTCCTGCTATCCTATTTAAAACTGACTCCGAGAAAGAAAACGAAACCGCACGTTTTCACAGCACAGGACAGTAGCCCTATTTCTTTCTTGCTGTCGGTTTTACAGAAAACTTGTACACTCTCGTTTAGAAAAATATGTAGCCCACCCATACGAGTGTTTGTCTGGAACCGCGTGACCGCTACGGTCGCAGGTTCGAATCCTGCCTCGGGCATGGATGTGTGTGATGTTCTTAGGTTAGTTAGGTTTAAGTAGTTCTAAGTTCTAGTGGACTGATGACCACAGCTGTTAAGTCCCATAGTGCTCAGAGCCATTTGAACCATACGAGTGTTTATTAGTGTATCGTGTAAAAATCTGATGCAAATCGGTCACGATAGTTTCAAGAATTGTGCTAACAGTGTCTCCCCACATATATATCACAGGGCCTACAGCTTGTGTCCATCCTTATTACAGTAACATGTAAAAATTTCAGGTAAATCGGTCTAGAAATTTCAGAAAATTTGTTAGCAATGTTTCCCCTTTACATATTATTTGTATTAAAATACACAGCTTCTCTCAGTCCGGCTATTTGTTAGAGCATCATGTAAAAATTTGAAGTTTGTATCTGGTATCCGCAATGCAAATTCACATACTAAACGATACTCGTATTGAAAATTATTCACACACTGATTCTGTTAGATTTTGCAACTCTTACCAAAGCTGGAATCACTTTTTTTAGAAACAAAACTTGACGACCAACCAAACATAACGTGGATGGAATAATGGGATAACGACACTGGTGGGGTGCATTCATGTCTTATGTACTTGAATCTTAACGTATTGTACTAACATCAGATAAGCTCAAGTAAGTTGCCTGCTCCTATGATACTTGAAATGTGCGTTGAAGCAGATGATGAAAACTTTCTTAAAATTTCGTTCACTGTACAGAAAACACTCACATTTCTCTCATGACAATGTATTAGAAACGGTCCCTTGCCGTGATCGCAAATATATATCTGAATGTTGTTAAATGTTATTATTTTTAAATAAAGAAAAGTATAACCTTCTCAACAACCTCCAAATCGTGAGCTACACCCTTAATTTTTATTTATGAATTAGTGAATTTACACATAAAATTTTTGTTGCCAATGCCTGTGGTCGCTTTCAGAACTCAAATGCCCGTGGAATGCATGTTTTTCCCCTCGCTAAAAGAACTGGCGACTTCTTCGCGTTAGAGGGGTTACAGTCTTGCCTCCACTAAACACATACACAAGCCGCTCTGTCCGTGTCATCCCAACTTCTAACATGAGAATGCACAGTTTTATGACTTTCATACCGTTTCCATAAAAGATCAGTTTACAGCAATCTCTCTTAAATGGCTTCCTCCACCCTCTTCCTACCAACTGGCTGGCTTCCCAACAGACTACAGCGTGACCCTTATAAAATGTTTTGCGAAGCAGTGCCTTTCTGTCCAACCCTAAGCAGAAGGAGAAGACGGCTTTGGTCAGAAGTCTCTCTGCAGGTATGATCAACTGAGCGCTGCTTCCCAAAATCACACACACGGCCAGGTCGCTGCACTCAGCATTTATGGTTCCCAGTTCATCTCTGTCCCTGTTCTCCATTGCCTCCACTACAACCCCTCAGTTCTCTACAGGCTACAGATGCCGTTATAAGAACATTTTGCCCACAATGTCCCCATGAAAAAAGTCATAAAACACACATACCAAATGTAGTACTAGGGAACATCGAGACCATGACCTAAAATATGGACGTTAATCTGACTGGCAATGTTGCTAAAGTGAGATAGTGGCATACCACATCTCTTCCCTCCCCGTTACCTAATAATTTCTGCATGGGGAGTGTCATAGTTCAATAAAGAGGTTAGAGTGACATTAAGCAGAAGAAATTATGAGACTTTAACTGGCTCATGGAGAATGACATGCTGGATTATGACAGTTGGCAACCAAAAACCAAAAAGTACCAAAACCTGCCATGACCTCATTCAACCAGGGTTCATGCACACACTCACTGCTGCATGCCTGCAAACGTTTTCTGATTTTCTGGGTGTTTGAATGGTTGCTGTGGACTCTCAGGTCTTTGACATACACTACTGACTCTAAGTACAATTACTGAAAGGTTAAAAAGGTCACACAGACATTGAACTGACCCATTCACACCAAACCTGAGGTCGGAGATGATTTGTTTGACCGTTCTCTGGCTCAGAGATTTTTTACCGCTGCCCAAGAATTTATAGTGATTCAGTCTTCCATAGAGACAAATTACATGACGAATTCTATCCACGCATTCATTAAAACTTGGTAAGTCAAGTGTGTGGTGTTGTAACATGTTTCATCTGTTAAACTTATTTCGTAGAGGGTGTCTTTCTGTCCTTTTAGTACAACCGTGTAAATGGTGTTAACACAAAATATACTACAATTAAATAACATGTCAAATGTAGAGCAATTTCATGCAAATGACCAAGACGTTGTGTGTGATCTTTTGTTAATCTTAGGTTTTAAATGAGAATGGCCTCATACCCTACTACACATCTGAAAATGGTGTTGTCCCCCATGAAAAACATAGCAGGAAAGACAGGTGAAAATTCTATCTAACATAATGAAAAAAATACAGCAAGACACACAAAAATAAGAATAAAAAGAACACAAACATATTTTATGTCTCCTACTGCTCCTTACTCAAGGCTCTTTAGGGAGTCCAAAAAATTAACTTTACATTAGTCATATGAATAAACAGAGTACTACACTCATGAGATGTGTAACTGACAGACCCGAGATGGGGCAGCAGTTGACCCACTGTCGTTCTTGTTGAAGACAGTCCTCCAGCCGGCCGTGGTGGCCGTGCGGTTCTAGGCGCTACAGTCCGGAACCGCGGGACTGCTACAGTCGCAATTTCGAATCCTGCCTCGGGCATGGATGTGTGTGATGTCCTTAGGTTGGTTAGGTTTAAGTAGTTCTAAGTTCTAGGGGACTGATTACCTAAGATGTTAAGTCCCATAATGCTCAGAGCCATTTGAATAATTTTTTTTGAACAGTCCTCCAGCAGCAGTTGTCAGAACTGTAGCTAGTGTCTGGAGACATCAATTGCTTGGTCCAGTGATCTCTGATCCCTCCTTTCTCGTCAGCAGCGATGTTACATTCAGGCATGGTAGCTCGTGACTCTTTCATCAAATAGCGGTGGCCGTACGTGGCAGTGTGCCACCAGGGGCGAACCTCCATTACCTGCTGGCTGCAGGCGAAGCACCCTGATGATGCTTTCAGCCGCAGCACCTGGAATTCCTTTCACTTTCCGTTGGCAGGAGTGAAAGGGACAAGCAGTATTCTGTGCATGGCTCTGTTCCCCTTGCGCTGCCCCTGTGTCATCACGTCAGCCAGCCCGCTGCCACGTGCCGTCAAGGAGGGGACGAGTCAACTGTAGCTGACTGCTGCCGATGTGCCCGTGCGGTGACATCATATCAACTGGTCGATCACCCAGGGTGGTCGCCTTGCTGTGACATCACACTGGCAGTCACGTTGCCATATGTGGCGCCTGCCTAGCGCCCAGCCATGATCAGCTACTGTCTGCCTCTCGCTCACCGTTTGGAAAGCCATAGTCCTCTGCACCATTCTTAGCACATAATTGAGTGCCGTGTTTCTACAATGAATATTTACAAACACACGTACACAGAAAATAATAACAAACATATGAACTGTTTGTAGTTGCAACTTTACAATATGATTAAACCTAAAAGTTCAAGCCTTACCACTTTCTTTCATTTAAATAATGTTACGACCAAGGTTCATTTGAAAAAAAGCGCAGTATAATCGATAATTAAGGCTTATCTAAAGGATATAAACTAATCATTTTCTAGTGGTGAAGCCGTGTTGCTGTGATGTATATCAGTGTAATGGTAGTTTCCCCAACACCACTCATTCACCCCAGTCGGCTAAGCCGGCACAGCCTGCACATTCGTATTTCAAGCACTTTCATACCATGCAACACTGACTTCTAATTATATTATACCCATTACCAAGTCTAGCAAACTCTATCACTTTGCCAGCCGGAGTGGCCGTGCGGTTCTAGGCGCTATAGTCTGGAGCCGAGCGACCGCTCCGGTCGCAGGTTCGAATCCTGCCTCGGGCATGGATGTGTGTGATGTCCTTAGGTTAGTTAGGTTTCATTAGTTCTAAGTTCTAGGCGACTGATGACCTCAGAAGTTAAGTCGCATAGTGCTCAGAGCCATTTGAACCATTCTATCCCATTCTACTTTTCACTGACCTGAGCTATGATACTTCCTCTGATGCCAACATACTGTACGGTGACACTGATGAAAAGAAACTACAGAATCTGGGTCGAATACCGCTCACTGCCATCTGTAAACTGCTTACTGCGCTGTCGGAATAGATCAGATATCGACATGAATTCACGTTTCCCTCTGAAACTGACAAATAATCGATGTACAGATATCATCAAATAACAGCTGCTGCAAAGGCATAAAATAACAATTTTTATAATTTTTAATGCAAAGATTTGTGATTATCTACCGTTTTCATCTAGTCACTTTCGCCATTTCCTGTCTATTCATCAAAAAATGTACTACTGTGACTCGTACTCCACATGCTCACCTGCCTCTGGTGCTGGCGATCCACAATCGAAATAGCGCAATGCAAACATCATCGAACTTCTGCCAATAATCCATAAACGATAGCCACAGACGAAGAAGCACCGCCAGCGACAACTGTCGCACCACAGGCGATTATCCATACGTGTAACCACGCTCGAAAACCACAGACGAGAACACATCGCTCCACTGGCGATAACCATAAACAAATCATAGCAATAAAAACTGTAACTGAACGTCAACAAGCCTCGCGTGGACAACCCATGTCCATCTCGCTAGATACTCCAATCGGTATCGGTGGTAAGATCCAAATTACGCCAAGATCCACTATCGGATCGCAAATCAACTTCTGTGAAACCACTAAAGCCACCTCCCTCCGAATGGTGGAACAGACCGTGCATACTCCCCACTGTCAATGCACACAACATCCACGGAGGAAACTACACCATTACCACACTCCAAGACGAATTCTTAGCAGAATTGTGTCTCCTAGACCTGTGCAATTATTTCTGTACCAAAAATTCCCTTTTCACATTGTTCCAACAAATACCTTTGCAGTGGTGTGACAAACTACTAATACAACAATGCTCAAGTATTAAACAAATCAATTTTATCATTAGCCCAAGAGGTTTTCGCCAAGATATCCGCACATTCCTATCCACGAAATAAATTTCTATCTCTGAAACATGAGAGGATACCAGTTCGTCTCAAATTAGCGGTAAATTATCAACGTGCAATTGCTGTACAGAGAATTACAAACGCCAGACTCCTTGTTCCGATGTCGTAGGAGAAGACCTTATCCTTTAATTATACACACATCAAAAAAAAAAAAAAATTGCATTTCCTCGGTTCCTAGAGTTCCGGAACCTGTACAGAAAATTGGAATAGAGATCAACATAAACATCATTTCCGCCCTTTTTATTGCTCATGAAAACCACACACTGCGTCTTGTACCACCATACAGAGAGACATTCAGAGGAGGTGGTCCAGATTGCTGTACACACCGGTACCTCTAATACCCAGTAGCACGCCCTCTTGCACTGATGAATGCCTGTATTCGTCGTGGCATACTATTTACAAGTTCACCAAGGCACTGTTGGTCAAGATTGTCCCACTCCTAAACGACGATTCGGCGTAGATCCCTCAGAGTGGTTGGTGGGTCACGTCGTCCATAAACATTCATTTTCTATCTCTTGCAGGCATATTAGATAGAGGTCATGTCTGCAGAACATGCTGGCCACTCTAGTCCAGCGATGTCGTTATCCTGAAAGAAGTCATTCACAAGATGCGCACGATGGGGGCGCTATTTGTCGTCCATGAAGACGAATGCCTCGCCAATGTGCTGCCAATATGGTTGCACTACCGGTCGCAGGATGGCATTCACGTATTGTACCGCCGTTACGGCACATTCCATGACCACCAGGAGCATACGTCGACCCCACATAATGCCACCCCAAAACAACAGGAAACCTCAACCTTGCTGCACTCGCTGAACAGTGTGTCTGAGGTGTTCAGCCTGACTGGGTTGCCTCGAAACACGTCTCCGACGATTATCTGGTTGAAGGCATATGCGACACTCATCGGTGAAAGAAACGTGATGCCAATCCTGAGCGGTCCATACGGCATGTTGTTGGGACCATTTGTACCGCGCTGCATGGTGTCGTGGTTGTAAAGATGGACCTCGCCACTGACGCCGGGAGTGAAGTTGCACATCATTCAGCCTATTGCGGACAGTTTGAGTCGTAACACGACGTCCTGTGGCTGCACGAAAGCATTATTCAACATTGCTGTCAGGGTTCCTCCGAGCCGTAATCTGCAGGTAGCGGTCATCCACTGCAGTAGTAGCCCTTGGGCGGTCTGAGCGAGGCATGTCATCGACAGTTCCTGTCTCTCTGTATCTCCTCCATGTCCGAACAACATCTCTTTGTCTCACTCCGAGACACCTTCCCTAGTTGGGAGCCCTTCCTGGCACAAAGTAACAATGCGGCCGCTATCGAACCGCGGTACCGATTGTCTAGGCATGGTTGAACTACAGACAACATGAGCCGTGTACCTCATTCCTGCTGAAATGACTGGAACTGATCGGTTGTCGGACCCCCTCCGTCTAATAGGCGCTGCTCATGCATGGTTGTTTATGTCCTTGGGCGGGTTTAGCCACATTTCTGAACAGTCAAAGGGGCTGTGTCTATGATAAAATATGCACAGTCAACGTCTATCATCAGTAGTTCTGGGAACTGGGGTCACGCAAAACTTTTTTATATGTGTAATAACAAATCATCCAAAAACTGTAAGTGAGAAGAAATAAAGATCAGTACATTGAGTGACTACATAAATGAATGGGAAACTAACAATTCTTATCACCCCTTCAATGATATAACTCTACAAGTTTTATTCTTTGGTTTGGGCTAAGGCCGCAGTGGGCGTCTGAAAATTTTTACGGCGACTTCTGCTGCGCTTTCTGTTTGAAGGGTTAAGTGGTTTGATTTCCAATGCGTGATTCTGGTGATAACGTTGCGGACCATGCCTACCAATCCCTCTGTTTTTCCTTGTTTGCTCTGAGTTCCAGACCGGCTGCATGAACTCGCTAGAATTTTGTATTTTCTTCCTGTTGTTATTTCTGTTTTTTTGAAAATTACCATCATACGTCCCCCGTCTGCTTCTATCATTGTTTTGGGCTCATTTTTAAATCCTTGCCCTTGATAGTGGTTTCTTGTATTCGTGTTTCTGCTTGTTATCTGCTCGTCATTATTTTCGCCTCATGCACCTTGAGAATTTCCTTTATTATGCTTCACTCGGTCCCTCGCATTTTGTGCTTACTTCACAAAGTTGAACTCTTTTGAATGACTCTATTGTATCATTACATTTGCCATGAGCAGTTGCTGGTACTTCAATGGCAGTTTCATGTAGCAGCGTCGCATTATCTCCTTGTCACTATATGGTTGGTCCAGGTAACGAGTTCTTGTTGACAAGTGTCTCGAGAAACTTTACCGGACTGCGGCACCCCGACGATTAGTAATCATTCCCTAACATAATCTCCTGTTTAATCCTTTCTTGCGTGTCCTGTGACAAGTAGATCTTGAGGAAAGCCTTTGTGAATTCACAGTAGCTGCGTCAGTCAGCTGCAACGCTACGCATGTGCTCTGCTATTGAATCTTCAGGCTATCCACAGACAAATTCCAATTTGTGTACTAGTGGTCACGACTCGGGTAATACCCTATCATACTGGGCAGTCCATGATTTGGGATGTAATGAATTGTAGTTCTCTTCGTAAACCTGAAAATGGTGAATTGAGAAAAAAAGTTTAAAGTTTAATATGCATAATTTTGCGCCGCTGAACTTTCTCTAACTTCTAGCGGGCGTGCGCCCAAGATTTCATGCCCGATCGGTACCTGGTTGCTGTTTTACCCTCGTCTCGTATCATCAGGGTCACGTAGTAATGTTTCCGTATGTCTAAAAAGCGCGCTGTTGAGGTCTGGCTCGGTACTTTGTTCGTTACGTACCACTGACTGTGCATACTCCGCCGATGGTCGTATCCCGTTAAGCGGGGGTTCCTGCCGTGTATGGGTCTGTGCCGGGGGTGCGGCTACGGTTGGAGTAGCAAAATTTTGTCTTTGACATTCCTGGTGACCAACGAACTCACGGCGACGTATTGTTGCTTCTGGCTGAATTTCTACTCGAGCGACGCGTTAACACATTTGTCTCATCTCAACCGCCATCTGGATAGTGACACGTGTTTGCTCGTCTTTGATTTCTAACATTTCTTCCTGCGTCTCTTAACTACTCTCCGTCCCTGATTTCTAAGAGCAGAAATAACCTTCTTGGTTTCGCTCGCTTTCACTTTTGTTAGTGCTTTTGGGCATTTTTTCGAGCACCTCGTGCTACTAATCTGGTTTCGTGGCCTCGCGTATAGACACTACCGCACCTTCTCGCGTCTCATCTGACGTTTTCCTAATGTCATCAGCATCTGTTTTTACGCCCTTAACTTCGTTCTGACCTTATTTACGGTTTCGCCAAACTCATTACACCTCCTTTGAATTTCCTTAATTTCTTTCATTACTTTGTTGTGCCTCTTTTCCTCCTTGTGTTGTCGCTTCTGAATTTCCCTAATTTCATTAATGAGGATCTCCTGTCTTTGATATTCTTCCCTCAGTCTCTTTTCCTTCCGTTCCTGTCGTCTCTTCCCAGCCTCTTGCATAAACTGAACGGTCGATTCTAATTACGCACTTCCAGTAACGTACCCTGGACAAGACGCACGTGCTCAACCGCTCTATGACGCCATGAACGCGAAATCGTACTGTTAATTTCAGTATTTACAGAACCTACTTGACCCGCCACCTTGCTTCATTTTCACTTTCATTTCATGAGTGTTCTGAACCCTCATCATCGCAGTATTCTGCATATGACATTTGCGCCCTGTTTGCAGACTGATTTAAATGAACTTTTTCCGCCGTTCTATCTTGTTCTGCATCAATGGCTGACTCGTGTTCCATTTTGAACGAAATTAGTTTGCAGCCTTTCTCACTATACAACTGTGATGTGCTTGTCGTAAGCATTCAAATACTCTACCACTTCCGCAAGTTACTGATTCTCAAGCATCACGCGCCACAACTCTACTCTGATCTTCTTTTAAATAACGCACATATTTATCTCTAAGCCCATGAAATGAAACATAATATAAAATGCCGTACACATCCCCATCAACAAATTAGTTCCGCAAAAGCTTGTACAACGCTGTTAGTAACGACTTGTCTTCAGAAAAGAAGTGACACAGAATCACTGACAACACGCAATGAGAAACAAACAAAGAGAAAATGACACAACCAATACGTACACTGAATTGAATTGAGTACAGCTTTGTACAAATTGCTGAGATACAGCGCTACAGCGCCAAATCCGAGTCTGAATGTTCTCATAGGACCGTAGTCTCACTTTGAAAGGAAAAAAAAAACACGCGACTGTTCCGCAGCAATATAACGTACTAACTACCCCACAAAAATGCCATGATTCGATATCATGGACAAGGAAAGCGAAAGTATTATCTTCTCAATATTCTTCAAATCGTGAGCTAAATCCTTAATATATATGTATAACATAGTGAATTACTCATATTGTTGCCCATGCCTGTCATCGCTTTCAGAACTCAAATTATTAATCAAATTAGTTAATATCATAAAAGTGAATCTTAAATTGCTGGTGTACCAAGGCACCACAACAATAAAATAAAAAAAGTGAATAGTTCAAAAACTGGCTCTGAGCACTGTGGGGCTTAACTTCTGAGGTCATCAATCCCCTAAAAATTAGAACTAGTTAAACCTAACTAACCTAAGGACATCACACACATCCATGCCCGAGGCAGGATTCGAACCTGCGACCGTAGCGGTCGCGCGGTTCCAGACTGCAGCGCCTAGAACCGCTGGGCCACTCCGGCCGGCAGTGAATAGTTTAGGGCGTATGAATGAGAACAGTGAGCTATTGAAGTTTGCAAAATAATGGTAAGTTTTAGTAATTCTTTTGTAACCACAACTAGATGACCGAAAATCACAAACACATATCAGAGAAGGAATGGTGTTTGATTGGCAAAGCATTTATTGGGGTGGAAGCTATACAAATTCTCCCCTGAATTAATCACTTTTACACTAACAACTCTACGCTGGTGCAGCAGTATTTTACCCTTTCACTTTGATTCAAGCGCCAGCATAAAAAGACGCGCTATGGGCGAAGAGCGGAGCTCTGCGGCAGTTTTAATATTCTGACGCGTCCACGGAAAGCTACGAACTACATGGTCTCGCGTTCTGATTATCAGAACACGGGAAAGTTCCCTATCAGAGCCCTGAAATCCTGGCAGATCTCATGGTGAGGTGCACCTATTTGCTGGTCTGACCAAACCAATTTGACTCACAAGCACGACGATGCAAACTGGAATTGTCAAATGTCAGACGAATAAGTTCGCCCTCATGACACACGATATGTCCGAGATGATATGCAGTTCCACTGCCAGTACATTCGGAAACTGCCACTGGCTCTTATTATACCAGAGATACACACCAAATTTCCCACCCACTGCTGAAAGAAATGAAGTTCTGTACCAGTGGAGGACAAGAAGACAAGGAAAGGCAAAAGAATCATAATCACTTCCACCAAGCCTTGGCACGCGTGTCGAATTATCAGAAACGAAACTTCCCCCAAATTGCGCAAATCAATTGAGGTATACTCTGCTGATAGAATCTCCCCTCTTGGCTGTTCTTTTGGCCTGGTAGCCAATCCAGACACAGCACCAGGGATCCCACTCTAGAAGAGCAAGCCTCCAGTTTGCATATCTGTAGATGAGTCAATCAGTGTGTCCAAATCCCTCTCGTCTGGAAAAATAAGGTTTCAGACCAGGGAGGCGTCGTTCTCACGTTAAGCATAGCCATGTTTTGGCAGAAAACATGCACCTAGTCAGGACCACAGTCCCTCATGTATGGAGAGATCTAATCTTTCCAGGCTGACCATTTCTAGTTTCTGAAAGAAGGCACCTGTAAAATATATGTTTTTACCACTCACTAAGAGAACCTGGCATCAGAGTTGCAGACTTGTCTCCAGTAAGGAAGTACACCAGACACTCTTTCCGTATCGTCCCAGCTTCTGACAGGAGAATGCACGAAGTTTTATGATCTTCCCATCGTTTGCACAAAAGCTCTGTTTACAGCAGTCTCTCGTAAATGCTTTCTTCCACCCACGTTCGGTGAACTGGCTGCCATTGCGACAGACTGCTGCTGCGTGGGCCAGGTAAAATGTTTTGCAAACCAGCGCCGTTCTGTCCAACCCTAAGCGGAAGGAGGACATGGCCTTGGTCAGAAGTCATTCTGCAGGTAATATCCACTGAGCGCAGCTTCCTGGAATCACATACACAGCCACGTTGCTGCACATAGGATTTATGGCCCAGAATTCATCTATCTCCTTGTTTTCTGTCGCCTTCACTAAGACCCATGGGGTACATGTTCTCTGCAGGTTAAAAATGCAGTTATAAGAACATTTTGCCTATAGTTTCCCCACGTAAAGAAAGTCATAAACCACAAATATCAAATGAAGTACTGGGGAACACCGAGGTCATGATCTAAAATATGAACGTTAATCTGACTGACAATGCTATTAAAGTGAAAGCGTGGTATAGCACCTCTCAGTGGGTGCGCAGAATTATTTTGTATACTATTTATCACGCTTGATAAATTTATTTTAAGGTCATTATATGGAATATTACTAAAAATATTCAAAACGTGCATAGAGGAAAATATATTTCTTAGTGAATAGAGGGAAACTACTAGGGTTGGAACTTTAATAGCGGCAACTATTTATTTATTGATCATACAAAATAGATACGTGTTTTAAAGTTTTATTGACCTTCAAAGTAGTCACCAGCATTGTGTATAAACCGTTGCCAGCGATGTGGAAGTCGTAGGATACTCTTATCAGTGCCAGTTGTGTTGACAGCTCTAGCGGCACTGTCTGTTGCCCTACGAATTTGTACCAGTTCTGAAGCGAATGCCGTGAAGTGTTTAGTCCAGTTTAGGAATTGAGTTGAGCTTACGAGGACTTAAGTCAGTGGAGTGCAGTAGGTGGTATAGCACTTAGCAGCGCTATCATTCAAACAAATCAGTAACAGCTTGCACTATACGTGTTTGAGCATTGTCCTGCAAAATGACGGTCAGGTCCTGTAGAAAGTGTCATCACTTCTGTCTCTATGCTGTTAATTTTTGGAACACAACCTACCACCAGCTTAGAGACAGAAGTGATGACACTTTCTGCAGGACCTGACCATCATTTTGCAGGACAATGCTTATGCACGTACAGTGCAAGCTGTAACTGATTTGTTTAACTAACGGAGCTGCTAAGTGCTATACCACCTACTGCACTCCCCTGACTTAAGCCCTCGTAAGTTCAACTCGATTTCTAAACTGAAGGAAACACTTCACGTCATTCGCTTCAGAACTTCTACAAATTCGTCGGGCAATAGACCACGCCGCTTGAACTGTCAACACAACTGGCACTGCTAAGAGTATCCTACGCCTTCCACATCGCTGGCAACGTGCTGTACACAATGCTGGTGACTACTTTGAAGGTCAGTAAAAATTTGAAACACGTATATATTTTGTACGAGCTGTAAATAAATAGTTGCCACTAGTAAAGTTCCAACCGTTGTATAATCAGTTACATTTATAAAAACGATAGTACACAGGACTGTAATGATTACAGAGGAATTAGTGTGACGCCATCTCAAGGACGGAGATGTAGCGAAACACTCAAACAAAGAGAAAGTACAAGGCGGTTATAATTAAACTTTCGCTACCTGAGCCACTGTAGACAGAAAAATATTTACTCTATTCGTACTCAACTGTATAGAAATTATGTTCTGTGCGCTGCAGAATTTGCATTTTTAGTAGTGTTATCGTCTTTACTTTCCGTCAGGCTCCAGTGCTGGCATGGCAAAGTAGGGCTGAAACACAAGCAACAGTGTGCATTAATTGTTGCAGAGGCTCAACAAGGGTCTAGACAGGATGAGCAGGGCTTTATTCTTAAAGCAGATTTATCAACATCAACGAAACAGCAATAGTGTTGTTGCTCTTTGCGAGTATAGGCGAATTAAAGGAATACAGAGAGGTCATCCTTCTGCACTACGGTTTGGGAACATGATTCGAATGTTCGAATTACCTGGCAATTTGGGAATTGCCCCTGGTAGAGGCCATCGTCCATTCGCGCTACAGATTGTTGGGGAAGTTACTGTTTACATGGATGGAATGTTGAACGCAGTGTGGTATCTTGAAGCAGTGCATGGGTTGTGTCACGAATCGGAACATTCCAAACTGCCATTGATGCAGTTGGTCGCCAAATTGTGCAACGTTTGTTGCGTGGAACGTAAACATGGTACACAATTAATATATTATATCCCCTTATGTGGAAATTAAAATGTGTTACTTTCAGTAGCTTATTCTTTATCTTAGTTCTGCATCTCCTTACAAACATCTCCACAAAGTTTCATTGTCCTACTATCACATATTTTAATGGGAGCCCTCTCAAGTAGCGAAAGTTTAATTCTAACAGGCATCAGAAGGGCAGAATAAATTCATATCGGGGCAGTCATACTTAGATGGGGTATTTATCTTACCGAATTTCGCGGAGAAACAAACAGCTTATGGCATAATAATTGATCTAGTTCTCGTGGATCTGTAATAAAGCCTATCTCACTATTACATAAACTAGACTGTGAACTAAAATGATAAATGCGGACGTATCACATGCATAGTTTAAAGCTATGTGGGACACATTAGTACGGTTAAAGTACGAAACGTAGATTCCCAGTTTCCATACGAATACGACACAGATGTTCTATGGTATCGACCTCATTAGAAACCTACTTAAGAGATAAAGAGAAGTGTGCTGCGTAAGAATACCCACAGAAGATAAAACATTTTACACCTCTTACTTCGCTGATGATCAGGTTCTTTATGACTACACAAATTGCATGCTGCTGAAGTAAAGGAAAGAGTATGAAGAATTATGACTGAAAATGAACACCTAAAAAGCAGTGTTGAGCAGTACTGTAAGCGAATACAAAAGAACTATATATTAAATTGACATAATAAAAGGATGCAAATCTTCCAGGTACTTGGGAGTATCGCTGTCACTAACAGCAGAAACACTGTTGATGCAAATAACAAAATAGGCCACAGAAGAAAACTGGTAAGAGAAATCATTTATTTTCTCTGTAACTGCAATATAACATAAACGATGAAGTAATCCAGTAGTGAGATTTTTGCTGCAGAGATACGGGAGCTGAACAAGAGACCCAGAGATAGGCTACTGATGCTGCAATTGAACTTTTGGAGTACAAGTTGTAGCATTTTGAGGTCTGGACGATACAGAGCAAATAAAGTAAAAGAGATTTTGGAAGGCTGCCGGATGATAAATGACACAATAGAAAGAAAACAGCTATTGTGGTGATAAAGAGGATGGATGACGACTGATGGCCAAAACTAATGTGTTACCTGACTCCTCAAGGGAGAAGGAAAAGGGACTCCCACGTTGAGACAGCGGAAGAAAGGTGTTTATGGAGGGGGGGGGGGGGGGGGACAGATCTCCATCAAGGGGATTAGCTGAAGCGTGAAACGGCGTCAGCCGTAAGTAACACTCAAGATATGATGACGATAATTTTTTTTTTTTTTACTAGTCATGCTTGAAGTATATTCCTCTTCCCCAAAAAGATCTTTTCCGTGTTAATCTATTTTGCAATATACCTACAAAGAGCATCAGGCAGTATCTTAATAAACACACACACCAGAAAATAGTTTTCAATTCCCCAAGTTTCCTTCGTTTAATTTCTGGTCAGTATAACGCCTTAAGTTATTAAAAAGTAGTTTTATTGACATCGACCACAGTAGTTTTTAATTGTGTGCATTAATCAATAAACGATGTAGAAGAGCCGTACGATGCATTTAATTCAGCTGCACTGATTTTCAGTTACATTCATTTTCATTATTTCCATTAGTTCCTATGTTTGCGTAACGCAAAGCTGTTAAGAAGACCATTTTCTTTAGTGAATGGTATTGGCGTTTGTTCGTAGTAAACGGCAGCTGTCGCTTCTTGTGTGTGAAACGCCAGTGCAAGGTTAGGAGCGTGGCTGCGATGCGCAAACGGCCCTTACACAGCGGCAAGTGAGCTGGCAATGCACATCTGGGGCTGGGGTACGCACGATTTAGCCTTCAGAGCGCTACGGCGCGATACGAGCAGCGGGCTGTGTGAGCTTTCGCATTGCTACTGAGAAAGGACCAACTGTTGGTAACAATAACTCTGTGACCCGTAACATACAACTGTAGGACCTTTGCAACTCAGTGGATTGCATATTGCTCCTGGCCGAACAGTTGAATGCAAAAGCTCTGCCATTATGCTGACTCAGATCATCGCATTAGAAGTATATTAACGACGGTAGAATAAAGAAATGCTTGAGAGCTTAACATTCTCAGCATCTAAGCTACTGCGGAAATCCACTTAAATCATGTGATAACACACCAGAAACACACACACACACGCACTACAATTACGAATCTGAGCACTAACTTGTGGTGATTTCATTAAATGTTTTGCTAATGGTATACGCCTGTTCACATCTTCCTGCAGGACCTGGCTTTTGTTTCAGAACTAGATGTTCAAGACCGCTGTGTTTACAGCGAATGTACGTTCAGATTTTCCACGTATTGACATATTTTCATTTTCCTCCGAATCGGTATCCAGTTTTATTTTAAGACACACACGAAACATCTGCCTGAGTAGTACTTATCAGTGTTTTAATAAATATGTGTAAATTTTGAACCAGTAACACGTGCCATATCATAGCATTTATCTCTAGTACCATCTGCTGAGCCGGCCGCGGTGGCCGTGCGGTTCTGGCGCTGCAGTCCGGAACCGCGGGACTGCTACGGTCGCAGGTTCGAATCCCGCCTCAGGCATGGGTGTGTGTGATGTCCTTAGGTTAGTTAGGTTTAAGTAGTTCTAAGTTCTAGGAGACTTATGACCTAAGATGTTGAGTCCCATAGTGCTCAGAGCCATTTGAACCATTTTTTGAACCATCTGCTGAACAAGTAACTAACTGTCTTTGAGTTATACATAGGACAGCACGAAAACTACTGACATCCAGCTCTGTATATATTTTGTCATTCAGACTTAAAATTACTAAGCGTCATCTGTATATTTTCGGGACGTGTAATGAAATACTATTTAATAACATAATGAAATATGGAAAACCTCTCGACTGTTGATGATAAACTCGTTTGGCGATATTTGCATTATAATTACATACCATATTCAATATGCAACTGTCTGCTTGTTTCTATTCAAGATATCATCAGTGGTATACAAGGAAATTTCAAATGTTATATACACAGTCGCAAAGCCAAGAAGGAGTTGTCCGACATAAACGAAAGCTGGTGCGCAGTTCCTGCATCTTAAAATGACGTCTATTCAGATTTCACTCCGGTTGAATAAGAGCGGCGCTAGTAGCACCACTAAGAGGATGCGAATCAGATTTGCTTTAAATACAAGGTGTCACGAGCGTGAGAGTTAGTTACCTTTGAGACTGGACGTGGCGAGTTAGTGTTAGCCAAGAATGCCTTTAAGGCGACAAAGACGCCTTCAACACCTTGGTGAGTTTGAATGGGGTCGTGTAATAGGGCTACAAGAAGCTGTGTGATTCTTCTGCAGTGTTGCAGAAAGACTTGATAGGGATGTGGCCACTGGACATGAGTGTTAGCAGCGAAGGTCACGTGAATGAGCTTCTGACGGCCACAGGGCACTACCATTGCGAAGATCATCGTGTTCGGCGTATGACCCTGGCGTATCGTACTGCATCTGCAGCAGCAGTTTGAGTAGCAGCTGGCATCACAGTGACGCTACGAATTGTTACTTCAAGGAAAGATCAGAACCAGACGCTCTGTAGCCAGTGGCGGATACTTATGGAGGCCGCGTGGAGCTTGCAGCCGGCCGCGGTGGCCGAGTGGTTCTAGGCGCTTCAGTGAGGAACCGCATGACGACCACGGTCGCAGGTTCGAATCCCGCCTCGGACATGGTTGTGTGTGATGTCCTTAGGTTAGTTAGGTTAAAGTAGTTCTAAGTTCTAGGGGACAGATGAACTCAGATGTTAAGTCCCATAGTGCTCAGAGCTATTTGGACAATTTTTTCGGAGCTTGCGCCCCCCCCCCCCCCTCCCCCCAACCACCGTTGCGGGGCTTGCCGCACTGCCACCCGCGCCAGTCAACATGCACGCTATTCGTTCGTTTCTTTTGTCAGTCGACTCGACTGAATCGAGTTGTCGAGTAGTTGTTCTTTCCTATGTAGCACGAGCGTCTGCGTTATCGTATTTTATACGTTTCTGTCTGGCACAGAGCTAACACATACATACGAGAAAAGTCTTGGCCATTCTAGTGATCTCGATGTATGATTCTGTACGGCATTTGTCCGATAAAAGTCGCGAATTTTCTGTTGTTTTCTTGTACAGAGAACTTTCGATACGTAGCGCTATAAATACGGACTATTCGCCGAATAGGAAGCTAGTTTGCATTCAGAAACAGAAATATTAAGACTGAATGAATTAGCAAAAAGTCCTAGTTGTAGCAAATACAGGTGTGAAGGTTAGTCAAGAGTGAGAGTGATCTGTTGATTCTGAAGTATTAATAACAGTAATACGAGTTAGGTATGGGAAACTATTGATTGGTATATCTCCGGTAATAGTCACTTTCGAAAAGATTCTATAAAACGCATTGTTACTATACAGGCACTCTATAAAGTGCACTAGAAAGGAACGGAATCGACAATAAAATTTCCACACGCATAAATTGCCGGATGACGTCATCATTGGAAACTTTTTTTTTTTTAACTGTTAGACTTAACTTCTGAGGTCATCAGTCCCCTAGAACTTAGAACTACTTAAACCTAACTAATCTAAGGACATCACACACACCCATGCCCTAGGCAGGATTCGAACCTGCGACCGCTACTCTCTGAATGGAATCGTTTGTGGAAAACCAATTATATCACAGCACAGATATTTGAACATAGCATTGTTAGTATTTATGATTACTGTAATAGATGTCTACAAAATATGAATCAACATACTTTGTCAAAACGAATTGATCTAAAGAAGATGGCTTGTGAATAATACTGCATAATGTATAAGTTGCCTACAAATTTCTAATTGAGACAGTTTGTACATAAAATAAACCTAGAACGCGAAAAAGTGGCTATTTAGTAAAATAACAACTAAAGGAAAATTAGCTTTAGCTTCAGTATATAGGGGAATTTATGGTGAAATAGAACATAAATTCGATTTAGAAACTGATGTTAACACATGGTTCCTTTGAACCACCCAATTCTGTCCTTACTGAGTGAAAAATGGTATGTGCAACACACGTATCACTCAGTCTATAAAGAGAAAATCAAAATTTATGTAGCTATTTTACTTTGGAATAAAACATATGAATAATGTGTAAGCACCCTTCTCTTTTTTAGATACTGGGAAGTGTAATAATACCTACAGGAAATTACCCTGATTAAAATGCCCAGTTGTTTTCTATCGATGGTAACCGATTGAAGGTTTAATTTAAGGTAATTTGACTTATATTAAGAACAAATTAATACAGAGATTATTCATGTTATGTAACAGTTAATCTACAGGCTTAGCTTGATATTGCAATACACTTTAATGATCCAGTTTCCTAGCAACCAATCAATCACTCGACTTATGAAATATATAAATTCCCCATATTATAGATGAAGCATGTGCTGTAAGAGTAGAGGGGCACTGCGGGTTCTGGCCAGAAAAGTAGCTGACTTCCGCATCAGGATACTTAGACTTGCTGATATCAGCATCAGCTCTTTGCCCACAATTGCTGACATCAGAGTCTCACCCTCAAGCCACTGACATTATTTCTGGAATTTCCATCTCTGTCCACCACCCATACCGCCAATGACATTACATAGAGGGTCCCCAGAGCTCCAATGGCATTCATGCTCTGTCCTTCAACATTCTACTACTTTTAATTTTTATAGTTGAATTGCACAAGCACCATTATTTCTCGGCTGCCTGTATGTACATGCTGGTCTCATGCATTCGATTGATGAGACAGTTGTGCAGAGGAATGAAGACCTTAACAACTCTATTTGTGGTAAGTTAACGTCACAGACATGTATTCACATCTTTCTGCATCAAGAATGGAAGGGTTTGATAACGGAGGAGCGTTCAACTGTAGATAGGAGGAATATTCTTCAACAGATAATAGCAATACAACAGAATGGAAAGAAGATTTATTACCTGATTGGGGCTACCAAAACAACACGTGGCCAGCCGGTGTGGCTGTGCGGTTCTAGGAGCTTCAGTTCTAGGAGCTTCAGTCTGGAACCGCGTGACCGCTACAGGCGCAGGTTCGAATCCTGCCTTGGGCATGGATGTGTGTGATGTCCTTAGGTTAGTTAGGTTTAAGTAGTTCTAAGTTCTAGGGGACTGATGGCCACAGATGTTAAGTCCCATAGTGCGCAGAGCCATCTGAACCATTTGAACAACACGTGGCATTTGATGGAATTGTACATACTTTTAAAAATGTGTATTCAGCCTTCTACCACACAAGAAATGGTTGTGAGCTCTGCTGGAAATACTTATCAGTAAGTACTTCAACCATCTCTAAAATATTGTTTTATGTGTGTCAGTTATTACTTGGTGTAATTAGCCAGGCGCACAGCTTCCTCCAAACAGATGAACTTCTCCACAGCTGTGCTTGTTAACCCTCTGGCAGGCTTGCTTAATGTTGTCATAGAGCAGATTCAAATTGAAAAATTTTAGGTAATGGAAAGCTTGTACTAAACAGACTCATAAATATATTCACGCTGTGTGCCACTGGTCGAAAAAGGTGGTCGTCAGAGGTAGCAATGTCTGGAGAATACGGCGGGTGGAATCGGACCTCCCATTTCAACGTTTCCAAGTATGTTTTGGTGCGTTTTGCTACATGGGACCGAGCACTGTCATGCTGCAAAATCACCTTTTCATGTCTATCGCTGTATTATGGCAATTTGTCTTTCAGTGTTCGGCTCAAACGCATCAATTTTCTGCGTGTAAGAGCAGTGGAGCATGATCGCATGGTTAATAAATAATCAGATAATTTTGAGTGAAAGCTACGTTGTGAGATTTTGATTAGCTTTGCCTCGAGTGCTCTTGCGCTAGGGCGTACACTTAGCGTCAGCGACCTAATTATTTACGTTGTACACACTTTTCTACATTTACACAGTAGGCAGATTCACACATATAAGATGCTCAATATTCTTTTACAGGCAATTGTGACGTACTGTAACAACTGTTTAATAACTCTGCCATTGCGGACTACGTTCTGACGTTTTTATTTTTTGTATCTTACCACAGGGTATGTACAGTTGTGCTCAAAAGTAGCCGAACGACCTGAATTGCACTTCTCCTGATTTGAATGCAACCCACATAGCGCAACTGTCTAGCAGGTCCTCTAATCGCCCCTCTGTACAGTCGTTTGACTATTGACAATTGTTCCAACAAGTCACCACTAGAAAACACTGCTCTGTATCGCAATAATTCAAGATGTAAAGTAATACCAAGGTACTACAAATATCAGGGAACATCTTATCACAGATAAGACGGTTCTTCAGGCTTGTAAGTTCACATTTGTTACAATAAATGACATACACGAAATGTTACCACTCTCATAATTACGTCAGACAGGTAATTCACGTAGTAAGTTCGTCGTATTCATGATTTCCTCTTCAAAATAACATACCGTACTTATTATTTAACACAAAATGACCATAAAAATTTCAGTTGTTCACGAGCAACTAGTTGAGAATATGTATGAACTTCAAATGACACGACCCAGGTCATGCAGACTAAACAAAGACTTCCTGACTGATGGAAACTAACAGTCATTCCTGACTAGGCATACAGAGAGTGATATACCTCGATTTAAGACAGTATCAGTTAGCAAATATCAACTTTAAACTACATAACGTAAACATTGTTAACGGACGCGAATTCCTACCCAGGATCTATTGTCCTTGTAACGAACTACGAGAGATGTTAAATATTGCTTCTTCACAAGTAACTTACTTGAAATGCCGTGAGGTAAAGCTTTGTGTTGGACAGGGATTCGAACCCAGAACCTAATTGAATTGTCATCGAAGCACAATCAACTGTGACATATCGGATTTTCTCGGCAGTAGCTAGATGTTTTAACTGAAATGACGAGACGAAACATTAATTTTTTTCTTTCCCAGGACTCCAACCTGCCGCCTATCACTGTTACATTCTACAGAAAACGAACGTTAAAAATGGGTTTGTTACACCAGCAGCGACATGTGAGCATGTTTGAACTAGAAATAATATTACGAAGAGTTCAGTACTGACTTGGAATCGAGCCTCACACATATCGTTGTTGACTGCACACAAAGAGACGTCGGCTACCGAATTTTTCTCCACCAGCAGCTCGGAATAACATCCTTGAATTTACAATGATTTCGCAAACTGTTCTGTGTCTCACTGGGACTCAAAAACGTCAGATACCGTTAGTGTTGACAACGAATGAAAATACATTAAAAACCACAATTATTACCCACCAGCAGATAGGTGTAACTGGGTTTAGGGACTAGAGCGTAGTTATTAATAATACTTAGAACTGACTGCAGACTAAGCTTCATGAATCAGTAACTCTCATAGTTGTTTTTATATATCTTTCGTAAGTGTACTCAAAACTAAGAAATGCATTGACGAACGTTTTCGTGCCTCGCCGATAGTCGAGTACAACAAACAAATAAAAATAAAAAAACACTGTGTGTGTGTGTGTGTGTGTGTGAGAGAGAGAGAGAGAGAGAGAGAGAGAGAGAGAGAGAGAAGAGAGAGAGTTTGAGGGAGAGAGATAAAAATAAAAAAGAATGAGAGAGAGTAAAAAATTGTTGCAAAGAAACTGAATCACCGTATGTAAAGAAATCTTTCATTAAAATGACATGTTCTACATCATTACAAAACATCGTATTCATGATCTGTGGAACAAGTATTAATCTAATCTAATCTAATCATATCATATTGCTGACTAGTCATGAAGAAGCACGAATTAGAGAAATTTCCGACAATATCAGTAACCAAATCTAAACTTGAAAAAAAAAGACGACAGTTTTTGTAATAAACCGGGACTCCTTTAAAGACCCTTTCGTCTCTGTTAACTAACCACGAAAGATGTGTGATATACCTGCATTCAGAAGGAACAAAGTGTTCATGCATTTAAAGATGAAGCGCATGATGTAAAGTTCTGTGACGGAGATACGAACCCAGCACGCAACGGATTGTTAACTAAGTAAAATCAAATGTTACGTATCCGTTTTTCTTACCACTTGCTAGATGTTTGAATCTAAAATAAGGATACAAATTTTTGTGCCTGAGCGACAATCGAGCCGCACACCTACCGTCCTCCTTTATCGTCCACGAACATACCTTAAGTAACACTTGCTTACTCACCAACAGTAAGATGTGAGCGCCTTTGACCAGAAATAACGACACCTATTGCGATTGTTGGCAACACATGAACAGACATTAAAAATGCACGTTAATTTTCACTACCAGATCGGTATGCACGTGATAGGGCTTGAAATGAAATAATGAATATTTTTGTACTGGATCAGGATTCGGACCCACATACTTACCATTGGAGGAGACCTAGAGTAGATTGCAGTCTTGAGGAAAGGAACCAAATGATTGAACTATACTGTTCCGAGATATTCAGAGCCTCGAAAGATCAGATACAAATTCGAATCACAGTCCAGCACCAAATTTTTCAACGTCTCTAGTCCAATCAAGTACAAGAAAAATAAGATCCCTTTAAATCAAATAAAATTAAATTTTCTAATGTAAGTAAGTTTACTGGAGACAGTATTTCTGTATACCATGACTTCCGCCTATGTAATTTCCCAACGTAAACCGGCTCTGCCCAATTGGTAATGAAGAACCGTGTTGTTTAATGCGGATTCTGGGTTATAACGTGTTTCTCTTGAGGTTACCAGAGGTAAAGTAAATCTGTTAGTGCCTCTTAAAAGTAAATGCCTGAACCCACGCATTGCACCTGTGATAGTTCGTTCCACCATACCATGTTTCCCAGCCCCAGGAGTGTGCTGTAACAGATGAAATGCTTAGCTTACAAAATTAATCACGGTGGAAAAAATGCGCGTCTATTAAATGGTGTCATAAAATGTAGTATCAAGAATTGGGTCTACAATTTCTATTGTAGGAATCATTATATTCATTGTAATTATATGAGAAAGAATGATTACAAACCGAGCAATCATATTTAGAGGTAATATAAGATCAACAGAATGGCTACAAAATAACCCTCCTGCAGAACACAGTTACTCAGAATTACCATTAATTTCTAGATTCTAATATGGCAGATTAGTGCAGTAGATTTAAGCTCTACAAATAAAGGTTTGACCTTTTATTAGAAAAATTCATTAATGGCAACATGATCAAATCTATCCCTTCAAGATGGAGCTTCACCATTAATGGAGCAATTATCATTCTTCCATGATCATACTACGGACATATTATTATTAATTACAGTAATTGTAGGTTATGCCCTAAGTTATATATTATTTATTGCCTATACAAACCGAAACATACTTCATGGACACTTAACTGAAACAATCTGAACAGCATTACCAGCAATTACGCTAATTTTTATTGCACTTCCATCATTACGACTCTTATATTTACTTCATGACTCAGTAGATGCAATAATCACAATCAAAACCATTGGACGACAATGATACTGAAGATATGAATATTCAGACTTTATAGACGTAGAATTTGACACTTATATAACACCAGGACAAGACCTAGAAAATGACGGATTTCGACTTCTAGATGTAGATAACCAAACAGTTCTACCAATAAATACAGAAGTACAAGTATTAACAAGAGCATCAGACGTTCTACACTCATGAGCAGTTCCTGCATTAGGAGTTAAAATTGATGCAACGCCAAGTCGACTAAACCAAGGAACATATACAATAAACTGCCCTGGATTATTCTTTGGACAATGCTCAGAAATTTGTGGAGCAAACCACAGATTCATACCAATTGTAATTGGAAGAACTTCAGTAAACTTATTTATCAAGTGATTATCTAAGATAATCTAAGGAGTTAGTTAAAATATATAACATTAGAGTGTCAATCTAAAATAACTAAACAATTAGTACACCTTGAAATACAACAGATGGCTGAAAGTAAGTAATGGTCACTTAAACCAAACAATAGTAAATTAATGACTACTTCTGATGGGGAAATTTAATCCAAATCCCTCAAATATCCCCTCTTATATGATTCTCCCTATTCATCATATTTTCGGCTACACTAATTCTATTTAATCAAATGAACTTTTTGTCATTTAAGCCAAATCTTATTAAAAGAGCAGAAAAAAGAACAATTGACATAAAAAACTTAAATTGAAAATGATAACAAACTTATTCTTAACATTTGACCCATCAACTAACATCTTCAATTTATCATTAAATTGAACTAGAACATTCTTAAGACTATTATTAATCCCATCAATGTTTTGACTTACACCATCACAAATTAATATTATTTGAAATAAAATAAACTTAACCTTACACAATGAATTTAAAACATTACTAGGACCAAAATCATTTAATGGAACAACATTCATCTTTATCTCAATTTTTATTATAATACTATTTAATAATTTTATAGGATTATTCCCTTACATCTTTACTAGAACGAGACATTTAGCATTAACATTTGCAATTGCTCTACCTATATGATTAAGATTCATGTTATTTGGATGAATTAATCATACCAATCACATATTTACATACCTTATTCCACAAGGAACACCTCCTGCATTAATATCATTTATAGTTTTAATTGAAACAATTAGAAATGTAATTCGACCAGGTACACTAGCAGTACAACTAGCAGCAAATATAATTGCAGGGCACTTACTATTAACATTACTAAGAAATACAGGACCATCTATAGCAATAAACTTAATTTCACTATTAATTATTGGACAAATACCTCTATTAATTCTAGAATCAGCAGTAGCAATAATTCAAGCTTATGTTTTCTCAATTTTAAGAACTTTATGCTCTAGAGAAGTATACTAAACTTATGTTAACAACTCACTCAAATCACCCATTCCACTTCATAGATTATAGACCTTGACCATTAACAGGAGCAATTGGAGCAATAGTTCTAGTATCAGGATTAGCAAAATGATTTCACCTATTTAACTTTAACTTATTTATAATTGGATTAGGAATTACCCTACAAACTATAATCCAATGATGATGAGATGTAGTACGAGAAGGGACATATCAAGGGCTACATACAGGATTTGTATCAATTGGATTACGATGAGGAATAATTTTATTTATTGCATCAGAAGTATTATTCTTTGTTTCATTTTTCTGAGCATTTTTTAGAAGAAGACTACCACCAACTATTGAACTAGGAATACTATGACCTCCAATAGGAATCCAACCTTTTAATCCTATACAAATTCCATTACTTAATACAGCTATTCTTTTGGCATCAGGAGTAACAGTAACATGAGCACACCATAGTTTAATAGAATCTAATCATACTCAAGCATTACAAGGACTATTCTTCACAGTATTACTAGGACTATATTTCACTATACTTCAAGCATACGAATATTGAGAAGCACCTTTCACCATTGCAGACACAGTTTATGGGTCAACATTCTTTGTTGCAACAGGATTCCATGGTCTACACGTAATTATTGGAACAATTTTCTGATCAACATGTCTACTTCAACATTCAATAAACCAATTCTCACCAAGACACCACTTTGGATTTGAAGCAGCAGCATGATACTGACACTTTGTAGACGTAGCATGGTTATTCCTATACATTTCTATTTATTGATGAGGTAGATAATTGTTTTTCTAGTATAAATAGTACATTTGGCTTCCAATCAGAAAGCTTGATGTAAATCAAGAAAAACAGTCCTAATTCTATCTACAAGAATTGTTATTAGATTTATTATCCCAATAATTGTTATAATCCTTGCAACAACATTATCAAAGAAATTAATTAATGACCGAGAAAAAAGATCACCATTTGAGTGTGGGTTTGACCCAAAAAGATCAGCACGAATACCATTCTCACTGCGATTCTTCTTAATCGCAGTAATTTTTTTTATTTTTGATGTAGAAATCGCATTAATCCTTCCAATTGTAATTATTTTCAAAACCTCAGACATTATAATCTGAACAGTATTAACAATATATTTTATCGTAGTATTATTAGGTGGACTATACCATGAATGAAATCAAGGAGCATTACAATGAGCAGAATAAAGGGCTGTAGTTAACTATAACATTTGGGTTGCATTCAAAAAGTATTTATATAATCAATCAACCTTAAATAGAATAAGATGCGAAATATTGCAGTCAGTTTCGACCTGGAAGATTGGTAAATAAAATACCCTTATTCTTATTAATTGAAGCCAAAAAGAGGCGTATTACTGTTAATAATATAATTGAACTATAAAGTTCCAATTAAGGAAATGTAAAGCCAATATGAATGCTGCTAACTTTTTATATTAGTGGTTAAACTCCGTTAACATTTCTAAAATTTATATAGTTTAAATAAAACATTACATTTTCACTGTAAAAATAATATATCTATATTTATAAATACCTAAAAGTAAAAATATTTCCTTAACATCTTCAGTGTCATGCTCTAATTATAAGCTATTTAAGTAAACGAAAAATAATATCACCAAAATAAATATTCAAAAAATAAAAGTTAAAAGATAAATCTTAAAATTAGAATCATTAAACCCTGAATATAACCAATTAAATAAATAAATAGTCTATATAAACCTTTACCACCAAATAATTCACCTCAACCATAATCAAATGATTTAGATGAATAATAACCTAATTTTAAAGGAATATATCTAATAAACTTAGTTGAAAGAAAAGGTATAAACCATATAGAACCAGCAAATCTGACAAAAGAAAGTATACTTAAAGAAAATAAATTTTGAGAAAATCAAAATTAGAAATAAGATAACCCAAATAAGAACCTAAAACAACTACAGTAATAGTTAAAAACTTTAAATAATAAGGTAAAGCAATCACATGAGGAATAGGAAAAATTAACCAAGACAAAAGACTACCACCAAAAACAGCAACAAACAATAAACCAATTATACCAAACGAAATAACCCTTATCATCAAAAGAAAATCTAGAATAAAAATTATTATCACCAGATATTGAATAATAAAACAAACGAAAAGAATAAGAAGCAGTTAAACCAGTAGAAAAGAAATAGAGAAAAAATAAAACAATTAATTCATCTTAAACAAAACATTTCAAGAATTAAATCCTTTGAATAAAAACCTGCTAAAAAAGGCATACCACACAAAGACAAACTAGAAACATTAAAACAAACTGAAGTTAAAGGTATAAAAATAACAATTGAACCTATAAAACGAATATCCTGAGAATCCTTTAAATTATGAATTATCGAACCTGCACACATAAACAATAACGCCTTAAATAAATCATGAGCTAATAAATGAAAAAATGCAAGTTTTGGATAACCTATAGCCAAAATTCTTATTATTAAACCAAGTTGCCTTAAAGTAGAAAGAGCAATAATCTTCTTCAAATCAAATTCAAAATTAGCCCCCAACCCAGCCATAAATATAGTTATACAACCAATTAAAAGTAAAAATCAACCAAAATTATAAGTATCTAATATTGGTCTGAAACGAATTAATAAATAAACTCCAGCAGTAACAAGAATGAACTAAAGCAGAAACAGGAGTAGGAGCAGCCATAGCAGCAGGAAGTCAAGAAGAAAAGGGAATTTTAATTCTTTTAGTTATAGCTGCTAAAACAATTAATACAATAATAAGCTTTATTTCAAAAGAATTAGAAATAAAATCATAATAATAAATATAATTTCAACCACCAAAAATTAATATTCAAGCAATATAAATTAAAATAGCAACATCACCAATATGATTAGAAAGTGCAGTTAATATACCTGCACTATAAGATGTTACATTCGGGTAGTAAATATCTAAACAATAAGAAACTAACCCCAAACCATCCCATCCTAATAAAATTCTAATCAAATTAAGACTAATAATTAAAAAACCTATAGAAAGAATAAATATTAAAACAATAATAATAAAACGATTTATATTCTTTTCTCCCAAGATATAATCCTCTCTATAATAAATAACCAAAGAAGAAATATATTTAACAAAAGACATAAAAATAAGAGACATTCAATCAAAAATTAAAGTCATAACAACCATAGAACCATTTAAATTGAAAAGTTCCCATTCAACAAAAACTCTATAATCAATTATTTAATAATAAATACCTAAAATAAAAATTATAGTTCTAGAAAAAAATAAAAAAAAAACTCAAAGAACAAATAGAAAATAAATTCATGGCCTAAGATGAAAAAATTCATATCATTGATTCCACAAAACAACATTTTTAATTAAAATACTCAAGCAACCTAAACAAAAAATATTCACCCTTTAAACAAAGAATATTTAAAGGCAATCAATTAAAAGTAAAAGATGTTATTCACGAAGATAACAAAGAGAACAAGTATAAACACCAGAGTAATAATTACCATGTTGAGAATAAGAATACATATATAAAGTATAAGCAGCTCTAAAAAAAGACAAAAAAATTAAAGCAAATAATCTAAAAGAAGATCAAGACATAATTCTATTTAATAATCTAAGTTCACCTACCAAATTTAATGAAGGAGGAGCAGCTATATTTGATGATCTTAAAAGGAATCACTATAAAGCCATTCTTGGTATCAAATTAATTATCCCCTTGTTAATTAATAATCTTTGTCTACCTAAACGTTCATAAATAATATTAGATAAACAAAATAACCCAGAAGAACATAAACCATGACCAACCATTAAAGAAAGAGAACCCATACAACCCCACCAATTTACAGTTATCAATCCTCCAATAACCATTCTTATATGAGCAACAGAAGAATATGCAATTAAAGATTTTAAATCAACCTGACAAAAACAAATAAATCTAACAATAACACCACCAGATAAACCTAAAGATTATCAAAAATAATTAAACTTTAAACCCAAATAAGAAATAACCTTTATAACACGAAAAATACCATAACCACCTATCTTTAATAAAACACCAGCAAGAATCATTCTACCTGAAATAGGGGCCTCAACATGAGCCTTAGGAAGCCATAAATGAACCAAAAATATTGTCATCTTAACTAAAAAGCAAGAATTATAATTTTTAATTTATATATTAAATAATAATGAAGTGCCTGATTAAAGGGTTACCTTGATAGGGTAAATCAAGTAAATAAAAATTACCTTCATTAAAAATTATGTAAGACAGAATTAAACTATCTCCTTTAGTATCAAAAACTAACGTGCATCATACACCTTAATGTAAAAATGTAAGCTAAACAAGCTAATGGGTTCATACCCCATTTATAGAGGTATCAATCCTCTCCTTTTTAATCATCAACAACTCTACAAAACTTCTCTTCCTATCAACATTAATGATAGGAACGATCCTGTCCATTTCATCAAACTCCTGATTTGGAGTTTGAATAGGACTTGAGATCCACTTACTTTCATTTATTCCGCTCCTAACAAGAAATAAAAATATAATAATAAATGAGTCATCAATTAAATATTTTATTGTCCAAGCAATAGCATCGGCAATACTATTATTTTCAATTTTGCTCATTCAAATAAAGTATCCAATAGGGTGAGAAACAGAATTTATCCCATCAATAATAATCAGATCTAGATTATTATTAAAGATTGGGGCAGCACCTTTTCATTTCTGATTTCCAGAAGTAATAGGAGCTTCGAAATGAAATAATTGTTTAACACTAATAACATGACAAAAAATTGCCCCAATAATGGTATTATCTTATTGTATTCAACTAAGAACTTTCATTTGAACAATTATCATTCTAAGAATTATTATTGGGGCAATAGGGGGTTTAAATCAAACATCTTTACGCCAACTTCTAGCATATTTTTCAATTAGACGTTTAGGGTGAATAATTAGATCCCTAACAGTCAGAGAAAGCATCTGAGAACTATATTTTAGTATTTACTCACTATTAAGATTAATCATGGTTTTATTATTTAAGCAAATAAACCTATTTTTTATAAACCAAATTTATTCAGCCAGAAATATAAAAACTAAAATTAAATTCATAATATTCCTATCTCTCTTATCCCTAGGTGGTTTACCGCCATTTCTTGGATTTCTACCAAAATGAATTGTAATACAATCATTAATAGAAAACAACATAACAACTATTACAACCATTATGGTTGTATTAATTACAATTACACTTTATTATTACATACGTATTAGATTTTCAGCCCTAATTATGTCATACACAGAAAATTCATGATCTATAACAATAAAGTCTCAAAAATCAAGAATTATTCTTCCTATAACAGTAATAATTTCAACAATAGGATTGATCTCAACATCAACCTTAATTTCATTATACTAAGGACTTAAGTTAATTAAACTAATAACCTTCAAAGTTATAATTAAAAGAATAATCTTTTAGGCCTTGGTAAAATTTTACACCTCTAGAATTGCAGTCTAGAATCATAACTGATTATAAGGCCTAAAACATGGTAATAGAGAAAATATCTCATAAGTAGATTTACAGTCTAACACCTAAAATTCAGCCATCTTACTGCAAAAATGATTATTCTCAACAAACCATAAGGACATTGGTACTTTATACTTTCTATTTGGAGCATGAGCAGGAATAGTAGGAACATCAATAAGAATACTTATTCGTGTTGAACTTGGTCAACCAGGATCTCTAATGATGACCAAATTTATAATGTTATTATTACAGCCCACGCATTTGTAATAATTTTCTTTGTAGTAATACCTATTACAATTGGTGGATTTGGTAATTGACTTGTACCATTAATAATTGGTGTACCAGCTATAGCATTCCCACGATTAAATAATATAAGTTTTTGATTACTACCACCTTCATTAACCCATCTCCTTACATCTTCTATAGTAGATAATGGTGCTGGTACAGGATGAACAGTTTACCCCCCTCTAGAAGGAGCTATCGCACATGGGGGTGCATCTGTAGACCTAGCTATTTTCTCACTCCACTTAGCAGGTGTATCATCTATTCTTGGTGCAGTAAACTTCATTACAATAGCAATTAATATACGATCAGAAAGTATAACTTTAGATCAAAGACCTTTATTTGTATGATCTGTGGCTATTACAGCCCTCCTCCTCCTTCTTTCTCTTCCAGTTTTAGCAGGAGCTCTCACTATCCCAGCCCGCTGTAGGATCACATCGGTTCTTCTTCCTGCTGGTAATGTAACTGAGATTTGGCAACAAGGCAAGATATATTTGGCAACTCTGTGATCGACGACTTACTTCCCGGTGTGCACGGAATTAAGCCTCAAAGTTCACTTGATTTTTCCTGTCATTTCATTGAATAATCTGAGTTGTTATTAATGCTTGAGCTGTAACAAAAGATTGTAAATTTACGGTTTTCAGCCCAGGAAAGTCGTTGGACGGGAAAATCGCATCTAATCTCGTCCTTTAAATAGCGGTTTACGAGTTCCAGCCACTACTGTTCTCGTAAGAGGAGACCGAGACGGATGCCTCTTCCGTAGCTCTGTGGAAACGTGCTAACCTGAGAGAACGCGTATGTTATGGGTTGCGGTTCCAGTCTTGCTGACTGTAACGTTTTTATCCCTTCTGTGAAAGAGCTACAAGCAGTCAGATCACACATCGATAGGGAAATCGCAAGACAATACTTCCGGCTCAAGGAGCAATGATGAAAAACTTACAATGCTGCACAAGAGGTAACGCCTCTTTCCGCTGCTGACAACCAAATTTTGGGTTTCTAGGAATACATAACTTTATTTATGAAATGCCACATTTGCATACCACTTGAGTATGACACAGCATACCAATCAAACAAAGACTCAATCTAAATCTAAGTGATTAGTATTTTACTAATTCGTGCCGATAGAGGCACACTTGTGTACAGATACTCAGTTTTATTGAAACGGACTTTCATCGTAAGGTTACCGTAGGTAGTTTTATTTTATTTCTTATAATACAGTGCAGAATTTTCGTACGTTTTCTTTTAGCGTTGTTAAAACATTAGTTAACATGAGAGAGAAATTAATCATCAACGATATATGCGAATTCTCTGATGTTATCTATAACAGTCTAACAATGCACATGCAGTTTATTGATTACATGCATGTAGAAAACTTGTTCGGAGTTAAAGCTGTCAAACAAGGTTTTATGAAGAGTAAAATGCCACTGCCACACGACAGCTAATGTAGAAAATACTTTTCTGACGGTTTTTGGCACGATGCGCTCTCCCCATACATAATACAAAAGTTTCGAGATGCATCTGCAGCCTGGCCATCTATTCAACCTGAAAGAAATAAAATGTCTCAGAAGTTAGCCCTATTTCCACATGCGACTACTTTGGTTGAGAAGTGTAGAGAATTATGTTCAGAGTTCCATTAGATCGATAACTTCAGCAGACAGCAGTATGGCGTTTTAAAAAATGTAGCAGTGAATGTACCCGAACTCGCGACGTCTTATCAACAGTGCGCGACGCTTCCCGTTAGACTCCTAGCTGACACATAGCTACAACAGCTCCAGAACTCAACAATTCCTCCAGAACTTGCGCATTGCACAGTGCTGTGAGATAATGCATATGGCCGGATCTAGACTTCTGAGAGACAGCTTTTCTTTTGCACTGCACGACGTATTTAACAAACAGATAGCGCAATAGAGTACCTCAAGCCGAAAGAAACACTTCCTGTTTAAATTTCTGCGCCCTACACTGTAGGCAGTACTGTGTAGGTGTCAGTTACGTGATTTTATTTCGGTGATTACAAAAGAGTCGAATGTATGCACTGGGTAGCCGAGGCAGCTAGTTTATGGTGATTCGGTCAACCAAGTAAATGAATGTACTGAACATGCTGCAAACCACTACAGGGAGTGTGTGTGTCAGAATTCTCGTCCATTGTGGCGCAACATTGTTATGATAGAATAATGGGTGATAAAAAACAGAATTTGGTGGTCGCTTCGATTGACACTAGGTTCATGTACCTATGGTCTGGGTTCGATTCCAACTTCTGCTGATGATTTTTGATAAGGAGAGACATATTCTGTTCTCTTCTGGCTACGCCAAGTGAAGAAGGTATAATGGCATTGTGGTCTGAAATTCACGTTAATCATAATATTCGTTCTCTACCAAGTAGATGTTAGGTTGAACCACAAGCAAGTCAGGAGTCGCGTCAAGTAGAAAGTCTATCAGCAGTAACCTTTCTTATACTAGTTATTTATTTCTAGTAACGAGACAGACGCAATGTAGGGTCAAAGGACACTTATTCCATTTTTTATTTGAGCCTCTGTATGTCGACAAAATTAGTTCTGATCAGGGAATGCAAATCAGACCGCCCTTAACGCGGAATTGGATCCCTTCGTGACAATACAGTTCGACTGAAATTTGTTGTTTGTTCAAAACTGCAGATTCCTCAACATCTCCACATATTGCGCGTGATTGGGTTAGAATCCTGGCCCTGCACTAAAGCTTTCATTATGTATTATCAAGCTCTAGCATGAGAACTCCTATCTGCTGGTGGGTAATAAATGTGGTTTTTAATGTATTTTCATTCGTTGTCAACACTAACGGTATCTGACGTTTTTGAGTCCCAGTGAGACACAGAACTGTTTGCGAAATGATTATAAATTCAAGGATGTTATTCCGAGCTGATAGTGGAGAAAAAGTCGGTAGCCGACATCTCTTTGCGCGCAGTCAACAACGATATGTGTGGGGCTCGATTCCCATTCAGCACTGAACTATTCGTCATATTATTTCTAGTTCAAACATGCTCACATGTCGCTGCTGGTGTAACAAACCCATTTTTAACGTTCGTTTTTTGTAGAATATAACAGCGATAGGTGGCATGTTGGAGTCCTCGGAAAGAAAAAAATTAATGTTTCGTCTCGTCATTTCAGTTAAAACATCTAGCTACTGCCGAGAAAATCCGATATGTCACAGTTGATTGTGCTTCAATGACAAACCAATTAGGTTCTGGGTTCGAATCCCTGTTCAAAACAAAGCTTTACCTCACGGCATTTCAAGTAAGTTACTTGTGAAGAAGCAATATTTAACATCTCTCGTAGTTCGTTAACAAGGACAATAGATCCTGGGTAGGAATTCGCGTCCGTTAACAATGTTAACGTTATGTAATTTAGATATTTGCTAACTGATACTGTCTAAAATCGAGGTATATCACTCTCTGTATGCCTAGTCAGGAATGACTGTTAGTTTCCGTCAGTCAGGAAGTCTTTGCTTAGTCTGCATGACCTGAGTTTGAACCCATATGCAGAACGAGACGGTTCGTCGTGTCATCTGAAGTTCATACATATTCTCAACTAGCTGCTCGTGAGCAACTTAAATTTTATTGTCATTTTGTGTTAAATAATAAGTACGGTATGTTATTTTGAAGAGGAAATCATGAATACGACGAACTTACTACGTGAATTACCTATCTGACGTAATAATGAGAGTGGTAACATTTCGTGTATGTCATTTATTGTAATGAACGTGAACTTACAAGCCTGAAGAACCGTCTTAACTGTGATAAGGTGTTCCCTGATATTTGTAGTACCTTGGTATTACTTTACATCTTGAGTTATTGCGATACAGAGCAGTGTTTTCTAGTGGTGACTTGTTGGAACCATTTTCAATAGTTAAACGACTGTACCAAGGGGCGATTAGAGGACCTGCTAGACAGCTGCGCTATGTGGGTTGCATTCAAATCAGGTGAAATGCAATTCAGGTCGTTCGGCTACTTTTGAACACGACTGTACAACGTATGCAAGGTGTGTGCATGTGTAACTGTTGTGTATACAGTCATAGTGCGTATGTGTATGTACATTGGTGAATGTGTGCACTGTTATTGGTTGGCAGAGTTGAAAAAAATAAAAAAAAACAGGTACATAATCATCAGTTTACAGCTGATAATTAGAGCAAAAAGCAGTCAATGTAACGATGTCTTCCTCTTGATTTCCTACCAGTCCAAATGAGCCCGATGAAGAAGGCTGCTACCGTGGCTCAGACAATAGTACATGATGGAACATATCTGTGTCCTGGTTTAGCAATTCTGCCAGCTTTGGGTTAGGAGCTCTTTGGGCTGTGGACAGTTGCTGCTGTAACTGTGCTGTAATATAGTGGATCAAGAACAGGTGTGATAGGTAAGACAGAGATCCTGTGAGGAGGAACTGCCGCTACTTCTGAGATATTAGTATGTCACGAACACATACATGATCCCATTTATAACAAAGCACAGATGCGAATCTTTGACACTTAGCGGGAAGTGGCACATGGCTGTCACATGCCCGACAACCTCCACGTGTCTCAAAGGCAGAGACCTGAAAATGAACGCACATTTGGGAGTATGTATCATGTACACCCGGAGTAATTGTGGTGTATAAGCCACCACAGAGTATAACGCTGACTCATGTGGATTTTTGCACTGGAATAGCACTGATGTACAGTCGTGCTCAAAAGTATCCGAACGACTAGAATTGCATTTCGCCTGAATCGCATGCAACCTACATAACGCAGCTGTCTAGCAGGTCCTCTAATCACTCCTCAGTACAATCGTTTGACTATTGAAAATGGTTCCAACAAGTCACCACTAGAAAACACTGCTTTGTATCGCAATAACTCATGATGTAGAGTAATACCAGGATACAAGAAATATCAGGGAACACCATACCACAGATAAGACTGTCCTTGAGGCTTGTAAGCTCACATTTATTGCAATAAATGACATACCTGAAATGTTACCTGTTATATCCTAACCAGTAATGCCACCCGAGCCCGCTGCCAAAAGGTTGGCAGCATCAAAGTCCGGACGCCGTCCGCATAAGCAGCGCCAGCGAGACAGGAAATCGCCGCAAGTCTGCGCGCGCCACCGCTGGCTTCTGGGTTCTTAAGCGCTGGAGTCGCGAGCGCTAGGACAGTTCTGTATTCGCCGCTCAGTTGTATACGCGCCACCGAATTGTGTACTTGCTAGTCAGTTGTGTGTTCATCGCGGCAGAGTTGTTGTTTGTCGTCAGCCGACGCTGACCTAGCCGCTCCGACTCGAACTAGACAGATTTCTGTAGACACTGAGTTCACTATACTGTGTTTCTGTATCTTCGTAATAAAGATAAGTACCGACTTTTATTTAATCAGAGTGTTTGGGTTTTCATCTTTCTGTTCACTGTTCCAGCGGACCGGTCGGCCCGCTATTAAAAGTGTGGCGGTGACTTCGTAAGCCATTTCTACAGCCAAGTGTTTGTCGCTACGAACACCGCCACAAAATTACCAGTCTCATTATTAGGCCAGATAGGTAATGCACGTAGTACGTTCGTCGTATTCATGATTTCCTCTTCAAAGTAACATACCGTACTTGTTATTTAACACAAAATGACATTAAAAATTTAAGTTATTCACGAGCAGCTAGTTGAGAATATGTATGAACTTCAAATGACACGACGAACCGTCTCGTTCTGCATGTGGATTCAAACCCAGGTCATGCAGACTAAGATTTCGTGACTGACGGAAACTAACAGTCATTCCTGACTAGGCGTACAGAGAGTGATATTCCTCGATTTTAAACAGTATCAGTTAGCAAATATCAACTTTAAATTACATAACGTAAACATTTTTAACGGACGCGAATTCCTCCCCAGCATCTATTGTCCCTGTTAACGAACTACGAGAGATGTTAAATATTGCTTCTTCACAAGTAACTTACTTGAAATGCCGTGAGGTAAATCTTTGTGTTGGACAGGGATTCGAACCCAGAACCTAATCGGATTGTTATCGAAGCACAATCAACTGTGACATATCGGAATTTCTCGGCAGTAGCTAGATGTCTTAATTGAAATGACGAGACGAAACATTAGTTTTTTTCCCTCCCAGGACTCCAACCCGGCACCTATTGCTGTTACAGTCTAGAGAAAACGAACGTTAAATATGGGTTTGTTGCACCAGCAGCGACATGTCAGCATGTTTGAACTAGAAATAATATGACGAAGAGTTCAGTGCTGAATGGGAATCGAACCCCACACATATCGTTGTTGACTACACACAAACAGACGTCAGCTAACGGATTTTTCTCCAACAACAGCTCGGAATAACATTCTTGAACTTACAGTGATCTCGCAAATAGTTATATGTCTCACTGGGAGTCAAAAACGTCAGATATCGTTAGTGTTGACAAAGAATGAAAATGCATTAAAAATCAAAATTACTATCCACCAGCAGATAGGTGTTCTCATGGTAGAGCTTGACAATCCGCGCGCAATGAAAACGTTAGTGTCAGGCAAGGATTCGAACCCATTCACGGGCAATATGTGGAGATCTTCAGGAATCTGCAGTTTTGAACAAACAACAAATTGTAGTCGAACTGTATTGTCACGAAGGGATCAAATTCCGCGTTAAGGGCGGTCTGAGTTGGGTTCCCAATACAGAACCAATTGTAGCGACATACAGTAGCTCAAATAAAAGATGGAATAAGTGTACTTTTACCCTACTTATCCTTTGTTTCGTCACTAGAAATAAATAATTAGTATAAGGAAGGAAACTGGTGATAGAGGTTCTACATGTCGCCACTCCCGACTTTATTGTGGTTAAACCTAACGTCTACTTGGTAGAGAAGGAATATTCTGTTTAACATGAATTTCAGACCACGATGCCATTATACCTTTTTCATTTGGCGTAGCAAGAAGCGAATAGAATCTGTCTCTCCCTATGAAAAAGCACAGGCAGAAGTTGGAATCGAACGTAGACCGTCAGTATACGAACCTAGCATCGATCCAGCAGACCAACAAATCCTCTTCTTCATGACTCACTTTTCTATCATAAAACCGATGCAGCACACTCGATGAGAATTCTGACACACAGGTTTCCTGTAGTGGTTTGCAGTATGTTTAGTACATTCATTTACTTGGTTGACCGAATCGCCATGTACTAGCTGCCTCAGCTATCCAGTGCATACATTCGACTCTATTTTGTAATCATCGAAATAAAATAACGTAACTACCACCTACACAGAACTGCCAACAGTTCTGTTACATCCGCTGCTACATTTTTTAAAACGAATTTCTGCTGTCTGTTGAAGTTATCAATTTAATGGTACTTTGAACATAATTCCCTTTACTTCTCCACTCAAAATAGTCGCATGTGGAACAACGTCTAACTTCTGCGACATTTTCTGCTTTTCAGGTGTAATAGACTGCCAGGCAGCAGATGCATTTCGAAGCTTTTGTATTATGTATGGGAAGAGCGCATCGTGCCAAAATAGTCAGAAAAGTATTTTCTACATTAGCTGTCGTCTGGTAGTGGAATTTTATTCTTCTTCAAACCTTGGTTGACAACTTTAACTCAGAACAAGTTTTATACCTGCATGTAATCAATAAACTGCATCTGCATTGTCAGACTGTTATAGATAACATCAGAGAATTCGCATATATCGTTGATGATTAACTTCCCTCTCATGTTTAGTATTGTTTCAACAACGCTAAAAGAAACCTTATGAAAATTGTGCTCTGTATTATAAGAAATGAAATAAAACTACCCACGATAATCTTACGACGAAAACCTGTTTTAATAAAACTGAGTATCTGTACACAAGCGTGCCTCTATCGGCACGAATTAGTAAAATAATACTCACTTAGATTTCGATTGGGTCTGTGTTTAATTGGTATGCTGTGTCATACTCAAGTGGTATGCAAATGTGGCATTTCATAAATAAAGTCATGTATTCCTAGAAACCCAAAATTTGCTTGTCAGCAGCGGAAAGAGGCGTTATCTGTTGTGCAGCATTGTAAGATTTTCACCATTGCACTATGAGCTGAAAGTATTTTCTTGTGATTTGCTTATCAATTCATTTCCTTTTACTTATCGACCTGGCACGTCAGTCTTAAGTGAAGAACAGTATCGAATTTCGTATCGTTGACGGTCGATTTGAATTTCTTCAGAGACGCTTGTGTTGTGAATCAGCTTGGCAGTCAGAAAGCCGAGATCAGTGACCATTAATACAAATTACTGAGTCGAGTTGCCAAGAGGATTTGATGTGTGAAGGTTTTCTTCTGATTTCGTTACAGAATTTTTTCTGGAAATTCGCAGCTCCATAAAATAAACCACAAAAATGGACGCACACGGTCGCACCTACTACAGTTAGAACTGACGATTCTTTGAACCGTTGCAACACTAGACACTGGTGGTACCACGGGGCTACGGACGCACTGATGCCGGCACGCCACTCTCATCATGGTATTAATCGCTCAGCCTCATAACGCATCGTGAGCGATAATAAAAGTTGTCATTTATGTGAAGAACAGCATTTCTTTAGCCAAAAAATTGAATTTTCTGTCTCAGTGTTTTAGTTTACATGAGGATTATATGGCACGAGTCATTCAAATAGAAAGGGAATATCAAGTGAATTTATCGAGTAAATTCAGTACCACACGCGGTAGTGACTGCACTGTCACAGTGTTGCCAAATGTTTATGACGATGTTGCCAATTCTCAGCTGTGCTAGGAGCAGCTCTGTAGCGTTATAGGAGGAGAATCCCGTGCTCGTGTCGTAGGAGGATACGGAGAGGAGGCGTGAGGTTTGGTTAATGGCTCTGAGCACTATGGGACATAACATCTGAGGTCATCAGTCACCTAGAACGTAGGACTACTTAAACCTAATTAAGCTAAGGACATCACACACATCCATGCCCGAGGCAGGATTCGACCGTAGCGGTCACGCGGTTCCAGACTGAAGCACCTAGAACCGCTCGGCCACCCCGCCCGTCGGTTTGGTTGATATGCAACGTTTTCTCCTACCAGTTGTGTCAAACATTTAGGTCTGTAATCTTCCATCACGATTACAATTTCCCACAAAATATATACGATTAAAACACTTACCTTGTTTCTCTGTGACAAAAGATTATTTCAGTATAATAAAAAGTCATTGGGATTCAACTTTGTCCTCCTGTCACGAAAAGTAAGATAACAAACACTTTTCACCTTGAAATCGATTGCATCTTTGTGCAGTCTTGTGATCATACAAGTAGAATTTTATGAATTGCACGAGAATGTAGAAAAATGTTGGTGCGAATGGAACCTATAAGAAACACAGTTAACTAATTATTCTGTGCTACGTATTAATCAATTCACTTGAAAATTCAGAAAAGAAGAAACTAAAAATTATGCCTATTAAGACAGAAACTAAATTGCAGATGCGGGCACTGTGCAGATCTGTGCTTTTTCATCTTCAGATCTATACAAATAATCTATACTAACCGGCGTGTTCATTGCTTTCGTAATGTTTCCCTCTTGTTTAACCTTCTGATGATGAACTGGATCCACACCCACGAGTCTGATTGTTTCTTTGTATCCTTCCATCTACTATCTTTGAGTGTTATGGTTCGCTGTTCAAAAAGCAAAATGTTATGCCTGCTCCCACGAGGTATTAAAACGAGGTCGCAAGAAGGCTATCGAATTATAATAAAAATAAAGTGAGACTCCAGTTTGTCTGTCGTCGTGGTGTTAAGTCGACAGAAATAGTAGGAAGTTATTGCCTGCATCACCGGCATCCCGTTGTCATCTTCTCTTATTGAGATTTTCATATTACCCTGAACACAAGACGCCGAGGTAAATGTGTATATTCTCCGTGACGAAACATTCCACATTCCATTTATCCTGATCCATTCGTTACGTGCATCGGCGGCTATGAGTGACAGGAAAGCTGTTGTGAGGTGACGAATAACAATAACAATGGTAGTAATAACAAATCAATAATCAAGTATGTTTACTGCATTGCAGACGATTAACAAAATAACCAAGAAAGGCTGAGTGTTTCATTGGCGGACTGCGTAGGTGTTCTTACCACTTTGCTACTGAATTCTGTTCTGATTTTTTGCAGAGAGAAAAGAAAGAATCCTGTAGCCATACATATCGCTTGCACAACGAGATATTACCTATCAACTATCCTTTCTTTTCATCACGAGACGAACATGGCGTCACTGAGCTGATATTTGTAATACATTTCTGTTTTCTCACTCTGTCTCTCTCTCTCCCCTTTTATTTTTATTTTTTCAAGAAAGCATCGAGAAGCGCGAATAATAAGCAAGTAGGCATATAATCAGTTTACAGTTATTTTCATCAGGATACATCATGCAAAAATACAACTTTTAAGTGTATTATAACGTAATTCCAGTTATTGGTAGTCTATTCGTGAGCTTGCTCGCATTCAGTGTGGTAAAACGTATCACAGAAGCAAGCAAAACACAAATATTTCTTGCACCATGCGCAACACACAAACGAAATCTCGCTGTTCTGACGTGTTGTCTGATATATTGCTAGGTAAATACATCTGATTCATGTTGCTAAATACAGCTCTATCAGATATCAATTGGATGCGTACCAAGTGTATAAAAATATATCTTGAAATACACAGAAAGGCACATATAGATATTCGACGGAAACATAGCCCTGACCAAGATTATAACTGGGGTCGGCAACATCGTCGTCTACCACTACCTTGACAACTCGAACGGTGACAGTGCTCAGCCAGTTACTTACGTTTACTGGTATCAAAGCTACAGCATGAAAACACAAAAATGTTAATAACCCGATGATCATTAATTTTGGAACCCATAGAAAGTAAAGCAGTCATCAGTCGGAAGAGTGGTTTGAACACCACAGTGCTTCAATAGGCACGATCTTGTTGGAGGTGGTATACCGTTGCTTTCCTCCGACCTTTGAGTTGACTTACCTAGCCAGTTAAGACGAGAATCTATAGTTTAACGTGGCTTTAGAATCTCTCGTTAGTGCCTGCGTTAGCACTTGCGTGTCCCTTACGAGAGCAGGTCCGCTAGGGCGTTTCCACTCACTATGCAACATTGTGCAGCCTGCCTCAAGCGGTGTCGCGACAGGCGCTTGTGGAACGACGAATGGAACATGTAGTCTTCCACCTTGGTGCCATTGGTGGTCGTATGCGTTTGTAGCGTCGTTCAGGTGAGCGCCAACGTCTGGAGTGTATACGACAGAGCCAGACAGGGCTTACAACCGATATTATGGTGTGAGAAGCCACGTCTTACAACGGCCGTTCTGCTCCGTGATCGTGGATCGAACGTTGAATAGTAAACGGTACATCGAAAGCACTATTCAACACAGGCCAACACAATCCACAGAACTGTCACCCCCTGAGCATGTTTGTGACTGGATGAAACGTCAGGTTGTGCAGTCCGTAAGACGGGCAGTAAATCTGGCCCAGCTGAAGAATCAAGTGTGAATTCCGTGGCAAGTCATTCCGCAAGGTTACATTCGTCACCTCTATAATCGTATCCATAGGAGAATTGCAGACTGCACAGCTGCAAAGCGAGGGTACATAGGGCATTAGCGCTGATACGTCGCACGTCCTGTAGACTGTACTCAGATGCATATGGCTCTGTCGGTGCGATCTACTGTTGCACACGTCCTCAAGAATGTGTAAATAAAATTTCTCTGTGTTGGATGGATGAATTTATGGCTTCCTTTTTACATTATTTAGTAGTGTAGCTTCAGAAGTACGCGAATCGAGAAAACAAATGCAAAATACCTCTCTGAAACGTACACGAGCAAGCACACACACACACACACACACACACACACACACACACACACACACACACACACATGTTCAAATGTGTGTGAAATCTTATGGGACTTAACTGCTATGGTCATCGCAGTCCGGAACCGCGGGACTGCTACGCAGGTTCGAATCCTGCCTCGGGCATGGATGTGTGTGATGTCCTTAGGTTCGTTAGGTTTAAGTAGTTCTAAGTTCTAGGGGCCTGATGACCTAAGATTTTAAGTCCCATAGTGCTCAGAGCCATTTTGCTATGGTCATCAGTCCCTAAGATTACACACTAATTAACCAAAATTATCCTAAGAACAAACACACACACCCATGCCCGAGGGAGGACTCGAACCTCCGCCAGGATCAGCCGCACAGTCCATGACTGCAGCGCCCTAGACCGCTCGGCTAATCCCTCGCGGCACACACACACACACACACATCAATGCAAGTTCGCTATTCATATCAAGTGCTTAGCGAACTCTTTAAGATATCATAAATATGTTTTTACTCACATGTGTTGTACGTAAGTCTTTACTGAATGATTTTAGTTTGTTATCGTAGCTATGCTACTTTCAGAATTTGAGTTATGGCGGTATTTACTTTGCATTTTCAAATGAAATCGTAGCAATTTCTTCTGGTAGTAGCTTCGATCTGAAAGAGAGGAGACATATTGTACGGAAGTCCTTACTGAATGATTTTTAATTTTTTATCATAGCTATATTAATTTCAGGATCTGAATTATGTCGGTATCAACTTTGCATTTTCAAACGAAATCGTAGCAATTTCTTCTGGTAGTATCTCCGATCTGAAGGAGAGGAGTTCAACCACGTTTTACTCTCAGAACTCAAATTACAAATTTAGGAGGAATTAGAATATTTATAACGTAGGATTAATCCATTTCGTACAGCAAACCGATTTCTGTCTCATTAATAAGTTCGTGATTTATAACTGAAGTAAAGCAATACGTCACATGGCGTGAGAAGGGGACCGAGTGTTGCACCAGCGCTATACCGGTGTCATGTAGAAAGGTACCTTTTTATTCTGTCTGTGCAGCTCATGCGTATCGAGAGCTGCAGTCTATTGATAAAAGCCTTTCAAAAGCCAGGACAAATTTAATATACGAGTTCCTTATGGAAAATGCAGAAGGGATCAGAAGAAAACAGCTACGTCGTACGCACGAAAGTGTCCTGACAGGTGGTGTCCACACATGGAGATCCACTGGCATAAGACCAGGAGATCGTGCAGGCCATCTAACATCGCGAAAGCGTCCTATTCATCCCTCTTAGTACGTTTCACCAACTCAGTATCTGCCTTGGACCTGATGGAAATCGTGCAAGACAGCGATCTTGCTGAAACTACATATTCTGACATATGATTAGGGATACAATCTCAGTAGCTGCTAGAAATGTATCTCTCAATGAAATCAAGTCACAAAGCGAGGGCCCAGTGCTTGCTGTGTGTTTCGACATGAAAAATAATTGCAGATGACAAAATTTATTCACAACCGATAAATTAAACTTTACACTCCGCTCTATTGAGCACTGAAATTCCTTGAAAGGCACTTGATAATGTTAAACAACCTTAACACGTTAAACAACTGTATAGACAGTCGAAAATAGAGCAGCTAGTATAATACTTACTGTATCTTTCTCAACCGAGCTCTTAATCAGTTCAATAAACAACAAGTTACTGTGTCAAATAGTGAATCATGCTTCGTTCCCAAGGAGATTTTGAAGAAATAGGTGTACATTAACCTGGGCGTAGATTTAACCTTGGCCACTGCAGAATTCAAGTTCAGTTAACCAAATTTGAATGTCTTAACCCGCCTTCAGAGTACATACGAGAAATGGTTGCACAAGTGCATCAATAACATGAATCAACAGGAGAAAAATGTTTAACTTAATGACGTGTGCCACAGTTGCGAGTTGTTCGACCGAAAACATTTTGCTAATCTAACAGAACAGCCATGAGAGGTGATATTAACATATAATAATAACAGTATTCTCACAGTTACTTATGTGCTTAGTTTTGTACAACTATGATTTACTCATCAGTGCTCATATTTCAGAAATAACTAAACTCTCTAATTGTAAGGCTTGGCTCTATATGTGCCATTCAACAAATTTACAATAAATCGCTACTTCCAACAGGACAGAACCTGTTACACGTGACAGAAACAAATAAACACAAATCTCTTGATGTTGGTGTGCCACAGAATAGCTTAACAATAACTTACTTCGTCCAACAGAACCTGTTACACACAACAAACAAAAATACGTTCAAAAATGGCTCTGAGCACTATGCGACTTAACTTCTGAGGTCATCAGTCGCCTAGAACTTAGAACTAATTAAACCTAACTAACCTAAGGACATCACACACATCAATGCCCGAGGCAGGATTCGAACCTGCAACCGTAGCGGTCGCCCGGTTCCAGACTGTAGCGCCTAGAACCGGCCGGCCACTCCGGCCGGCAAACAAAAATACGTAAAAACACATTTAATCTTGATGTACCACGAAATACGTTCATAGTAGTGTACTACATGCAATAGGGCATAACCTGTTATGAATGACAACCACATGGGACCAAATGAAGCTTAACTAGAATCGCTAGACAGAAGCAACATGATACGGCGACCTTCAAGAAATAAACTGTCTGGACATGCGTCTATTAGCAAGGAGTTCAGACCCACATCAAAAGCAAACTCGGTGACCTAACCAGACTGAATAACTCACTGCAACGCCGTCCAGCATGTGCCATCATTTCTCAGTGCATTGCTCCAACAACATGCTTACCAATTTGAGACATCAGATAGCCGCCGATTCGTCAGATTCATAAGATCGTGTTCACAGCGACCTTTGAGGAGGCATGGTATAGGTCCACGACAATCGACGGTTTCTGCCCGTCTGAAACTTTGTATGGAGGAAGTTCAGGAACTTTACAAGACATTTTGCATCTGATGCCACGAGCCAGGTCCCACCAAACGCCTTTTATCACTCCAACACCTCTTTTTCGGCTCTCAACTTCGGTCGAAAATTGGGTGGACGCCGGCAATAGAGGGCGTCAAATGTTTGGTGTTGTGGCAGTACCAAATTAAATGTGTGTCATGGAAATCAGCTGTGGCCGCGACGCCAACAGTCAACAGCCAACAGCTTCAGATTTGGACCCGCGCACAAAGACACACTGAGGCATCAACAGAGTGCTTTTCCGCTGCATTCGCTGTTGTCTCAGCACCTCCCACCACGTTCTGAGCTCCATGTCACTCGGGAGTGGGCGAGGAGTGACGGGGGTGGGGGTGGGGTGGGGTGTTTGTGTGATAAGTAACAACATAGTCGCAATAGGGACAAGGAGCAATTGATGAGTCATCCCTCTACCCACACTCACCTATAGTCCCAGCGGCCGGCACCAGCATGGCGCACTTTGGAACTATCTTCTTCCAGGACGCCTATCCCTCGCCCCTCTACCTACATAGCGTGTGCTACCACCTTAGAACAAAGCGGATGTGACGTTCCTTGTTGTAACCTCCTATGCTGCCCATCCTTTGCTGCAGATATCTGTATCCCCAAACTTTGCTCCATAGCCAGTCCTGTTACTGTTCGGCTCGTTTCCGACACTATGGGTCAATTAAAAAGAAGAGGGACATTGTGGATGTAGACTGCATTAGTCATGCCGTGGGGGATGCAGGATGGACATAGAGCCATATAGCAGCAGCGGTTGTCAAGAGACATGACTAAGATTAAAAACTTTTCGTTTGTCCTAGACCTTATATAAGTGTGCACAGTGGGCGAGAAACACCTCCGCATACTTTACATGAAGGACTCTTTTGTGTACCGTCATATTATTGTGTTGATAACCTCCCTGTAGAATTTGATTTGGCTGTGCAATAAACTGAAACGATTTTGTATGTTGCTTCTGACGGTCTGGAACTCAGTCATGTAATTTATAGGCATGTTCCTTTCGGTGTGAAGTCAAATATCGCCCTATACCGACTTCTACAATTTGTGAAAGTGTTCTGCACCAGTTTGGATTTTCCCCCACAACACAAAAATTTGTATTTCCTTCAAAAGTAAAACTTTTTGAACTGTCTTACGTCAGTGTACTAAAGAGTTATAGCCCCCACAGAGAGGCTAACCTAGATGGGGAGTGCGTTCAAGAAGAAGTAGCAATTTTTCTAAGTGATGTTAACCTCGTCACTTCTTGTCAACGCCAGCATACAAGCAGTTGCTGTCACAGTGCAAGTGCAACATAGGGTCATCGTAAGTTACCTCTATACGCCTCTCATCACATCCCACGAATCACTTCACCCAGAGACTCTCATTACATTTATTATGTAATTATAAGGCGGGTGTAGATCGTATTCCTTGTAGCTGCGGCATAGCATATATTGGTCAAACTATCAGGACCATGGAGGACCGATATACTGAGCATATATGGCACACACGATTACAGCAACCTCCAACTCCTCGCAGCACAATAACTAACTTTCCAGCCAATTTACCATCCAGATGAAAAGTCGGCATACTTGTATGCGAATGCCTGTAGGAATTGATGTTAGTTGACCTTGGTACAACTCTCTTGGTACCTGTAATTCACAGAGTTCCTTTGATATGCATTTCCTCTTCAAATCCGATTCATCGGAGTTGAAAACAAATTTCTTATTGAACAGTGGGGTAAGTTTGTTTATCTTATCTCCAAATTTTTGGGCTGATTCCTCAGTTTGCTGTGCATTGCCAAGTTGACGCTTTGGGTGAAATTTCGATATATTACGTTTTCCAAGTGTGTAGCATTGTTTGAAGTTATGCAACCATCCTCAGTTTTCCATGAAATCACTGTAATCTATGTCGAGCGCAACTTGATGTGAATAGTTGTAGGTCATTGTCATTCACATCCTGTAACTCGTATCGAGCATCATTGAAACGTGCAAATACCAGTTTTTGTAGCATGTGCGCCTTGTCCTCCTTGATGGTTCAAATGGCTCTGAGCACTATGGGACTCAACTGCTGTGGTCATAAGTCCCCTAGAACTTAGAACTACTTAAACCTAACTAACCTAAGGACAGCACACAACACCCAGCCATCACGAGGCAGAGAAAGTCCCTGACCCCGCCGGGAATCGAACCCGGGAAACCGGGCGTGGGAAGCGAGAACGCTACCTCACGACCACGAGATGCGGGCTGTCCTCCTTGAATATCCGTCGTTCTTCCTAAGCACTACACGGTCACATTGCTGTGGACTTATTCTAAATCTGTCCATAACTTTTTTTTTACTATGGTGGGGATGATCTTCCATGTATCTAATTGTGTTTAGCACCCACTCCTTGGACAACGATTGCCCTTTACTACGTTTCAACGGAGACGGGATTTGTGGCTACCTTTCCGATAAGAAAGGTGAACTACGTCACTCAAACCCTGTTTCAGCATCACTTTCGCTTGTTCAGCACGTATCATCATCACTGTATTCCTCGTGTACACAGTCGAGCGTATACGGCACCACACACTCCACTGATTCATCTTCCACAAACGCTAATATTTCATCTGTCACCTCTTTCCCTCTCTGCGAAATTCCTTGCTCCCTTTCTAACAAAATGTCAACTTCGGAAACTGTTGTTGTAGGTATACTGCCAGGTTTGCTTTGTTTATCGATGCCATTGCTCTGCTTTGTATCAACACAACTATCACAGCAGCACTGTTGCTAGTCACTCGTCAACTAATATGTACAGCTTCACTCGGTACCGTCGTCCTGTGTTCACCATTGGATACCGACAGTCCCACCTCTCGTCGCCTTTAGCAGTCAGTATTGCGGTTGTATGGTAGACAATATGGGGGGGAGGGGGAGGGGCGTCGAATGCCGTAAATATCATTGGCCTTATGCGGAACCTCTCGAGTACGAGGTCGCAAAAGAGGAGCTATCACGCGCCTGAACGTAATCATACGTACAACTAATAGCCCGTTGCTTCTCCTCAGTTGTCCGCCATTACAACTGAGTCGTCACCGCGGCAGAGTGCCATGTCAGGGGCCAAGGTTCGATTCTCTACCTGGTCGGAGATTTTCTCCGCCCATTGACTGGGTGTTGTGTTGTTTTCATCTACATTTCATCATCATAAACACGCAAATCGCCTTAGTGATGTCAACTAAAAAGAAATTTTTTTTTCAAACACTTTCTCCTCGTGTTACGAATGCTTTAGATATCGTATTCAATTGCTGAGCATTACTGACTGTTGGACGCTGCCGTATTGCGCATGTTAACCGTGTCCTGAAACCACACAGAAATTTAGTGAAATACTGAATTTGAAATAATGAAGACTAATCTAATTACACTGAAACGCCAAAGAAACTGGTATAGGCATGCGTATTCAGAGATATGTGAACAGGCAGAATGCGGCACTGCTGTCGGCAACGCCCCTACAATACAGAAAGTGTCTGGCCGGGTTATTAGATCGGTTGCTGCTGCTACAACAGCAGGCTATCAAGATTTAAATGAGTTTGAACGTGGTGTTACAGCCGGCGCACGATTGATGTGACACAGCATCTCCGAGATAGCGATGAAATGGGGATTTTCCCGTACGACCATTTCACGAGTGTGCCGTGAATATCAGGAATCTGGTAAAACATCAAATATCCGACATCGCTGCGGCGGGAGAAAGATCCTGCAAGAACAGGACCAACGAGGACTGAAGAGAATCGTTCAACGAGACAGAAGTGCAACCCTTCCGCAAATTGATGCAGATTTCAATGCTGGGCCATCAACAAGTGTCATCGTGCGAAAAATTCAAAGAAACATCATCGATATGGGCTTTCGGAGCCGAAGGCCCACTCCTGTACCCTTACGACTGCACGACACAAAGCTTTACGCCTCGCCTGGGCCCGTTAACACCGATATTGGACTGTTGATGACTGGAAAAATGCTGCCTGATCGGACGAGTCTCGTTTCAAATTGTATGGGTATGGAGACATGGCGTCGGCTGAGGTTGCTGTCACGTCTTCGTATGAAGCAACTGTATAACGATTGGAATTCACGATAGTCAGTGATTTATGACGCTATACGACAAGTTCATTTACTTGGATAGAACCGTATGGGGCCTGAAGATGGCATAATTAAATACCGAACCTGCCTGCTTTCAGAATAAAATAAAATAATATCTTAAAGGATACGGCAGTAAGTGGATTTTATTGACATTGACAACTACGTTTTTCTGACATTAATGAAAACAAAGAGATCAAATTAACACTGATCATCAACGTTTTTGTTATCTGAGGGACAAAAAAAATGGTTCAAATGGCTCTGAGCACTATGGGTTTTAACATCTTAGGTCATCAGTCCCCTAGAACTTAGAACTACTTAAACCTAACTAACCTAAGAACATCACACACATCCATGCCCGAGGCAGGATTCGAACCTGCGACCGTAGCAGTCCCGCGGTTCCGGACTGAAGCGCCTACAACCGCACGGCCACCGCGGCCGGCCTCTGAGGGACGAAGATTACCTTCAGTTAGCTATTCTGATAAACAAACAAAATGGTTCAAATGGCTCTGAGCACTATGGGACTCAACTGCTGAGGTCATTAGTCCCCTAGAACTTAGAACTAGTTAAACCTAACTAACCTAAGGACATCACAAACATCCATGCCCGAGGCAGGATTCGAACCTGCGACCGTAGCGGTCTTGCGGTTCCAGACTGCAGCGCCTTTAACCGCATGGCCACTTCGGCCGGCGATAAACAAACATTTCATTCTTGCACATGCTGCATTGGTTACCTTAAAAAAATACTAAAAAAAAATCTTCTCCATCAATAGAATCAATAAGGCTCGTCGGGGTGGCCGAGCGGTTCTAGGCGCTTCAGTCTGGAACCGCGTGACCGCTACGGTCGCAGGTTCGAATCCTGCCTCGAGCATGGATGTGTGTGATGTCCTTAGGTTACTTAGGTTTACGTAGTTCTAAGTTCTAGGGGACTGATGACCTCAGAAGTTAAGTCCCATAGTGCTCAGAGCCATTTGAACCATTTGAATAGAATCATCTCCATCACAAAGTATTTTAGATCATTTCTTTCAAGTTCACAAATATCGAATCCTCTTTCCTAAAAACTCATCTGCTCGCTACTAATCTTCAAATGAGAACGCCCCAGCTCTTACCAAATGACAGGTGAGCAAGCGAACGCGCTCATTCATCTTTGTCTCAGTACAGGAAAAGTGAATTGTTTACAGTGGCAGAAAATATATGAAAACCTTACTAATTTTCTCATCTTCTATACATTCTGGAGAACATCTTGAACACTTTATTTAAAGTTGTTGCTCCATTGCAATTGGTGGCAAAAATGTTCAAATGTGTATGAAATCTTGTGGGACTAAACTGCTAAGGTCATCAGTCCCTAAGCTTACATACTACTTAACCTAAATTATCCTAAGGACAAACACACACGCCCATGCCCCAGGGAGGACTCGAACCTCCGCCGGGACCAGCCGCACAGTCAATGACTGCAGCGCCTGAGACCGCTCGGCTAATCCCGCGCGGCAATTGGGGGCACAAGAACGTTGAAACGTTACGGCGGCACGTCCTTTGCTTAACAAACGCCTGCTCACAACAGACTGGTCCAACGTACATTTTGGTTACAGTTGTTACTTCAAGCTGGCACCATAGTCACTACGCTGATATGGCATGTACGCGAGGAATAAAATCATTCTCGGAACTTCTTGAACGGACGGTGAAGGACTATTATACCGGCCATTAACCACATGCAATCTTCCTGGCGAAACTACTCACATATGGACACAACCAGCCAGCCCCTATCGGGTGAACGCTTGATAACGGACCGCAGTTCTCTGTGTGCCACGTCGGCAAAAGCAGTATGTAGCTGCAAGCTCCGCGGCCCATTTGAATGAGGCTGTCGCTCTGCCACGTTGAAATTCACAGCACTCACATTCAGCCGATTGACTGTGCCAACGCAGCTTCCAGCGACGATCTCCAGCAAGCTCTTCGAGAGATAAGGATAAGTAGAGGAAGTACGCTCAAAACTAGGCTGTGCTCACATAAAAACTAAACCATGTGCACTGCACAATCTTTAGGTTCTGGCTACATTGAGTTTTACTCTCATCTAGTTTTGAAGCAACGAATCTAAAGCACTACTGTGTATTATAAGCGATCGCTGGCTCAGACTGAATCAGACGAGCGTTACGCTCATGGCGTGGTTCAGTTATACTGTTTAGAAAAATATGCTATAGCCTAGTTATCGTAAATACAAACTATGTACAGCTGTTAAAGAACACCATACTTTGACAAAAATTATTTTCCGCTTACTTCCAAACAGAAGCGCGATAAAAAACTAAACCATGAGTAATGCAAAGTCTTTGAGCACTCTCTGCTCTAGGTACCCGTCTCACCTAGTGCTGACGCATCGGGATCGAAAGCACTGCTGATTCGTGCTGGTTATTATAATCCACGTTTACGCAGGCTAAATTTATTATGAGGTATCTAAATAATGACCTATTGAGCCGTTAATGAGACAAAAAGTGGTGACTGAAGTTTAAGGAACTTGTCAGAGTACAATGGACACAACCGATGTAGCTTTTCGGAAATTCATCCAGCAGCTGAAAAAGCAGAATGAACACGGATGGATCTGCAGTGACTCCATCACGCGTTTCCATAACCGCACGGCAACCACATGCAACACCAGAACAGTCTTCAAGTCTGCTGCTAATTGGTTCCTTCTACAAAGTCCGGGGATAGAAACCGTGTCGGCTGCTCCTTATCTTGCTGCATGTAAAATTACAGAACCTGACTGGCATTTATCACTTTTCTCTTCTTGAATTTTTCCTAAGCTTTTCGTACCAGGATAATTTTTTCTATTTGCTGATGCAGTGATAGTTTCATTTAGAGATGTTAGTAAACAATTAATTAAAGCCAGTCGTATCTGTCATGGGCCACTCTGTCCTTTACAACAGACACAAGTGTAATTACAAATGAGAAAACTCAGACGGTCAGAGATATTGTGCACCGCCTGTAATTAGAAATGTGACTGTGCTGTTCGCAGGTAAGTAAACAGAAAGGTGTGGAATGTTCAGAGTGTAAAAGAAGTAGGGACAAAACTTCGTTTCGAAACACTTACTCCGAAATCGTTTGTACGTAAGATTCAGCGAAAGCAATCAACAGGTCGAGTTTCCGGCAGGCACAGGGGCGTCGGCAACGTTAATTAATCACGAGGCTTATTACAGGTTAGATTCCCCACAGGTATATGAAGTTGACTGACGCTTGCTTCTCTAATTACTCTGAAACACAAGTTCTCACTGAAGGAAACACACAGATAGCTTTGCCTTCTCTATCTTCTGGGTGTCAAGGAAATCGGGTACGATAACTTTCTTGGACACTTTGCTTTATCCAATTTTCAGTCGATCACTGTTTCAGGTGCATTTCAGTTTTAACATTTAGAGATTATGTGCCCGTATTTACTTTCGGTCTGTGTTGTGGAACGAACTACGACAATCATATTACTATGAAACCTTCCGCTGTACTGGAACTATACTGGGCTCGCCCTATTCCATTTCTACTAAAAACAGCTGTTACGGCCTAGCTCAACGGACTAGCAAAACAAGGTATTCTCCGATCACGTTGTAAGCCGCCACCCTGTACTTTTTATTAATTTACACCTCTGTATTACCTGCTGTAGTGTGGCTGGTTGGAAAATTAGGCATCGCGCATTCATAATTATCCAGTTTTGGAGCACGAAGTTACTCCCAAAGTATATGCGCTGTAACTAAATTTCTGACCGAGTGGCTACGGCGGATGCCCTATCACTCTCCCACGCTGTCCTATATATCATTCCTTTCCTAAATATTCTAACAATACTGTAGAGGCTGCAATATCTGAGCACTTTTGTAGGACATAGTTAATTTACTTATCTTTAACATCAAGTGTTATATCCGTACATGTCCGGGCAGAGTGGCCGAGCGGTTCTAGGCGCTACAGTCTGGAACCGCGCGACCGCTACGGTCGCAGGTTCGAATCCTGCCTCGGGCATGGATGTGTGTGATGTCCTTAGGTTAGTTAGGTTTAAGTAGTTCTAAGTTCTAGGGGACTGATGACCTTAGTGCTCAGAGCCATTTGAACAATTTTTTTGTTATATCCGTACATGTTCTGGTCGCAGTCAAACTGCAATTACAGTCACTCATCTATCATGAGCGTTTATGAGATTACTATTGCCAATTTCTTAGCGTAGGTTCGCCTTTCAGTTATGTAAACAGTGCACCGATAAGAAAAGCTACAATTTTATTATGTTGACCACGATTGCTTTTCTCATAGACACACTCATCCTACTCGAGTAATTTCTCTGGCGTGACTCACTCACTCTAGCACTTCAAACGATCTCCATTTTATGCAAGCGCCTATCTGCCCCTTATAGAACTTTGAGACATCTGCGTCACTATCTGCCCCTTATAGAACTTTGAGACATCAGCGTCACTGACGTCGCTGCGCTGGATATGTTTAGGATGGGGCCCCTCCACGCCTACACCAACGTGCTGACCAAGCCAAAAGTTGTACTGTCCCCTCTGTATAACATGTTAGTTTTCAAATATTGAGTCTCAGGATGCTGGCTGTGATGTTATCCATGCGTCTGAGTAGGATTACTCATTGACATGGTCCATCGGGAGACAGAAAGTGGACGAAAGCTATCGAAGGGTAGCGGTTTGTAAGGGCGGAGGGAAAAAATGCCAAGGCAAGCGCCAAGGGAAAAACGTCTGAGACAGTAGGACGAGTAGTAAGGGCAGTAGCGGCTTGCTAGCTGCGACAGAGCATGCAAAGTGTGGTTATGTTATTGCGAGGTATCGTGCATCGTTGCCTTTGTCGTTGCGGGTGCTCGTTGCAGGGCTTGCTGCAGCTGCTGCGTCCCTGTAACAATTCAAGGTCGTCATACATTAGTGGGCGATCGCTCATAGATCAGCTCACAGTGTAGGGTGTGTGTGTGGCTGGTTTGCGTGCTGTATACAGTACGGTATCCCTGCGACTGCCTGTTTTTCGGCGAGTCGAGCATATGGGGTTGCCAGTAGTAGCTGTGTTGCAGGGGCTCCCCAGTACTGTCGTGCTAGCGTGCTATAGACCATAGATGTTTAGTTTCTTGCTTATAGTGTATTTGGTCTATCATGTTTTCATGTTGTGGTCGTAGTTACCCAGAGAAAGGATAAACCGGTTACGGGAGTGTCTCGTGTTTCTGTACAGTCGTGTGGAGAGTTTTTGAAATATCTGCAAGATGGTATCAAGCCGATATTCCCGGTGAAGATCCACAGTGCGTGTGTAGCGCGGAGCGCTCCTTATGAATCTGAGTGATTTGTTCTGTATGGGCTGCAGACGGCGCAGGCGTGTGGGCGCAGCGTCTCCCGAGACGGGAGCAGCATACGTCATCAGAGGTCTGATAAGTGTGGTGTACATGGACCTGAACAGCCTCCTATTCAGTGTGCTACGCCTGTTAAGCATAGGGTAGAGTTGTTTAAGCCTCGCGTTTGCTTTGTTGGTCACGTGGTGAATGTGGTCCCCCCATAGTAGTTTCCGGTCCAGCCAGACACCGAGGTATTTGACCTTCTCGCGGAAACGTATTGGGCGTGCATGTAGTGTTGTTGGGTTGCAGTGTTGATGTTTGCGCAGTATTTCGGTCTTCTAGTGAACATAACGGCTTCGCACTTTTCGACGTTTACTCTAAAACGCCATTTCACCAGCCAAGGCTCTACCGCTCTGAGTGCAATCTGTAGTCACGAGTTAATGTTAGACGGCTTCCAATCTAGCGCAAGGATGGCAGTGTCATCCGCGTAGATTGGCACCGTCGTGTTGTGTGTAGCTGGGAGGTCGTTAATGTAGAGGTTAAACAGTAAGGGCCCTAGGATACTTCCTTGGGGTACTCCTGCCTCGATACCATGCCGGGTCGATTGTTTGCCTTGAACGTCGGTGTTGAAACTCCTGTGCGTGTGATATGAGTGTATGAGACGTACGAGCCCATCGGGGAACCCTGCGTCGCTGAGTTTGCGTATGAGGCCGTTGTGCCACAGACGATCGAAGGCCTTTTCGATGACCAGGAACACCGCCCCAGTTGCTCAGTTTGTGTTGTATCCGTGTGTTATGTATTCTACGACGCGGAGGAGTTGTTGTGTTGTCGTGTGGTGATTCCTGAAGCCGAATTGCTCCGGCGTCGGGATGTCGTTTGTAATGCAGTGTCTAGTGAGTCGTTTTAGTATTATCTTCTCAACGATTTTGGCGAGCGCGCTCAGTAGACTGATGGATCGGTAATTCTGTGTGAGGGAGTGGTGTTTCCCCAGCTTCCTGAACATCAGGACCTTGGCCGTCTTCCAAAAGGCGGGGAAGTGTTGGTGTTTAAGTATGGCATTCGTGATGTGTGTGAGGTATTCTACTGCTTTATCTGTGAGCTCCTGGAGGACACAGTCTTGAATGCCATCGTGACCAGGGGCCTTCCTAGCTGTGGTATGCATGATGTCCCATTTGACTTCAGCTGCGCTAGCCTGTCGGGTGACGTTGCGCTATGTTTGGGCCAGGATGCGTGTAACCTCCTGGTCGGTCGCAAGTGTGAGCGTTGTGTCTGATGGATCCAGGTTCGGTGTGAATGACGTTGCGCAAGTGTGAGGGCCATCAGTCCCGCTTTTTCTTCCGTCGAGCCCTTGTAACGTGAGTGTGTACAGTTTCTCTCTGGTGAAACGTCGGGCCATCTACCACATGCCAGGTCGCATGGTGTCCAGCCCTTCGAGTTTCTGGTTCCACTGTTGTGTTTTAAACGTTTGTATTTTGTCCCGGATTATTCCCTGGAGCCTGTTCATGTGCTGTTTGAAGTGCTGGCGCCTGGTACGCTACCAATGTCTCCTGAGGCGGTTCCTCATTGAGATAAGGCGCAGAATCTTCTGGGGCAGGGCAGCAGTGTGTTGTTGTGGTGTGTGGATTGGCATGGTGTCGGCTATTGCGTCTTGGACGGCGCTAGTGAGGGTTTCAACGGCCTGTCTCGTTAATCGCGTTGGTGGGTGGGAGGCGACTGTCAAGCGTTTCCTTCAACAAAGTCCAATTCACGCACTTGCAGTCTAACATCGTGCGTTGGTCCATGTGCTGCAATGTTTCTTCAATGAACAGTATAACGGGTTGGTGATTTGAGGGCAGATCGTTTTCAACAGTAACGTTGAGTGTCGTTGTTATGCCCTTGATGAGGGCCATGTCTAGCACGTCTGGCCTGTGACCCCTCCGGTAGGGAATGTGCGTCTGTTCGGTCGGCGCTAGTGTAATGTAGTTTCGTCCTATCTTGCCGTTGGAGTTTCGTATATATGAGTTCCAGTCAGGGTGTTTTGCGTTAGATCTCGGGCGGCGATTACGCTCGGTGATATGTTGAGTATAGTGCTGATATCGTTTGTTTTGATGTTCTTAGGGCTGTTGTATACTGACACTAGTGTAGTGCAGACTCAGTTGAACTTGACCCTGACGGCGGTTGCCTCAAATTTTTCAAGTTCAGGAGCCCTATGTTTGTGTGTTCTATGTCTTTGTGTATGATGATGGCCGTTCCACCGCGACCAGAGCCATCCGGTAGGTCGGTAAGATAGACGCAGTAGCCGGTGAAGTTTCGATGTTTGAGTGGTTGGAGCTTAGTTTCGCTCAGTAGTGCGATGAGGATACCCTTACGCTCCATGAGCGCGGCAAATTCCGCCCCTTTGTTATTGATCCCGTATGCGTTCCAGAACAGGATCTGTGATAGTATCTGGTTGTTTGAGATGGGGGCCGGGTGTGGCGTGTTATCCATGAAGGGGTGTGAACAGTGTGGTGAGTGCTGTTTGTATGGCAGCCCAGTACTGCCCGGGTTGGGCGGTCATAAGCCGTGTGAAAAGTGTAGTGACGACCGCCATGATCTTCCTAAAGATCTGAGCGGTCGTATGCTGGTGGAGTAGTGTTGCCAATATTCCCTCTAGTGTTGTGTTGGTGTTGTGTGTGTCGGCCTGTGGCTCGGTTGTAGTGTTAGCGGCCTCTGGTGCGGGTGTTGGCGTTATGTGTGGGCTAGCGCTTGTGTTGCTGCTGTGTGGTACAGTCTGTGGTGGCTGTGTTACAGTTGTGGTGAGGTATGGTATAACTGGCTTGCTGACTGTGTGCCTGCGTTTCAGTGTTCTGTTGTTGCTGGGTGGCTTGTTCTGGTGTGCGTATGTTCCCATTCCTGTTCCATCGTGGTAGCCTACGCTTTCTCTGGGTTCTCGGTTCTAGGGCACCTTGTGTAGGTGCCTCTTTCTGTGTGATGTGCGTGGTTTCGCAGGCCGTAGCCTCAGGTTCTGGGGTCGTGTTGTTTTGGGGAGCTGGTGTTGGACCGGTAGGGTTGTGGTGTTTTGTGTTGGCTGATACGGTTGTATTGTGGTTGCAGCGGTTGTGTCAAGTGTGTGTGCTGGGAACGGAGGTTCCGCGGCCCGCCCCGATCCTCCAGGGCGCGTAGACATGGGGAACGATACTCCGTTCCTAGCAGGGTTTGATGCGGGCCCTGGACGTGGTTTGGTGTTGGGTCCCTCAGTTTTTGTGTTTTGCGCCTCTGCGCCTCTTTCTATACGTCGCAGCCCCTGTAGCTGGCCTAGTGGCTTTGACCACGGTTGGCGCAACGGCGTACGTTTTGCTGTATGGGTGTGCAGGCGTTGAATGCGTGTTTGCCAGCGCATCCATGGCAACGGGGTGCCAGGCCACAGGGAAGGGCCGAATGGCCGAACCGCTGGCAGTTGTTGCATTGTTGGGGGACGTGTGGTGATTCGTATAGTTCTGCCCTTACGTCCATCCGTAGAAGGCTCTTTATCTGCAGAAGGCCGAGGGAGGCGGCCGCATCGGCCATCTCGACCAGGTAGTGTGGCAGACGGGTGTGTGGGCGGAAGCCCGTCATTCGGGAAGCACTTTTGCAGTCGAAACCCAGGAAGATGAGCGCCGCTTGTACTGTTGTGTTTGGGGTACTGGGGTCCACTCAAAAAAAAAAAAAAAAAAAAAAGTTCAAATGTGTGTGAAATCTTATGGGACTTAACTGGTCCAAATGGCTCTGAGCACTGTGGGACTTAACTACTGAGGTCATCAGTCCCCTAGAACTTAGAACTACTTAAACCTAACTAACCGAAGGACATAACACACATCCATGCCCGAGACAAGATTCGAACCTGCAACCGTAGCGGTCGCGGGGTTCCAGACTGTAGCGCCTAGAACCGCACGGCCACTCCGGCCGGCTGGACTTAACTGCTAAGGTCATCAGTCCCTAAGCTTACACACTACTTAACCTAAATTATCCTAAGGACAAACACACACACCCATGACCGAGGGAGGACTCGAACCTCCGCCGGGACCAGCCGCACAGTCCATGACTGCAGCGCCTCTGACCGTTCGGCTAATCCCGCGCGGCTGGTCCACTCCCTTGACCACGTACTACTATGTTCGTTCTTCTGCTGTACTGTACATATAGTGCTCGTACCCCTATTCTTTGAGGAAGATAAGATCTTCGTATTCAGTGTTCGTAGATACGTACAATGAGGCAATATCCCCAGAGTACTTGGTGTGAAGCGTACGAGGTGTGTCCCTTTCCGCGAATGTTGTGTTGAGGACACTAAGTTCCCAGTAGTTTTGTATTACGACTGGGGCAAAACCAGTCTTCTCTTGTGCGGGCGTAGCTGCGGTTAGTGTTTCTGTGTTGTTGCTAACCGCAGGTCGGTTCATGTTAGTTGGTGTGTCTGTGTCCCTGTCTGGAAGTACGGGTTTTGGTGTAGGCAGCAGCGCCTTTCGGCTGCCTAGCGAGTGTTGTTGCTCGCTTGTTTGCGTTGAGTTCTTGTGTTTACGTCGTGGGCCCTCCACCTGCCAGGGCCCAGTGTAGTGATGTTCTGGGAGCGCATCTGCCGCCGTTGATTCCGCCGCTGGAGTCAGCTGCCGTAGCGGGACGGGAAGCAGGAATCACCAGTTGCAGGCGAGTGTAGTGTGATATGAACTGTGCTTGTTCGTGTGGGGGAATCGCTTGAGCCGCAGAGGTCGGTGATTATTCGACGCAGGTCGAGCAGTTCCTGCGCTTGCACAGCGATCTGTCGATCCTTGTCGGCCAATACCTCCTCGACGGCAGCAAGCGGGACGGTGACGTCGACGGGAACAGCCGACTAACGTGCCTCTTTCGCTGCAGCCTTGCTGCGGGTTAGGGCGGGGGAAACACCGGCGGAATCTGCCATCTTGGTGTTCTATGGAGTTTTATTTGGAGTAGAAGGGTACGACAATTTGCTTTTTCTGAAAAGAAAGAGCTAACTACCAGGCCCTACGGCAGTACGGGAATGCCCTACGGCCTAGCGTGCGCCGTTAGTGCAGTGGCGCGGCACCTAAAGTAGGTTCGGAGGAAAATAAGCGGCCTACAGTACGCGGGGCTGCGCTGGAGCAAAGAAGCGCATGAATGGATTGGATCCGCCAAAAACAGGATCGATATCTGTACCGTTACAACGTGGAGTTCTTTAAGAGACAGTTAACCCTGATTCTATACTATGCCCCCAACAAGAACCGTTGTTGAATCTTAGCCGGAGAATGTTTTTCCAAATTTTTTTTATAGGCGACTTATATACAATTATCTTTAGACGAAACATGATGAAAGTAATAGTTATGAACATCTAACTTGGACACAATTGCTGTACAAATGACTTTAGTCCTCGCTTGTTATATTCCCACGCTATCTGGAATAGTCAACTGCGCATTCATCTAATTACTGAGATGACGTTAAAATCACAGGTGGTACTCTTCAAGAACACTTTCCAGGCTCCTGACCCCCTCCCAGTACCGCGGTGCTATTTTCATCAGTGAAAAGTTTTAGCAAGAATTTTAAGTATTTAGGCTCCACTTGAGAAAACGCGACATTCGACCTACACAGTATCATCACGGCACCATCGACAGATTACCATCACCAGATCCAAAAAGCTTACATCGTTCTTGGGCAAACTAATTTCTGAACTGGTGACATCTCGAAGTACACACAGATTTAAGCAAAAATAGACCGGCATCTTAGGTCCGCTCCTTAATCAAATCACCACTCTGAAAACCCCCGACACAACTGACGTGTCATAGAGAAAAGTGTCCTAATATGGGTAGTTTATGATTTTGTCTCATACCGCTAACACCATTAAGAATTAAACACTACTTCTAAACTTATGTTAAAATACGTCATTGCAAGATTACGTTTATTTGGCTTTTAGCTTGTTAAATCTAAAATTTATCTTTTGTGTTTTATTTTTAGAAAATCCCAACAACGGTTCCCAATATGGGAGTGGTTCCTATTATGGGGTACCACCTTTTCTTACAATTTTCAGTTTGAAATATGACAATAAAAACAGTATTACTCGAAATACTTTATGACAGTTTCGATAAATACACACATCAAAAACGTTTTACATCACCCTGGTTCCCAGAACTCCTGAAGATAGACTATGGATATTGTACCACAGACACAGTCCTTTCGACTGCTCATATACTACTGGCCACTGAAATTGCTACACCAAGAAGAAATGCAGATGATAAACGGGTATTCATTGGACAAATGTATTATACTAGAACTGACATGTTTTTACATTTTCACGCAATTTGGGTGCATAGATCCTGAGAAATCAGTACCCAGAACAACCACCTCTGGCCGTAATAACGACCTTGATACGCCTGGGTATTGAGTCAAAAAGAGCTTGGATGGCGTGTACAGGTACAGCTGCCCATGCAGCTTCAACACGATACCACAGTTCATCAAGAGTAGTGACTGGCGTATTGTGACGAGCCAGTTGCTCGGCCACCATTGACCAGACGTTTTCAGTTGGTGGGAGATCTGGAGAATGTTCTGGCCAGGGCAGCAGTCGAACATTTTCTGTACCCAGAAAGGCCCGTACAGGACCTGCAACACGCGGTCGTGCATTATCCTGCAGGGATCGAATGAAGAGTAGAGCCACGGGTCGAACACATTCTGAAATGTAACGTCCACTGTTCAAAGTGCCGTCAATGCGAACAAGAGGTGACCAAGACGTGTACCCCATGGCGCCCCATACCATCACGCCGGGTGATACGCCAGTATGGCGATGACGAATACACGCTTCCAATGTGCGTTCACCGCGATGTCGCCAAACACGGAAGCGACAAGCTTGATGCTGTAAACAGAACCTGAATTCAACCGAAAAAATGACTACTACCGGAGCGGAGTACCGCTACCTACGGATTATAGCTCGGAGGAACCCTGACAGCAACGCTACCATATTGAATAATGCTTGTCGTGCAGCACCAGAACGTCGTGTTACGACTCAAACTGTGCGCAATACGCTGCAGGATGAGCAACTTCACTCCCGACGTCCATGGCGACGTCCATCCCTGCAAACATGACACCAAGCAGCGCGGTAGTAATGGGCTCCAACAACATGCCGAATATACCAGTCGGCATTAGCTTCACCTTCCTTTCATCGCTGAGTGTCGCATATGTCCTCAATCAGACAATCGTCGGAGACGTGTTTGGAGGCAACCCGGTCAGGCTGAACGTATTAGACTGTCCAGCGAGTGCAGTAACGTGGAGGTTCCCTGTTGTTTTGGGGTGGCGTTATGTGGGGCCGACGTACGCCGTTGGTGGTCACAGAAGGCGCCGTAACGGCTGTGCGATACGTGAATGCCATCCTACGACCGATAGTGCAACCATATCAGCAGCATATTTTATATGCCCCGCCAACGGCGTCCTATTATAGTGTCAAACATGTTCTTTACACGTTCGCTTGTCATATTGTGTGCTATATCCATTCCTGTTGCCATTTGTTTTGTAACATCTAATTCTCTTTACAATTCATCTCCCGTAACATTCTCAGGGCTCTGTTGCACATGGCATAAAAGTACGCTCTGTTTGTTGCGTTAGGTGACATGAGGTCTTTCCTATAATACACAAATCATATTTTCAATATGTATTTACGATATTTTTTCTTGATTGGCTGTCTTATTCTTTATAATGACTATATAGTATTTCCCTTTTCCTTCACAACACACACATCAAGAAACGTTTTATATCATCGCAGATCCCAGAACTCATGAGGATAGACGTTGACTGCGGATATTGTATCAGAGACATAGTCCCTTTGACTGTTCACAGGTGTCACTAAACCCGCCCAAAGGTGTAAACAGCCATGCATGAGCAGCTCCTATTAGACGGAGTGGGTCAGAGCCGTTCAGTTCCAGTCATTCCACCAGGAAAGAGGTAAACGGCTCGTGTTGTCTGTAGTTCAACTTTGCCTAGACGATAAGTACCGCGGTTCGATCACGTCCGCATTGTTATTTTGTGCCAGAAAAGGCTCTCAACAAGGGAAGTGTCCACGCGTCGCGGAGTGAACCAAAACTAGGACGTGGAGAAGATACAGAGACACTGGAACTGTCTATGACATGCCTCACTCCGGCCGCCCAAGGGCTTCTACTGCAGTGGATGACCGCTGCCTACGGATTATGGCTCAGAGGGACCATGACAGCAACACCACCATGTTCACTAATGCTTTTCGTGCAACCACAGAACATTGTGTTACGACTCAAACTGTGCGCAATATGCTGCAGGATACGCAGATTCACTCCCAACGCCCATGGCGAGGTCCATCTTTGCAGCCGCGACACCATACAGTGCGGTACTTATGGGCCCAACAAAATCCCGAATGGACCGTTGAGGATTGGCATCACGTTCTCTTCACCGATTAGTGCCGCATAAGCCTTTAACCAGACAGTCGTCGGAGACGCGTTTGGAGGCAACCCGGTCAGGCTGAACACCTTAGACTGTCCAGCGAGTGTATCAAGGTGGAGGTTCCCTGTTGTTTTGGGGTGGCATTATGTGGGGCCGACATATACTGCTGGAGGTCATGGAAGGCACCGTAATGGCTGTTCGATACGTGAATGCCATCCTCCGACCGATATTGCAACATATTGGCGAGGCATTCGTCTTCATGGACGAAAATTCGGACCCCCATCATGCACATCTTGTCAATGACTTTCTTCAGAACAACGACATTGCTCAAATAGAGTGCCCAGCATGTTCTGCAGACTTGAACCCTATCGAACATGCCTGGGATAGATCGGAAAGGACTGCTTATGAACTACGTGACCCACCAACCACACTGAGTTATCTACCCTGAATCGTGGGACAATCTGGACCAATCTGGACCAACAGTGCCTTGATGACTTTTTGGATAGTATACCACAACGAATACAGGCATGCATCAACGCAAGAGGACGTGCTACTGGGTATTAGAGGTACCAGTGCGTACAGCACTATGGACCACCACCTCTGAAGGTCTCGCTGTGTGGTGGGACAACATACAATGTGGGTTTTCATGAGCAATAAAAAGGGTGGAAATGATGTTTATGTTGATCTCTATTACAATTTTCTGTACAGTTTGCGAGACTCTCGGAACCGAGATGATACAAAACTTTTTTTTTGATGTTTGTGCATTTCTGTAAGACTTACTGTAATAAAGATCTATAATAGCGCTGAAATCTGTGATTATAACGATCTTACTTGTAGCTTCTACCGGAAAACTAACTAATTGTCAGTTAAATAGTATTTTACGTTAGGCGGCACAGAGTGCCGCACGCACCCGCTGTCGTAATCATCGTCAGCGCGCAATAGTCAATAGCCTCTCAGACCATGACGTGCAGTTCCTTCTGTTAAATATGAATGCTGAACCGGATATAAAATCTGTTAAATCTTAGCTCAAGAGGGTAATCAATAACCCAAAAATTGATTATTTTGGGACACTCCTCAGAGACATTCACTGGACTGGTGTTTACAGTGCTCATGGCATGAATGAAAAATGACACACTTTTGCTAACAAAGTGCTTACCTTATTCGAACACTGTTTTCCCCCAAAACTTACCAAGGTTAGAGAAAAGTCTACAAAGAAGCCATGAATTACTCAAGGAATAGGGGTATCTAGTAAAACAAAAAGAAAACTGTATTTGTCAATCCGAAACAGTCAATCCGAAACAGTTCCGATGTTGATGCTTGTACATTAATAACCGACGTAATCGACTGAAAGTTGAATGCAAATATGGAAACGTGCATGCAGTGTGTCGTACAGGTTCCGGATGCCAGCTTGTGGGATGGAGTTCCATGACCGCTTCACATGGTCGCTAAATGTGGTCGGTCAATACAAGGACGGTTAATGCTGCTTGTGGATGATGCTGGAGTTGTCGTCCGACTGTGTCCCATACGTGCTCCATTGGAGACAGATCTGGTGTTGGAGCAGACCAAGCAAACATGTCGACACTCCGCAGAGCATATTGGGTTACAACAATGCTATGTGGCCGAGCGCTATCCTGTTGGAAAATACCCCCTTGGTGCGACTGGTCGAATCACCAGACTGACGTACAAATTTGCAGTCAGAGTGCGAGAGATAACCACGAGAGTGCTCCGGCTGTCATACGAAATCACACTCCCAGCCATAACTCCAGGAGTGGATCCAGTATGGCTAGGCCTCAGACACATTGGTTACAGGCGCTGACCTGTCCTTCTGCTGACCAACACACGGTCTTCACTGGTCCAAGGCAGAACCAGTTTTCATCAGAAAGCACAACAGAGCTCCAGTGAGCTGTCGCTTGACAACACTGAAGTCGCAAACGGCGGAGGTTTGGATCGAGTGGCAGAGCGCCTACGCATTCCAGCCACGAGCACAACAGATCCGTCAGCGGCCCAAATGTGGAATAAGGGCCAGCCTGTCTGCCGCCAAGCAGAGTCCATGTCACACCGGCATCCGCCACGAGGCATCAGACACGCCGCTAGAGGTCACGACGTACTGGAATTTGCATATTGCTCAGACACGTGATTGAAAAAAGGTCGCAGAGTATCCTACCGCAGGCAGCCCATTAAGGCCGCTCACAGACCACAGACGGCAGTCTTCGCTGAGTACGTCTCTGGGCAAGACGCTGTGAGCAACCGCTCTTACACAATCAGGGAGTTACTTCGGTGCATCCAGGGAGTGCATCGCAGACCACCGACGCTACGTCACCCAGTCATCCTACCGGGGCCACCACTACTGTCCGAAATGGTATCGCTCGGCATTTGACGTGACACGCAGTATCAACGGTCTGGATCTGTAAATTATGGCCGACCGGAGTGACCGAACGGTTCTAGTAGCTACAGTCTGGAGCCGCGCAACCGCTACGGTCGCAGGTTCGAATCCTGCCTCGGGCATGGATGTGTGTGATGTCCTTCGGTTAGTTAGGTTTAAGTAGTTCTAAGTTCTAGGGTACTGATGACCGCAGCAGTTAATCCCATAGTGCTCAGAGCCATTTGAACCATTTGTAACTTATGCTAGTTTTTTATTTTGTCTTACCTATTATGGACACTATCAGTGACCGAAGTGAACTGCGTTGACAGTCTAACTCAAACTGGCTTAACTACTTCTCGATACGAGCCTTTCTCCAGACAAGACAGTGGGGATATTAATTGTCATTTCATTAGAATTTGCCTTAGGCAGAGAGCTGCTTTGTTGTCTGGCCATTTAGCCAGAAATTATTTGTTATCGTTATAATTCAGCCAGCAGCCAATTATTGTTCCTTAAATCGGCCTTCACCCAAAATTACCACCTCTAGAAAAGAAATGGTGTTTCCTGGCAGAAAATAAACGTTTTTTTTACATCCTGAGAATTCACGCTACAGAGCGTCGGGCTTGGAGTTGTCCTGGAAATAACCGATTTGTAACAGTTCATTATGTCAGTGTGGTGCCAACAACTGCGCGAATTACTGCTGCAGACGTAGTACGATGCGCTACAGCCATACGCCGAACACGACACTCTTCTCTCTTTATAGTGCCACGTGGCAGTCTGGAGCACGCTCTTGTTGCGACCGTACCTTACCGTGACCACCGCTGCCATTACTCATGTACAATGGCTACATTCCTACAAAGTCCTTCTACAGTACTGCAGAAGGAACATCTAGCTTCTCGGAGCCCTACTACACAACCTCGTTCAAATTCGGTGAGCTATTGGAATTGTTTACTAACATCAACTCACAACATCCAATCTCAAAGGTAACTAACGCTCATGACCGTTACAGCGTAAATTTAGTCCAAACCTCCGCCACTATTATGCGACTGTTGAGAAATCTGAACAGACGTCGTCTTTCAGATATAGTAACACCCCTACCAACATCCGTTTATCTCTCACAACTCTTTCTTGATATCGGGAATTTTTTCCGTTAGTGTACATATTTGGTTTAATATCCAATTTTGGTGCAACATTGCGGTCGGGTTTCTAGTCAAAGACAATGACTGCCTCTCCGCTGACACCCATTTCAGAAGTAAGGATCTGTGGCGTTTGATACACCGAGCTCTTTTCTTGTATAAACACATCACATACGGAATTAACAACCAATTTAAACTTCAACGCTGTTTCCAAAAAAGGCGCATGGTGAGTGAACCATTTCAGTCACGTCCACTCATAATAACTGAGAGTGATGCATAAAGAAGCCACTCCTTGCACCAGTCTCGCAAAGTGATGACACGATGACAGACGAACTGTCATGTTTGCATCTGAATAAATATTTACTTTTCTTGAGTGAATCTCAATTATTACACACATTTTACAGATTAGCATCATATTTACGTCCTCATCCAAGATAATATTTATTTTTTAGACTTTTAATTTATTTCGCATCAAAATAAAAACTCATTTACATCCAAAGTTGACATTGTAATTCTGTCAGAGACAGCAAAGGACTTGGAAGAGCAGTTGAACGGAATGGACAGTGTCTTGAAAGAAAGATATAAGATGAACATCAACAAAATCAAAACAAGGATAACGGAATGTGGTTGAATTAAGTCGGGTGATGCTGAGGAAATTAGATTAGGAAATGAGACACTTAAAGTGGTAAAGGAGTTTTGCTATTTGGGGAGAAAAATAACTGAGGATGGTCGAAGTAGAGAGGATATAAAATGTAGACTGGCAAAGGCAAGGAAAGCGTTTCTGAAGACGCGAAATTTGTTAACATCGAGTATAGATTTAAGTGTCAGGAAGTCGTTTCTGAAAGTATTTATATGGGGTGTAGCCATGTATAGAAGTGAAACGTGGACGATAAAGAGTTTGGACAAGAAGAGAATAGAAGCTTTCGAAATGTGATGCTACAGAAGAATGCTGAAGATTAGATGGGTAGATCACATAACTAATGAGGAGGTACTGAATAGGACTGGGGAGAAGAGAAGTTTGTGGCACAGCTTGAAGGGATCGGTTGGTAGGGATCACCAATTTAGCTTCGGAGGTCAGCGTGGAGGGTAAAAATCGTAGAGGGAGACCAAGAGATGAATACACTAAACAGATTCAGAAGGATATAGGCTGCAGTAGGTACTGGGAGATGAAGAAGCTTGCACAGGATAGAGTAGCATGGAGAGCTGCATCAAACCAGTCTCAGGACTGAAGACCACAATAACAACAACAAACATCCAAAGTTGCCTCTTCCGATTTTCAGCTAATCTCTTAAAACGATGTTTGCGAAAGCTTAAGCCACACTTAATGGTCTCTTATTAAATAGGAAAATTTCGGCTTTTCCACAGTGGCAACTAAAAATTTGTGGCACGACGTCCCTATTCCATATGGTGGCAAAAACATTACTGATCTTCGTTGTTTTTCCGTTACGAGGACAAACAGCTTGTGCATGTTAACTCATACGATTATAGTTAGTGGTGACTTTAATTTACCCTCGATATGTTAGCGAAAATACATGTTTAATTCCGGAGGTACGCATGAAATATCATCCGAAATTGTGCTAAACACATTCTCTGAAAACTATTTCGAGCAGTTAGTTCATAAGCCTACGCGAATAGTGAGCGGTTGTGAAAACACACTTGACCAACAAATAATACCGAGTTAATAACGAACATCAAAGCGGATACAGGGATTAGTGAACGCAGGGTCGTCTTAGCGAGATTTTATACTGTAACCCCCAAATCCTCGAAAAATATACCAATTCAAAAGCACAGATAATAATTCACTTGATGCCTTCCTGAGAGACAATTTCCACTCCTTCCGAATCAATAATATAAGTGTAGACCAGATGTGGCTTGAAATCAAAGAAATACTATCGGCAGCAATTGAGAGATTTATGCGAAATAAATTAGCAAACGACGGAGCTGATCCTCCTTGGTACGCAAAACGGGTCAGAACACTGTTGCAGGAACAACGAAACAAACAAACCAAATTTAAACAGTCGCAAAATCCCCAAGATTGGCGATCTTTTACAGAAGCTCGAAATTCAGCGCGGACTTCAGTGCGATATACTTATAACAGTTTCCACAATGTAACTTTGTCTCGAATGCTGGCAGAAAATCCAAAGAGATTCCGGTCGTATGTGAAGTAAGTTAGCAGCAAGAAACAATCACGGCTTTCTCTGCGCGATAGCAATGGAGATATTATCGAAGACAGCGCCGCCAAAGCCGAATTACTAAACACAGCCTTCCGAAATGCGTGCACAAAAGAAGACGAAGTAAATATTCCAGAATTCGACTCAAGAACAGCTGCCAACATGAGTAACGCAGAAGTAAGTATCCTCAGAGTAGTGAAGCATCTTAAATCACTTAATAAAAGCAAGTCTTCTGGTCCAGACTGTACACCAATTAGGTTCCTTTCACAGTATGGGGATGCATTAGCTCCATACTTAACAATCATATACAACCGTTTGTTCGACGAAAGATCTGTACCCAAAGACTGGAAAGTTGCACAGTTCACACCAACATTCAAGAAAGGTAGTAGGAGTTATCCACTTAGTTACAGGCCCATATCATTAACGTCGATATGGAGCAGGATTTTGGAACTTAGTTGTGTTCGAACATTATGAATTACCTCGAAGAGAACAGCCTATTGACACAAAGTCAACATGGGTTTAGAAAACATCGCTCTTGTGAAACACAACGAGCTCTTTATTCACATGAAGTGCTGAGTGTTATTGGCAAGGGACTTCAGATCGATTCCGTATTTCTGGATTTTCGGAAGGCTCTTGACACTGTACCGCACAAGCGGCTTGTAGTGAAATTGCATGCTTATGGAATATCGTCTCAATTATGTGACTGGATTTGTGATTTCCTGTCAGAGAGGTCACAGTTCGTAGTAACTGACGGAAACTCATCGAGTAAAACAGAAGTGATTTCTGGCATTCCCCGAGGTAATATTATAGGCTCTTTGCCATTCCTTATCTATATAAACGATTTGTGACACAATCTGAGCAGCCGTCTTAGGTCGTTTGCAGATGACACTGTCGTTTATCGACTAATGAAGTCATCAAAAGATCAAAAGAAATTGCAAAACGATTTAGAAAAGATATATGAGTGGTGCGAAAATTGGCAGTTGACCCTAAATAACGAAAAGCGTGAGGTCACCCACATGAGTGTTAGAAGCAATTCGTTAAACTTTGGTTACACGATGAATCAGTCAAATCTAAATGCCGTAAATTCAACTAAATACCTAGGAATTACAGTTACAAACAACTTAAATTGGAAGGAACACATAGAATATGTTGTGAGGAAGGCTAACCAAAGACTGCGTTTTATTGGCAGGACACTCAGATAATGTAACAGAACTTCTAAGGAGACTGCTTACACTACGCTTGTCCGTCCTCTTTCAGAATACTGCTGCGCGGGGTGGGATCATTACCAGATAGGACTGACGGAGCTCATCAGAGAAATTCAAAGAAGGGCTGCACGTTTTGTATTATCGCGAAATATGGGAGAGAGCGTCACTGAAATGATACAGGATTTGGGCTGGACATAATTAAAAGAAAGGTGTTTTTCGTTGCGACGGAATCTTGTCACGAAATTGCAATCCCAACTTTCTCCTCCGAATGCGAAAATATTTTTTTACACCGATCTACATAGGGAGAAACGATCACCACAATAAAATAAGGGAAGTCAGAGGTCGTACGGAAAGATATAGGTGTTCGTTCTTTCTGCGCAATATACGAGATTGGCATAATAGAAAATTGTGAAGGTGGTTCTATGACCCTCTGCCAGGCACATAAATGTGATTTGCAGAGTATCCATGTAGATGTAGATGTAGACGTAGATATCAACTACAAAGACATAAAAGAATGAACAGTTGTTCGAGAAGTGTTAGTTTTAGTATATATGTCGTCACATCATGATTACAACCACCAAATGTCCTACTTTTTAGAGAATACATGCTTTTATGGAGTCTATGGAATCTGTTCTATTTGCAGGCACATAGCTCCTGTACGGTCACAATTTTAAGCCACAGGTAAATTAAACTGACTGACAATTTTACAGAAACACACACTTATCTAGGATAGACACAAAAAGTATATCTCAGGAAGAGATACATCGACTTTTGTCTAAAAATTAGTCTAAGCTGCGGTAAAAATCACAAAGGAGAAAAGCATTAATTGCTTCGATAGTTCTAATAAATGTTGTAATGCCGAAGTTGAAAGTGTTCCATATTAATAGTTACTGTGATTTGAAGATATATTGCGAAGACCTGTCCGATGTTCTCCACACCATCACTTTCTTAAGCACTTACTACTTCTGCTGAAGCACCTTGCTTAGTGGGCAAACGGTTCGTCTGTGGCGTACAACAGCTGTGGCTGACAAGCGAGTGCGTTAACAGCAAAGATTTATGTGAAGCTCATCTCGTGGCCAGTAATGTGGTGGCGGTAATTTAGATCCTCAGTAATTTGCTGCTTCCACTACCACCGAAACATCACCGATCTACACATTCTCATACAGTGCTGCTCGGATACACAGTGGAAATTCGCAACATCAACCTAATATTTCATAAATGGTCCATGATAGAGTGCCAAAGTTACCTGTGAATAATTGTATACGATGGGTAGAAAGTCACCTGCCTAATATTTGAAACCATCGTTAGGTACCTAGCGCTGAAGCAACTTCGTTTCTTTCTCTTTGAGCTAAATGAACTACTATATCAACTGCTTTCAAAGATTTTCGAAAATAGAGAACAGTGGTACCACAAATATCAACTTCGCTAGTATACTGGAAGGAGCCCAGGTGTGTAGCTCCATTTCATGGAGCATAGCGGGCTGGATTTCACTGCCATGGACGCATTGTGAAACAAGCGTGAGACAGTTCTGTTCTCACAAGATGTCACCTAAAATATTTATTTCGAAGCATTGATTCGGCGTCTCAAAGACATTAATTAACGGTCCTCTGCCATCTGTGTTATTTTGAACTTACAGGTCAAACGTTAAATGTTATACAGACTCATTTTCCTCTGTCGATCGTTGTTTATTTCAAACTAATTGGTTTCGAACAGTTTCGCACACCTTCAGATCTGTTAAACAGTATAACAACAAATGAGAATTGGGTCACAAACCTGCATTTACAACAGTTCAAAAATAAAAAAATTAAATTTATTTGTAATAGAAACGTTGTATAACAGATAATTTCCGGTAGTTATAGAACAACTAGTCTGAACTGAATTATCAGTTACACTTTCATATAATAAATTAATGCTAGTATATCTTTGATGTACATTGCTAAATTTTATAAGAAATCTGATTGGTGCAAAAAGTCTTCAGCGTTAATGAGTGCCCCCTGTAAGTGCTAACGGGTTTATAATTAAGATCCTGAAACAATTCATTCATAAAATATCCCAAAGCGTTAAACATAATGTATTGCAGAGGATTTCCTAGACTGACCAACGTATTTTATTAGTGAGAAACAGATAAAAATGAGACGTGGCAGAAAGTCGTGGAGGATACAGAAGAAAACTTAGGTGGTACTAGAGCAAGCAGAGCTCGGAAGATACTGAAGACGATGAGATTTGAAAACAAGGATAGTGTTGGGATTGCTCTAATAAACTCCGAGGATTGGCTGAAGAATTACCAAGCCCTACTCGCGGCGAACAGGCGTGTGCACGACAGTTTGTTTGGCAGAAATCTCTGAGGCAGCGAAGCATATAGAAATGGGGAATCACCAAGGCCGCGTGGAATAAACACAGAATTAATAAAGGAAGCTCCTATAGTTGTTTGTGATATATTCTGGCGAGCTGTGTAATAAGTGTTAGGAAGGGGAACAGGTACTCAAGGAATGGAGAAAGTCTGCTATTATTTCAATCTATAAGAAAGGGAGTAGGCAGAACTATGGAAATTGACGGGGCATAAGTGTGATGCCATCGCTGGAAAAGGGGGGGGGGGTGTTAATATGACTTTCGCGCGAATTGTGCCCTCTGCCACACACTGCTTGGTGGATAGCGGAGTATATACACTCCTGGAAATGGAAAAAAGAACACATTGACACCAGTGTGTCAGACCCACCATACTTGCTCCGGACACTGCGAGAGGGCTGTACAAGCAATGATCACACGCACGGCACAGCGGACACACCAGGAACCGCGGTGTTGGCCGTCGAATGGCGCTAAATGCGCAGCATTTGTGCACCGCCGCCGTCAGTGTCAGCCAGTTTGCCGTGGCATACGGAGCTCCATCGCAGTCTTTAACACTGGTAGCATGCCGCGACAGCGTGGACGTGAACCGTATGTGCAGCTGACGGACTTTGAGCGAGAGCGTATAGTGGGCATGCGGGAGGCCGGGTGGACGTACCGCCGAATTGCTCAACACGTGGGGCGTGAGGTCTCCACAGTACATCGATGTTGTCGCCAGTGGTCGGCGGAAGGTGCACGTGCCCGTCGACCTGGGACCGGACCGCAGCGACGCACGGATGCACGCCAAGACCGTAGGATCCTACGCAGTGCCGTATGGGACCGCACCGCCACTTCCCAGCAAATTAGGGACACTGTTGCTCCTGGGGAATCGGCGAGGACCATTCGCAACCGTCTCCATGAAGCTGGGCTACGGTCCCGCACACCGTTAGGCCGTCTTCCGCTCACGCCCCAACTTCGTGCAGCCCGCCTCCAGTGGTGTCGCGACAGGCGTGAATGGAGGGACGAATGGAGACGTGTCGTCTTCAGCGATGAGAGTCGCTTCTGCCTTGGTGCCAATGATGGTCGTATGCGTGTTTGGCGCCGTGCAGGTGAGCGCCACAAAGAGGACTGCATACGACCGAGGCACACAGGGCCAACACCCGGCATCATGGTGTGGGGAGCGATCTCCTACACTGGCCGTACACCACTGGTGATCGTCGAGGGGACACTGAATAGTGCACGGTACATCCAAACCGTCGTCGAACCCATCGTTCTACCATTCCTAGACCGGCAAGGGAACTTGCTGTTCCAACAGGACAATGCACATCCGCATGTATCCCGTGCCACCCAACGTGCTCTAGAAGGTGTAAGTCAACTACCCTGGCCAGCAAGATCTCCGGATCTGTCCACCATTGAGCATGTTTGGGACTGGATGAAGCGTCGTCTCACGCAGTCTGCACGTCCAGCACGAACGCTGGTCCAACTGAGGCGCCAGGTGGAAATGGCATGACAAGCCGTTCCACAGGACTACATCCAGCATCTCTACGATCGTCTCCATGGGAGAATAGCAGCCTGCATTGCTGCGAAAGGTGGATATACACTGTACTAGTGCCGACATTGTGCATGCTCTGTTGCCTGTGTCTATGTGCCTGTGGTTCTGTCAGTGTGATCATGTGATGTATCTGACCCCAGGAATGTGTCAATAAAGTTTCCCCTTCCTGGGACAATGAATTCACGGTGTTCTTATTTCAATTGCCAGGAGTGTATGTAGATATGTAGATGTAGATTGTACGGGAGAATCTTAAAAGGAAAAACAGAGATGGAGACCATAATATCTGGGGAACAGAATGGTTACTGACCAGAGCGCTCACGTATTGATGTAATATTCACATTACGGAATCTAATAAAGAAGAGAATTGCCAGAGGAATAGAGATCCATTAGGTGTTCGTGATTATGCTGAACAGGGCTATAAAACAAACTGTGGACAAGTATAAAGAATAGCGGCATGTGAAATATTTACATCAAAGCCGTTAAAGAGTTCTATAGGGACTCTGTGAGTGCCGTAAAAGTAACAAATTCAGTGTTTCCGAAGATACCTGTTACAAAAGAACTACGCCAAGAGCGTGCTACAGCACCGACACTACTTGAAATCTCTGCTGAGGAAACACTCAAAGCCTAGAGGAACAATTATAGAGGTATGGCAGTCCCTGTAGGGGACGAAATCTTGTAAATTCTTCTCTTCGCTGATGACCAGGTCATCGCAGATGGCGACCAGGATGATGCTGAGTACATACTTTGGAAGATAAAAGAGGAGTATGAAAGATGGGGAACAATAAGCGTAGCAAGAACCGAATATCTGGAGGTTGGTAACAAAACCACAAAGGATCGGGAGATTAGAGTCAGTAAGATCTGAATTTGTAATTCTTTTAAGTATCTGGAGATTATAATGTTATCAAACGGAAAAAGTGAAGATGACAAATACTAAAATAGTGCATGGCAACTGAACTCGTTCCTTTGGAATAACAAAATAACAAAATGGTCCAAACAGGTGATACATCGTTAAGCTGTAGAAAACATCGCTAATTACGGAAAAGATGGTGATAAATAAGCTTCAGAGAAACAAGTAGCTTGCACTAGAGACAGACTTTTGGAGACGAAGTTATGACATCTCCAAGTTGGACTGTGTACCAAGTACAAATATAGGAGATGCTATGTGTGTCTGTAAATAAATAATAAATAGTAATAGAGCTGAAACGTCTAAAATGGTATGGACATCTAGGAAGGGTGTCCATCCCATTGTCATAGAACGTGTGGCAGAGTATATCCGAGGAAGAAGAAAGGATGAACGCCCCAGGAGGAGTGGGAGTGGAGATGTCGGGGAACCAGTGGACGTCATAAAACTACAAGAAGAAGGCTGGCATGATAGGAGGAAGTGGAAAACGGGAAGCGAGAAGCGGGGTCAGCCGTAGATGATGATGGAAATAGTTAAAAAACTCTTAAGAATCTCTTCCTTCTTTTTTTCCATTAAACCATCGTAGAGGTAGATGCGTAAGTACCAGACCGACAGAACGCACAGGCTGAGGTTTCCCCCGTCGTGTCAGACTGAACGCAGCCAATGCGGAGCCGGCCGTCGCAGCAGAGGCGTGGTAAAGCGCCTCACCTCATCAGAATGTACGAGGTGCATTCAAGATCTAAGGCCTCCGATTTTATTTCTAATTAACTACTCACCCGAAATCGATGAAACTGGCGTTACTTCTCGACGTAATTGCCCTGCAGACGTACACATTTTTCACAACGCTGACGCCATGATTACATGGCAGCGGCGAAGGCTTCTTTAGGAGTCTGTTTTGACCACTGGAAAATCGCTGAGGCAATAGCAGCACGGCAGGTGAATGTGCGGCCACGGAGAGTGCCTTCCATTGTTGGAAAAAGCCAAAAGTCACTAGGAGCCAGGTCAGGTGAGTAGGGAGCATGAGGAATCACTTCAAAGTTGTTATCACGAAGAAACTGTTGCGTAACATTAGCTCGATGTGCGGGTGCGTTGTCTTGGTGAAACAGCACACGCGCAGCCCTTTCCGGACGTTTTTTGATGTGTCGGCAGCTGGGCCAACACCTTGTAGATCGAGATGGCTGAAAATGCACGCTAGACTAACGCAGACGGGCGTGAAGTACTGGAACAGGCTACGTAATTAATGCTATGAAGAAAAGTACGTAGCTGGATTAATACTTATCTTTAATCAATCATTGTGGTACATCGCTCTTGACTATACAAAGGAGACTTTAATTACAATCACTGTAAGGCTAATGGCGCCTTGCTAGTTCGTAGCCATTAACTTAGCTGAAGGCTATTCTGTCTCTCGGCTAATGAGAGAGAAAGGCTTCGTACATATAGTCGCTAGCTAGGTCGTCCGTACAACTGTGGCGAGTCTTGTTCGTATCACGAGACCTGCCTTGTGGTGGCGCTAGGTCTGCGATCACACAGTGGCGACACGCGGGTCCGACATGTACTAAATGGACCGCGGCCGATTTAAACTACCACCTAGCAAGTGTGGTGTCTGGCGGTGACACCACATTCCTCCCCCGCAAATCGGCGAACGGTCGTGAGATAAGGCTGCCGCCTGCCGTGGGGAGGACCCCATGTTGACGTATGCGATGAGGTGGGGAGCCTAACAACAGGCGAGGCTGTGCCACCCGCACCCGGCCATTCGGTCCGAGGGGAGCTAGGAAACGCCTGAAAACCTAGTCCAGGGTGCACGTCAACATGCGGTGTATGCGCCCGTAAAGAGACAGGAGGGGGCGAAGGGTCGACCTCCATCGCGTCGGGGTAGCCGACGCGCGATGACGTCATGTGGTCCAGAGCGGGCGGGAGTTCCATGGCGGAGGACAGCTGGTCACGGGAAACGATCGGCGGCGCGTGACCCTGGGAGGCGCTTGGCGGCTGCAGCGAAGCGTCGAATGCGGGCGGCGCCGGCCGGAGGACCGGCGGCTGCGGCGGCGGCGGCGGCGGCGGCTGCTGCGGCGGCGCGTCGCCATGGGGCAAAATGGAAGGCATCGTCGGTAACACCTGGGGATGAGGCGTGCCAGTAGATGGGTCCCCAGGGCGCTGACCGGACGGCACCGTCGCTGAAAGCAGACGGGGAGCGGCAGAACCCGTGCGACGACAGAGGCGCAGCTGATTGAGATGCCGACGCACCTCACCAGAGGCCCCCAAAACCAAATACATCGCGCGGCCGAGGCAGCGAAGAATGCGCCCTGCGAGCCAACGCCGTGAACCTCGATAGTTGCGATAAAATACAACGTCGCCTGGAGCAAAAGCAGGAGTCTGCCGCTGCACAGGAACCTGATGCGGCGGATGCAGCAAAGACATCAAGGTGCGATGAGGACGACCGTGGAATTAACGACATGAATGTCCATGGGCGAAGGTCCATGATCCTGAGTGTCCTTGGTTCGATTCCGGCGCGAAGCAAAGGGCCTGGAATGATTGTGATTGTCTGATTGGAGCTTTTTCTGGCAAACACTTTGAACATGTCCTTTCCTATTACAGAAAAAGCAAATAGCTTGGCGTGACGGGCAATGTTCACGCGAATGTCCAGTAGCACACCGCGGGCATGATTTCACTGCAGTTGTGGGCTGGCGCGGCACACGTGGCTTAGAGCGCGGCGGCAGCTGCGTTTGTTTGTGCAATGGCAGTTGACCGGGCCGCGCAGATCGCCCGGCGGGCCGGTTAATGTTACACACTGCTGGCGAAGTTTCAAAAGATTCCTGAGCACAGTCAAGTGTGTCTTGTCTATCCAATATGTCTATCACTTGTTGAAGGGAGGGATTAACTAGTTTCAAAATGTGTTCCCGTATGCGAACATCAGAAACGTTCTGTGCAATTGCATCACATACCATTGTATCTGAATAAGAAAGACCACAGTCACAGTCAAAGGCACAGTCCCTAGTAAGTCCTTGCAATGTTGCTACCCACTCCCTATTAGTTTGACCGGCCGTACGTTTTGTACGAAAAAACGTATACCGTTTTGCAACCACATTAACTGTTTCTTTGAAATAGGCATCTAAAGCAGACAAAATTTCCTCGTAGGACAGAGTTGCTACGCCGCGTCGGGGAAACAATTTCACTATCACACGGTAGGTGGACACACCGACACAAGAAAGCAAAAACGGCTGCCGCTCATTACCTTGAATTCTGTAGGCGGCGAGGTGGAAGGCAAACTGGCGGGACCACTCCCGCCAAGTCTCGTGGGTTTCACCAAAACTTCGAAATGGTGGTGCAACGGCAGGTTGTGGCTGCGGTACCGGTGAAGCAGCGGCCGCATCGGTTTGAATGGCACGTTGACCCTGGACGAGCTGTCCAAGGGCATCCAATAACGCCTGCGTCTGCTGATTCTGCAAGCGATAAAATTCGGACAGTACATCTGGAGAATGTGGCGAAGCCATGAGACAAATAAATTAGGGCAAAGTAAAACACAAGATCCTTTGTAGACTCGGCGCCATGTGATGTGTCGGCAGCTGGGCCAACACCTTGTAGATCGAGATGGCTGAAAATGCACGCTAGACTAACGCAGACGGGTGTGAAGTACTGGAACAGGCTACGTAATTAATGCTATAAAGAAAAGTACGTAGCTGGATTAATACTTATCTTTAATCAATCATTGTGGTACATTGCTCTTGACTATACAAAGGAGACTTTAATTACAATCACTGTAAGGCTAATGGCGCCTTGCTAGTTCGTAGCCATTAACTTAGCTGAAGGCTATTCTGTCTCTCGGCTAATGAGAGAGAAAGGCTTCGTACATCTAGTCGCTAGCTAGGTCGTCCGTACAACTGGGGCGAGTCTTGTTCGTATCACGAGACCTGCCTTGTGGTGGCGCTAGGTCTGCGATCACACAGTGTCGACACGCGGGTCCGACATGTACTAAATGGACCGCAGCCGATTTAAACTACCACCTAGCAAGTGTGGTGTCTGGCGGTGACACCACATTTTTGTTGCAGTGCAGGAAGGAATTCGTTCTTCAAAACATTTTCGTAGGATGCACCTGTTACCGTAGTGCCTTTTGGAACGCAATGGGTAAGGATTACGCACTCGCTGTCCCAGAACATGGACACCATCATTCTTTCAGCACTGGCGGTTACCCAAAATCTTTTTGGTGGCGGTGAATCTGTGTGCTTCCATTGAGCTGACTGGCGCTTTGTTTCTGGATTGAAAAATGGCATCCACGTCTCATCCATTGTCACAACCGACGCAAAGAAAGTCCCATTCATGCTGTCGTTGCGCGTCAACATTGCTTGGCAACATGCCACACGGGCAGCCATGTGGTCGTCCGTCAGCATTCGTGGCACCCACCTGGATGACACTTTTCGCATTTTCAGGTCGTCATGCAGGATTGTGTGCACAGAACCCACAGAAATGCCAACTCTGAAGGCGATCTGTTCATCAGTCATTCGGCGATCCCCCAAAACAATTCTCTCCACTTTCTCGATCATGTCGTCAGACCAGCTTGTGCGAGCCCGAGGTTGTTTCGGTTTGTTCTCACACGATGTTCTGCCTTCATTAAACTGTCGCACCCACGAACGCACTTTCCACACATCCATAACTCCATCACCACATGTCTCCTTCAACTGTCGATGAATTTCAATTGGTTTCACACCACGCAAATTCAGAAAACGAATGATTGCACACTGTTCAAGTAAGGAAAACGTCGCCATTTTAAGTATTTAAAACAGTTCTCATTCTCGCCGCTGGCGGTAAAATTCCATCTGCCGTACAGTGCTGCCATCTCTGGGACGTATTGACAATGAACGCGGCCTCATTTTAAAACAATGTGCATGTTTCTATCTCTTTCCAGTCCGGAGAAAAAAAATCGGAGGCCTTTGAACTTGAACGCACCTCGTAATGTGCTGATAAAGGCTGAAATATGGCTATAGAAATATAATAGTAAATACGATGTGCAAATTTCCTTTGCTCGCTCAACAGTTCTTCCGGGATTTTTAACTGGTGGGTGTAAATATTAAGTGATTCTAGCACATTAAAATAAATACACCTTTGAGCTCTGTGCAGTATTTCAATCGGTCCTATTATTGTACGAAGTTCATATTTCCTGCTTTTTATATGCCCCTCAAACGGAGTCCATCGTTAAGCTGTAGAAAACATCGCTAATTACGGAAAAGTTGGTGGTAAATAAGCTTCAGAGAAATACGTAGCTTGCACTAGAGAAGAAGTTATGACATCTCCAAACTGGACTGTGTACCAAGTACAAATATAGGAGATGCCCAACATATTCATTACGCGTACGCTTGTCATATTGTGTGCTATATCCATTCCTGTTGCTATTTGTTTTGTAATGTCTAATTCTCTTTACAAGTCATCTCCTGTCATTCTTAGTGTGGTGTCACCGCCAGACACCACACTTGCTAGGTGGTAGCCTTTAAATCGCCCGCGGTCCGTTAGTATACGTCGGACCCGCGTGTCGCCACTGTCAGTGATTGCAGACCGAGCGCCGCCACACGGCAGGTCTAGAGAGACTTCCTAGCACTCGCCCCAGTTGTACAGCCGACTTTTCTAGCGATGGTTCACTGACAAATTACGCTCTCCTTTGCCGAGACGATAGTTAGCATAGCCTTTAGCTACATCATTTGCTACGACCTAGTAAGGCGCCATTATCATTTGCTATTTATCTTGTGATGCATGTACCGTCAGACCGATGATCACCAATTATGGATTAAAGTTAAGTATTCCAGCAGCTACGTACTTTTCTTGCTAGTATAACTCCTTTAATTGTTCCAGACCTCACGCCAGCCTGCGTGACCCTAAACGCGTGCCTTTCGGCTACCCGTCACTGTGGATTGGCTGTCTTGCCAGTCCACAACACTTAGCGCTCCGTAGCACATGGCATAAAAGTACACTCAGTTATGTTGCGTTAGGTGACATGAGGCCTTTCCCATACTACACAATTCATATTTTTAATATGTATTTACGATATTTTTTCTTAATTGGATGTCTTATTCTTCATTATGACTATAAAGTATTTCCCTTTTCCTTCACATTACACACATCAAAAAAAGTTTTGCATCGTCCCGGTTCCCGGAACTCATTAGGATAAACGTTGACTTTGGATATTGTATCACAGACACAGTCCCTTTGACTGTTCACAGGTGTCACTAAACCCGTCCAAAGATGTAAACAACCATGCGTGAGCAGCGCCTATTAAGCGGAGGGGATCCGAGAGACGGTCAGTTCCAGTCATTCCACCAGGAAGCAGGTACACGGCTCGTGTTGTCTGTAGTTCAACCATGCCTAGACGATCAGCACCGCTGTTCGATTGCGTCCGCATTGTTACTTTGTGCCAGGAAGGTCTCTCAACAAGGAAAGTGTCCAGGCGTCTCGGAGTGAACCAAAACTAGGACATGGAGAAGATACAGAGACACCGGTACTGTCTATGACATGCCTCACTCAAGCCGCCCAAGGGCTACTACTGCAGTGGGTGACCGCACCTACGGATTATGACTCGGAAGAACCCTTACAGCAACAGAAATCTTTGAAATAGAATATGTTACCCAACCTAATCCAATCGCACATTAATTGGAAATTTTTAATGGTGAACTAAGAAAAGGAAATTTGTATGAACAAGATCTGCTGAGAACGAATTTTCCTTTTGTTTATATGGTTGAAAAACTTTTAAATAAGAAAGTAATAAAGTATTGGATAAATGTATTTTTTACTTTATTTAATATTCTGTCCAACTCTTAAGTTCTCACAGGAAATCATTCTTATCCTCTTTTATTTTATTTGGGTTAAATTTACAGCGACTATATGGTAATGTACTAATTCCATCTTGTAATAAAACATGTTTATCATCATCAGAACTTAAAACAATTTTATTACATTCAGCTGCACACAATTTATGTTTAAAGAACTAATCAAATTTATTTTTCTGTAAAGTTTTATTTTGTCAGTTAAACATCTTTATAATCATATATAATAATTTCACAACATAGTTCTTAAATCCTTTAGCTCTTCCTCTTAAACATTATAAGCCTACATTTTCGATCTTAAAGTAACATGCTGTAACATATATTTCCACAGTTTTCATTATTCATTTGTCCTGAAAGTTTCTTATTTACTTGTGGAAGTCCATAAGTATTATCTTTTGGATATTCACTTGTATCAACATAATCAATTATTGATTTTTATCTATATTGACTTCTTTAGTTCTTATATCATAAATGAAAGAATAAGCAACCATGTAAGATAAATCATTGTTTTCACCATATTTTGTTTTATAACATAATGAGAATCATACATTTTCACATTCGAAATATCTGAAATGCTCATTCCATTATAAATTCGATTATTGAACATTACTTTTATCTTCATCATATTAACTGCTACTAGATTTTCAGAAAATACAGTGCTACATTCGTAAATTGGTTTTGAAATGTAATGTGTTTATTTCATTGGATCAGTTGTCATCTTTCTTGTCATGTTCTGTCTATTGAGTTGTCACTGTCACTGTCACTTTCACTGTTTACCTGCTGTAAAAAAAGATGGTGGACAGTGGAACAGGCAAAGGGGTGAAAACAAGATGGCGGACAGTGGAACGGTTGAAGATGTCATTGTCAGTTATTTCCAATCTCTGAGGTGTGTGTGTGTGTGTGTGTGTGTGTGTGTGTGTGTGTGTGTGTGTGTGTGTGTGTGTCAGAGAGAGGGAGAGAGAGAGAGAGACAGAGAGAGAGCTAGAGGAAGAGAGAGAGAGAGAGAGAGAGAGTGAGAAACAGAGTAGGTTTGAGGACTTATCACTATTATTATAATTATGAAAATTTATTTATTTATTTTAATTTTATATGTGTGTATGTATGTGTGTGTCTGTGTGTGGGGGGGGGGGGGGGCTTAAGTTCTATAGGATGATGTTATCTAATAATTCTTTGAGGTCAGAGAACAGAGTGGGACAACAAACAAAACTGTGCTTTGCTAAAGGCAGAGCCCACCCAAAAGCATATGTTATTATTATCTAAGATATTTGATTTGTTTTCAAATTTTGGAATACCTGTTACCTGAACACGTAAATTAATTTTCTCTTTTTCCAAATTTCATCTGCTTCTTATCCAATATTTTGATGTTTACTAACTGTTTCTGCATCACAATCTATACTATATAAAGCAGATTTTATAGTCCACAGAAAACATTTATGATCCGTATTTTTATGTTAACCACAACTTTCTACCCTTAATTACTTTTGGTAAATCGATATAAGAAGAACCAAAAATTGGATTGTGTTTATCAACTACCTTTACAAAATAAACACCAACCAGATTTTTTTCCCTTGCAGTTCTTCCATTTCTGTTAATAGTTTATTCATTGATTTTTGATAATAATCCTCCAAATCCTTTGTTATTAATAAAACTTGATCTCTTCTTTAAAAATTAAATTCTCATATTGCATCTTGTCTTTTAAAAATACAATAACATTTCATGCTAACTTTACTCATTATTCTTTGAACAAAAATATCTTTTAATTTGGTGATTATTTCTCCTTTAATTTGATTAAAAAATTCTTGTGTTTCAACAATATCACCATTGTTAGTATTTCCATAATTTATTATTCCTGATTCAAAAGCAGAAGCTTCCCTATAAAATTGTTGAGATGATTTTAAAAATTTTCATTATCTAGAAAATTAAAACGTTTTAAATTTTTATTGTAATTTTTTGTCTAATTTCTTTATTTTTATCTACTAGAAGCTTTTTAAAATAATTGTTATCGATATTATTAATTTTGCATTCATATCTATTGATAAGATCGATTAATTGTTGTTTATTAAGTCCAGAATTATTTCTAAAATTTTTCGTTTTACGAATTTTACAAAGATCATACAACGATTTATTATGCATATATGCAGTTATTGTTATTAATTTCACCTTCAGAGTTTTGATGAGATCCATTGTCTTTCTGTGAGTTTAGAATAATTTTTATTTTTTCCTTTTACTAATTTGGTGAAGTTATTTTAAAGGTATTTCATTTAATTCATTATCGTTATTGTTGATTTTATTATTGTCAACAGGATTTAGAATAAGATCGATTAGTTTTTGTTTATTAAGTTTGGAAAAATTCTTAAAATTTTCTGTTTTCCAGATTGATCGAAATTCTTGTATAGATCTGTATCATAATTCTCTCCTCAGCATTTCTTTCCTATTGAAATAATCAATAAATTATATCACATCTTGTATAGTTACATTTGAATAACGATTTTCTTTAGAACAAGTTTCTAAATGTCTATAAGTTAATCCATTGTATTGTATGTACTGTATGTTAACCAGGGACCTAGAAGCGACGGAGAGGCTCCGTCCCCGCCACAGTTCCAGTGGTCCACAACCCGACAACGACTACAGCAGTAGCTGGCCGGGGTGGCCAAAATGTTCCAGGCGCTTCAGTCAGGAACCGCGCAACCGCTGGGTTCACAGGTTCGAATCCTGCCTCGGGCATGGATGTGTGTGATGTCCGTAGGTTAGTTAGGTTTAAATTGTTCTACGTTATAAGGGACTCATGACCTCAGATGTTAAGTCCCATAGTGCTCAGAGTCATTTGAACCATTTGACTACAGCAGTCCACTTCACGCCTGCACCGCCCCACTTCAAACCCAGGGTTACTGTGCGGTTCAGCACCCGGTGGACTCCCCAAGGGAACGTCTCACACCAGACGAGTGTAACCCCTATGTTTGTGTGGTAGAGTAATGGTGGTGCACGCATATGTGGAGAACCTGGTTGCGCAGCAGTCGCCGACATAGTGTAGCTGAGGCGGAATAAGGGGAACCAGCCCGAATTCGCCAAGACAGATGGAAAATCTCCTAAAAACCATCCACAGACTGGTCGGCTCAATGGACCTTGACACAAGTCTGCCGGGCGGATTCCCGTTGGGGACCATGCGCTCCTTCCCACTCCAGAAAGCCAAACTTAATCAATACTTTCCTTTACCATAATTTTCTAAGTTTTGAAATAACTCAGCTTTTGATTTGGTTGTATTTATACATAATGAAACTTAAGTTTCGTTATTAAAATGTTTATTTCTAATATGTACCTTTGAGCTTTTTTAATTTAAAATTCAGTCGATGGTATAGATAGGCAAGGTAGGACAGATATGATTTTTAAAGAGAAAAATTTATTAGACTGTTATTTTTCAAATAAATGAGAATTAGAATTTTTCGCTGTAGGCAGAGGAGATTTGATGGTTCTTATTTGTAAAGAATAAAATTTATTAGATTTCTAAATTTTTAAATGAAATGATGTGAATTTGGTTTTACTGTTATAGGCAGATGGGGTTTGATGGTCCTTATTAATAAGGAATAGAATTTATTACATTTGTAAATTTTCAAATGAGAAAATAAGAATTTGGTTTTTTCGGTGTAGGCAAATGAGATTTGGTTGGGGAATACTGTGACATTAGAATCTTGGATCGTATCCTGGAGTTTTTAATGCAGTATGTTCTTTGCAGCAGAACCGGCAAAAATATACTACTCACTTAAGAATAGGATGGATGGTAGTATGGTCTGGCACAGATAACAATCTTACGTAAGAACGTGGTTGAGGGGAAAGCAAGAGAAGTTTCGGATAATAGTGATATGGACGCCAGACTCATTAATAATTTTCTCTTTAAGAAGAAGCGCTCCTTTCACAAAGTAAACAGATGTACTAGGCACTAGTAGGTCATTGATCAACATCAGAATCCAAACAAAGTACGACAAATAGGTCACATTACAGGATACATAAAATAATGGTGTCAATGAGTTGAACAGGATTGTTACCGAATGAGAGTAGGGGTTTAGTGCCTAGTATGAACATTGGCTGCCGAAAGAATGCATGAATATTCCCGTACACGTAAGCACACGACTGAAACACATTCACGAAAAGTGAAATTAGATTCAATCAAGGTACCAAATAAACTGAAAAATATACTGCACGTCACAGTGAAATGTTGCGACAACATGACGCCACAACTTGGCTCGTAATCCGAGGTTATTTTATAAATCTTTGAGCGCCTTTGTAAAGTCTTATAACAAATAACGAAAGTTTGATTTATAAATTAGAGAAGGCGAATAGAATGTTATTCTGTGGCGATAACTTCGGGATACAGCTGTGAATTTACAATGAGTATAAATACGAGGCTTTTAGGTCTATTCTTGCTAACTTTTAGAGTATTTAGTTTCCTCATAATGTTAAACTGAAGGGAAGTAACTAACGGTAGTACTGAACAGTACTGGAGTTTGAGATGCATTGTATAAGAGCAAATACTTAAAAATAAAATTTAAGACAATGAACGTTCTGTTGCATTGATCTGCGAGAGCTGTATCAAGTGACAGCATGGCAGTCGTCAAAATATGAACAGGACGTAACTATGACTAATAGAATGCTCCAATTGCATTGCCGCTTACTGAGCAACAAAGATGACAACATATTCTATTACATTTGTCGTACCTTATTTGGTTATTTTCACTGAAATGCAAGTATTTTTTTGGGATAACTGATAATATTCGCAGCAATACCAAGTGTTTTCCTAAGTTAAACTATAAAATTCGTGATTTCTAACTAACAAATTTACTTTATTACATTAATATGAGTTAATAGCATAGAAATTTCAAATATACTGTGCTTTAAGTATAACAGCCAAATACTATCACTGCATGCCTTTTAATGAATTGATCTATCCACATTGTTCAAATAACTTCACACGACATACAAAAAAAAATTCTGCTGTTTTTGCATTCAGTTTCCTTGTTCACTTTAGAGTAATTCATTCCTGGAAGGAATATTAAAGTACGTTTTACAAGGTATGACAAATAAATATTGACGTACTTCGAGGGTTGTATTCTGAAGAACATTTAAAACCTCCATTTTCTGCTTAAAATCCATAATATAAAACACAAAGTCTGCAGCTAGCTGCGAAATTCGGACAGGTTATAAACCCCGAACCGAAGTTTCGTGTTATTCAAGCCAGTGTCTATCGTCTCTCCAGGCGTCGTAACGATTCACAGAAACCAAAGTGTTGGGTCATTCACGGGTTTGAATTCCCAGGCGTGGGATATGCGGAGGGTTTGACAACAGTTTTAGCGATAACAAAAGTGTTTGGCAGATAGTTGAAATTTTATGACTTAGACTTCTCTTATAATAAGCTCTTATAGTTAACAGTGATATTATGAGGGAGTTATGAAAACTAATGGTGCGGAATTTTTAAGTTAAATCTCTTAAAGTTTTTTTTTTTTAAAAAAAACGAACTTTTTAACATGGTACATCTTTATAATTCGTGTCTACATATTTATTTCTCAACATAGCCAGCCTGGCGACGAATGCATGTTTTCCAACGACAGACTAGTTTGTATATACCGTGATTGTCATCTTTTTAACTCTGTTGACGGCGCGACAACCTCACCTCAGGTTGCAACTCTTCGTCACTATCAAAGTGGCCGCCCCGATAGCTGAATGGTTAGCGTGACGGGCTACCGTCCTAAGAGGCTCGTGTTCGATTCCCGGATGGGTCGGGGGTTTTCTCCGCTCAGAGACTGGTTTTTCTGTTGTCTTCATAATCATTTCATCCCCATCCGGCGCGCAGGTTGCCCAATGTGGCGTCGAATGTAATAAGCCCTGCACCAAGGCGGCCAGACCTTGCCACATAAGGGGCCTCCCGGCCAATGACGGCAGACGCTCGTTTCCATTTTTCATCACTATTAAAGTGAAATCCTCGAAGGCGTTCTGTTGACGTCAAGTTGAGACTGTATGGAGGATGACTGGTAATAGTAAAATAAAGTCTTTCGATTGCTGCAGATGCCGCACTCTTGTATGGCCTGGCAGTGACATGCTCAAGGAGAGGTTGGTCCATGTGTGGATGAACGCTTCGAATATGTGCTTTTAGTTTCCTGAGGGTCTCGCAGTACGTTGCGAAGTTCATGTCTTAAGGAACGATTTCCATACACATCACACTTAGAAAGTCCCATAACAATATGAGCATGACTATGCCTGATGATGGCATGGTCTTGTACTTTCTTGTTGTTGGTGATCCCTTGTGACAGAACTCCTCTCACGCTCTCTTGTTTCTGGGTCAAAATTGTGAACTCAGCTTTCATCACCTGTCGCAGTGTTTTTAAGGAACCCATCACCCTCACGCTCTAAACGCAAGAGAAAATGTTGACAGATGTCCAGTATCCTCTTTTCCATGTTAAGAGTGAGCATTCGAGGCATTCATCGTGCACACAGTTTTCTAAACCATAGTTCTGCAGTGAGTCTTGTCAACACACTCGGGATAATCCACACTTGCTGAGAGCTGTGCCTGTGTTCTCAGATGATTATCACTGATGAGTTCATCAACACGATTACAATGACTCTCTTCGGTTTCCAAGCTCTGTCGTCCACTCCGAGCTCTGTCAGACATGTTAAGGTTAACACCACTGTGTCGTTCACTGCGTGCAGAACAACACAACGTCGAACATTATTGATGTCAATAGAATCATGACGGTACACAGCTCTCATTCTTCTATGCATTTCAGTAGGACGCACGTTTCCTGAAGTTAGAAACTCTCTTATAGCAATCTGTTTCTCGTGCACCGACATAGTTTCGCTACACACTGACGTATTAGACGCTACAGTTCGTTGGCCTCTAAATAGAGTCGGACGGTTGCAACTTGCATCATAGAACCAGGAAGTCAATCGAATAATATGCATGAAATGTAATGCCTCCACCGACAAAGAGAAAAGAATAAAAAAATTCGTTGGCTACACCTTAGCACGCAAACGTATATGACATTGTTTAACAGTAGTGAATAGGTTGATTAATGAATAAATACAGAGTCGAGGGGCATGAAAGGGAAACAGTGGTTGGGAAGGGAGTGAGACAGGGTTGTAGCTTCTCCCCGATGTTATTCAATCTGTATATTGAGCAAGCAGTAAAGGAAACAAAAGAAAAATTCGGAGTAGGTATTATAATCCATGGAGAAGAAATAAAAACTTTAGGGTTCGCCGATGACATTTTAATTCTGTCAGAGACAGCAAAGGACTTTTAAGAGCAGTTTAACGGAATGGACAGTGTCTTTACAGGAGGATATAAGATGAACATCAACAAAAGCAAAACGAGGATAATGGAATGTAGTAGAATTAAGTCGGGTGACGCTGAGGGAAGTAGATTACGAAATGAGACACTTAAAGCAGCAAATGAGTTTTACTATTTGGGGAGCAAAATAACTGAGGATGGCCGAAGTAGAGAGGATATAATATGTATACTGACAATGGCAAGGGAAGCCTTCCTGAAGATGGGAAATTTTGTTAACATCGAGTATAGATTTAAGTACCAGGAAGTCGTTTCTGAAAGTATTTGTATTGAGTGTAGCCATGTATGGAAGTGAAACTTGGACGATAAATAGTTCGGACAAGAAGAGAATAGAAGCTTTAGAAATGTGGCGCTACAGAAGAATGGTGAAGATTAGATGGGTAGATCACATAACTAATGAGGAGGTATTGAATTGAACTGGGGAGAAGAGAAATTTGTGGCACAACTTGACTATAAGAAGGGATCTGTTGGAAGGACATGTTCTGACGCATGAATGGATCACCAGTTTAGTATTGGAGGGTAGCGTGGAGGATAAAAATCGTATAGTGAGAACAAGAGATGAATACGTTAAACAGGTGCAGAAGGATATAGGTTGCAGTAGCTACTGGGAGATGAAGAAGCTTGCACAGGATAGAGCAACATGGAGAGCTGCATCAAACGAGTCTCTGGAATGAAGACCACAAAAACAACAACAGAAAACGTTTACTTTAAAAATTGTGTTTAAATGTGCATTTATATCTTCCTAATATAATTCATAAACTTTAGAGCTCATTAGTGATTTTGTAGCAAGATGTCACTTTGATACAAAGCCACGTTGGCAGTATTTTATCTCAGGTAATAGCAAATGTTTAGGTGCAAATGGAATCTCGTTGTAGTGCAGAACGTGTGAAATACATTAATAAGTAAATTAAAACGGTTAGGAATTGCAACAGTTAAAATTTGTTTAGCACTTTTCACGTCTTCCACGGCACTAAAGTATCATGGATGACAAAATAATTTAAGTGTGGATTTTGCTACTCAGAGAGAGTATATTATAACTTTACTTTCTTTTTATTCAATGGCAGTGAACAATTGTCGACATTCCATTCAAAACAACAGCATATTTTTGTAATAAGTATTATAACTGATCTAATGCTTCTAATAGAAGGTGACATACCATTTCTGTTTCTAATCCCTACTGAAAACTGCATTTATAGTGAAACGTAAACTCCCGTCCACAGGCCCTGAAGGGTATGTTGGTACCGACCAACCACCGCGTCATCGTCTGCCAGTAGTGTCATTGCATGCGCTATGGAGGGGCGCGGTGTCAAGCACACAGCTCTCCTAGTCGTTGTCAGTTTTCGTGTTCTGGAGCCGCTACTGCTCGGTCAACTAGCTCCCCATTTGGCATCACGAGGTTGAGCCCACTTCGTCCAGCCCTCATACCAAGGAAATATCCCACAATCAAACCCGAGTCTTTCGCATGGCAGCTAGCTACGCTGATCACTCAGCTACGGACACGGGTACATTTTTAACAGGATATATTATGTTATTACTTCAGAGTATATCAATATTGTGTGATTTTTTAATAAAATATGCTCCAACTAGGTTAGTTCATGAGTTGATAGAAGTCATTAGACTTTAAAGGGAGCTGAGTTTATTATCTTCATTTTTAAAAGATTATTGGTACTTTTGAGTAAGTATATCTGAAGGTATTTACATTTAACAGGCATTGTTACAAGTTGGAAAAAAAAATCGCAACACCAAGAAATTTGTGCGACATAAACGAAAGTTGGTGGTTTTGTTTCTACATCTGAAAGATGTTATCTATTCAAATCTCGCGCCAGTCACATAGCGTGGATGCAAATCAAATTTTCTTGAAAGACCTTTGAGGCTGGGCATCGTGAGTTGATGTCAATAAAGAACCCGGTAAGTCGCTAAGGACGTCATTATCAACGCCCTACTCAGTACTAACGAGTTAGTGTAACTGGGCTACATGAAGGTGGATGTTAATTCTACGACATTGCACGAAGACTTGGCAGTCTTGCAGTCACTGTACATGACTGCTGACTGCAGTTGACGTGAGAATTTACGGTCGCAAGAAGACCGGCCCTCGGACGACTTCGTGGCCCAAACGAGAGGGAAGACCTTCAGGTTCGGCATACGGCTCCGGCGCATCGTACTGTATCTGCAGCAGCAGTTTGGGGAGCAGTTTGCACCACGGTGACACAACAAACTGTTACAGATAGGTTACTTCAATGAAAGCTCCAAGCCAGTTGCCCTGTATTGTGCATTCTACTGACCCCCAGGCCACCGCCATTTCCGATTTCAGTGGTGTCACACGAGATCTCGTATTAGAGCTGGGTGGGGCCTGTTGTGTTTTCCGATAAAAGTTGGTTCTGCCTCCATGCCAGTGATGGCGGTGTGTCGGATAGAAGTAAGGCAGTTTAGGGCCTGCAACCAATCTGCCTGCGTGCTAGTCACGATAGATCTACACCTGTAGCTATGGTGTGGGGTGCGATTTCGTATCACAGCAGAAGCACTCTCGTGGTTACCCCACGCACTTTGACAGAAAATTTGTACGTCCATTTGGTGAGTCGACAAGTTGTGATGCCATTCACGAACAGAATTCCGTTGCGTGTTCTCCAACGGGACTACGCTCACTCACCTACCGCTGTTGTCACCCAACACGCCCTGCAGAGTGTCGACATGTTGCCTTGGGCTGGTCGATCACCAGATAGATCTCAAATCACGTAAATATGATACATCATCGGAGGACAGCTCGAATATCATCAGCAACTAGCTTTAATCGTCCTCGTATTTTCCGACGAAGTTCAACAGGCATAGTACTCTACCCCAGAAACTGACCTCCAGCATCTATACAAAACATTGCATGCACATTTGAATGCTTGCAGGCACCATTCTGGCGTTTACACGGGATATTAATGTACCAGAATTTCACATTTGCAACGGCTTACCTCACGCTTACAGTAACCTCTGATCTTACAATGTTAATCACTTAAATATGTAATCTAGACAAATGTATTCCAGAAATTTCTTTACAGTATATTAATTATTTCTTTGTGTTGAGATTTTTCCAACTATATATATATATATATATGGGACTATGCTGGCATCCATTTATGTATAAGCTCCATATCTGCTTGTTTCTTAATTGTGCTCATTTAGCCACTGAACTCATACTGGTTGTGGGCTAACAGCAGGTTCATTTGAACTGCATGCCGGTAATGTTTACTATTACTTTGGAGAGCTAATGCATTTTTGTTTGTTGAGTTAGATATCATGTACAATTTGTATCCGAATTAGGCCATTTATTTTTCGGTATAACTACTTTGCAGTAATAGTAGCAACGTAAACAATAACAACAACACATACAGCTAATAGAATGTCATTTTTATTTGAGAGTCACAATTTTTTTTGTATTTCTCAGATATGTAACTTCGTTATCGGTAGAATGAATGTTGTAAGCAATATGACCCAATGTCTTGAGGCACATAGAACTTGCCAATAGAAAATAATAATAACTTCTGTCTGTTTAACCGGACAATCGCCTTATACAATTTCTTATCTAGTATAACTTGACTCTGTTGTATACTTTGTCTTGTGACACTGAGTAAAAGGATCTTTCTGATTACTAATTTTAATCAGCTAATTGTTGAAGATAGGATGAATGGTTGTAACACAATATATCTACAAAACCGACGTGCGAATGAGGAAACATCTTGTGTACGAAGCTGCAGACAATCTGTTTACGCAGGCAGCCTACTGGAAGGCGCTTCTTCACGTCGCCAATCGATTGGATTCGCTTGCGTGAGCCTGTTATTCACGTGCACAGCGGTTCACAATCGACGTCTGCGGCACCTCTTTCCTCTAACACTCCTCTTTCCTAAGACTTACGACTTGAACTTGGAGTTATATGCCAATGATATTTGAGGATAAAAGTTGTAATGTGCAACACTGCATCAGCAGGCTCATAAAAGATTTAATGCTAATTCTAACGTATCTTCTTTTCCTCCATTTCCGTTGCTCTAGATGTCACATACAGAAGAAAAAACTTCCAATCCAAAACTGTTGCAGAGATGAGGTCCGAGATATTTACTACAAACACATTATTAACGTGTCAGCGCTTTCCTTTCTGTCATGTCATTGTGTTAATGAAGAATCATTTCATACATGTTTATTTCCTGGTTTCGATGATTCATTTTATATAGTTCAGTGCCAAACGGTTATCACTCATAGAATGTGGCTAACATATAGTGTAAAATTTAAAGGAAGCAAGTTAAGCCACAATTAAAAGTGAAAACTGTCAAGACAAATTTGCCCCATCATACACATTGGACCCATCTGACACCAAGGCAAACACATATTCTGCCTTTAAGGCAACCGAGATTAAGAAAAGGTGATGTCATAATCTTCTAGTAAAGAAAAATAAGAACACAAGTTTTAGGTAGCGAAATGTATAATAAAGTCTCTGAGAGGGACCTAATTTCGTAACAACTTTATTACTAGAGGGAATCGTATTACTATTTTATTTAGATTATCGAACATCTTCGGGTCATCAAACCTGTTCCATAGTTTTACTTAAAACCTGCAATAACTAATCGTACTGATATGCTGTATATAAGTATGTTGTTGTTGTTGTTGTTGTGGTCTTCAGTCCTGAGACTTGTTTGATGCAGCTCTCCATGCTACTCTATCCTGTGCAAGCTTTTTCATCTCCCAGTACCTACTGCAACCTACATCCTTCTGAATCTGCTTAGTGTATTCATCTCTTGGTCTCCCTCTACGATTTTTACCCTCCACGCTGCCCTCCGATACTAAATTGGTGATCCCTTGATGCCTCAGAACATGTCCTACCAACCGATCCCTTCTTCTGGTCAAGTTGTGCCACAAACTTCTCTTCTCCCCAATCCTATTCAATACTTCCTCATTAGTTATGTGATCTACCCATCTAATCTTCAGCATTCTTCTGTAGCACCACATTTCGAAAGCTTCTATTCTCTTCTTGTCCAAACTATTTATCGTCCATGTTTCACTTCCATACATGGCTACACTCCATACGAATACTTTCAGAAATGACTTCCTGACACTTAAATCTATACTGGATGTTAACAAATTTCTCTTCTTCAGAAACGCTTTCCTTGCCATTGCCAGCCTACATTTTATATCCTCTCTACTTCGACCATCATCAGTTATTTTGCTCCCCAAATAGCAAAACTCCTTTACTACTTTAAGTGCCTCATTTCCTAATCTAATTCCCTCAGCATCACCCGACTTAATTAGACTACATTCCATTATCCTTGTTTTGCTAAGTATAAGAAAGAGAAACATAACAGAAACATAAAAACAAGAATCATTGCTTTGATGAGTACAGGACAAACACATAGTAGTACCAAACATTTAACAATCACTAAAAACAACTCCAATCACGAAACATCAAAGCTTAAACACAGAAATGCAAACAGAACTATGAATTATCCAGACAAAAACTAAAGCGAACTAAACTTTGTATCATTATTTAAAGAACACTGAAGCATTCATCCCATTACTGAACACTCAGATACTCTCGCACACAGATCAGCTTACTGATCAACTCCTACATACATCACACACAAACACACACACACACACACACACACACACACACACACACACACACACACACACACACCACTTTGAGAGAAAGGAAGACATAAAACATACAAACACCCTTTGTCCACTGGGTACAGAACATACGGACATTTAATTCACAGCTGAAATAGGAAAATAAGTGCCCAAGAATCTGAATTCTGAAACGAAAATAAATGCTGAAACGTCTTTTACCTAGAGAATACTCAAAAGTACTCACCATATCTTTCACAAGAGTCGCCACTAGCAATCGTCGGTCGTCTCCCTGTTTCCCAACAGATCTCGTAAATATTCCTGTGGAGGTTCGAATGGAGCGAATAAAAACATCGATAACTATGTGGCCTCTCATATTCTTCGAAACAGATCTATATTGGTAGTCTCTAAGATTTGCAACTGACACAAAATATTTTAATCTCACTGCTGCCTACACCACAGGTTGGGTATGCCGCCCTTAACAAATTAACTCTGTTTCCTCAATCAAATAAACAATCAATCAAATCATACACTACCATTTGGAGTGAAACAAGCTAGAACAACATCTCAGAAAATTACTTCCTCAAAATCATCCCAAATAACCAGTCTGCAAAACACTACTTCAAAACCATCTCGGATCACCACCACAACATAGGCTGTACTCACCCTGAAATCTGCAAAATACCTTCACAAATATCATCTGAAACAACCTCTACAACATAAGCTATAATGCTCTCGATATCAATGAAATACTTTAACGTAACTTCCGAGGCAAGGCTAAGCTCAGAATAATCTTCCGGATTAGAACCAACTCTAATTAAGAACTACTACACGAGACCACTCTCTATTTGTGGGTCTTCGTAAGCTCTTCTTCTGTCTCTTAAAACGACATAAGCCGACTGAAGCCACATTTTTCCTTCTCAACCATGAAAGGAATCCATCAGTCCACACAATCATATACCACTTAACCCAAGAACAAACAGAATTTAATTTTGCATCACCTCACCACAGCTTGGAGAGTCAAACTTTCAAAATAGATAAGCGTTCCTGGGAACGGTATTCACATCAGATCTAATTTACAGTTGTTAATTTCCCTCGCACAATTTATAAATCGAATAATTTAATTTTGTTATCTTCACACGAACATTCATTCTCCCTCTCACAAATGGTAACTGCTCTAACACACTCTAGCAACAAGTATGCAAACAGTAACGAACAATACCTTTACTCTCCACTAACAACTGCATATAGTCTCAGTGCATATCCCTACCTCTATCATGGCAAGCAGAAATGAACACTTAATGGGGATGAATTCCACAATTAGTGCCTACCCTCCCAAGCTATGTCTCTATCTGTACACATTCCTTACCTTCTATGCTCCTATTCCTGATCACTGAAACACTGACCTCTATGGATTTACCTACAGGAAGAAAAGAAAAGGCTTCACAAGCGTACATACGAAACTTCCTAGCAGATTAAAATTGTGTGCCGGACCGAGACTCGAGCTCGGGGCCTTTGCCTTTGAGGGGCCAAGTGCTCTACCAACTACCCAAGCACTACTCAGGCCCCATCCTCACAGTTTCAATTCCGCCAGTTCCTCGTCTCCTACCTTCCAAACCTCACAGAAACTCACCTGCGAACCTTGCAGAGCTGCCAGGAAGTTTCATATTTGCGCACACTCCGCTGCAGAGTGAAAATCTCATTCCAGAGTATATACGCTTACATCACGTCTGTCCTCTTTTTCTCGCCAATTTACGTCAACAAGCAGTCAGTTCTGCGTACAAGTCATTGTCTTTGTGACTGAGCCTACGCATGACTTTGTACTTTACGTCAAATTTGCTTCTCAAATCTCCGAACACCTCACACCTTGGATTTGACATCTTGTTCTGACAACGACGGTCCTCCTTGGGGGAGTACTGCCCATGCCTCTTTCGACGCTTTGCATGTATGCGTCTCTTCGTTTATCGCCTATTTCTGCCCACCGCGGAACAGGGCAAAAGTTGCAAGAATATCCTCATTGAATATTTCAGTATTAAACAAGTACCAGTCCGCGCTTGAACCTGCGGCTTCAAGCCGTTACAAGGCGCCACGACGCACCACTCACCAGCTGTTGTGACCAACTGCGAACGGATTGAAAACATCGACGATTTTAGTAGAACTGCTTCGGATTTCGTGCATCTGGCCCTTTGTTTCCTGCAGTATCACAACACTTTCCCGGTGTTTTACACATTCTACACTTTGTCCATTCGGCTTCGATGCTGATTGCATGCCTGCATCCTTCTGCAACAGTTCTTCCCTAGCTCAGTTTTCTACCCTCGTTACGCTCGTTGCGTGAATGATTACTTCACATGCGTAAAACCCAATCTGAGCAACTAAAGAGCCTCAAGTTTCTGTAATGAAGGGACCAAACACACTCTCCACGCTTGCCTGCTGAGGAACATTCGACAAACCGAACAATTCCACACAACTGTTACGAAATTCGTCTATCAGTGCGTCGGCCTCTTGTAGTGTTACAACGTTCATCTGGTCTGTCATTCACGCTAAACCTTGTCATTTCAGCTTCGCTACTGGTAGGTTGCATTAGATAGTCTTTTTTTGTTCCCCATAAGCTTCTGTAACGACTTCCCTAACCCTATCACGGTCAGTACTGGCCACCTCCAATCTCGTTGCCAATTCATTTTCGATTGCCGATATACGGCCCGTAAAGCATTCTGGCCTCTCCCGTCGTATCCATTGAGACTCATCAACTTTCACGTTGGTTTCATCATCCCTTTTAATGAACTCACAAAGCTCCTCCGTTACTCTGGTCATTTTTTGATGCGTAGATTCAGCAACAGTTTTAGTCTCATCAAGTTCTTTATCCAGCGCCTGCTGTCCTCCAGTAAGCGTTTTATTCTACTCATCGAATTTCTTGTGTTTAAATCGAATTTTTTTATTTAGCGTCTCCTCGAACGCCTTTTGCCATTGTAACGAGGGACTGGCTGCAGCGGACGTTGGAGTAGCGCTTTCCGATATTACGAAGTGGTTATAACTGAGATGCAGTTACACACGACGGTCCAGTGTGGGCTTCAATTATAGTACGGCAGCAAAGTTAACGTTGGACCGACATGTTTAGGAAAAAAAAGTTCCAATTCTTGGCCACCACGTGAAAATCTGATGCTGTACTGTATCTTGTCGACGTCTCCAGTGCTCATATTGAACAAACTGTATAAGTGGCGATTACTAATAAAATCAACATTATGCCTTTCTCCATTTTTTGGCGTTTACTGTCCATGTCCCATTCCTAAATCATTGTTTATGGAAACACTTCAGTAAGTGTTTCTTGCATTCACAGCGCCAGATTGGCACCTGGTGGCAAACTTAATTCAGTTCCGCATTAATAAATTAGAGTATCTTGCATGTGCGAGCTATCATCCCATAGATGTTCGGGCTGACATGCGGTTCCTCTTCGTCGAAATGTCTTGACTGAAACTCGTCTAGGGGGTTGAACCGCACGTGTCGCATTACACACCCTAAATTAGACACTTGTGACCCACTGGTTAAATTGTCTGGCTGGTGGCAAGCTTGTGAAATACACAGTTAATATAACATATAATAACCGAAATAATAATGTCAGGAACTAAGTTAACGACCCATAAATGATATAGACCACACAGTTCCGGTTTGGTTAGAATAATGTTTATTCAGAAAGAAAACTTAAAACGAAAGTGGTCATATTTAGAATTACTATTACACTCGAGCGCATATCCATTTGAGACAGTTCGATCATTCACAATCCCATCGCGAAACAAGTCCAATACTCCACCTCGATATTTACACGAAAAGTTAATAGTTCACACCAGGCGCGCGGCTGCTCACCGCTCAGAGATTACGTTTCGCAATACCACACAACGCGAACTTTTCTAAGTCGTTTCACTTCCTTGCTGCCTAAGAACCGACCGTCCGCTTTCGCGTCTGCGTCCGAACTGTACCCTGTGGTGTCTCCAGCCGAACTGTCCGTTTTCGCGTCTCCGTCAGAACTGTCCTCTTTGGTGTCTCGACCAGAACTGCCCTCTGCGCGTCTCCGACCGTGTTTCCCGCGCGCCGAACATCTTCCGTCAACTGACTAACTTAGTTTCCTTTCCTGAAGCCGTCCATCTGATTGGCTACAGCTTATTCTACATTACTTTACATTTTAACACATTTAAATAATCAAAGCTTGACCATCTTAACGTTCTAAATAAAGTAAAAATAATATCCACTACATAATAAACGTAAAATTCTTTTAAATAAAACCAATACTATTTTCTTCTTAGCTTCGAATGCCGTGGCCAATAGCCTTGCACCAGTGTGCTTTCTGCTAAATAAACAAAGAACAAAAGTAACTATTATGCACTAAATTTTACAACAAATATTCTATTAGCTAAAGATTCAATAACGTGTCGTGCTGTCATCGTTCCATGTGTTTTGTGTGGTGGAAATGATGATCTAATGATTAACTGTATATATCGTTAATTAAGTTTACTATAACGTTTAAACAAGTAAAGTTACACCGTTGATATTTACAAAGTTTATCAATTTAATGATCCCTGCATTACTACAAAATTAAATAGTTTTCGTAAATGTTTCATCTTATGGCCGATTTTAGGTCTCCTCGGCCACAAAAGCCTTCTACTGGGTTTCCCTATGATGTAGGTTCTCGTCTGTCTCACTCGCACAGTACAGCGCTTATGCCTCAATAGACAATAAACACCTGTGAGTTTCCCCATCTCGTGGAGAATCTGCACCCTTTGGGGCATCTGGTCCTGGACGACAGGGTTCGTTTCACAATTCCTGAAGGCTGACTCTTTCGGCCATATACTTAAATGAGAGCGGAATGCTCTTTAACTCACACGCGTTTCGCTGCCATTCGATAACTACAGCCCACACTGGACCTCTGTGAGTAGCTGTACTTTAATTATAACCAACCTATACCTAATCAGGCTCCAAACTCTCGATTACAAATGTGTTCTTGTTTCCCCAGTAGCTCACGTCCCCTATTGTGGCCGTGCGGTTCTAGGCGCTTCAGTCCGGAACCGCGGGACTGCTACGGTCGCAGGGTCGAATCCTGCCTCGGGCATGGATGTGTGTGATGTCCTTAGTTTAGTTAGGTTTAAGTAGTTCTAAGTTATAGGGGACTGATGACCTCAGAAGTTAAGTCCCACAGTAATCAGAGCCATTTTTTTGTTAGCTATCACCTAGGTATGTGCTCACGCCCTCGCTTATATACATCAGCACTTCACTTTCCTTGAACGTTCCAGAATTGATGTTAACGGTAGGTTAGTCCTCGTAGAATGCTACGCTTGCTTTGCCAATGGCTGACTGCATCTCGTTCATGTACAAAATTTTATCCTTAGACCTTGTAGTAATATCCATTTCTACTGCAGTCTAGACGCGGCTTTCGATTATATAACCACAACAAAAAAAGGAAAAACGTCTATTATTTCAGTTAGTAGATAACGTGAACACACTAATTAAGTGTACGGTACTCTTTTAAACCATTAAGAACCTCCAATAGATAACATGCAACACCAGTAGCAATTTAATAATCTTTTCATAAATCCGGGCCAGAGTCATAATATATTTCTTTAAAGTCAGTTCCGTCATTAGACTGTTGTTTATTTACAATGTTACATTTACACTTACACGATCATGATTTCGGCTTCAAAGTGCCATTATCAAGTGTTTAAAGTGTTATAAATTGTCTAAGATGGCATACTATCGTATTAGAATACACTATTAGACACGTTGTCTAAGAGTTGATAATTCTGGTAGAGCCTACTGTTTTGTTTCATTACTGAGTACACCATACAGTCAAGATGCTGTACTCAGTAATGAAACAAAATAGGCTCTGCCATAAATAATGACTCGTGGACAATGCGTCTAATAGTGTATTTTAATACAGGCCCTTAAACAAATATATCTATCAGAACAAGTTTTACATCCATACATGTCTGACGGAGGATTGCATCGTTCTTCCTAACAACGTAGGCGTTGCCATATGTATTTATCCGCCGATACCGGAAAGCCACTTCTTGTTAAAATGTCCCACTCCTGTATGGGAATTGCATACTGTGTGTTCGAGTACAGGTTATGAGGCAGGATCGACGACATATGGATGTTTGGGTTCGCCCGTGTATCGTGCACGGATAGCCAAATCGATTAAGACGACCGCTCGCGTAAAGCGGGAGATTTGTGTTCGAGTTTCGGTCCGCCTCAAATTCTCATTATTTATTATTATTCCTTTATAGAGTTGTGGTTGTTCGCATTCGCAATTGTGTGTTCATTTCATGCATGGAAAAGTGGTGATATTCTGCTGGGGTACATGTGAGGACGAAGGGAAACGAGCGAGCTGACTTATCAACCTAAGAGGCCTTTAAGCAGAGACAGAGTTGAACGATGTGCCATTGGCCACACTGGCTGTGAACTCGAAGCTAAGCCAAAACATGATGCATCAGTGAGAGGAAGAGTAGTTGTAGGTGAGTCACAACAAGCTGCGTACATACCTCCTTCCGGTTACACAGACGGGATGACGTCTTACTCACTCGAATAGCTCAGACATGGCATTTTGAACCCATCCGTTTGTGATGCCTGTCGCGTATAGAGTTCGATAGGTCGCACGTTAAGGGAGTGGGTTTTACGTTGTTATGAGAGGGCAGTAGTGGAAAACGAGACGAGTGTGTTCTGCGACTTCAAATGTTGTAAATCGTCCACACTCTACCATAAACTCTTATGCCAGAGGTTCTAGTCTGTTGCATAGTGGCTGGCTCATTCTTTACTACTCTGTTGAGCTGCCAGCCAAGATTTATGCTGTTCTATTTTATATCTTCCATGGTATCTTTTCTCTCTTAACAAATAGTTTTATAACTGAAGATTGACTTTAAAGTATATATCTGCCGGAACACTAGAGAAAATGAGACTCGTATTTGCAATGTGTAGCTGGGGTCAGATCTTTTATGTGACGTCCTGCTACAAACAAAATTAGTTTTAAAGCGTAATTTTACATGCCCGTTCGATATAACGCTCCCAAATTAGTCTAGTGTGATAATCTTTTCATTGATATGTATCAACAGGGACAGTAAAACACATTAATGTACACTCCAGCACCGAATGAGCAGCCCTGCTGCGTGACGGTAGCCGTCAGCGTGGGTCAGGATTGTCCTGCTGCTACTGGAGTACTGGTTGTTATTTGTGTTCTTTTGTCCCTGTTAACACAAAGTGATGAATATCTCACTAGACTAGTTTGGGACCGTGCTATTGAACTCCGCTTTTAAAATCATTTTGTTGTAAAGGGGAACACACCGACGCTTTCCGTCGACAATGGGCGTCGCGTGAGAGACATGGTGAGCAGCATTTATCTCGCCTCCAACTGCACTTTGCAAAAACGGAATCGCAAATATCAGCCAAAAAACCGCACACACACACACACACACACACACACACACACACACACACATATATATATATATATATATATATATATATATATATATATATATATATATAGGGTGGTCCATTGATCGTGACCGGGCCAAATATCTCACGAAATAAGTGTCTAACGAAAAAACTACAAAGAACGAAACTTGTCTAGCTTGAAGGGGGAAACCAGATGGCGCTATGGTTGGCCCACTAGATGGCGCTGCCATAGGTCAAACGGATATCAACTGCGTTTTTTTAAATAGGAACCCCCATTTTTTAGTACATATTCGTGTAGTACGTAAAGAAATATGAATGATTTAGTTGGACCGCTTTTTACGTTTTGTGATAGATGGCGCTGTAATAGTCACAAACATATGGCTCACAATTTTAGTCGAACAGTTGGTAACAGGTAGGTTATTATGTTAAAATACAGAACATAGGTACGTTTGAACATTGTATTTCGGTTGTTCCAATGTGATACATGTACCTTTGTGAACTTATCATTTCTGAGAACGCATGCTGTTACAGTGTGATTACCTGTAAATACAACATTAATACAATAAATGCTCAAAATGATGTCCGTCAACCTCAGTGCATTTGGCAATACGTGTAGCGACATTCCTCTCAACAGCGGGTAGTTCGCCTTCCATAATGTTTCCACATGCACTGCCAATGCGCTGACGAATGTTGTCAGGCGTTGTCAGTGGATCATGACAGCAAATATACTTCAACTTTCCCCACAGGAAGAAATCCGGGGACGTCAGATCCGGTGAGCGTGCGGGCCATGGTATGGTACTTCGACGACCAATCCACCTGTTATGAAATATGCTATTCAGTACCGCTTCAACCGCACGCGAGCTATGTGTCGGACATCCATCATGTTGGAAGTACATCGCCATTCTGTCATGCAGTGAAACGTCTTGTAGTAACATCAGTAGAACGTTACGTAGGAAATCAGCATACATTGCACGATTTAGATTGCCATCGATAAAATGTGGGGCCAATTATCCTTCCTCCCATAATGCCGCACCACACATTAATCCGCCAAGGTCGCTGATGTTCCGCTTGTCACAGCAATCGTGGATTTTTCGTTGCCCAATAGTGCATATTATGCCGGTTTACGTTACCGCTGTTGGTGAATGACGCTTCGTCGCTAAACAGAACGAGTGCAGAAAATCTGTCATCGTCCCGTAATTTCTCTTGTTCCCAGTGGCAGAACTGTACACGACGTTCAAAGTCGTCGCCATGCAATTCCTGGTGCATAGAAATATGGTACGGGTGCAATCGATGATGATGTAGCATTCTCAACACAGACGTTTTTGAGATTCCCGATTCTCGCGCAATTTGGCTGCTACTGATGTGCGGATTAGCCGCGGCGGCAACTAAAACACCTACTTGGGCATCATCATTTGTTGCAGGTTGTGCTTGACGTTTCACATGTGGCTGAACACTTCCTGTTTCCTTAAATAACGTAACTATCCGGGGAACGGTCCGGACACTTGGATGATGTCGCCCAGGATACCGAGAAGCGTACATAGCACACGCCCGTTGGGTATTTTGATCACAATAGCCATACATCAACACGATATCGACGTTTTCCGCAATTGGTAAACTGTCCATTTTAACACGGGTAATGTATTACGAAGCAAATACCGTCCACACTTGCGGAATGTTATCTGATACCACGTACTTATACGTTTGTGACTATTACAGTGCCACTTATCACAAAGCGAAAAAAGTGGTCCAACTAAAATATTCATATTTCTTTACGTACCACACAAATATGTAATTAATAATGGGGGTTCCTACTTAACAAAACGCAGTTGATATCCGTTTGACCTATGGCAGCGCCATCTAGCGGGCCAACCATAGCGCCATCTGGTTTCCCCCTTCAAGCTAGACGAGTTTTTGCAGTTTTTGTAGTTTTTTCGTTAGATGCTTATTTCGTGAGATATTTGGGCCGGTCACTATCAATGGACCAATGGACCACCCTGTATAGAGAGAGAGAGAGAGAGAGAGAGAGAGAGAGAGAGAGAGAGAGGGGGCGGGGGAGAAAGAGTGAGAGAAAGAGATATTTTGATATTTTTCTGGAACTCCTATCTTTTGTTCATGGTGACTCGTTTGCCAGTATCATTGTCCACAATCGTCTCTCGAGGATTTTCGTAAGGGCGCTAAAGACCAAAATGCCACGCACCTAACAACATTTACCATAATCATCATCTCCGAATACTAAGAACGTTTCTTATTGATTCTTCTACTTCGCTTGGAGTTAAATGATTTTTTCTGTTGCCTCTCTATTCCCTTGTAGATAAATTGTACAACATGAATAGCAACCTTTATTCTAAACGATACACAGTTACGGTAATTAATTCAAAGAATGATTCAAGGTTAAAGCTGTTAGATAAAACTGAATAACTTTTGATGAGCGAGAAGCTGTTAAACGTTGAATCTAGCTTCAACACAAAAACCATCAATCAGTTGACACACGCTTTTCTGCTGACCTCCGCAATGCAGGTATTTCGGTTTAGCGCTCTTACGTTGAATTATGTGTCGACACGCGTCGCTATGTCAAAAACCCTCATTCTCCATTTCATGTTTGCTGGCGCCCGAAAAGTTAACGTCGCTGTCAGATTTATGAAAGCGCAGAAATGAATTTATGCGACCCCGAGCATTGGTATTTGTGTCCAGAATTTCAACTTCGCAGCGAACAGCAATCCGACGTGCGAGGTATTTAACCTCTTTCAGATTCGATATGTAATAAAGACTGCTATGTTAACGTCGCCAGCACACTTTATTTCGCCGGAGGAAATGAATTTCTGGATACACAGCCATAAATATTTCACCTCTGTCGCCTGCCGTCGTCTCTGCTGACATTCATTTGAATGCTACCAAGTGTTCATACGCGAGGCGAACGCTGATGGTCCTACATCTTCAGGTGTAACGCTACAAAAACTGTACCCCAGATATCAACACAGTACTGTCACTGATTTCACAATTTATAGCACGCATAATATGAAATGTAAGTATTTCTTTCCTGTGACTTCTGGAAATTCCCATATCTAATACCAAAATTAAGATGTGTACGATGATAAAAAATGTTTCTAGTATGACAAAAACATGTATTTCGTTCCGCTCCAACACCCACAACTTCAGAAATACTTTAGGAACGACCATTTGAACGCAACAACTAATCATTTGACGCGTGTTGTGAGGAAAAGAATTTAAGCCTCTATACTCGTATGGGACTCGTTGCAATCATCCTAAGCGTCCTTATTTTGAAAGCAGTTATAGTATTCTATGCGCCAACCACGAAGTCTGTCCTATACTATAGCTGGTTACTAAATTTTATAATGCAGTCAAGTATTTGCTTCCGATTCGGTGGATGAGAGGTCAACGTCTCTGACTGCCATTTGAAAGATTCAGGTACATATTCTAATACTGCCAGGGACTGACTCTAGGTTAAAGAACAGTAATGGGGTGCAATTCGGCTCTTGAGGCTAAATGAAGAGTTAATAGAAAGAGAAGCAGCAGCTCTAAAGGCTGAAACGCGGAAAACCCCTACTGGTGCTCTTATCAAATATGAATCCAGTGTCTTAAACCACAGCGTCGCCTCCGACGGAACCTAATCGACCAAAATCAGCGGGGAATTCTCAGAACTCTAGCAGCCTTCTTTCATTTAGCTCACATTATTTCCCGCATGTTGATAATCTTTAAATATTTCACTCTAATACCAAACTCCATTGTGTACCAGTGTTATGCAATACCCATGATAAATTAACTCACGAAAGTTAGTGATTCTCAGATACGAAAAAATTTTGTGAAGTTCCCAAGGTGAAATAGAAAAAATAGAAATACTTTAAGGGATTCTGATGTGTGTATTATGGTGAGCCCATCCACTGCATATGTTACAGTATTTCTTTTCGCAGCCCCGATGCAAAGAATTAATTAACATCTTTGTTGAAGCACTCGTGAAGCTCGCTTGTTAGTGAAGTGTAAAATGACTAGCAGTCCCATGTTCCGATAGAATGGCGGCAACGTGAAGTTCGAAGACTGGAAGCAAAGCCAGCACACAATTTTTTATTGACCTCATCTTAGTTCAGCTTTTCTTTGAAGCTTTTTGATTGATTTGTTGTTTCAAGATGTATGCGTAATGTTGGTACAGTCAAATTGAAGGTAATCTATATGCTCTGGAATATTCTTTCTTTCCATGCCTGCCGAACTTCTTTAAATACTGAACAGTGATGTGCAGTCTATTTTCATGTGGTTCTAATTAAACCTATTAGTATCATATTGTTGCACCTGAGGGAAATGATATGGTACACATACTGATGAGAGATGAGGGTTGGATATATAATGAAGTCATTGGCACTGTTAAGACACCTTCTTATTCTGTTTTGACACTGGAAGTCAAACTTAACATGAGAAGTAATTAGAGGTATGAGTTCAGAATGAGGATACTTGTAGGCTAATAATTATTAATATACCAGCTCTCTTTGCTTCTAATTGTTTTTTTAATATACTTCAATTTAGTGAACCAGTATTTTCCGCCATTGGCACCAACGTAATTATATAGTGACTGGCGCTAGGCTCATACCGTCATTGGCCCGCACCGGAACACCTAAATGTTAATGGGGAATGCACAAAAAAATGTTATGTCTATGTTGAGTGTTATGTCAGTCCACCAATATCAACAGCGGTGAGTATTCTTACCCATAGCCCTCCATCAGAATCCTTCCGAGTTGAATTATCTGATCAGATGGCAGACGTAAAAATTCATCTTATTAAGGAACATGTACCTTGAGAACGTCCGATGTACCTACGTCTCATGAACTTCTAGTGCGCAATAAATACAGTGAACCTTTTGGTTCTACAGTGTGCATGCATTAAGTGAGGCACATCCCTCTTTACTACAATATCGGACTCCGATGTCACCTACAGAGTAATATCGCTATACTTCACTATTCTCTCTGCAAATTTTCTTTTTCTACTTCCTCTTTTCTGTAATCTTTTTTGTTTCTTTTTTAACAAGTTTTTGCCTTTTGGTCATACTGTCTGTGGTTCCAGTACTTACATGTTAGGGCGAAATACATTCTCTCAGTGTTTCTTTTAAATTTTCTTTTATTGTCTTTGGCCTTTTACGAATTTCTTGCTGTCAATAAAAATTAATCTGCAGTACCTCATATATGCCAGCAGTCAAATAATTAACTTATGAGGTTTATGAGTCAATGTCTGTTCGCTTTCAGTGAAGCCATTATTATTATTATTATTATTATTATTATTATGACTAGACACGACTAGGATGAATTGCACAGGCCTCTTCACTTCGTTGAATGACCACTTTAGAGGGAATCTTGGAAATTTCGTAGCAGAACTCGCATTGTATGGAACTAAATTCGTCAGTGTTTAGCTGTTCTGTTAGGCGTATTATAATCGCTTTATTTACATAGATGTGAAGTATCTTGGTGCAGATCAAAAAAATGGTTCAAATGGCTCTGAGCACCATGGGACAACTTCTGAGATCATCAGTACCCTAGAACTTAGGACTACTTAAACCTAACTAACCTAAGGACATCACACACATCCATGCCCGAGGCAGGATTCGAACCTGCGACCGTAGCGGTCGCGCGGTTCCAGACCGAAGCGCCTAGAACCGCGCGGCCACACCAGCCGGCTGGTGCAAATCCATATCCATGCACTTTAATTACATTTTATTGTACTTTAGGACTGTTATTGGTAATAGGGCAATTGAATCATGTAGCATTTATGAGTGAATGTATTATCAGTTTTCCTGCTGCGTCACAAAGGACACACCTGAGTTTTGAAGCTACGTCTCGTCTGTTTGCGAAGTAAGGATAGAAAGACCTGCCTTCAGTTTCATATACAGTGGATTTAGAAAGACAAATAACGTTCTAATAGTTTGTATTAACCGATATTGTAGTTTATTTGTCATTAAAACGTATGTGATGATACTTAGAAGATATTCGCTGTCACTGGAAATAATCTCCCAATGAATGGCATCTTCGCATTCTGTATTTTCTCATGTTCGCTGGTTAGAGATTGTACTCCTTTAGTAACGTCGGTGTTTGAAACTGCTCTCTCGTTAATGATTTCCTCATCATGCTGTCGATCTGTTCACTCAGAGACATCTTACATTTTCTATGCAGAGTTTCTAAACAATTCGATCCCTCGAAAACGAAGTAAGGTTAAATAAAATGGATAATCCATCTTGCCCTAAACGAGGACGCGTGTTGCCCTGGGTGGCTGAAGGGTTCTCTTTAATAGCGGCACAAACAACCAACTCAAGACAGCCCCATCACTAATGCACGTGTTCCCATCTCTCCAAGCCGCCTAAGTCGCCACATCGTAAGAGAAATAGAGTGTTGTATAATTTACGTACTGATTAACTTTACTGGAGCCAAGTAAAATTAGATTGCGTGCGGACGGAACAGTACAGAGGAGGCGCCGCAAGTTCGCCCCTACGAACGAAATGGCGCTGTCTGCTCTGAAACGCTTCGGCCATGTAATTACCAACTGTACTACCCAGTTCACAGGGCGCAATCGATCGTATCCCATACCTGCTGGCCCAGGTGAAGCGTACCATGTAGCACTTGTATCCATCACCTATTGAAATCAGTTCTCGTTGACGAATGAAAGTCATTTACTGAAAAATCTGCTGTGTAGGAAGGACGACGAATTTCTTGCGTGATACTCACTAAGGAAAATCCAGCGCATGTCGCGAAATCCTTGGTTGGGCGTCTCCACGGAAGATCTTCAAGCCACTCGACAACATACATGTACATTTCAAATTCCATACTCGCCTAGCAGAGCCGACAGTTGCTATGCGACTTTATAAAAACGTACTGGACTTTGAATGAAAGAAGAAATAAGAAGGAACTGTGAGGCGTATTTCCAGCAGAAGAAATTTATCAACTGTTATGCTGATAACGATAGTTTGTTTCCAGGAGCATCCTACCGTGTATTTAATCAGCAGTTCTCGTCTATTACAAATTGCGTTAGTGGCTCATGGCTCATAATTAGAAATTGTTTAGTTTGTGTCCAATATACTTCGAAACATTATTTTCATCCTTCCCTTATTGATCATCACCATTCACTATATACTCGTATACAAATGGCCTAGCAGGTAACATCGGAAATTACATCAGGCTTCTCACGGATGGCACTGTTGTCCACAGAGAAGTCGCAACGCTAAACAATTGAAGAGAAATGCAGGAAGATGTGCAGAGAATCAACACTTGGTGAAGGGGGTGGCAATTGACCCTTAACATAAACATAGTGGCTATCGTTGCTGCAACTGGATCATGGGGCCCAGTGTTCGATTCCCGGGCGGGTTGGGGATTTTCTCTGCCCGGGCACTAGGTGTTTGTGTTGTCCTCATCATTTCATATTCATAATCATCATCAACATTCATGACATTGGCTCGATGACCACGCAGTTGAGCGCCCCACAAACCAAACATCATCATTAACACAAACAAGTGTAACGCATTTGCGAATACTTAGACGGAAAGACCGCTTATTGGATGATTACATGATTGCTGAACAATGAATGGAACCAGTTACTTCCATAAAATATCGACGACTATGCTTACGGAGTGATTTGAAGTGTAACGACCACATAAAATTAATTATCAGTAAGGCAGATGTCACACTCGGATTCATTGGAAGAATCCTTAGGAAATGTAGTCGAGAGAAGCAACACTCGTTCGACCTATACGTGAATATCGCTCGTCAGTTTAGGATCCGCACCAGACGGGATAGACAGAGGAAAAATAGAAAGTGCAAAGAAGAGCGGCACGTGTCGTTAAAGGTTCATTTAGCAAGCGCTGAAGCGTGACGGTCATGCTCAGCTAACTCCTCTACCAGACGCTACAAGAGATGCTTTCTGTATCATGGTGTGGTCTACGGCTAAAATTTGGAGAGTGTGCGTTCCTAGAAGAGACAATGAATATATTGCTCCCTTCTACGTATATCTCGCGAAAAGACCGTCAATATATAATTAGAGAGATTAGAGTCCACACGAAGGCTTAGTAGCAGTCGTTCTTTTCAGATACCATACGCGAGTGTAGATGTACATTTGGAAGTTTATAACATTTTTAATTTTGCTCTCAATGTACTCTGTAACCCATAATCCGTCTATTGCTGTTGAATCAGATAGTTTCTTTGTCAATGCACGACACTACCAAAAATGTATTTTTTGACTCAATATCTTCGAATGACCTTAAAAAATGAAGAGTATGATGTTCCATAGCTAAGGTTGTTTTAAATTGTACGATGTTTAAGCTTTATTTTGATATACAATTAAAGACAACAAAGAAAATATGTTGGTGATAATATTCACAGTTACATAATGTTAAGTCCAGGCACTAATTTATACACAACTGATGCCACATAGTCAAAAATTTATATTATACTATGCGATTTGAGACACTACACTACTGCTGAACGACTTAAATCACTCTCACTTGTTTCTGTCCATCTGGGAACTTACGACGTATGATCACGAGTCTACTCAATAAGCAGTCACATTAATGTGACCACCACCTATGTTCGAAGTCAGCGTGCAACAACCATTCACAGACGGCAGGTGTCAGCACTAAGAGTGGAGGGTATATAAAGCGTGTCGGAGGTGACGAGAAAAGCAGTGCAGTCGTTGTCGTAATGAGGAAACGAAGCGATTTATCTGACGTTCAAAAGGGCATCGTCATTGGCTTTCGGGCCACGGGTGGAAGCATTTCCGAAACGGCAAATTTCGTAAACTGTTCCCGCGCCACTGTGCTTGAAGTATATCGCACATTGCAAAATAGCGCTATCTAAAACTGGCCCAGAGCCAACTGTGATGCACTACTGGCCATAGATGACAGGGGTGAACGACGGCTATGGAGATGTGTACAGACGAAATGACGTGCATCTGCTGAGCAAGAAATCACCCAGATGAACCAACGGGCTACAGTGTCTCCTCAATGATCATTCAGCGAAGGTTGCTGTTTAGGGCTTTCAAACAGGCACCTTGTATATCCACCCATGCTGACTGCTGTTCATCGGCGACAAGGGCTGAAATTTCTTCGCCAGGAACGTAGCTGGACGTCTACTGAGTGGCAACAGGTGGGCTTTTCAGATGAATCACATTTTATGTTCCATCGGAGAGGTGCACATTGGGTTATACGGTCTTGCAACAATCGCCGAAAGAGTTCAGGCCTCAGGAGGGAGCACTGTGATGTGAGAATTGTTTTAGCTCCATTTCCTGGGTGGTTCTGCTGATCTGGAAGGCACAATGGATGAATACAATTATGCATCCCTCCTTGAGGTCCATACCCATTTGTACATGCATTTTGTTTCTTTCCCGATGCAATGGAGTCAGCCAGTACTATAATGCATTGTGTCACACAGCTCGCAGTGTACGCGCGTGATTCGAAGATCACCAGGGTGAATTTATCGTACTCTTCTGGCCGTAAAACTTTTCGTATTTAACCCGAATCGTGGGACCACCTCTATGACGCTGTTCGCGCTATGGACCGTCAACCGAGCAAGTTAGCACAGCCGGCCACGGCGCAGGTGTCGGCATGGCTGCACGTTCCTGTCCGTACCTTCCAGAACCTCATCAGATCTCTTCCTACACGTTCGCGCTGAAAAGGTGGCTATTCAGACTTTTGGCAGGTTGTCACATTAATGTGACTGGACCGAGTATCTTTTGCACCAATTGCTTCATCTGACAACTGTTATAAAATAGCTCACGCTATTATCTAAGCCCGTCCACTAAGAAATGTCTTGATGTTAATCCATAAATTTCATTACTGGTCAATCAATATAAATTAGCAGTTATTTAAATTCACCCATTATTATATACCACTTGGTGCTATTTAATTGCCGGCCGGGGTGGCAGAGCGATTCTAGGCGCTACAGTCTGGATTCGCGCGACCGCTACGGTCGCAGGTTCGAATCCTGCCTCGGGCATGGATGTGTGTGATGTCCTTAGGTTAGTTAGGTTTAAGTAGTTCTACGTTCTAGGGGACTGATGACCTCAGAATATAAGTCCCATAGTGCTCAGAGCCATTTGAACCATTTTTGCTATTTAATTCCAAACGTTACTGTTTTATCTCTCTCCATAAAGTTGTTACTACTGGTTACTACCGTCCAAAAACCAGCACACACTCTAAAGTTCAATCGGTTTAATGTTATGCACTGATATTTACAAAATTGTTGAACATGTCTTTATATAATTTGCTGTGTAAATGAATATGACACGAAAATAGCACAAAACCCATTCAGGAAGTGAATCTGTTGTCACAAAGGGGTTTTTGCTCCTCGTTCCACCTTCCTACTCCTATCCTGTATGCACTAAAATTTAAAATGTTTTGTAGATCCATTATACAAGTATTTCAAGCAATTGTAATTACATTAGAGTTAAGAGGCAAAAATTTAAGAAAACTATAATGTTATTTTTGCCTATCACCACGTTTCAAAGATTTATATTTCAGGATTCTTTATTTGTGCACTACTGACTCGAAAATTTCTTGCGAAGCAGTTCATTTCTGATAATTAGTTTCATGATTATGTAGATGGAACTCGGTTTCCGTATTTCATTCCTAATATGAACGATATTGTGTTACCATGTCCAGATAAATCTATTTCTAATATTTACTGGGTTTAAAGATACAGCTGTTTCATTCTTATGTATAAAATAAATTTCACAACATCGATAAATAGCGTACTAATATGTTAATGAAACTAGCTATTGATGGAAAACTCACGAATTATTTTGAATTCCAGCAGCAACTTCAACACATATTTCAGTCCTCGTCGCAACATAATGTGCAGCTGTCTACAGATCTCTTGGCATACCTGTATGAATGTAGCACTGTTCACAATTCTAGTGACTAGTTTTTACCTTATGTTGACACGCCAGGATTGTCGTCGGGTATTATTTATGGATGAAATCGGTTCTGTTTGTACCCTGAAATAAAATGGTTATACAAAACCTATGTTGGCGTTTGTACTGTAAGAGTACGAGTAGCTCTGCTGTATGTCTTAATAACGATAGAATCCTCCTGAGTGCAACATTCCGGAAATAAAACAGTTCCTCATTCGCATTTCGGGGCACGGACGTTGGATGTTGTCATAAAAAAATGGCATTTTACAGATCGTGGCGTCGAATGTTTGACCCATTTACCATGTGAACAGAAAGGATAGTTTCTTCAATAAGGAGAACGTAAATAAAAGTAAAACAAGGATAACGTGGCGTTGTCGAATAAGGCAGATGATACAGTTGGAGTAGATAAGAAAATGAGACGTTAAAAATAGTGCAACAACAAAAAGTAAATGAGAAAGAGGCTACCAAGAAAAGCTTTTCTGAAAGAAACATGTATGTAAACATTGAATGTATATAAGTGTCACGAAGTCTTTTTTTAAATATTTCTATGGACTGCAGCCTCGAATAAAAGTGAAACATGTATTACAAACATTGCAGACATGAACAGAAGAGTAGACTCTGAAGTATGGTGTTACGCAATAATGTTGATGATTAGATAGGTAAATAGAATAATTAAATGCGAAGATTCGGATGCGGATTAGTGATAGAAGAGCTTTATGGTATACGTTGACTAAAACTAGGTGAAGATTGAGAAGACACATTCTGAAACATCAAGGACTAATTTACCTTTTAACGGAAGGAAGTGTGAGGACACGGCACTCGTAGAGGGAAACCTAGGCTTGACTGCTCTAAGCACGTCCAAATGGAAATGAATGCATTGGCTATGCAGAGGTGAAGAGTCTTGTAGTGGATATGACAACAAGAACAAAACGTTGGTACTGTAATCCATATGGAGGAAATAGGAGACAAGTCTAAGTACCTTGTGTGGATAGGGAAAAGAAAATGAGCAGGAACTATTATCGAGCTTAATAATAATAATAAAGAAGAACAGAGTTGAACACCAGAACACCTGTGTCAGAAGTACTCGGTGTTTAATATAAAAGTGTAAGTAGTCGCAAGACTGGTTAACCATCTATGAGACAAAACAGTAAGAGATCAACCTGGGAAGTTGTTAAAAATAATATTGGTTAGATTAAAAAGTAAATGCTCATAGTAATCAGAGAAAAACATGTTAAACCTTCAGACTGCTATGCTTTTGTACCTACTTAAACCACTGAGAGGAGTCCAAGTGGACAGAAAACTCAAAGTAACAAGTTATAGTTACCTTATGTTCTATTTACAACCAGTAAAATAATGTTGAAACAATAATTCTGATGGATAAATAATTTTTATAAACAATGTCCTCAAAACTAGTATTGTGTAACAAACAAGCGAATTACAAATTAGACTATTAGTTTTATTTGGCAGCACTATTGCCTTAGATGAAATAATTTGTTTTATTTTTTATTTTTCACTTTATTTTATGTTTTATTTTTTACTGGAGTTCACAACTGCATTTTAATTTTTGTAATACACTGCCAGTACCGTTTAAATTATTTACGAGGAGTTTTACAATTCATCTTCATTAAGTGTAACATTCAAGATATACTGTATTTTCATACAGTGGGAATCGCACATGAATTTCTTGTGATTCTCACACTTTGCTCTAGTTTATCAATCATTTTTTCTTGGACATAACTGACATCGCCCTTTTAGTTTCAGTGGTACTCCTGCAATGTTGGCATTCTTCTCTTCCAGGATCGGATTTCTAATGGCATTTGTAATAACTATAGGTAGGCCGACTAGAGTTTGTATCCTATTCTTCACAAGTGGAATTATCAGCTAGTTTCGTACTTCTAGAAGAGAATATCTTCTACGGTCTGAAGATTTTGTTTTACACGTGAGGTTTTTCGTCTTCCACAACAAGAACCCGTTGATGGGTCCCATGTCAATCAAGTTCATGGAGGGAACATACGGCCATCTTCTGGTTGTGCGATGTGTGGAATACTCGACTATCATTTTAGTCATTCTATCCAGACCGTTTATAGATTGATTGTAATGGAGAATTATGTCTAATTTATTGTTATGTTTTTCATTTTCAATTCTCTTCTCTTGGTGCTCAGTACGTAGCAAAATTACAGCCTCCTTTGCTGGGTTGATAGGATACCATTGTTAGTCCATCTATGAAGGTAAAAGTAGAGGACAACACTGGTCTGGATGCATTAGAAAACATAATTTAAGGGATATCTGCCTAGTTCTTTGTGACGTACTACAGTAGGTCAAATTCTTTTTATAAAGCTCTTGTGGAAGAGAAACAGAAGCAAAGAACTTATCTCTTGTGACGCCGTGACCCCCTTGAAGACAGTTTGTGAAGCCAAGAGAAACTCGTTGTACTTTGTTCTTTTCACTTGAATTTACCACTTTTGCGTTATAAACTTGTACCTTTATACAATATTTTGAATTCACACCAGGATAGTCCAGATTTTTGTGCCATATTTTCCCGGCTTTGTCTTCATATACACTCTAAAGGGACAGTGTCCTCTGAAGGAAACAAGATGTTCATGGACAGTCACATGTGAATCAGGAATAAGTGTGTTCGAAACTGCAGTCTCTCTACTCGATTCCGTCGCTGGAAGAGTTGGTAAAATAGTGAAGGGAAAAGTTCAAAGAGTATTTTCGAAAAATCCAGGATACAAACAGATTTGTGAAATTGAAGAAATTTTAACCGGTAAGAGCACTGAACTTCCGAGCAACGTACTGCGAATGGTGGAGTGAGTAGCCATTCTTGTACGTGCACCCAAAGGTTTCAGTGAGGTAGAGGGAATTTTCTTCCATTACAAGGTCATTTTGTGAGGCATTAGAAAATGGCTTAGTTTTGAACATCTGAAACACACAGTGATTGTGAACTGTAACAGAAGCAAAGTGGAAAACTGCGAGTAAAATAGCTTTCCATAAATCAGTATAAAATACTAGTTTCCTTGTGTGTTTTATTATCGTTTCTTTGCAAATCGTTCAGTCACTTATGTGCCTTTTTTGTACTAAAATGATACCAATTCGGCTTTTATATCATATTATGTGAACAATTTATGTGCATATTTTAGGTTATTTGATGCACAAATGCATGCATGTTTAAATGAGTATTATTTCATGAGCATCTGGTCCCTAATTATAACCTAGTGTAAAGGGAGATTTGTTAGTGGCCTCATCTGCTGTTCCTTTATTGGGCATTTTGGAAACGAGTAGAACATATTAGTTACGTTAGGTACGTACGATACAGTAGTAATGTCTTCCTGGTATCCAAAAATAGCTGAACCGATTTCTCTTTTCCTGTTGGCCAGAAACTCACGTATGATTTCTTTTTTATCCTTTCCTGTGGTTCCTAGGTAAGTGATTTTGTTTTGCAGCAGAGAGAGAGCCAGCGGATAGCTAGTATGCCAGTTATTTATAACCACATTTCTATTTGCGCCTTTCACTGGCTCTGATAGTTTACAGGGGGATTTGAAGTGGGTAATTAAAAGCTCAAAAATAACTGTAACTGCTCGAAATTTATGAGTTTCTTTTCGTTCGGTCCTTGCTATATTCCCGGCTGGAGTGGCCGGGAGGTTCTAGGCGCTACAGTCTGGAACCGCGCGACCGCTAAGGTCGCTGGTTCGAATCCTGCCTTGGGCATGGATGTGTGTGATGTCCTTAGGTTAGTTATGTTTAAGTAGTTCTAAGTTCTAGGGGACTGATGACCTTAGAAGTTAAGTCCCATAGTGCACAGAGCCATTTGAACCATCGACCATACCACTTTTAACAGTGAGGCAATCTAAATAGTTGTGCTCGTTGTCTCTGTCACTGTTATCTTCGCTATCATTTCCGAGTTCTTTTGTATCTGGAATTCCCTCTTCTCATTCTAAAGTAGTTTCATCCAAGAATTGCGCCCGGCGGGCACGCCCGCGCCCCGCGGGCGCATGGCAGTGTAGTTCAGCGCCCCGTCCGCGACCGTGTGTCGCTAGTGTCGGCATAGGAGCGAGAGAGGCAGCTGAAGAGCGAGTGAGACCGTACAGCACTGCTCTGCGCTGGACTGTTCCGCGGTCAGATCCAACGTAAACAAAGTAACAGAGGAAGCGCACCTCTGTAAAAGAGGTCCATGAGCGGTAAAACAAGCAAACCATTTACTGTTTAGGTAACAACTAGTGTTCGTGTGGCAGAATTACTACGAAAAGCTATAGAAAACAATACCCAAAACAAGAATCGAAGAATAACTTAGTAGTTTTCTGACCCACAGGTTGGTTCTATTAGTACTGCACATGCACACACGTCATATGTATCATAGGCGTCTTCTGAAAAATATATCAGTTTCTTAAATGAACTAGTCATAAATATTCGATTTTAGAAATAATTTTATGTAAGGGACATAGAGTCTCATTCGTACAGTTAATAGTTACAAGTAAATATTTTCTGTTCCACTCAGTGCTACAGCTTTTTGTATCCCTTCTCAGAGTTTAGAAATCGGATGCTTAGTTTGCTGTTTTGTACGTAATAATTTTAACTGACCAAGTTTGAAAACTCATTAAAAATAAAATTAAGATTATAAAGCTCTTTAATTCGTACAGTCAACATTGTTAAAGAAGACAATTAACAATTTACAAGTTTTTCTTTTTCGAGGAAACGATTTGTCTAGGTTTGGTACAACATTCCGTGATACTGCTCACCTCAAAGATTTAGTCAAATTTTTATCCCCAAGTAATGAACGGTTCTTAGTTTTAGCAAGCTTTAAAAGAGAAAAGCCCTCACAAATATACGTGGAACCAAACATTGGGAGATCTTTGGCCGCGTGCTTGTGCAAAAGACGATATTTCTCTCGTGGAAGACAGCTGTAAAAGTCATCCAGAATTTTACACATAAGAAAGCGGTCCTTCAGGTGGATATGGCACTGCACGTCAATCAGCTCTAGTTGAAGCACTTGTGAGACGTCCTCTGCCCGAGGGGAAAACGGGCCAACAAATATATCGAAGGCCGGTTGAAGCTCACTTATCTCCAAAAATTTGTTTTCGAACTGTTCTTGTAATTCGCAAATGATTTGAACATAATCTGAAAAATCCACATCTTTTTTGGCGCAGTCTAGTGCAGGAAAGTGTTCACAATTTTTCTCGCGCCCCTGTTTTTCCCACAAAATAAGTTTTTTTTAAATGCTTTAATCGTCTGCACTAAATCAACAACAGAGTGATTTTCGCCCTGGAGTGAAATGTTCAAAGTATTTAAATGACAAGTAAGACCACTCAAAAAAGCCAAATTCGCCACCCACTTAGGATCACAAAGTAATTCTTCTAGACGTTCTTTAATTTCCAAAAAAGTATTTATTTCGCCCCTCAAGGAGAAAATCGGATGAAGCACCTCTCCTCTGCTCAGCCATCTTACTTCGGCGTGGTAGGGGATGTCCGGGTGTTCCGCTTAGATATCAGCCAGAAATTCTTTAAACTGGCGATGTGTGAGTCCATGCGATCGAAGATAATTAACCGTTCGAAGAACTGTGCCCATAACATTTTTTATGTTGACAATCTTCCACAAAGTGCCTCCTGGTGTATCAGACAATGGGCTGACGCGAATAAGGAACAGTCAACTTCAGCCATTCTCGACCTGACGTAAATCAGAAATCCAGTGCGCATCCCTCGTAACGCAGGGGCTTTATCCGCTGTTGCACTGGTCAGGCGCTCGCATTTTAAACCCACTGACTCGAACACGTTTTCCGCGGCCAGAAAAATATCCAAACCATGATTGTGTCTTTTAATGGTATAAGGTCGAGAAATTCTTCTGTGACACGCAAATGAATATGACGAGCTGAGATATGTCCGAAACGTCCGCGGACTCATCAACAGCCATAGAAAATGAAGTTTGCCGATCTCTCCATTAATTGCTGCTCCACATCTGAGGACATATCTTCGACTCGGCGAGCAACCGTTTGAGGCGAAAGGGCTAGCTTTTCAAATTTTTCCGTGAGGTCTGTAGGACAAATACAAGCCGCCGAGTCGACCAGGCAATCCTTGATGAGATTCCCAGCCGATAAGAGTTTCCCTGCTTTCGCAGTTCTCAGCGAGCATTTGTAACTTGCGCGCAAATTTTTCCCACCTGTTTCCTGCTCCTACCACGGCAAAAAAGAACATACAATTAATTTTGTACAATCCTGTTTTTTAAAACACTTTTAGCATTTTAACAATTAATTGTTTCATTCATTGAAACTCAAATAAAAACTAACAAAAAATATTGATTTTAGGTGCGTTCTCCCGCAGTTCCTCTGAAAAGCGGCCTTAGACGCTAGCAAGGACAGTGAAATGTGGTCGTAAACTAATTTTGTATCGGTTGGAATATTTGCGTTTTAATTAATTGAAAACATAGATCAAACTACAACATATGTTTTCCCATCCATAAAAACACAAATATACAAAAACAAAGAATGACTCTTATTGACACTTTGCTGCCCGAGAGAGCGTTTGTGATGGCTTTTCAGAAAGTGGCAAAAAATAACGCACCTGATATTTTTTCTTATGTCTGTGCGACGCGATTTAATGCAACCCAAATATAAATATTAACAGAAAAGTAATGTTCCTTGTTGCTGACAATCTGATATTCGACAGCTGGCACATTGATAAGGGACATATCGCATTATAAAATATAGTTTTATTTATCTGCTACGGTCGCAGGTTCGAATCCTGCCTCGGGCATGGATGTGTGTGACGTCCTTAGGTTTGTTAGGTTTAAGTAGGTCTAAGTTCTAGGGGACTGATGACCACAGCAGTTGAATCCCATAGTGCTCAGAGCCATTTTTTTATTTATCATCTTTATAAATAATTTAGAGGCACTACTTCACTGTAATGCTGCTTGAAATTTTCTTTCAGTTCTTCAAGCTTTGACTGGCGTTCCTCTTGCGACAAATTTTCGAACTGATATTTGTGACAGGTATTAAAGTGCCGTTCAATCGAGCACTTTTTTAAATAAATGAGGTTCCGATGACATACTGAACTTTTGGCATGATTTTCGACAGCAGTACAAAGGAAATTAATTTCCCACTCGGGTTTAAATAGTGCGGACGCACCGCTCCTCTTTCTTTTGGTCTGCTGCTGTTGACCATTCATCTCGATCCACTGTAGCCTTAAGTCTGTTTACTAACGGCTGCGTGTCGTATCAATGCTTTTGTCCGCTGCCGGCGCGGCAGTCTGTCTTCCGTACGAAGCGTGCGTACAGCGGCATGGCGAGGCGCGGCGGGCGGTCCGCACGGCCAGTTAGCGACACGGCTCGGCCACTGCGACAACATACGAATTCACACGGAGCGCTGGCCGCGAGCGATCGCGGGCGCTGGCGCCCCAGGGGCACAGTTTGAACGAGCCTGTTCTAAAGTATTCTCATTCTTTGAGGCCATACCTTTAGAATTTATTTTATATTATTTTCATCATTTATATCATTTATTATTCATACAAATTTCTCTAGATTTCACCTTTCCGTTTCGACATCACCAAACCCTGCAATTCTCACTAGAAGAGTACTGGACTGTTTCTACACTATTTCAAACCAACAATTTATGGTAGAATAACTGAAAAAAAACAAGGCAGCCAATAATTAAATGGAAAACACAAGACATCCAACATAAAACTCACAAGAAACAGTAAATTTTATTAGACATGAACTACTGTGAGGTTTCCGCCTGGACCTTAAGTTATATTTTAAACTTATGAAGTTGTATTGACTGGAAATTTTACTGAAATTTTTTATGGTAATAAATCTGATTGAATTTGTAGCATATTAAAAAACTTTCAACTTTCTAAATTAAATTCACTCATAAAAAAATCTAAAAAGTTTGACGTTGTGGTTCAGCTGGATCCCACATATCAGTCTGAAGCTTAAGGTTAAGGACTCTCGAAATATTTAGCGAACACTTTAAAAGTTTCCCATAAAATTAAATTAAAAGAGTAGCAATTCAAATAATGATATTAAGGCCTCTATACAGGGTGAGTCACCTAACGTTACCGCTGGATATATTTCGTAAACCACATCAAATACTGACGAACCGATTCCACAGACCGAACGTGAGGAGAGGGGCTAGTGTAATTGTTTAATACAAACCATACAAAAATGCACGGGAGTATGCTTTTTAACACAAACCTAGGATTTTTTAAATGGAACCACGTTAGTTTTGTTAGCACATCTGAACACTGTTGTGGTTTGGTCTAGCTGTCGCAGTGTCCGCATGTAGCGCTTGCTGCTATTGATATTCTGCATTCGTCTCCGCACGCAGACCAACTGTGGTACACCGTGTTACCAGACGTCTGTGATAGTGTAGTGTTGTAGGAACTGTGACCATGGTGTATTCGAACTCTGAAAAGGCGGAGATGATACTCATCTATGGCGAGTGTCGACGAAATGCAGCTGAAGCGTGCAGGGTGTATGCAGAACGGTACCCGGACGGAGAGCATCCAACGTGCCGCACATTGCAAAACATCTATTGCCAACTGTATGCAACAGGTATGGTCGTAGCACGCAAACGGGTCCGTAACAGGCCCGTCACAGGGGAAGCGGGTGCAGTTGGTGTGTTAGCTGCTGTTGCCATGAACCCACACATGAGTACACGGGACATTGCGAGAGCCGGTGGACTGAGTCAAAGTGGTGTCATGCGCATACTGCATCGTCACCACTTTCACACGTTTCATGTGTCGCTACATCAGCAATTACATGGTGATTACTTTAATCATCGAGTGCAATGGGCATTAACAGAGAATGCGTTGCAGTTCTACCTGTTTACCGATGAAGCGGGTTTCACAAACCACGGGGAAGTGAATCTACGGAACATGCATTACTGGTCCGTGGACAATTCTCGCTGGCTCAGACAGGTAGAGCGACAGCGACCGTGGACTATAAATGTATGGTGCGCAACCACTGGCGACCACCTCATTGGTCCTCACTTCACTGCAGGGGCCCAAATAGCTGCAACATACATCGCGTTTCTACAGAATGATCTGCCAACGTTGCTCGAAAATGTCCCACTGGAAACGCGTCGACGTATGTGGTATCAGCATGATGGTGCACCTGCACATTCCGCAATTAACACTAGGCTGACCCTTTACAGGATGTTCGACGGGCGTTTCATAGGACGTGGAGGACGCATAAAGTGGCCAGCCCGTTCTCCTGATCTTACACCTCTGGACTTCTTTCTGTGGGGTACGTTAAAGGAGAATGTGTACCGTGATGTGCCTACAACCCCAGAGGATATGAAACAACGTATTGTGGCAGCCTGCGGCGACATTACACCAGATGTACTGCGGCGTGTACGACATTCATTACGCCAGAGATTGCAATTTTGTGCAGCAAATGATGGCCACCACATTGAACATCTATTGGCCTGACATGTCGGAACACACTCTATTCCACTCGTAATTGAAAATGGAAACCACGTGTGTACGTGTATCTCACCCCTCATGGTAATGTACATGTGCGTCAGTGAAAAAGACCAATAAAAAGGTGTTAGCATGTGGACGTAATGTGCTGTTCGAGTCTCTTCTGTACCTAAGGTCCATCACCGTTCCCTTTGGATCCCTACGTAATTCGGTGCTCTCCGATACACCCGATCGAACAGCGGAGGAGTGGTACTCAAGCGTCAACTTTAGGTTACAATATCTCCGGATGTAATTAACATTTTACAATGCAACAAACGGCACTGATTACTTATTTGTTTACATGTTCAGATGTGCTAACAAAACTAACGGGGTTCCATTTAAAAAAAACGTAGGTTTGTGTTAAAAAACATACTACCGTGCATTTTTGTATGGTTTGTATTAAACAATTACACTAGCCCCTCTCCTCACGTTCGGTCTGTGGAATCGATTCGCCAGTATTTGATGTGGTTTACGAAATATATCCAGCGGTAATGTTAGGTGACTCACCCTGTATATGTAAGAAAATATGTATTTATTAAGTAAATGTAACTTATTTAAGAAATACTATTTGTAAGTAAAAAATACAAACCCTTCAGCATAACGGATGCTGAGGACGCACACAGGACCTCTCGATTCAAACGTGCGTGTCTGTCAGAAGGAGTGATGATAGTCTAGCCCAAGAGACGGAGCTTAAGCATGGGTCGTGGCTACGAGATAAATGGCAAGGCCGTATTAGTTTCCACGGTAAAACCGAGAGACATTCTGCAAACCTGGTGGATTCCATGCTGCCGAGATACGTCACATCCGCAGACAGGGAACAAAAATGGGTGTCATGGTGAGCATGCTCAATGAAAGAAACATATCTGAGTAAAAAATGCTGTACAGCAGTATTAAATCGAAAGCAAAGAACTGAGAGTGCCGATGAGACGAGTCCATTGCCAATTAGAATGTTTTTATACGACAATAAGTAGTACAAGTTACATCAGTATTAATAACTTACTTTATACTTACTTCCTTAACAAATTAATTGTACGCTACTGGCCATTAAAATTGCTACACCACGAGGATGACGTGCTACAGACGCGAAATTTAACCGACAGGAAGAAGATGCCGTGATATGCAAATGACTAGCTTTTCTGAGCGTTCACACAAGGCTGGCGCCGGTGGCGACACCTACAGCGTGCTGACATGAGGAACGTTTCCAACCGATTTCTCATATACAAACTTCAATTGACCGGCGTTGCCTGGTGAAACGTTGTTGTGATGCCTCGTATAAGGAGGAGAAATGCGTACCACCACGTTTCCGACTTTGATAAAGGTCGGATTGTAGCATGTCGCGATTGCGGTTTATCGTATCGCGACATTGTTGCTCGCGTTGGTCGAGATCCAATGACTGTTAGCAGAATACGGAATCGGAGGGTTCAGGAGGGTAATACGGAACGCCATTCTGGATCCCAACGGCCTCGTATCACTAGCAGTCGAGATGACAGGCATCTTATCCGCATGGCTGTAACGGATCGTGCAGCCACGTCTCGATCCATGAGTCAACAGATGGGACGTTTGCAAGAAGACCATCTGCACGAACAGTTCGACGACGTTTGCAGCAGCATGGACTATTAGCTCGGAGACCATGGTTGCGGTTACCCTTGACGCTGCATCACAGACAGGAGCTCCTGCGATGGTGTACTCGACGACGAACCTGGGTATACGAATGGCAAAACGTCATTTTTTCGGATGAATCCAGGTTCTGTTTACAGCATCATGATGGTCGTACCCGTGTTTGGCGACATCGCGGTGAACGCACATTGGAAGCGTGTATTCCTCATCGTCATACTGGCGTATCACCCGACGTGATGGTATGGGGTGCCATTGGTTACCCGTCTCGATCATCTCTTTTTCGCATTGACGGAACTTTGATCAGTGGACGTTACATTTCAGATGTGTTACCACCCGTAGCCCTACCCTTAATTCGATCCCTGCGAAACCCTACATTTGAGCAGGATAAATCACGACCGCATGTTGCAGGTCCTGTACGGGCCTTTCTGGATACAGACAATGTTCGACTGCTGCCCTGGCCAGCACATTCTCCAGATCTCTCACCAATTGCAAACGTCTGGTGAATGGTGGCCGAGCAACTGGCTCGTCACAATACGCCAGTCACTACTCTTGATGAACTGTGGTATCGTGTTGAAGCTGCATGGGCAGCTGTACCTGTACGCGCCATCCAAGCTCTGTTTCACTCAATGCCCAGGCGTATCAAGGCCGTTATTACGGCCAGAGGTGGTTGTTCTGGGTACTGATTTCTCAGGATCTATGCACCCAAATTGCGTGAAAATGTAATCACATGTCAGTTCTAGTATAATATATTTGCCCAATGAATACCCGTTTATCATCTGCATTTCTTCTCAGTGTAGCAATTTTAATGACCAGTAGTGTAACATACAAGCACAGTGCCTTAGAACATAAATAGTTTGAGTGCTACAAGTAAGAAACCATTTTGCAGTTAAGAAAAATTAAGCCAGAGTATGTAATTCTCCACATTTCCCTGTATTATGAAGTCAGCACTGTTAAGGCACATCCTACAGCTGTTCCGTGTCTTATTGATTTTACAATATCCAGTGTTTTTAATAATAATGTTAAATTTATTCAAATCGGCCATGAATAAGGGCTTTTGTCAAGTGAGTATGGTACATATATTGTAAATTTTGAGGCACTAGGTGGAAGATGGTCGAAAGACGATTTCGAATAACAGACTAGCTAATTTTTATGTTAAATTTTAAACATGTCTACGGAATGATATTTTTACTCTACAGCGGAGTGCGTGCTGATATGAAACTTCCTAGCAGATTAAAACTGTGTGTAAGACCGAGAGTCGGGGCCTTTGCCTTTCGCATGTAAGTGCTCTACCGACTGAACTACCCAAGCATGACTCATGACTCTTCCTCTCAGCTGTAATTAATTACACCAGTACCGTATCTCCTACCTCTCAAACTTCGCAGAAATTCTCCTGCGAAACCTGCAAGTCTAGCACTGTTAGAAGATGAGATACTGCGAAGATATGACTTAGCTACAGCCTGGGGGATGTCTCCAGAATGAATTTTTCACTCTGTAGCGACGTGTACTCTGTTATGAAACATCCTGGCAGATTCAACTGTGTGCCGGATCCAGACTCGGGATTTTTGCATCTAGCGAGCAAGTGCTCTACCGACTGACCTACCCAAACACAACTCACGAACCATTCTCACAGCTCTACTTCTGCCAGTACCTAATCTCCTACCTTCCAAACATCACAGAAAGTTTCATATCAACACACAATCCGTGGCAGAGTGAACATTTCACTTACTTATGTCAGTTGGTTGAGCACTTTCCCGCAAAAGGCCACGATCCCGAGTTCGATTCTCGTTCCTGTACACAGTTTTAATCTGCCAGGAAATTTTATAAACATGGCCGCGCGGGATTACCCGAGCGGTTTATGGGCGCTGCAGTCATGGAGTGTGCGGCTGGTCCCGGCGGAGGTTCGAGTCCTCCCTCGGGCATGGGTGTGCGTGTTTGTCCTTAGGATAATTTAGGTTAAGTAGTGTGTAAGCTTAGGGACTGATGACCTTAGCAGCTAAGTCCCATAAGATTTCATACACATTTGAACATTTTTTTAATAAACAGGTTTTCTCTGTGTAAACTAATGATGCAAAAGGTCACAATAGGTGTATTGTCAGTAACAAGGGAACCAATAAACTTACAATGTAGTCTGGCAGCAAGAAAGGGGGCTATTTTTATACATGTATAGTTGAAACGTTTTATTTGGAAAATTTTAAGGTGGTCATAAAGGTAATTTTTATTGCAACGAACAGGGCAGTGGGACCTTACCGAAGCTCCATAAGCAAGTCTCTCCAGTGTCGCACAGTCGTTTGTGTCGAGCTCACGGTTGTGGTCATAAGGGTGGGATCGGCTATAGTTAGCACTGGAGAGAGGATTTTATGCAGTTTATCGGCACAGCTAAGTGTGGAAGAGTTTAAATTTTGTTCTATGGGTTGAATCCTATCTTCAGTGATTGTTTGCGAGGGATCTGTTTGTATACTGCGAGAACTTTAACTTTCCATTGGTGTTCGACACTGAAGTGAGCTGAAATACTACGTTTTGCAGTAATAGTGTCGCCATATGCTACAGTAAAAGAAAAGTTATTTATCTTCTGGTAAACCTTGCGGGATGTAAGGTCGTGGTCCATGAAACTCTTCAGCTCCTAACGTTTCGTCCAGTGCTTCGCTGGACATCTTCAGAGGGGTGTTTCTCCTCCGGTGAGTCTTGCCGACTGACGGGTCGGACCTTTTTTTTTTTTTTCTTTATTTTTCTAAAAATCTGTTGTTTCAAAAAAAAAAAAAAATAACGCACACAGACAGATACTTACATAAAAACTCTAACCACCATCCAAAACAAAAAAGAGGTGTAATTACAAGTCTCGTTGACAGAGCCAGACGGATTTGCACGCCGGAGTATCTAGACGACGAATTAAAACATCTGAAGCACGCTTTTGAGAGAAATGGCTACTCAAAGAAAGAAGTAAGCAGAATGCTGCACCCAAACAACAAAAAGCTTAAGGACAAGTCCGAAAAACGATGGAAGAATACAGTCTCTCTCCCTTTTATAAAGAAAGTAACGGATCAGATTGGAAAGATTTTAAGTAAACATGATATTAGACCTGTTTTTAGACCAACGAAGAAAATTTGTCATGTTCTTCGGTCTGTAAAAGATAAACGCGCTCCTCTATCAGCCAGTGGCGTATATAAAATTCCGTGTACATGTGGTAAAGTTTATGTTGGAACAACAAAAAGAAGCGTAATTACACGGTTAAAAGAACACAGAAGTCTTTGCCGATTAGGAAAAACAGATAAATCGGCTGTAGCAGAACACGCTTTTCAGCCAGGAAATCATCAAGTGAAGTTTTCCGAAACAAAAATTTTATCTACGACGACGAACTATTACCCACGATTTTGTAGAGAAGCAATTGAAATATATAAACATAGGGATAATTTTAATCGAAAAGAAGAGACCATGAAACTTAGTGATATTTGGACAGTAGCACTACAGAATTGCTAGACAGTTTTATCCGTGACAAGATTACGACCGATAGTAAAGTTTTATCTCTGACAAAGGTTATCTCTGCATATCACGTGTAACTCTGGTCACGCCCACTTTCTACGATACATAAGTCCCTCTCAGACGTCCGACCCGTCGGTCGGCAAGACTCACCGGAGGAGAAACACCCCTCTGAAGATGTCCAGCGAAGCACTGGACGAAACGTTAGGAGCTGAAGAGTTTCATGGACCACGACCTTACATCCCGCAAGGTTTGCCAGAAGATATGTCATCCGGTCGTGAAAGCCTTCATACTATGAAAAGTTATTTAAATTAATTCCTTGCGATCTAGTAGCGCTAATGAGAAACTGCAAAGACATTATTTTACAGTTTTAATCCCGGCTTTCAGTGACTTCAAAATCATTAAGTCAATTTAGGTTTCCGATTCTCATGAAGTCAGAGCTCATTCGGACTTTGAAATTTAGCTCCAACGTGTGATGTTTCCTTAGTATGAGAGTTTGCAGTATTCGAATGTGATGTTCAGTGTAATTATAATTAAACTGCCGCTAACTAAAGTGGCTCCCATGAAAAAAAGTGCTCGTGGGACAAGGATACTTTGTGTAAACATTTTTTAGGGACTTGCGGAGGAGATATAACGAATAAACTATTGAAAGAAAGACATTTTAATTTCGAAGTGACAGGGAACATTTGCCATTTGCCTACCACGTATCCGTTCCAGATTACAAACTCTGCTCAGTGTGGCGACCATCTGCGTCTACGGCAGCCTGGAACAGCACTGTACCGTTCCATAATTATTTGCAGCACTTTTCGAACGGTGGACCATGGAACGTTCAGGTGTCATGACGAAGTTGGTGCACTGCTAGAAGATCGGACATTGCGTCCAGCACTGTCAGCCAAGGCAACAGTATCATTCTCAACACTCTGTGGCGCAATTGCCGTCGGCCTCTTCCAGCAGCAATTCCCAAATAGCCAGTTAATTAGAACTTCTAAATCATGTTCTTCAACACATGTGCGGAAAGTGGACCTGTATGTATCCCTTTAACGTGTCGATAATCGCAAACAGCAGAAACACTGTTGATGTTGTTTTGATAAAATAGCTTTACGTGTAAAAAGCCCTGGTCACTTTGTCCAGACCCATGTTGACTGTGCATCTGTAATGCACACTGATGCATGAGTTTCAATCCTATGTTGCCGTACCAGTACAGCCGCCTAACGGGAAGACTTTACACTAACACTACTAACAACGAAAATCCTGATGCCAACACTCTGAACATGATTCCCATAATGGTGGGTACCCATACGATGAATATTTTTCCGTCAACACTGGCTAAGGTAGCTGAAATTCAACTATAACAACCCAGTACTGCTAGCTCTACTGCTCGCATATATGGTCCTTGCTGACGAATTGTTTACGTGGAAACTATTTTTATTTTATTTATTTTATTGTGAGGCCATAATTCGCTAGTGAATTCAACATTATTTAATAACAATTTTAATCACTTTAAAGATTCCTGTTTATTAATTTTACTTGAAAATTTTGCCGTATATGGCAATTCTCGCCCATTGCTAACAATATTCCAGAAAGAAAATCAAACGATTTTACATCCAATCTTGCCAATCGGTGATAAATGGAGTGATGTGTACTCATCCCTTGTAAATGTGTCCCAGCCTGGAGACTACACATTTACCAAAACCTCAGCTCCTCTGACGGCAATTTTTAACACTAACGTTATTAGTGAAAAAGGAGATGGGTGCTCACATATGGGGGCTTGTTCCCGAAATTAGATTATCACACATAGTTGTCAGAAATCTAAAAATCAAAGTCGAGAAACGACAAGTTTAATCTTAGCTCCACGCTAGTTAATTATTCAGCAGCTGAGCAGAGCTCGTGAACAGACCACGAGAATAAGGAAACAAGACGTCTTTTTCTAGGGCAGCATCTTCGTTCACTACACGTGGACCAGATGGATTGAACAGCAGGAGCAGCGGCGACAGTAGTTTTCAGAGTAGCAGTGGCCGTCTACATGGCTCAGCGGAATAACTACCTTCGCTGACAGTGTTAAAGCATGTGCATTTTCAGACCTGCTTGTACATACGGAAAGTTTGGAGATCAAACAATCTCCGAGTCACTGCCGTTCAGATTGCTTTGGTCGACTTGAGAGCCCAAAATGAGATAGAGAAATTACTCATGTTGATCAAATGATTCTACTGATCTGAGCAATTCCAAAGCAATAAAACAATTTATGTTGGTGTCACAGGGAGTTGAAATCAGAAGTGGGTAATATGAATACTGAGATGGAGAATATGAATAATGAGTGAGGTAACAGTCATACTGAAATGGATAAAATGAAAATTGATATAGAATAATCATATGTAAAGTGAGGTGGGTAAATTTAAAACAGAAATCCAAGGAATAATAAAAGGAAAAATGGAAATGAGCGTATGGCATCGTTGGCCGGGAGGTCCCATTTGGGGAAGTTAGGCTACCAAGTTCAAGTCTTATTTCATCCGTCGCCACATTGGGCGACTTACGCGCTGTTGATGAGGACAACATAACACCCTGTCCACTAGCGCAGAAAATCTCTAACCCGGCTGGGAATCGAACCGGGCCAGCTTGCGTGGGAGGCAAGCACGTTACCACCCATCTAAGCTGGCGGACTAATAAAAGAAAAGTTAATGCCTGTAATTGCAGAAATTAGGAGCATTAATAAAACCATGAGACAAATTCGTGAGAAAATTAACAAGACTGGAAAATCTCTGGATGAAAAGATCAGGACTGTTGAGCAGGATTTCGGTGGCAGGATTGAAAAGTGCGTGTAAGGCAAACTGCGTCGGCCAAAGATACATACGGTAAATTACGCACTTTAACCATGACGGATACGAAGTGCTGAGACGAAATGATGAACTACAAATCTTTATTAGATACGAGTATTCGGGAAAAAGGCGCAGTTCGTGGACAAAAGATTCCTAAAGTACGTGGAATAATCAGTAACATTGTTCCTGGACAGGAGGAAGTGTATTGGGTGCGTCTATGTGTATGTTCTCTGGTGTAAAATGCTTTGCTGAGGATTTAAAGTACAGTCCGCCGTTGATTTCTCTGCTATGTATGACGATCGTTTCGTGTTGGGTATACGTGAGGACATAAAAATAAAATTCGCTGTAAACCAATTGCAAGGGAGTGCACTTTTGTAGTTTAACCGAACAAATGAGTTCTTTATCTATTTTAATAGCTTTGAAAAGTATATTTTTAACACGCTGTTGACCGAAGACAAGCAGATGACGCTTCAGAATGAGTTTCTGAAAGTGACAGCGTACAGAATTAGGCCGCAGTCTATGAGAGAATTTTGTGTAAGGGTGACAACGATTAACACATATCAACAGGCCGTTGGATGTGTTAACCGAGATTTCCACTTTAAACGCAAGTTGCCCGAATGTTTAAGATGGGATCTATTCCATAGCCACACGATTTCGATCGATGAATTTCTCGCTCTAATTGAGAAACTACATCCCCCAATGCAGCACAGGCCACGAGGTTCACACGAAAACCATTCTAAAAGTGACTCACGGAATTACGGCTCAAAGCAGCTGTTCAATAACAGGGCAAAAAGGGACGAAACTGGCATCAGAACAGGCCACATAATTCTCAGAATCAGCCAAAGAATAACTGGCAACATGGTCGCAATAATAACAGTAGCAGTAACGAAATCAATAGGTCGCACAATTACGGCCACATAATAATCATTATTCACAGAATAGGGATTAAATTCATCAGAACAATATATTTGAGAGACCCGGTAGCAACAGACATCAAAACAAGAACTGAATTTTAGAAAACTAGGGTGCGCCGTGTCCAGGATCAAAGGATGGAAAAAACCGACGAAAGAGGCCGGTCTGTATTAGTAGAAACGGAACGGCAGGAATGTAAGGGCTGTGGGAGGTAAACAGTCACTAGCCATCGACGAGATTCTAGATGTCAACATACGCACAGGATGGGGTGAACAGTTTAAAGGGATGGAGTACGTGAGAAGAAAGTGCAGAATTCTTCGATAAATAAGGAATCAAGTAATTTGAATCAAACCAGTTTTCAGTGTATTAAAACATCGGAAAATTTAGATTCGGGACTCCTGTCAATGTGTCTCTGAGTTAGAGTTGTACGCAAAACGAGTCATTTCGCAAAGCAGGTGAGCTGAGTTGTCTGTAGAGTTGTAGTAACAGTGATACTGCATGAGACGAATTAAAGGAAATTGTAGCTGTCGATGGCGGCGTGACTGCAGGCGCGTCTGCTGGAGGTGAAATAGTTGTCAGAAGTGGAGGTGTGTGTGACGTAGGTGGCACGTTATTAAATGTGTCTCATACCCCGAGTGCCACTAATGATGAAGTGTGGCTGTCAGGGGCAGAACTCGCTTCTAAAGTAAATGATGAATGTATAGGTGAAGAGATTACCACGGGTATTGATGCCACCGTGGATGGAATCAGAACATTTGTTTGCGTAGAGGAAGGCGAGCAGTCAGCTTTTGACAGATGTGTCAATACGGCATGGATGTCGAAAGATGAACAAGATTTCAGTGTGGTGGACCGGAAGCCGTGTGTCTTAATGAGCAGGGCTTTACTTCCTACCTGATGGGAAAACAATAAACATGGAATGGCTTGAAAGTTTGTGAAGTATGGTAGTGGTTCAAAAATGGTTCAGATGGCTCTGAGCATTGTGGGACTCAACATCTGAGGTCATCAGTCTCGTAGAACTTAGAACTACTTAAACGTAACTAACCTAAGAACATCACACACAGCCATGCCCGAGGCAGGATTCGAACCTGCGACCGTGACGGTCGCTCGGTTCCAGGCTGAAGATCCTAGAACCACTCTGCCACACCGGCCGGAATGGTAGTGGTGTTCACTATGTCGTTCAAAGAGGATGATGAGGTAGAAGGTGTCTATTTCGATTAGACGTGTGTAATGGAAGCAGATATACAAGATCGCGGTATTGAAAACGAATTATTGGTCGAGTGATATTTGGAAAGAGAGCCTATTGAGTGTGTTCAACCCGTCATTGACACTTTTGTCCATGGAGTGCGAGCAAAGGTGATTTTAGATTTGAGGAGCAACATGCCGCAATATCACAGATATTTTTGAATAAAATAACGAGCAGAGATCAAGTGATTCTTCTACTTTCAGGTGGAAAAATAGAAATGGTCACAAGCGTCCTCAATAAGCCTGATAAAGAAGAAACTTTGTTGGTAGCTACATGTAATGAAGTAGAATGTGGAATATGTAGTTTAGTAGTGAGTGATCTAGTTCAGGAAGTTATTATAGGCACAGATTTCTTGATTAAATACAAAATTTATCTGTTTTAAGGGGAGGAGTGTCTCGAGTTCAAGAAGGAAGGGAATCGAGGTTGTATAGAATTGAAAGATGCCATTTCAGGCGGAAACTGTTTCTCACATATGTACAAGATCAATGGTAGAGGAAGAATATGACTGAACAAATCACGACCAATTTCTACTCAGTCAACAAGTTAACGGGGGAGGGCTCAAAAGGAAGATCTGTGTGGATTATTTAGTGAATATGAGGATATTTTCTTGGAATAACCTGGTAGAGTGGTGCATTTCGAAAATAAGCTGGGAGCTGTAAATATCACATCACACTTGCGGATGGGGAGACTGTGGTTTCCATGTTAAATCAAACGCTAGAATGCGATGTCTCGGAGCTCTGAAGAAACGATAGATTTAATACCATAATAAATGTTAAGAAAAGCGATAAATCAGTAAGAATTGCTTTAGTCGCACGTAAAAGGAAACTAAAAAGTAATATAGTTAGAGATCATAATTTACAGAATTTCAGGAATGTGAAACGCATGTCCAGGGCAGTCCTCACGTCATTGCCGAAAGAAAGCAGGCGATGGACTGTTTCATGTTTCAGGGCCGAATTTGCCGTTTTAAGGTTGTCCCTCTGGGTTCCCAATTTCAGTAGCGATATTCATTAGGGCGCTGAACCGTGACTTACAAGCTACTCTTACGCGAAAACTTTCATTTTACGTTGATGACATTTTGATAGACAAAATGTCATGGAAGAGCACTGTAAGTCGCTAGAGGAAGTGCTGATAACTCTAAGAAAGGCTGGAGCATGGGCACTTTTTCGACACCGTACTCGACAGAGTTAGGAAGACTGCCACGGGTATCTCCTCTTGTGAGGTGAAACTGGAAATCAGCTCACATTTCTATTGACAGACATTATAGTTTCCACCAGCAGTGAGAGAGGATTCTGTAAAACTTTGCACGAAGAAGAAGGCGCCTGTGAGAAAAAAGAGGCATAACACCAGATACAAAACTGCCAAACAAATAGTCAGAGATATGGTGTTATTCGTTACGAAAGAAAAATCGTGTGATATCGGTAGGCAGACCAAGATAATCTTCGAATTATACCACGGACCATTCGTTGTTTCAGAGTATTCATATCCCAAAGCGTAGAGACTACATTATCCTGTGACTAAAGGCACCTTGTCACTACAGAATGAAACTAAATTACGGTTACATGTATAGGAGAAAGACATGTCATGTGCAAGCGATTCGCTATGTTTGTAGTTAGGCTGTCAGAAGGGTATGTTAGACTAGGTACATGTTATCCGTACTTAGTAAGAGTAAGCTCTTGCTTGCGCATTTCATAAGGGACTTCCACTGTTTATACGTTTGTGTGTGTGTGTGTGATGTTTCATTTGCTGAATCAGTCGCTTTTCTTTGCAGCTCGTAAGTTATTTCTCTCTTTATTGTGACGCACAGACATGGATACACCAACCTTCAACATTAACTCTTTTAAAGGGGTGGCATATTTGCTACGTGGGTTGGTGGTTGACGGGAGAATTTGCCGTCGAATTGAGTGTGAGTATTGTGTTAGTTTCGTTCTGGGCTAATTCGTGTTGTTTACTTGTAATGTATCCATTATCTGAGCTGTTTTCATTGTATGGAATGTGGATGCAGCAAGAAAGGCATTTTAAAGCAGGATATAGAGAGTAGTACTAATTGTAGGAAGGCTTTAACTTTTTCAGATAATTTTGTTGCAGACAATTGTCTTAAGTAAGGTGCCTCACCTAGCATTCACACAGCAGCATGAACTGAATAGGAGAGACGGTAAGTACACTACTGGCTATTAAAATTGCTACACCAGGAAGAAATGCAGATGATAAACGGGTATTCATTGGACAAATATATTATACTAGAAATGACATCTGATTACATTTTCACGCAATTTGGGTGCATAGATCCTGAGAAATCAGCACCTAGAACAACACCCTCTGGCCGTAATAACGGCCCTGATACGCCTGGGCATTGAGTCAAACAGAGCTTGGATGACGTGTATAGATACAGCTGCCCATGCAGCTTCAACACGATACCACAGTTCATCAAGAGTAGTGACTGGCGTATTGTGACGAGCCAGTTGCTCGGCCACCATTGACAAGACGTTTCCAATTGGTGAGAGATCTGGAGAATGTGCTGGCCAGGGCAGCAGTCGAACATTGTCTGTATCCAGAAAGGCCCGTACAGACCTGCAACATGGGGTCGTGCATTATCCTGCTGAAATGTAGGATTTCGCCGGGATCGAATGAAGGGTATAGCCACTGGACGTTACACATCTGAAGTGTAACGTCCACTGTTCAAAGTGCCGTCAATGTCAACAAGAGGTGATCGAGGCGTGTAACCAATGGCACGCCATACTATTACGGAAGGTGATACGGCAGTATGGCGATGAAGAATACACGCTTCCAATGTGCGTTCACCGCGATGTCACCAAACACGCATGCGACCATCATGATGCTGTAAACAAAAAAAACCTGCATTCATCCTAAAAAATGACGTTTTGCCATTCGTGCACCTAGGTTCGTCGTTGAGTACACCATCGCAGTCGCTCCTGTCTGTGATGCAGCGTCAAGGGTAACCGCAGCCATGGTCTCCGAGCTGATAGTCCATGCTGCTGCAAACGTCATCGAACTGTTCGTGCAGATGGTTGGCTCAAAAAAATGGTTCAAATGCCTCTGAGCACTATGGAACTTAACATCTGTGGTCATCAGTCGCCTAGAACTTAGAACTACTTAAACCTAGCTAACCTAAGGACATCACACTCATCCATGCCCGAGGCAGGATTCGAACCTGCGACCGTAGCAGTCGCGCGGTTCCGGACTGAGCGCCTAGAACCGCTAGACCACCGCGGCCGGCTGCAGATGGTTGTTATCTTGCAAACGTCTCCATCTTTTGACTCATGGATAGAGACGTGGCTGCACGATCCGTTACAGCCATGCGGATAAGATGCCTGTCATCTCGACTGCTAGTGATACGAGGCCGTTGGGATCCAGCATGGCGTTCCGTATTACCCTCGTGAACCCACCGATTCCATATTCTGCTAACAGTCATTGGATCTCGATCAACGTGAGCAGCAATATCGCGATACGATAAACCGTAATCGCGATAGGCTACAATCCGACCTCTATCAAAGTCGCATTTCTCCGCCTTATACGAGGCATCACAACAACGTTTCACCAGGCAAGCCGGCCAGTGTGGCCGTGCGTGACCGCTACGGTCGCTGATTCGAATCCTGCCTCGGGCATGGATGTGTGTGATGTCCTTAGGTTAGTTAGGTTTAAGTAGTTCTAAGTTGTAGGGGCTGATGACCTCAGATGTTAAGTCCCATAGTGCTCAGAGTCATTTGAACCATTTGAATCACCAGGCAACGCCGGTCAACTGCGGTTTGAGTATGATAGTTCGTTTGGAATCATTCCTCATGTCAGCACGTTGTAGGTGTCGCCACCGGCGCCAACCTTGTGTGAATGCTCTGAATAGCTAATCATTTGCATATCACAGCATCTTCTTCCTGTCGGTTAAATTTCGCGTCTGTAGCACGTCATCTTCGTGGTGTAGCAATTTTAATGGTGAGCAGTGTAACTGTTATTACACTGAAGTGCCAAGGAAACTGGTATAGCCATGCGTATTGAAATACCCAGATATGTAAACAGGCAGAATACGGCGATGCTGTCGGCAACGCATATATAAGACAACAAGTGTCTGGCGCAGTTGTTAGATCGGTTACTGCTGGTACTGTGGCCGGTTACCAAGATTTAACTGGTGTCATAGTGAACGCACGAGCGATGGGATGCAGCATCTCCGAGGTAGCGATGAAGTGAGGCTTTTCGCGTTAAACCATTTCACGAGTATGCCATGAATATCAGGAATCCAGAAAACATCAAATCTCGGACATAGCTGCGGTCGGAAAAAGATCCTGCAAGAACTGGGCCAACGACGACAGAAGAGAATCGTTCAACGTGACAGAAATGCAGCCCGTCCGCAAATTGCTGCAGATTTCAATGCTGGGCCATCATCAATTATCAGCGTGTGACCCATTCAACGAAACATCATCGAAATGGGCTTTCGGAGTCGTAGGCCCACGCATGTACCCTTGATTACTGCACGACACAAAGCTTTAAGCCCCGCCTGAGTCCGTCAGTACCTACGTTGGACTGTTGATGACCGAAAACATGTTGGCTGGTCGGACGAGTCTCGTTTCAAACTGTATGGAGCGGATAGAGGTGTACGGGTATGGAGCCAACCTCATAAATCCATGGACCGTGTATGTCAACAGGGGACTGTTCAAACGGGTGGAGGCTCTGTAACGATGTGGGGCGTGCACATTTGGAGTGCTATGGGATCGCTGATACTTTTAGATAAGATTATGACAGGTGAGACGTAAGTAAGCATCCTGTCTGATCACCTGAATCCATTAATGCCCGTTGTGCATTGCGATGGTCTTGGGCAATTCCAGCAGGACAATGCGACACACCACACGTCCAGAATTGCTACAGAGAGACTCCAGGAATACAGTTCTAAGTTTAAACACTGCTATTGGCCACCAAACTCCTCAGACATGAACATTACTGAATATATCTGGGATACCTTACAACGTGCTGTTCAGAAGAGATCTCCATCCCCTTGTACTCTTACGGGGTTACGGACAGCCCTGCAGGATTCCTGGTGTCTGTTACCTCCAGCACTACTTCAGACATTAGTTGAGTCCGTGCCTCGTCGTATTGCACCACTTCTGCGTGCTAGCGGGGGCCCTACACTATATTAGTCAGATGTATCAGTTTCTTTGGCTCTTCAGTGTATACAACAAAAAAGAAGCCGATATTACAATCAGACAATTTGTGAGGTTCAATTTTTGAAGTATTGTAATTTCTAATCACTTTTCCTCATGAGAGAATTCAAGATTTTTTTCATGTGGCAGTATCTGTGTGAATGTGGAAGAGTCCCAGCACTGTTGATGAAACTAACAGTGAAGTCAGGTTCTTTCCTTACAGTTCAGATACGAAGATTATTTAGGTACTTATAAATTACATCAAACACTTTTTAGTTGAACGGCTCGCAGAATAGAGCGTCATGGTAAATTATGATGTGAAACGATTGTTTTACCGTGTATCAGGTACTAGCAAGGTCATCGCTGTTCATAGCAATCAACTATATGGTAACTGCTTGCATTTCTAAAGCGTGATATTCGCAATAACTGCTTATGTTTTAGATCATATGGAATTTGGTTCATAACAACGATTTCAATCTGTTCCTAAAGTTACTTACATTGCTCATTAGCAGCTTTACTCGACTCGGTAAATAACCAAGGTTTTTTGTGGCCTCATAGTTAGCTTCACTCTTTGTGCCACGCCCAGCCTCGCCAGAAACTAAGTCCCACTACCTTAACAGCTTCTTTAAAGGTTGCGTCACTTAACCAAGGACGTCTTGTCCACCCCCGGTAGCTGAGTTGTCACTGCGCCAGAATGTCAGTCGTAAGGGCCCGGGTTCGATTCCCGGCTGGATCGGAGATTTTCTTTGCTCAGGGACTGGGTGTTGTGTTGTCCTAATCATCATCATTTCATCCCCATCGACGCGCAAGTCACGTAAGTGGCGTCAGATCGAAAGACCTGAACCCGCAAACGGTATAACCGACGGGAGGCTCTAGTCACACGACATTTACATTTTACCAAGCACGTCTTTTAACTGTGATGATCAGTTACGGCTCACAGAGACATACACATTCACAGAAACACCCAGAGACACAAGGGCGTTGCAGAGAGCATCCCACAGTGCCCCAGGGAGTATTCCAGAGTGCCCCAGAGAGCTAAAACACCAAGAAGAAACGCTTCTCGGATTTTGGCAAGATCAATGAATAGTCTTTTTAATCAAGGTCAACACTTTATTTAAGATAATACAGAGTTAAGTCACCAACAAGTCAGTAGTATAGCTCTTTTTCTATCCTAAACGTATAATTAGGAATATTACTGTTTTCGTTATATTGTGAAAAGCTGTCAATGGGAATCACAGTACAGTAGAGCATGTACTCTGAGATTTTATTAGTGTATCCTTCGGGTGTCGAGAGAAAAATGTGGTATCATAATAAAAGTATGTTTGAGGAGACCGTGGTGAAATTTCTGAATTTCATGAATTTCGGACAAGGACAGAAGGTCCCTATCAATGTTATCATAACAAATACCATTTTCCAAACTGGCGGCTAGTCAGAATTGCTTTCTCCACAGACATCGAGCGATTCAATGATGGAAACTGTTGGATCTTCAATTCCACCACGAATAATTATACAAAAACCCTTTTGAAATGTTTTACCTGTATCTGACTCTGCTACGATAAAGTTCATTACAGTCTCAGCGTCATCTCAGTGGAAAAAGAAATGGCGTGGTGATTGTCGCACGCTCAAGTGCTGTCAAATCGCTTTGAAAATGTAAATGGAGAGTTTATTTCGTATCACAGCTACTATCTGCAACTGTTTCTGTCAGCACCAGTGCTCTCATTATGTCTGAAGAGGACAACAACAGCAGTTTGTAGGTAATCGTATTGATCGTATTTATTTCGTTTGTAGTACAGATAACTGGCAACACATGTGAACAACACTGAGCTACACATTTAAAAGGTCACTTTCTCGATTCCACGTATTTGTCTCCCGTTACAGCGCAGAGGTTTGAAATTTGGCTGAAAGGTGTACTCAACTTTCCTGTGTAACAGTAAAAAAAGCATAATGTCTGCGACGTCAATCTCACTGAAACCACCCCTTTCATTGGGGCTTTGATTCCCTTACAGTTCACGGTTGAAAACAACATTTCCCAGTGTGATGAGAAACAAGGTATTGACAACCTTAGAAAGTACCGACACCCGCGGACGATTCAACCCCTCTATAAGGATATTGTGGGCCTGTAACTGCTTTAAACAGGATCACATCCCTTTGGAGTGTGGTCCTGCCACAATTTCTGCTCTGATGTACAGGGTAGAACCACTGGTGTCAGTTCAAAACCATTCAACGATATTTGAATGTGATCAGAAGCAGCAACGTGTGTTTATGCTTTCTCGGCACTCTCGTTTTGCATGCTTCCGTGGCGTGAACACGGAGGTGCTACATTGACACGTGCGTGGATAAATCAGCAAAGAGTCCCTCTAAGAGCCCACAGTTCGGTAACACACTTGTTGGGCGCTTCAAAAATGACCCTATACAGAGAGAGCCATTCACTGTTGCCTAGGCGCCGACGTGAAAAGCATCCCTTTCGACACCTCTGGGAATCAGTGTGCGGACTGCAGGCGCTAGTTCAGTGATGTAGCACCACTCAACTGAGATGTGTCGAAATGGTTGCCTGTCACACTGGGGGCTAGAAATGAGTGAATGCCTCTCTCGATGCAAAGACATTTTTAAAATTCACAGCAGTGGTTTGCTGGCGGCACCTAGGTTGTTGCCAAATTGCGGGTCTTAGAGAGAATCACGATGTCCTTAGTGTTCTGGCGTAACCACAAGCGCCGGAACGAAGAGGAAGAACGCAAGACCAGAGAAGGCGGTGAGGCCACGTCAGCCAATAGCGCACTGACAAGGACAGTGCTACGACAGGAGCGACCTCTTCACGAAGTGAATATAAACGCCGCTCCTGCCACATTAAATATTCGCAGAGTATTGGCACGGCCTAGCAGAGAGTGTTGTGAGAACAGTTATTAGTGATCCAAATCCATTGCTTGTTTGGGCTTTGTCTATAGCGAAGAACATTACTGTTTGCATGTTGCCCATCGCTTGCGATCCTTGTTCTAAATACAAAGTTAGGTATTCTCAATCTGCTTTACTGAAATAAAACTATTAATGTTGTTTTCTTGAATTGTTGTTTAGCATTACGAGAATGCAGCATGCTTTAGGCACCCTATACGAGACGAGTGGGGAGGACCCCTCACTTAGGAAAGATTGAATCGTTTGGGGGGATGTGTCAGCAGTGTCAAGCGCCATCAAAGACGTCACCATATTGCACGTCGCACTGTGAACTGTCGTTTTCGACCACAAACTGTATGAGAATCAACGCCCCAAGGGATGAGGTAGTTTCATTGAAGTCCTTTACGGCATCCCGTGAGGCTCTTCCGTGTCAATCCTGAGCGGAGATGTGAATGAAATATTTTCCTCGCCCTCCCATAAGAAAACCGTCGCTTTTCTAATCTCCACTGCAGAGGCGTCGAACAGATCGTGGAATATGGATAAGAAGGGATGTGACGACGTCCCCATCGCATAGCACGACTACTGTGGCGTTGGGCAGATTTGTGGTGATCTTTGGTGCCAATGAAACATCATAAACTCACCTTACAGCTCACATGGACTTCCGAGCTCTGTCCTTTTTTCCCCTAGTGTCGGCAACGTGCTGTTCAGTTGGCTCTGAGGACTATGGGACTTAACTTCTGAGATCATCAGTCCCCTAGAACCTAGAACTACTTAAACCTAACTAACCTAAGGACATCACACACATCTATGCCCGAGGCAGGATTCGAACCTGCGACCGTAGCAGTCGCGTCCTCTTCTGGCCTGGCCCCTTTTCTTTCATATGTTTCACGCTCTACACGTCAACAACCATCCGTACGGTGGAACATAACAAGTGATTCATCTGGAAAGGTGGACGTCCAGTTGCGGTACTGGCGTGCAAATTTCATCGCGGACGAACAGCAGGCAGCATGGGTGCATGAACCATTCGCCTCCTGCGGATACCTACACGCAGCTGCGTTCGCTTAACGTTAGTTTAGAAGACGCTGCTGGTAGCCTGTTGGTTCATCTGGAAGTCCGCTGCTCAACACGTCTCTTCGCCCATACTCATCCCGACAGCCGTCGTTCACACCTGTCATCTCTGGCCCGAAGTGCATCACAATCGTTTCTGGAATACTTCCACCCTTGACCCAAAAGCCAATGATCATACCCTCTCGGGCGTCGGATAAATCGTAGCATTTCCGCGGTGCGACAATGATTGTACTATGTTCCGTGTGCCCCCGACACATTTTATGAGCTCTCCACTGCTGGCGCTACCACCTGCCGTCTGTGAGTGGTTATTACGCATTGAAATGAACATAGGCGGTGGTCACATTAATGTGGCTGGTCTGTGTATTATTCTATAAATACGCTGCTGGCCACCGTAAATGCAACACCCTGAAGGAAGCATCCGAATCAAGTGAAATTTACACCATGGGTTTGCAGCGATGAGATATGCAACTGATTAGAATTTCAGCGCAGACGCACATCACGCGCGCCTGTGGCGCCACCTCATAGCGCCATTTAAGGCTTGGCGATTTCGACGAGTGTACGTTCGGCACGTGTGTTTACCTTGTGGTTGTTTCACAAGACGATCAGTTATGCCTCGTAGACAACAGCGAACTTCGTTTGATCAAGTATCCGAGTTCGACAGAGGAAGGATAGTGGCTTACCGAGATTGTGGATTATCATACAGAGAAATCGCTAGTCGTGTTGGATGAAACCAAACAACTGTAATGCGGATATGTGACCGTTGGATGCAGGAGGGTACGACGGACCGACGTGGTCGATCGCATTCACCTCGGTGCACCACTGCACGTGCTGATAGGCAAATTGTGCGCATGGCAGTGACGGATCGCTCAGTGACATCCCGAACCATAGCACAGCTCATTGCGTCTGTAACGCATCATCCAGTGTCTGCGCGTACCATTCGACGCCGTTTACAGCAGAGTGGTCTGTCCGCAAGACGTCCATTGCTTCGTCTACCTTTGACGCAGAACCACAGACGTCTCCGTCGCCAATGGTGTGATGACAGACGATGTGGACGGCAGAATGGAATGACGTTGTCTTTACTGACGAGGCACGCTTCTGTCTGCAGCACCACGATGGTCGGATTCGAGTGTGGAGACACCGTGGAGAGAGGATGCTGGACAGCTGCATTATGCACCGCCACACTGGTCTTGCACCTGGTATTATGGTGTGGGGCGGTATTGGATATTATTCTCGCACGCCTCTAGTACGCATTGCCGGTACTTTAAATAGCCGGCGTTACATATCCGAGGTGCTGGAGCCAGTTGTCCTTCCTTACCTTCAGGGCTCAGCCACAGCCATATTTCAACAGGATAATGCGCGACCACACGTGGCACGCATTGTCCAAAGGTTCTTCGTCAATAACCAGATTGAAGTGCTTCCCTGGCCGGCTCGCTCTCCGGATCTTTCGCCGATAGAAAACATGTGGTCCATGGTTGCTCAACGAGTGACCCAGATTACATCCCCAGCTGCCACACCAGATGATCTTTGGCAACGTGTGGAAGCTGCTTGGGCTGCTGTACCCCAGGAACACATCCAACGTCTCTTTGACTCAATGCCGAGACGTGTGGCAGCGGTGATCTCCAACAATGGCGGCTACTCTGGCTACTGATTCTGGCAGGAACCACATGTCACAGACGTCTGTAAACGTAATCATTTGATACTTGGTCAACATGTTATCTACAAAATAAACTTTGTTGTGCTACCTCTTGTCTTTCTTGGTGTTGCATTTACGGTGGCCAGCAGTGTAGTACGGCCATATTCTGTTTTTTCTTCAAAAGCTATCAATATTGATGAAAGACTTCTGCTTTAAGTGTAGAAAAGTGTAGAGTAGTGCACGTGAAAATGTAGTTGACGTTGATTAAGGGATTACTGGTTCAGAACCGGAGATGAAATCGGCTAAGCAGAGATCACTGCGTATTGTTAAAAGGATTACCGCCTTTCGGAAGAAACACGGTAAATCTCGACCGGTAGGCTCTCGAAGAATCACGCTTCACATCTCGCGAAAAAGTACCTAGAAAAATCATAGCATCGGTTTCGGGAGCAAAATATGCGAATAATTATTTCCAAGCTTCAGTCATGCTTTGAACACAAGGAACATTAGGAGTCAGGTAGTTAGTTAGCTACTCGTTCCGTAGATAATTTGAACGATTCTTTTATGGAAATTATGTACAACAAGTCAGTTTCAGGATGCTTAACGTGATTAGTGTTAGCATTAACGACCAAATAACATTAGGATGCTTAACGTGATTAGTGTTAGCGTTAACGACCAAATAACATTTTAGCCCTACTCACGGGACTACATTAAAAACTAGTCTTTTTTTGCAAGCTACCAGTTATAAGAAATCTTCCATGGAATGGAAGGAGTGGCCAAGGAGAAGTGATTACAGGTTAGAGTTCAAACTTGCTTTGCTACCTGTCAGACATTTTATGGCATTTGGCATTTGATCAAAAGTTTTTATTGCTAGCTAACGAACTCCTTTCCGAGCTACTGACAACTTTAATAGTGGATAATTAAGGTCACTTTTCCCTCTAGTGTTGTAGCTATCGACATCACTATTCTTATAAAATTGTGGTGGATAATTTCATTAGAGAAAATATGTACTGTGGCACTTGAAGAGCAACCTACGTGACGAACGCAGGTGAACACCGCATATTATTCTTACTGCTTGCTTCTGCGAGCTTTATTTTTAATTGTCCCAGAAAATCACTGTAGAAGACATTATTGAGTGGAAATATGCAAAATACCTAAAGAGACAGAATTTTTTGTTTCCAGGAGTAGCAAACATACGAACAGAAAGAGTATCTGAAGTTAATTGTGTGAGCAGCTCAGCAATATACTTGTTCCAGTTTAAGTTTCCATCAGTAAATACATCAAAAATTTGAAGCATTCGACCATGTTTACTGACTCCTGTTCCAGTTCTGCGGCAATTGTTGGTGTGCCTCTATATGTTTTTATAGAACTTAATATTGTTTGTTTTCTCAAAATTAAGAGAGAAACAATTTTCAGAGAAACACTTAACAATTCTTGGAAAAACTTCATTAACAATTTCTTCTGTTGCTTCCACCCTAACTGGATTTATTATAACACTAGTATCGTCTGCAAAAAGTGCACACTCTGCTTGATGAATGTTAAGTTGAAGGTCATTCACGTACGTAAGGAATAGCTTTGTATCCGAGATTCAACTTCGTTATAATCCCTCTCTGATTTCTCCCCAGTCACTAAAATTTTCCGTTCATCGATCGGGGATTGAATTATTCGGCATAACGTTTTGTATTCTGATTGGAACCATTGTGATTCGAACCATTTGCGTGTAAAGCCATCAGTTCCATAAAACTTAACTTTTTCAAAGACACTAACATCATATAGGCAATCAAAACGCCTTTGTAAAATTACAAAAATATCAGCTGGAGATACTGTGATTTGAAGCTTGAGATATTTGGTGAGTGAATGTAAAAACAGCATTCTAAGTCGAGCTACCTTTCTTGAATACCAACTGTGACATAGTTACTTAAAAGCGTTCCTACTCTTGACTACATTAATTTTTCGGAAGTTTTGGAAAAACGACAGTTATTTAAATCTTTCTTGTCACCTTCCTTAACTGCTCTTTTTAGTCTGCCTGGAGAAATCCCTGTGCTAGTGGTATGTTACATATGTTTCTAAGAACATTACTTACCAAGTTAGAAAAGCGTTTCAGAATTCTATTTGAAATACCATCAACACATTATGATACTTCACTTTTCAGAATTTTTATAACTCTATTAATTTAAGTAAAGAATGTTACTGCTACTTCCAGTTACTTAAAGTTTCCGTGAATGACATTTTAATCTACCCTCTTGCTTTGCAGTTGACCGATTTAAACCTTTTTTGCTGCTACACTTTAAAGTGATTGTTAAAAATATACTCAAACTTTAAAAAAATGCACCACGAAGGAATTATCAGAATGGGGTGGGAATCGATAGATATGATGTACATGTACAGACTAACAGATGATTACAATTTCATAAAAATTGGATGGTTTATTCAAGACAAAGAGTTTCACAAATTCAGCGTATCAATAATGCGTTGGTCAACTTCTGACCCTTATACAAGCAGTTATTGCATGTCCCCCTGAAGGATATCGTGCCAAATTTTCTCCATTTGGCGCATTAGATCGTCAACATCCCAAACTTGTTGGAGGGGACTGCTCCAAACGTTCTCAACTGGGGACACAATTGGCGAATTTATTGGCCAGGTAGCATTTGCCAAGCTCGAAGACAAGCAGTAGAAACTCTGACGATGTGTGGGCGGGCATTATCTTGTTGAAATGTAAGGCCATGAAGGGTCATGTTTTGCCAGTGAAGGGCAACAAACGGGGCGTAGAAAATTGTCGAAAACCATTGTATTGTAAAGATGTCACGGGTGACAACGAAAGGGGTCCTTCTATGAAAAGAAATGGCACCACAGGCCATCACTGCTAGCTGTCGTGCCATATGGTGGGCGACAGTCAGGTTGGTATCCCACTGCTGCCAGAGCTAATCATCGGGGCTTAGACATGTCTTCGAGCTGGAATCTCATTCACTGGGGCAGAATTGTCCTTAGTCATGAGTCCCGTTTAGAAATGAGCCCCATGATTAGCGCGGACGTGTCTGGAGACGCCGCAGACAGTGGTGGGATACCAACCTCACTGTCGCCCGCCTTATAGCCCGACAGCCAGCAGCCAATATCTGCGCTGCCATTCATTTTCATAGCACGACCCAATTGGCTGTTATCTGCGGCACCATTACGGCAAAGCGGTATGCGAATAGTACGACCCATTGTGTTGCCCTTCATGGCAAGCCATCCTGAGCTTACATTTCACCAAGATAATGCCCACTCACAAATGATGAGAGTTTCTACTGCTTGTCTTCATACTAGCCAAACCCTACTTTGACCAGCAAGGTCATCGGATCTCTGTGAAACTGAGAATGTATGGAGAATTACGGGCAGAGACTTCCAGTCATCTTCGGATATTGATGATCGAATGAACCAGTTGGACAGAGTTATGGGTTGTGTGGAAGAGATTGGGCGGTTTTTTAGGTTAGAGGGTCTCAGGGAACAACAGAAACGGGGTCCGTCTGAAAGGGAACAGGTAAAACACAGTAAATCAGTTGTAGAAACGATCGGTGTTGTAGTTGTAAATTGTCGTAGCTGTGCTGGGATAGAACCAGAGCTCCAAGCCCTAATAGAAAGCACTTAAGCTCAAATAGCTATAGGTACAAAAAGCTGGCTGGCTACAGCCGGAAATAAGTGCAGCCGAAATTTTTTCAAATTATCTAACAGTTTCAGAAAGGATGGATTAAATACAGTTGGTGGTGGAGTATTTATTGCTGTCAGAAGTAGTTTGCCTTGTAGTGAAATTGAAGTAGATAGTTCCTGCGAAATAGTATGGGTAGAGGTTATACTTGACATTCGAACTACACTATTAAGAGGATCGTTTTACCGACCGTCCGACTCAGAAGATATAGTTGCTGAACAATTCAAAGAAAACTTGAGTCTCATTTCAAATAGTACCCCACTCATACAGTTATAATCGGTGGTAACTTCAATCTACCCTAGATATGCTGGAAAAATTATACGTTTAAAGCCGGCGGCATACATAAAACGTCAGCCGAAATTGTACTGAATGTTTGCTCTGAAAATTAGTTTGAACTATTAGTTCATGAGCCCACTCGAAGCGTAAAAGTTTTGCGAAAGCATACTTGACCTCATAGCAACAAATAATCCTGGACAAATAGTAAGTATCGTGACGAACACAGGGATTAGCGACTACAAGACAGTGGCTGCTAGGCTGAATACCGTAACACCTACAATCATCAAAAACAAACGCAAAGTATTTCTATTTTTTAAAAAAGGTGATAGAATTGTTCTTAGCGCCGTTTTAAGAGACAGTCTTCACTCCTTCCGATCTGGTCATGTAAGTGTAGAAAAGTTGTGGAATGAATTCAAAGAGGTAGTATCGACAGCAATTGAGAGATATATACAACATAAGTTAATAACCGATGGTACTGATCACCTATGGTACACAAAACGGGTCAGATCGCAGTTGCAGAAGCAACGAAAAAAGCATGCCAAATTTAAATGAACGCAAAATCCCCAAGAAGGGCAAAGTTTTACAGACGTTCCAAATATAGCGCGTACTTCAAAGCGAGATGCTTTTAATAATTTCCATAACGAAACTCAGTCTCGAAATCAGGCAGGAAAGCCCGAAAGAGATTCTGGTCATGCATAAAGCACACCAGTGGCAAGACGAAGTCAATACCTTCACTGTGCAATAGAAAGGTGAAGTCACTGCTGACAGTGCCACTAAAGCAGAGTAATTAAACACGGTTTTCCGAAACTCCTTCACCAAAGAAGACGAAGTAAGTATTCCTGAATTCCAGTCAAGAACAACTGCCAAGATGAGGAAAATAGAAGTAGATATCCTCGGTGTCGCAAAGCAGCTTAAATTACGTAATAAAGGCAAGGCTTCTGGTCCAGATTGTATACCACTCAGGTTCCTCTCAGAATATGCTGATACAATAGCTCCATATATAGCAATTATATACAAACACTCGCTCACAGAAAGATCCGCACCTGAAGATTGGAAAATTGCTCAGGTCACACCAATACCCAAAGAGCGAAGTAGGAGTAATCCGTTGAATTACAGGCCCATATCACTAACGTCGATTTGCAGTAGTGTTTTGGAACGAACACTGTATTCGAACATTATGAAGTACCTCGAAGAAAACGATTTATTGAAACATAGTCAGAACGGATTCAGAAAAAATCGTTCCTGCGAAACGCAACTGGCTCTTGTACTCATGAAGTAATAGGTGCTATCGACAGGGGATGTCGAATTGATTCCATATTTTTAGATTTCCAGAAGTTTTCGACACCGTTCCTCACAAACATCTTCAAACTAAACTGCGTGCCTATGGAATATCGCCTCAGTTGTGCAACTGGGTTCGTGTTTTGTGTCAGAAAGGTCACACAGTTCGTAGTAATAGAGGGAAAGTCGTCGAGTAAAACAGAAGTAATATCCGGCGTTCCCCAAGTAAGTGTTATAGCCCCTCTGTTGTTCCTGATCTATATTAACGATATAGGAGACAATCTTAGTATTCGTCTTACATTGTTTACAGATGATGCTGTCATTTACCGTCTTGTAAAGTCATCAGATGAGCAAATCAAATTCCAAAATGTTTTAGATACGATATCTGTAAGGTGTGGAAAGTGGGAATTGACCCAGAACAAAGAAAAATGTGAAGTTATTCACATGAGTACTAAAAGAAATCCACTAAATTTCGATTACGTGATAAGTCACACAAATCTGAAGTCTGTAAATTCGACTAAATTGTAAGGGATTACGATTACAAATAGCCTAAATTGGGACGATCACATAGATAATGTTGTGAGTAGAGCAAACCAAAGACTGCGATTCATTGGCAAAACACTTAGAAGGTACAACAGGTCTACTAAAGAGACTGCATTCACCACGCTTGTCCGCTCTATTCTAGAGTATTGCTGTGCGGTGTGGGATCCGCATCAGGGGGGACTGACGGATGACATCGAAAAAGTACAAAGAATGGCGGCACGTTTTGAATTATTGCGAACTAGAGGAGATAGTGCCTCAGACATGATACGTGAATTGGAGTGGCAATCGTTAAAACAAAGGCGTTTTTTGTTGCAACGGAATCTTCTCATGAAATTTCAATCACCAGTTTCCTCCTCCGATTGCGAAAATATTCTGTTGGCACCCACCTACATAGGGAGAAATGATCATCACGATAAAATAAGAGAAATCAGAGCTCGCAGAGAAAAATTTAAGTGCTCGGTTTTCCCGCGCGCCGTTCGAGAGGGGAACGGTAGAGAGAGAACTTGAAGATGGTTCATTCAACCCTCTACCAGGCACTTTATTGTGAATAGCAGAGTAATCATGTAAATGTAGATATCCATCGGAGTATAGCTAACAATTCTACCAATCAATGCCAAGCCGAATAACTGCCTGCATAAGAGCCAGAGGTGGACCAACGTGCTACTTACTTGGTCCATTTGTGAGGCTCTTTCTCTTGAAAAAAACATCCAATTTTTTTGAAACAGTAATGATTTGTTTGTCTCTACATATACATCACATCTAACGGTTTACTTCCCCGTTCAAATAGTTTCGTCGTGGTGCGTATTTCTTTATTTGTCTCGGAGTGTACATGCAACTTGTGGATTATTTGCCACGAAATTGTCGTTTGGCTTAATTGTTCTGGTATCTTGTACGGTGAGTGGTTGTCCTGTGTTCTGTTTCACAATATCTCATTTAGTTTTAATCTTATTATCTGCAGTATTTGTTTCTATCACGGCGTGCATACCTTTTTTTTAGAGTGCATGTAACTCTGGATATTGCCTTATTCGTGCCCGTATATAGATTTCCATTTTCCTCTTACATTTTTAATGTTGCAATAGTGATTACTTCATTTCATGCACTTTACAGTGATTAGCAAAGTACAGATGCAGTTATACAGTTACGTAAAGTAAGCAAATTTAATTTTGTTTGCTGTGAGACATAGTTGCTTGAAACAATATGACGGCCAGCAACCAGCAAGAGAGAATGTGGAGCAGGGTCCCTTGGCAGCCATACTGGTGCTGGGCACGGCTAAGACGGAGCGACCAACTTAAGCCAGTCGTCATTTCTCAGCTTCTTGGAGAAACTGTAGAAGAGCTATCAAAGCACCACATGCACGAAACTGGCCTACCACGTAACGTCATGTATTAAACGATTCTAACAGGTTTTTCTAACAAAACATTGTAGAAGCCGGACTCATTCGGGCTCTTCATACAGTAAGTTAACAAATATTCTGCCTCTGATAATAAATTAATTTTAGTTAAGTTTATTTTATATCGTTGCAACGTATTGCAGTAAACTGAAATCCTTTGCTCTAGATTTTGCTTGTTTCGTTTGTTCACTGTTATAGAAATTCTGTTAGATAATAACCCAAACTACATGTATAGCGCACTGTAAACGGCGACAAGAGTACTATGGACAAATGACTAGAATAACACAAGTAAAATTATAAATATCGAATGAAATAGCTGGCTGGGATGTCCAACGCGGCGGTTAAGTCTTCCACCAGGAAAAAATATTATTCCGCCGCGCACGTTGACCTCATTCCTTTTGGCTATGTGCGAGTTGTGTCGTATGCATATGCGTAGAGCGTAGGAGAGTGTACTGGATGCGCGTACAGTGCATTATTATGGGTGTGTTGTATGATGCTGGTGAGGGAAGTGAGAGTGTGAAACTTGGTACCCACACATAACCTACTCCTCTCGAAGAGCACTAAGGGGTCGCTGAGCTTAACGTCCCCATTCAATGGATGGATCACCATCGATAGTGGCAGATGACGTCATTTCATGAGACATTCCGGGGAGATTTAGAATTTAAGTGAGGACAGTGGTGCAAAGACTGGTGATCAGGAATTCCACGCCACCACTTCTTCCCCATTTGCCAGCCATATACTACAAGTGGAAGTTTCAGTATCCACTAGGATGTGAAAAGCCTTATCTTTTGAGTCGAGCGCCAGCGCACTGGCGAGCATTAGTGACCTCGGCTAAGGAGACGGATATATTGCAAGTGATGCGTCTGCTTTTGGAGAGTCAACTCAGAATGCTCTGCCTTGACGACGGTCGCCATTTAATTGAGGCCAGCACTGCTATAAGTAAGTTACCAGTGACTGAAGACTGACTCATTCTTACAAATTGACAATCATCCATTGCTACCATGACGCATCAATTTAAATAGTAATAGTTTAGACTCATTTTAATTTATAGTTAATCAAGGAAAAGAGGGAGGTGACACAAATGCACGAGTTGAAAGCAGAGCCAATAGTATTGTAACAAATAGTCTTAATTAGATTAGAACATAGAAGCATGTAATGTGATCTGTCTTTCCAGAGTATTTCTCATATATTTTAAATGTCAACATAAGCTTACTGGGAAACTTCGAGCTGCTTATGAGCAATACAGATTCGTTGTGGACCAAAGCGTAAGGCAGGAAGGCAAATGAATAATTTGCTGACAGTTCTACATATATTTCTTGAAAGATTCTGACACAAAAAGTAGCTGTAAATATCATTTAGGTGTTTCCATATTATTTCAGCAGTGAATTAACCTTCTTGTTCACGGCACGATAGCCGGAATCTTGAAAAATATGTTAAGTTTGAAAAAAACTGTTGTTTATCCCTCTGTTAGTGCAGTATATGAGGATGAAATAAACCGAATTGAAATCTGTGATGTAAAACGATACAACCAAAAGACAAACTAATACAAAATATGAAGGCTTAATAATGATGCCAGGACACAGTTTTTTAAGAAGAAGAAAAAGAGGTGACGTGAGATGAGGAGTGTAAAGAAAACAACACTAATTTCAACTTCATAAACTGCTTTGTAGGAATACGAAGTCGTATACGCACATCATAACAGATATTATAGTGCTGACAATAGAATTACGGCCATGTGAAATAATCTTAAACAGGACACAGAAAAACAATCTGGCGTGCAAGGTAATATTTGCATTAAGCTAATTAGCATTATGTGAGAGTTTATTTATAAGCTGCAAGTACCTTTAATAACTGCTTTTTAAAACTAGTAGTGGAATGAAATAATACCTTTTATAAAGTAAGAGAATATACTGAAAATCACATTATGAAAATATTTCATCAACGTCTGTATGACTAATCTGGAGTTCACAATTAAGTGCCTGGCAGAGGGATTATCGAATCACATTGAAGCTATTTATGTAGCGCTCAGCTCCTAAACAGCGCGCTGTAAAAGTGAACTTTTAAAACTTTCAGGAAAGCTCTTATTTCTCTTATTGTGTGACAATTATCATTTTTCTCTATGTATTTGAGCATCAACTAAATATTTTCGCATTATAAGGAGAAAATTGGTAATTGAAATTTCGTAAAAAGATACTGCTGCAACGAAAATTGCCTTTGTTTTAATGATCGTCACCCCAACTCGTGTATCATATATGTGAATTCTCTCCCCTATTTCACGATAGTACAATACAAATTGCTCTTCTTTGAAGTTTTTTGATATTGCCTATCAAAGTTATCTGTTGCAGATCCCATGCCAGCAGTAATCCAGAAGAAGACTGACAGGCGTGGTGTATGCAGTCTCTCCAGTACACCTGATGCATCCTCTAAGTGTTTTGTCGATCAAAAGCAGTATTTGTTTCGCTTTTCTCACATCATTAACTATCTGATTGCTTCAGTTTAATCTATTCTTTTTGTAATTCCTAAATATATAGTTGAATTTACAGCCTTTAGATTTCGTCATTTATCGTGTAGCACAAATTTGGAGCATTCCTCTTAGTACCGGTATTCGTGTGGATGACTCCAGAATTTTCGTTATTTAGAGTCAATTGGCACATTTCACATCGCACAGATATCTTTAGTAACTCATTTTCATTTGGTTTTGACCATCTGATGACCTTAAGCGACAGCAAGTGGCATCATTATCGGCAAACAATCTAATAAGACTGTTCACATTGTCTCCAAAATCACTCGTATAGATTAGGAACAGCAGAGACTCCAGATTGGTTAACAGATAGTTAGCACGGATTCATAAAATAACATTCTTCTGAGACACAACTAGCTCTTTATTGACACGAAGTAATGAGTGCTATCGACAGGGCTCACAAATAGATCCATATTTCTAGATTTTCAGAAGGCTATTGAGACCGTTCCTGAAAAGCTACTTGTAATATAATTTCGTGCCTATGGAGAATCTCAGTTGTGAGACTGAATTCACGATTTCCTGTCAGGAAGATACACAGTTCTTAGTAACTGACGGAAAGTCATACAGTGAAACAGAAACAATATCTGGCTTTCACCAAGTAAGTATAATTCAACACTGTTAACATGGATATCACAATAGAAAAGTTTGTTAACTTTATATCCGAGGAAAACTGTAAATGGTTCAAATGGCTCTGAGCACTATGGGACTTAACATCTGATGTCATCTGTCCCCTAGAACTTAGAACTACTTAAACCTAACTAACCTAAGGACATCACACACATCCATGCCCGAGGCAGGATTCGAACCTGCGACTTTAGTGCTCGCGCGGTTATAGACTGAAGCGCCTAGAACCGCTCGGCCACAGCAGCCGGCAAAACTGTAAATCCTTTGGCACATGATTGAGCTGTGCTCCGGCTCGCGTTTGTTCCATTGACAGGTTGACGTCGTGTATTCGGATTTTGACCTCTCGTTTTCTTAGTGCGTTCACTGGCGCCACTAAGTTTGCCCGCTTTGTCTGTCCGTGAGTGGCAGAAGCGGCGTTTATCGATAGCGAATACTGTGGTACTATCTTTGGTGCGACCTCAAGTATTTCCGGATCGTCGTGTGTCGGAGTTCAGTTGGGGGACGGAGCTGCAGTGAAGTCCGCACAGCCAGTACTCGCCCGATCGCTGGCGCCATACATGCACTGCCCGACGGAAGGATGTGGTCGTGAGAGTGCACGACCACGCCAAGGAGCGGATTCAGCGAGTTTAAGTTGAATGGAACATGATATTCCAGTAGTGCAACCTTCACTGGTGTGTGTGTGTCCGTCCGTCGAAGTGACCTCATGCCATCAAACTGTCAGTTGGCTATTATACTCTGACGTTTCCCTTACCTGACTTGATTGGCAACGACCGATGGTTGGTCGCTCGGTCGGTCGTCTCAGTGTACGACGTGTATCTGGTCTTTCGACCGTTTCTATGTTCTTAGCATGTCTACGTGCAGCTCGTCTTGTTGCTGTACAGTGACTGGCGTGGCAACAGAAGGTTGTCACGCATTTGCACAGCACAACAGTTCACTATAAAATAAATGAATCAAAAAGCAATGAGTTTGCATTTACTTATTCTGAAATACTAAATTTTGTAAAGTAAAGTTAAATGGAGTTACTGATTAAATAAATGACTGGCTTAACTTAAACTTTGTTATGTAAAAAATGACTTCCAATAACCTCAGTGAAACATAATGCAAATTTAAGTAAAAGGCAAGCAATTTACCTTTTATTATTGAAAGATTGAAGTGAATATACTTTAAGAAAATAAGGAACTAAGCAACTGATTTTACTTTTAATATAACAACAATAAGACACATACCAAACCCGCAGAAGTCACTCGCTAAGCTAAGTAGAGAATAAATGAAATTGCATACTCTTAATTTGTGTTGCATCTGTCGTCGTAATTGCAGTGTCGTCGTAACTGCCGTCTGCTTCACGTATGCTGTGCAGCGAGCTACGTTAATTTAAGTATTAACTGTATTTTTCTTACTTGTCACTTCTTCTTCCGGGTGTTTTTGCTTTTAGGAAGCTTTAATTGTCGAGTGATAGTAATAGTGTTCCATAGATTTCGTGTTTGTTTTGAATACAGTCAGAGAGAGTCCCTTTAGTCAACCATAGTGCCAGTAGTGCTAGTGTTTGTTTTCAATACAGTCCAGAGACAGGTACTGCTATTTTCATTGTTTTCTACAAGAAGTGTCTAGCAACCACAGTTTAGTCAGGCGCCTTTAGCGAATTAGCAGTATAGTTAAAAGTTGATTAACTCTCTACAGTAAATTGATTTCTTAGGATGGATAGGATGTGTGACTGCTGCGTACGGACGCAGGAGGAGCTGGCCACTGTTCGCGAACAGCTGAACGTGTTGATGGCCGCGGTCAGCCGTCTTCAGACTGCTGCCTCGGAGTGTTTCGGCAGTGGGGAGTCTGGTACGTCGCATGGTACACCCCAGGTGTTACATGTTTCACGCACTGTCCCTGCTGTCGAGACAACTTTGCGGGTACCGGGCGCGGTTGGGCCACCCTCTCCCCAAGGGGAGTGGCGGCTTCAGCGGCGTTCGCGGCGCACGAGGCGGAGGGTCAATGTGGAAGCTGGCCGTGTGGCATCGTCCGCTCTGCCTGTCAGTGGACATGTGGCCGCTCCTTCAGCAAAGGTCCGAGCAGGCACACGGGGGGGGAGGGGCTTATTAGTTATTGGGAGCTCCAACGTTAGGCGGGTGGTGGAGCACCTTAGGGAACTAGCGGAAAGGTCGGGGAAGAAGGCCAGTGTTCACTCTGTCTGCTTGCCGGGGGGTCTCATCCGAGATGTGGAGGAGGCTCTGCCGGCGGCGATAGAGAGCACTGGGTGCACCCGACTGCAAATTGTTGCTCATATCGGCACCAATGACTCCTGCCGTCTGGGTTCAGAGGTCATCCTCAGTTCGTACAGGCGGTTGGCGGAATTGGTGAAGGCGGAAAGCCTCGCTCGCGGGGTGGAATCTGAGCTAACTATTTGTAGTATCGTTCCCAGAACCGATCGCGGTCCTCTGGTTTGGAGCCGAGTAGGAGGCTCAGACGATTCTGCGGAGATATGGGGTGCAAATTTCTTGACCTCCGCTATCGGGTGGAGAAATGTAGGGTACCTCTGAATAGGTCAGGCGTGTACTACACTCCGGAAGCGGCTACAAGGGTAGCGGAGTACGTGTGGAGTGCACATGTGGGTTATTTAAGTTAGAGAATTCCCTCCCTAGGCCCGACAAGACGCCTCCTGAGACGCGGCAAGGTAAGAGTAGGCAAAACGCAACAGGGAATAACAATATTACTGTGCTAAAAGTAAACTGCAGGAGCGTCTGTAGAATGTTCCCAGAACTGCTCTCATTAATAAACGGTCACAATGCTCATATAGTACAAGGGACAGAAAGTTGGCTGAAACCAGACGTAAATAGTAATGAAATCATAAACTCAGATTGGAATGTATACCGCAGAGACAGGCTGGGCAGTGAAGGGGGAGGCGTGTTTATAGCGATAAGAAGTGCAATAGTATCGAAGGAAATTGACGGAGATCCGAAATATGAATTGATTTGGGTGAAGTTCACGGTTAAAGCAGGCTCAGACATGGTAATTGGATGTCCCTGGCTCAGCAGCTGTTGTGGCTGAGCAACTGAAGGATAATTTGGAAAATATTTCGAGTAGATGTCCCCACCATTTTATAGTTCTGGGTGGAGATTTTAATTTGCCGGATATAGACTGGGAGACTCAAACGTTCATAACGGGTGGCAGGGACAAAGAATCCAGTGAAATTTTTTTAAGTGCTTTATCTGAAAACTACCTTGAGCAGTTAAACAGAGAACCGACTCGTGGCGATAAAATATTAGACCTTCTGGTGGCAAACAGACCCGAACTATTTGAAACAGTTAACGCAGAACAGGGAATCACCGATCATAAAGCGGTTACTGCATTGATGATTTCAGCCGTAAATAGAACTATTAAAAAAGGTAGGAAGATTTTTCTGTTTAGCAAAAGTGACAAAAAGCAGATTACAGAGTACCTGACAGCTCAACACAAAAGTTTTGTCTCAAGAACAGATAGTGTTGACGACTAGTGGACAAAGTTCACAACCATCGTACAATATGCGTTAGATGAGTATGTGACAATCAAGATCGTAAGAGATGGAAAAGAGCCACCGTGGTACAACAACCGAGTTAGAAAACTGCTGCGGAAGCAAAGGGAACTTCACAGCAAACATAAACATAGCCAAAGCCTTGCAGACAAACAAAAATTACGTGAAGCGAAATGTAGTGTGAGGAGGGCTATGCGAGAGGCGTTCAATGAATTCGAAAGTAAAGTTCTATGTACTGACTTGGCAGGAAATCTTAAGAAATTTTGGTCTTATGTCAAAGCGGTAGGGGGATCAAAACAAAATGTCCAGACACTCCGTGACCAAAATGGTACTGAAACAGAGGATGACAGACTAAGGGCCGAAATACTAAATGTCTTTTTCCAAAGCCGTTTCACAGAGGAAGACTGCACTGTAATTCGCACAGATGACAAAATGGTAGATATCGAAATGGACGACAGAGGGATAGAGAAACAATTACAATCGCTCAAAAGAGGAAAGGCCACTGGACCTGATGCGATACCAGTTCGATTTTACACAGAGTACGCGAAGGAACTTGCCCCCCCCCCCCCCCCTTCTTGCAGCGGTGTACCGTAGGTCTCTAGAAGAGCGTAGCGTTCCAAAGGATTGAAAAAGGGCACAGGTCATCCCGTTTTCAAGAAGGGACGTCGAACAGATGTGCAGAACCATAGACCTATATTTCTAACGTCGATCAGTTGTAGAATTTTGGAACACATATTATGTTCGAGTATAATGACTTTTCTGGAGACTAGAAATCTACTCTGTAGGAATCAGCATGGGTTTCGAAAAAGACGGTCGTGTGAAACCCAGCTCGAGCTGTTCGTCCACGAGACTCAGAGGGCCATAGACACGGGTTCACTGGTAGTTGCCGTGCTTCCTGACCTCCGCAAGGCGTTCGATACAGTTCCCCACAGTCGTTTAATGAACAAAGTAAGAGCATATGGACTATCAGACCAATTGTGTGATTGGATTGAAGAGTTCCTAGATAACAGAACGCAGCATGTCATTCTCAATGGAAAGAAGTCTTCCGAAGTAAGAGTGATTTCAGGTGTGCCGCAGGGGAGTGTCGTAGGACCGTTGCTATTCACAATATACATAAATGATCTTGTGGATGACATCGGAAGTTCACTGAGGCTCTTTGCGGATGATGCTGTGGTATATCGAGAGGTTGTAACAATGGAAAATTGTACTGAAATGCAGGAGGATCTGCAGCGAATTGACGCATGGTGCAGGGAATTGCAATTGAATCTCAATGTAGACAAGTGTAATGTGCTACGAATACATAGAAAGAGAGATCCCTTATCTTTTAGCTACAAAATAGCAGGTCAGCAACTGGAAGCAGTTATTTCCATAAATTATCTGGGAGTACGCATTAGGAGTGATTTAAAATGGAATGATCATGTAAAGTTGATCGTCGGTAAAGCTGATGCCAGACTGAGATTCGTTGGAAGAATCCTAAGGAAATGCAATCCGAAAACAAAGGAAGTAGGTTACAGTACGCTCGTTCGCCCACTGCTTGAGTACTGCTCAGAAGTGTGGGGTCCGTACCAGATAGGGTTGATAGAAGTTTTTAGAGAAGATCCAACGGAGAGCAGTGCGCTTCGTTACAGGATCATTTAGCAATCGCGAAAGCGTTACGGAGATGATAGATAAACTGCAGTGGAAGACTCTGCAGGAGAGACGCTCAGTAGCTCGGTACGGGCTTTTGTTGAAGTTTCGAGAACATACCTTCACCGAAGAGTCAAGCAGTATATTGCTCCCTCCTACGTATATCTCGCGAAGAGACCATGAGGATAAAATCAGAGAGATTAGAGCCCACACAGAAGCATACCGACAATCCTTCTTTCCACGAACAATACGAGACTGGAATAGAAGGGAGAACCGATAGAGGTACTCAAGGTACCCTCCGCCACACACCGTCAGGTAGCTTGCGCAGTATGGATGTAGATGTGATATCGTTATTGGTTTTGTCAGTGTACGTTACTTTAAGTGAATGAAGTTAATACTTAAAATTGCTAATTATTTAAGCCTCTCCTACGCAAAACAAGAATGAACAGTTACTGAGGGCCGGCCGGCGTGGCCGAGCGGTTCTAGGCGCTATAGTCTGGAACCGCGCGAACGCTACGGTCGCAGGTTCGAATCCTGCGTCGGGCATGGATGTGTGTGATGTCCTTAGGTTAGTTAGGTTTAAGTAGTTCTAAGTTCTAGGGGGCTGATGACTTCAGATGTTAAGTCCCATAGTGCTCAGAGCCATTTTTGAAGTTACTGCGGCAGAAAATTTAGTCTGAAACTGGTCATTAGCAAACATAGAAAACTGGCAGTAAATAGTTAATCAATTTTCATATCCTTCGACATTCGGTGATTTCATGGGAAGGAAAGGGACCCTGCCTGATAATAATGCCTGAGAACAATGACAACACAGGCACGCTACATGTTTTAACTGTTGCAGGTTATTAATCAAGTTAGCCAGACTGGTGAGCTGCCGCAGTCGCTGCTGCTGCTGTTTGATTACCCCGAGTCATCTCCAGAGTCACCGATAATCGTGGGGTAGGCAACAGCTATAATTGCAGCTTCTTCCACCTGTCCACTCCTACCGTGCTGTAAATACTCTCGGATTAACGAATAACGCGCGCCTACACTGGCGCGATCATAGCTGCAGAGCGGTTCTGCGGGAGCGCGCAACAGACACTTCCACACTCTATCATCACTCAACCTGCTCTGTTTCCTCTCTGTCCGTAACGCGACAGAGAGTCTCCATACGCAAAGATAAACGGCACAGCTACTGCCATTTCGTCGTTGCTATCGATACATTTAAATAAAGTTCCCTTGGCTATTATCCATCAATTTACAATTTCTTCATTATAATTACAACCAATTATGTAGAGTCAAAAATAAATACACTATTACATCGAGTAAATATTAAATATAGTTCCTGTAATAAAGGTTACAAATTCAGAATCAGAAGTACAGTGCAAGTTATCAACGAATTTTAAACGGCGAAAATTTTGGATGGCGCAGAAGGTATTTTATCTGGTTCAAAAAACGGCTCTGAGCACTATGGGACTCAACTGCTGTGGTCATAAGTCCCCTAGAACTTAGAACTACTGAAACCGAACTAACCTAAGGACATCACACACATCCATGCCCGAGGCAGGATTCGAACCTGCGACCGTAGCGGTCGTGCGGTTCAAGACTGTAGCACCTTTAACCGCTCGGCCACTCCGGCCGGCCTATTTTATCTGCATTTTCAGTGTTACACACTTACTTCCCACCAACATACCCGTAGCATACAGAGATTTTAACAGTAGGATCACCAGTGAACGAAACCGGAATGGATAAAGTTGGTGGGCGTGGACCATACCGTCAAAGGTATGTGGTATTGGGCGCTTCACCAACAGATCCCACGCCACCCTGGGTTTCCCAGTTCGAGGCTTACGCGAAAAGAATTTGTTGCTATTAACAGATTAACAGAAAGTCACATGAATACTAATAATATGAGACATTTGTTAAAATCAGTTTCATCTCCAAGCTTTAATTCTTTCCTCATTGTAAAGGAAACTCTAAATGTGCTAACAGAATGTAGTGAATGCAATAATACACGAACAATTTGACTGTACAGTATCTAAAAAAATAACGATTATTTTTCTTTTCGACTAGCTCTTGGTTCCAAGGACAGGTCCATTTCCAGATGTAATTTAATTTCATCTATCTTTTTAAAATTCAACTTTAAAATTTGAGGATTTTTGTTATGTTTCATTACAGACGTAAAATGAAATATCACAAGAGATCGTAGAATGTAAGTGTCCTTGGGTGATTGCATTTATCATATTCTGTTAACAGATGTACAATGTCTTTGTCAGTGAGACAGGAATCACAGCTTCGAGAAGGAATTAATTTTAACAAATGTCTCGTTTTATTAGTATTCGTGTGACTTGTTCTTAATCTGTTAACAGAAACAATTTCTTCTCTCACAAGCGTCAGATATATATAAACTTATTTGCTTTTACTACGAATGATGCAACCAGACTAAAGTACAATATGTTGATGACACCTTACTTCGTTCAATTATGTATCATATTTCGATATTCTGTAAGCAAGTCAGACCAATGTCTCGTTTGTATCATTATGTCAAATAACTGTGTCTGGTGAAGTGGACTGAAATGAAATAAAATAGAAATAAACTAACTCATTCCGTATCACTTCGCCAGAAATCGTGATGTATGGAACAGGAAAGTGAGACCAATTCAGGAGCTACCTGACTGAGATTCAGCTGTTCCGGTTATGCAACTGCCAACTGCCGGGAGAGCTGTGTGCTGACCACATGACCTTCCAGATCCGCACCAACTGACACACGTCTGCTGAGGATGTATGCACCGGTGGGCCTTCGGAGGCCTGTTCGGATGGAGCAATCACTTGTATATAGATCACTAGGTGAGCCACCTTGGTAGTTCCTCTATCTACCTACGTGCTGCCTGGAGGTACTTTACTCAGCAAATGACGTTTGGTATAACGATAAATAAAGGTATAACATGTGGTCTTGGAAATTTCCTACGGAAGGGCCTATTCTCGACTTCTAATACAAATCCTGAAATTAACGTTGTAATGTGTACGTCTTTCGAACTGAGAGCGTTTGAGTGTTGATGCCAAAATCCTTGCTTCTAAATCGTGTCTTCGCCTAGGGTTCTTTAGGGATAGGACGTTTTGTTCAACCGCACTTCATCGTCAACATTATAGTCATTAGAAACGGAGCGTAACCTCTTACTGAGGAAGGTAGCAAGTTCTGGATTTTTTTCAACTAAAGCAGCTTAGGGAAAGAAGCATAAACGCAAATAACAAAGATGGAATGGGATATGCCCCACACTCTTCGCGATAACTTAAGCTATTTGTAAAGTGATGACGTGAATCGTCATGATCTCATAACCACAATTCCACGTGCTCTCCATGTAGTCCCTCGTGTAACGGACCCAACGTTAGTAGAGTTTTAACCTGCTCTGTCTCATCAACGAAGGATATAGGTACTTAATTTTTGCGATATCAGTTGAGTCTGTGTAACCAGTAGTTGAGTTAATGATATTGGAACTGTGAACCAACACTGTTAAAATACGAAAAATAATTCGTGAATCACGAACCACACCAAATAATTGTCCACACCAAATCTTCACAAAAAATTGTAATATGTGCATAGAACAGTGCAACTACGCAGAAACAACAAACACGTTCGGAACACAAATACGAGTCAGCCACCACTGAAGGCAAGGCAAATACAGCACTGGTAAGGCCAACAAGGGGCATATCCTACGATTTTCATAGGAATCTGCATTTTAAACGTTGCATTGCAAACAAAAAGTAAATCCAGGTTGTAACATCCATTATGTTTGCAGATGACATGGTGTACTAATTTAGATTAGCTGATTTCTGTTGGCAACCACAGAATTCACACAACGTAAAATAAAATGAATCCTGTACGGCTGTCCATAAATCCGTAAGAGTGCGAATAGGTTGAGATCTCTTCTGAACAGCACGTTGAAAGGCATCCCAGATATGCTCAGTAATGTTCATGTCTTGGAAGTGTGATGGCTAGCGGAAGTGTTTAAGCTCAGAAGAGTGTTCCTGGAGCCACTCTGTAGCAATTCTGGACGTGTGGGGTGTTGCATTGTCCTGCTGGAATTGCCCATGTCCATAGGAAAGCACCATGACCGTGTGTGGGTGAAGGTGATCAGACAGGATTTTTACGTACGTGTCACCTGCCACAGTCGCATCTAGATGTATCAGGGGTCATACATCACTTCAACTGCACACTCCCCACACCATTACAGAGCCTCTACCAGTTTGAACAGTCCCCTGGTGACATGCATGGTCCATTGATTCATGAAGGTACACGTCCATCCGCTCGATGCAATCTGAAACGAGACTCGTCCGACTAGGAAACATATTTCCAGTCACAAACCGACCAATGTCGGTGTTGACGGGCCCAGGCTAGGCGTAAAGCTTTGTGTCATGCAATCACCAAGGGTACACGAGTAGACCTTCAGCTCCGAAAACACACATCGATGGTGTTATATTGAACGCTTCGCACACTGACACTTGTTGACGGCCCAGCACTGAAATCTCCAGCAATTCGCGGAAGAGTTGCCCTTCTGTGAAGTTGAACGATTCTCTTTCTATCGTCGTTGGTTCCATTGTTGCAAGATCTTTTTCCGGCCGCCGCGATGTCGGAGATTTGATGTTTCATCGGATTCCTGATATTCACGGTACACTAGTGAAATGGTCGTACGGGAAAATCCCCTCTTTATCGCTACCTCGGAGATGCTGTGTCCCAACGCTCGTGCACCGACTGTGACACTACTTTCAAACTCACTTAAATCTTGATAACCTGGCATTGTAGTAGCAGTAACCGATCTAACAACTGTGCCAGACACTTCTTGTCTTATCAATGCGTTGCTGACCGCAAAGCCGTATTCTGCCTGTTTACATAATTGTGTATTTCAATACGCATGCCTATATCAGATTCTTTGGCACTTCAGTGAATATTTCTGGTTTTTTTAATACTTCCCTCCTGTACATTACATGACATATTTTAGTAAAGAGCTATTGAATCCTCGTTGAATAACTATTATTCGTACATACGGAGGGCACGTAAAACACACGTAACAGTGAGTTCTAAACTACTTTGTTATTATGCCTATTTCTAGCAATGTTCTGTGTGTAGCCTCATAGAGCTTATTCCGATACAGTTTCTCTATGGGAGATAACTAGGTGTTTTCGTGTATGATAAATAGCATTTTGTTTTCACTCTCCCAGGAACTGTTATTCTTCCTTGTTTATATGATGAGTAAATATTAGTCGCCTTTATAAACGATACCAATCATTCTCTGCATCGGATGAAAGTTCGTATTAAATTTCCAGTCTCAGTTTACTGTTTTAATTATAATAACTGAACATACATGTCAGCTGGTGGAATTATTTCAGGTAGAGCTACGAATTTTGCTTTGAAATCACACCATGTCAAAGTGCTGCGATGTTATCAGACGTTTAGTTACAAAAATATGAATTTATTTCATATCAAAAGCAGAATCATAACTTCATCTACAAATCAAATTCCCTTACGAAAAGACTACATTAATAATAGATTTACACTCTTACCTCCCTTAGTTCTATTATTCTGCATATACTTCTAATGCGAATGGCCTACGTCCCAGGCTTGTTACTGGTATGGGGAGCTCAGTAGCGGAGACAGAAGCGGCGTCGCTGGAGCCTGATGCAAGAACAAATACCGCAAGCTGAGACGCAGGCTTAAAGCTACCTAATTAGAGACGCTATACTGCTACTTATACACGTAATTAAATGCGCCGACCCGTCTGCATAGGACCTAAATGAGGAGCGTACGCAGCGAAGGGCGAATACTAATAATCTGTCCCTGGGGCTGCAAGAAAGATGACATTGCGCTGCTATCAGTCCCAAAAAGTTTGTAGCCATCGTGCCGAGGGCACAGACTTCGGGCCACGTAATGAGTTGTAAGCGAGTTATGAGAATGGGCGGCACTAGAACTGGGCAAGTACACTTACCAGCAGCTCCCTAGTGCTGCATAAGACGTCTAGTTACAGGGTACCTCGGTGATAATGGCAAGAAAAAGCAGATGACATTTGCAGGTACACACAATGAAACGTCGTAGTTCATACATTTATAAGAACGTCGCTCACTAACCTTAGACTCATTGTATTCTCGACACTAAACATACTGACCAAAGGCTTGCCCTTTTCATGACACTGAACTCTTACTCGGGAAGGACGGAGATTAAATTGCGACCAGCCATCGACATACAGTTTTCCTGCGGATTTCTTGAAAAAATGGACGAAAATGCTGAGGCACTCCCTTCATCAGATCACGGATGAGTCTGTTCCTCATCCTTCTTTAGCTGTATAGGTAAAACGGACGGTAGGCTTCTTAAGCCAAATATATTTTTTGCTGAAGGCTAAATGGTTATCGCAACACAAACATTCTTAAAATGATAAAACGACAATTTAAGAATACACAGTGAGACGATGTCATAAAATTATAAACAGCAGCAGCTGAATCTACCTCTTTCACTAGGGGTTTTTAGTCAAACTGACTCGCAAAATTCATAAATTAATAGAAAAATGTCATACACATTCGCGATATTATTTACTGTCCTAGTTAAATGGCATTAGCAAATGCTATGATGTCATTAAAACGTATTACTCGTACATTTACTTTCCGGTAACAGAAATATTCGAACTTAATTTGGTGCACAACTGTTACTTTGAAGCTTTGTCATATAACTATGTAAATGGGTCTTATCCATGAAGCATATTTTACGTAGCTGAAGGAAAAGGAAAGAAACGGTTGTCTTCGTAAATCATGTATGTGCTGAAGGTGTGTCAAAGTTATAGGGTATCTTGTGTCTAACACATCTACTCTACGACGATTCAGTTATTTAGTTTATCTTTCGTCTGATGCTAAGATATAACATGGATTTTACTAATTTTTCGAGTAATTAATACGTAATGACATTTACTGGTACCGTGAACAGTTACATCACAAATGATACGCTATGATATTCTCCAGTTTCGCTTCACAGTTTTTCCTTTCTTGTTTCGATATACCTGTGATCCGTGCCAACTTGAGCTCCATTTCTCGGCGGTAGCAACTGATCCAGAATGGAATACTGAATGCGTAAGAGATTCTGGTCCATGAGTGAGCTTGGCAAAACGTAGAATTCAGTTTCCTGCGCAATGTCATCTGGATTGTCCACAGACCGAGCTGCGGACCCGCAGACCAGGGTTACACTGAGTGACTGAGGAATTTTTGAAACAAGAACTGGTATACACCTACATAATTTTACGAGGTTGTGCTATTAAAAATGCAGATCTCTGCAGGAAAGTTAAGAAAACGACAACCTTGCTAGTCTTTATTTGCATATTATACTTACGTATGTAAAATTAAAAAAAGTCCAGAAACCTTCTGTTGTTTAGTTCCTGAATAATGACCCTGATAAGATTTAATTTAGCAACGCACACAATCATTAACCAGATAATAACTGAGAAACTACAATATGTCTTGACCACGACCTTCCTAACAAAGAGGCTAACGGAAACTTAAGACCTGAAGTAATGAGCAATGAACGTTGTAATTTCACTCTCTACACACCAGTATCACTTACTACTTGACCACTGATATTTTGTCAAAGCTTCACTTTACTGGGACAACGTAGCAAGCACAGTTTACGGAGGAAGAATTACTCACCATAGTTGTTTCCACCTAGAAATCTGAAAAGCCTAGTATTTTTAAATGTTGTTCTTAGTTAGGAATTCTTGCTGTTTCTGAATCTAGGTTTACTCTTAAAGCTGTTTGATAGAAACAATACTTCGTTGTACGGAACAAGCATAAAGTCAGGGATTTTCATGAGCAGTCTTATCTGTACTAATGAAATCAAGTGTTACAAAATTCAGATGCGAGATCAGGAAATTAACTGGGTTTTAGTGCAGAGTCTGGTTACTTTATTTCATAGTAACTAGATATTAGCTACCTTGCTGTCAGTTTGCTACGGATCATTTTGCACAGTAGATCATAATGATATCTAATGGGTCATTATTCATTCACACTGCAAATTAATTAGTACATACGATTACACTCTACATATTTCAGTATTTTTGAAAAAGGAAAAGGTATACAGATGTGAGATAGCAATACCTACCCACCACCTTTTACACGTTACAACAACAGAAATTCTTCTGCAGAACAGAAGGAGTTGTCAAGAAAGAACTTTCTTAGTTTGTTATGAAATTTTACTTTCTTGTTTCTCATAGATTTTATATAACTGGGTAAGTGATCAAAAAATTTTCTTGCAGCATTGTGCACCCCTTTTTGTGCTAAAGACAACATTAATGTGGAGTAATGAATGTCGTTTTCCTCCTGGTGTTGTAATTATGTGCCTCATTATTCCTCTTGAACTACAGTGGGTTATTTATATCAAACATCTTGAGGAAATAAATATACATGAAGCAGTAGTCACATGTCAACTATTTAAACAGATGTCTACAACATGATTGTGGCGAGCACCATATATTATTCCCGCACCACAATTTTGCACAATAAAGAATTCCTGTCTTAAAGATGAGTTACCCACATTTTCCCATATGATATTATTGAATAAAAATATGCAAAATATTTCTACTTACTGATTTGTCCCTCCCCAAGATTTGCAATGATTCTAAGGCAAATTTACCTGATCTAAGTTGTTTTAGGAGTTCCTAAATGCCTTTTCTCCAATTTAAATTCTCTCAATAAGGACACCTTAGAATTTTGAAGTTTCCAACCTATTTATTATTTCCTCAATATATGTTAACACTTATCAGAAAGTGCAGAACTGAATATGCTGGGTGTGTTTGAAATTAAGGGTGAGAGTATTCATGGAAAACTAGTGAACCATAATTTAAGAAGTCTGTTTACCACTTATTCTGTTTCTGTATTTATTCTTGGATTGATTACATTACTAGTGTCATCTGCAAAAAGAACTATCTCTGCTTGCTGTATACTAGACCGGAAATCATTTACTTATATGAGGAGCGGTAGTTGACTTGACACTAAACCTTGGGGAACCCCATACGTGATTTCTCTCCAGTCAGAATAACGTCCTTGGACTATATTGCGTTAATTGATAAGTACAACATTCTGTATTTTTTTTAGATCTGACATTATGCATTGGTTGGCTCAGCCATAATTTATCTAGGAGAATTCTATGATTCATACTGTCGAATCCCTTAGAGAGGTAGCAGAAAATATTAATCGGTGTATATTTTATTATTTAATGCTTGTAAACACTGGTGAATGAATGTGTAAATGACATTCTCAGTAGAGCAATACTTCTGAAAACCCAAGTATGATTTGCTAAGGATACTATTGTTGCCAAGGTGAGACACTATTCTAGGATACATCATCTTCTCAAAAATTTTGGAGAATGACGTCAGCAGTGAAACAAGTTGGTAATTATTGACATCTCATACCACCTTTCTTAAAGAGGGGTTTAACAACAGCATATTGAGTCTCTCTGGAAAAATGCCTTGGCTTAGTAATGCATTTCATATTTCGTATAAGACTGGGCTTATTATATGGGAACAAATTTTAGTACTCTAATGCTAGAGAAAAATTACGTACAATTTAGATTTTAATGCTTTTTTGTAATGTAACGATGTCAATCTGAAAAGAATTTCTAAGCTGTCTAGAGGTATAAATGGACTTTATGAAATTCTGATACTAAATACTGAGCTAGCAGAGATATATGTTGTTTCAGAAAAATTCCGAACAATTTGTTACTAAAGTTATGAACTAAAATCGTACTATGCAAATCTTTAATATTAATTTATTATTATGACTCTTACTTTCAAATGTAATGAAGTTTTTATCTGACAAACCTAGAAACTGAAATCTGCCTGCCATTCGTACTACCAGTCAACTATGAGTTTAGAATTTAATGTAATTTTGCTTATTAAATGTATCTGTAAATAATCTGGACAACCAACAGTACATTTCCGTCAGATGATGCACTCTCGTCAGCACATATGGTTCTTTCTCCGTTATCCAAAGCTCAGGTATTATTGCTTAAATATTTCAGGAGATATGGTGTTAATTTTGCCAAGAAGCTGTTACATTCTTAACAGTGATTCTAATCAAGGTGGCTACTATACAGTAGAAGATGTAACGTTTTACTTTATATTTCCCAAAGAACACTTATTATCTAAATGAAATTCACCTTTACAGATAAACAAAACTTAAAATTCTTGTGTTGGTTGCTGATGTGGTATTTGACTATACTTTTTAGGAGTGCTTACTTCACGAGGAAGATTTAAGTTACGGCTGTCGTACGTATAAGCTGCAAACATTTAGCTCATATTCATCTTGATGTATCAGCGTTACCACATACATTCCTCATGAAGCAGCCATATGCAAACGTCCATTTGCAGCTATTAATTATTACTGATAGAGCAACAACGCCTTCCTCACTTACTTGCCCTCTCGGCGCTTAGTCTCCCATGCATAAAAATCCACACTATTGTGTAGTTATTCCTTACTCAACGTTGAATTCTGAATTTCACTTCACAATCAATACAGTTCCTTTTATCACTTCTTAGACACATACTGAGTCTTCACACGCAGTTCTTATCACTTTCAGACTAGTCTTACTACGTAGTTCTGTATAACTATGGACATACAGTGAAATGATGTCAACGCAACCATGCCATATTAGCAACATTGCCTTCCTTTCTACTATGGCAGTGCGCACTCATCTTTTTTTGCTGTGTTCCACTCATTGCTACGCTCATACCAACTGTACAACGCTATTATTCCAATTAAGGGAAATTGTATAATACCTTTGAAGATTTTGTGTATATATTATCATTTGGTAGATATGTCTACAGCAATTCATACACAAAATTACAATTATAATATTGTCATTACACGTTACAAAATATTTCTGGTTCATTTACATTTTACCTGATACTCAAAACTTAATGTTTGGTCGCTTTGTTTTTATACGTTTTTGCATATTATATTTACAATTTTCAGCTAATATTTATGACTGGGTTCATAAAATAATAATGAATTCCATAGTTCAGTTTAAACATTTAACAGATCGCTATTTTTTCGTATTTGTGAAGTCATTGTCATCTCTAACATTGTATTGTTTAAGATCATATTTATGTCTTACTGGAAGATATTCACCAGATTTTGTGTACTCTAGGTAATAAGAATTTGAAAGTGCTATACTCGTTATTTTGAAATTACCATTGTCGAAGAAATTAAATTTATTAATTTCATTGTTTAATTCATTGAAATTTTCTTGAGTTTTAGCGTGTCGTAAATAATCTGTTTTGAAATTAGGTACCTTCATGTTTTTGTCATGTCTCTTTATATGAGCTCTGTTTGTTTTGCGTTTTTTTCTCTTTCTCGACACATTTCCTTCTTTTCATTTAAGCTGTGGATCTCTCTGGGTGGAAAATTTTATACTACTTCTACTAAACTGTTTCTCTTCTGTCTTTTCCGAATTTTCTCTTGTGTGAATCCTGTACTTTAATGATTCGAGGTGTTCAGTATGTCTTAGAGCTCTGACACAAATATGCCCCAGGTTTTGTGATTTTTGTAACAATAAGTTCTGCACAACCTATCATTTTCGCATTATGCTGGGTTGCTTGGAGGGTGATAAGCTGAAATACATATTACATCAGCATTATTTTGTTTCATTCCTTTCTTCCATATTTAAAAAATGAATTGGGAATTATTAGCTGGCAAAACTGCCTTTGGTTTTCCTACTTTTACAAAATAGTCTACCATGATATTTTTTATATACTGCTTTTGACATCGACTTCCTTAAAGGATACAACTTTATAAACTTTGAGAATACCTCAAGTACAACTAATATGCATGTGAAGTTCCCAGTTGTTCTAAACAATGGGCTGTACACATCTACTCCAACTAATTCTACAGTACGTTTAGGCCTTATTGTTTCATAGGACCCTTGTTTCTAGTATTAATAAATTCTGACTTTCGACAGAAGTAACATCATAGTACTCTTCCTGGTACATTCTTTGGTACATTACTGAAGAAGACTACACCTGAAATTTTGTCTATACATTTTTGAACCCCACAATGGTCGTAAAAAAGCTGAAAAAATGAGTTCTCTCATTCATGTCTTCCCCTGGTCAACACAATTTCCAGTCCCCTGCGTTTGCTCTTTTTCTCACATAAAGTACATTCTTACGAATTTTATAAAATTTTCTCATCTTATTTTCATGAACGTTGTGACTCACTTTTGGCCAACGTCTTACTTGCAAAGGCCATAAGTAATTGTCCAGCTGACTCTCCCTCTATCTGTTCTTAAAATAAAAGTACTCCCAGACCATAATCACTCTTGCCTGATCATAAGTGAAAAGGTTAACTCAAATCTGGGTGGTACAACATATTCTCCGCACATAAGCTCTACTTAATTTTTTTCAAATTGACTCTGACATACCTCTGTCCATACAAATACACTGTTCTTTTTCAGTAAATTGTTAAGAATGGGATTGTTAAACGCCTGGCCAGCCATAAACATCCTGTAAAATCCAGTTAACCCCAGAAAAGCTTTTAATTGTTTTTTTCCATTTGGGAAATGGACAATTGGCATCAGTTTTAGTTGGATCTTTGCTAAATCCAGTTTCCAAAACAATAGGGCCTAAAACGTTAATTTCCTTTTGAACAAACTCGATTTTTTTCAGTTTCAAAGTCATGCACCCATTATTTAAAACTTTAAAGAACTACTTAATTTTTCTAACTGTTCTTCCCGAGTATCTATGGTGATCAGTAAATCATCTACATGAATGGTTAGTCATGAACTCAGTTCTTTCCCTAGCACTTTATAAAGTGTTCGAATGAATGCAGATGTTAACGCAGTTAAACCAAAAGGTATTACTTTATAGTGGAAGCATTGTCTTGAAAATAAAATGGCAGTAAATTCTCTTGACTCTTATTTCTAAAGTACTTGCCAGTATCCCGTCATTTAATCTAAACTTGTCAAGAAGGTTGTGTTATGAAGTTTTTGAAGGCTTTCTTCTACATTTTCTGGTCTGTCAGTTTCCCTTTTGACTAGTTTTTTATTGTGTGAGCATATACGACAATTCTTATCCCACAATCTTTCTGTGTCGCAATTTCTAGTGGTTTGTTGTATGAGCTATTACTCCTCTCCATAGTTCCCCATTCCATCATTTTATTTATTTATTCATTTTTCTACTTCCACTCTTTGTGTCATATGGAGCAACAAAAAATTGCTTATGCACAATTACCTCCAAGTGATGATCATAATCTTCTACCAGTCCTGGTTTATTCAAAAAAGTTTCCTATTTTCCCCCAGAACTCCATACAATTCAGATTTTTCCTTAGATGACAAATCAGATATTTGGTTTACAGTATCCTTTCATTTGTCTCCTCCTCACTATATTTAAATACCTGTCTTGTCGTAATTCTTGGATCCATTCCCTAAACCATTATCATGAGAAATCTTTATTAACCTCAACAGATATATCTGTGTTACCTCTTTACTGTAGCCACTAAAATTATCTGAAACTTTCTTTTGGAATTTACTCCTTTAACTTCTTTTTTCTATTACAGTCAATGGGCATTTGCTCCTTGACTGACCAGTCCATGCCCATGTACTTAATTCTGGCATCATTAATAATATGAGAGTAAATTTAATCTCCATGATGAGAAAGTCTACAAGTATCTGACGTGTTGCTGGTTGCCCCTACTACTTTTACACCTATCACTAGCATTATCTCCAATTCTGGATTATCCTTAATCACTTCTAAGAAAGCTTCTGTGTGTAACAGTACATACGAATCATTTTTGTACAATTTAATAGGAATGATTGTCCCTGTTCTGGTTCCTTCATTTTCATTCTCATCTTTATCCTTTATACAGCAATGTCATCCCAATTTAACTGTCCCACTTTTTCTAACTTGTCTTTGTCTGGCTGTTCTTTTTCCTTGTGAACCGAAACCTCTTTCGCTGCTATCAGTTGGTTTCTACATTTATTTCCATTGCTTTACTTTCAGTATCTTAATTCTCAGTGAAGATATCTAGTCTCTGTCTTGAAGAGCCTACATCCTCCTCATTTAGTATTGTTTCAGATACATATGACACAGGCACATTTATTACTACATTAAACTCTTTCCTAGCTTTCACTTGGTTTATTATTTCTTCAGCTTCCCTGTCAAAGAGATCTTCCTCATAACTGTTGGAAACGTCACTCTCTTCCTCATACACATACTTCCCATTCAGAGAGTAAATTTAATCTCCATGATGAGAAAGTCTACAAGTATCTGACGTGTTGCTGGTTGCCCCTACTACTTTTACACCTATCACTAGCATTATCTCCAATTCTGGCTTATCCTTAATCACTTCTAAGAAAGCTAAATTGCTATAACGTCTTTTACCTTGTACACATTGTAAGTTTCATGGCATGTTAGCACCATGCTCACTTTCGCTAGACTCACTGTCTTCTATCCGTGAAGCAATGCTCGACTCTCTTTCATGAATCCTGAATCTCATCCACACGTGTTACTACATTGTGGCCCCTAATTGCTTTCTCCTCCTTACTACGTATACCTTTGAAAGTGTCTCGACAAGACTCCTACCATAGTCAACTATCTCTGTCCTCCTCTCTGATTCCCATTGCTCTAGACCTGAGTACAGCCATCACAGATCCATGAAATATTCCTCAGTATCATCACCTTCACCCTTTAGTTCACTATTGCTGCCATGAACAGTGAACTCCTCCTTCACTAATTCCTTTTTGTCTTAGTCAAAATACATTTGCTTTGTCATCTTATATGAATCCTCTGGTCTTACAACTTCTTTATCTTATTTACTGCTACTGCCATCAGCAGTGAACTCCAAACCCTCCTCAGCTCCTTTCCTAAGTGAACTGCACAAATCTTCCTCACTAATTTCTGTTCTGTCCTTTCGATTTCTTTCTTCATTTCGAGTACTTTTCCCTTTCCAGTAGCTGCTTTCCATAGAATGTCACAGTTTTCATTAGCTGTGTTAGCTAAAATGTGACTGTACCCTATACTTCTATACTGTTCCCTTTTCTTCCATGAAAAAAGTTGTTATGCTTCTTTGCCAAACTGTCATGCTTCCTGTTTGTACCCAATTTTCTGGGCCTATTTCCCCATTCCACACTCGGAAGGACTACAACACATGCAGCCTTTAGTTTTCCTCATTTGGATATGTTCCACAGTTCCCATAGCCCCTCGACGCCTACCTGAATAACCCCCTCTTTCACGTCTCTCATCATATTTACACTTGGAATATTCCTTTGATCTCAGTCTGCCCGATTCACGTTCCTAGACTCTCTTTCAACTCGATAGTCTCGCCAGTTTATCTCATCATCAACTCTTTCTAAAGAGGTCGAAAACGATCCGTGGTTACTCCCCACACATCTTTTCGTACCACTGAGTAACTTTTCTCAAAGTTTTTCTGCTCTGTTTCAGATTTAAATGACAGATTCTCTTGCTTTTTTTTCTTTCTTTTTAGCTAATCCATCGTTATCTTCCTATCCTGTGTATACTTTATAAACCTTAATTGCAGCTATTTCTTCTACACTGTTTGCAGGTACGCGTCCAAAGAGCTTATTCCAATTTAACAAATCCTACCACGCCGCTTTTATGCTCTTCGGGACTGCTGGACTTACAACATTGTTAAGTCCTGTCACTAGGTCGACATGTGTTACGGCCCTTACCATTTCTCGTCTATAGTGTTTTGAACTGTTGATCATCGACTCTATTGTTAAAGTGCACTGAATACTGTGGGAAGAATATCTAAACATCAATTACCTAATTAGCTCAGTGTACTATTAAGAAAGCAAATCTCGCAAGTAAAGTTAGGAAAAAAGTCGCCTTGTTAAATGTATTAACACACTACACTTCTGTACGTAAAATACAAAAAAATAGTCCACAAACTTTTGTTGTGTAGCTCCTAAATAATGACACTAATGAGATTCAATTTAGCAACGGCACACAGTCACTAACCGGATAATAATTGAACAACTACAATGTGTCTTGCCTATGACCTAGCTAATAAAGAGGCTGTCAGAATCCGAAGACCCTACACCCTACACCCTACAATGGCCGTTATAAAAAAATGGTTCAAATGGCTCTGAGCACTATGGGACGTAACATCTAAAGTCATCAGTCCCCTAGAACTTAGAACTACTTAAACCTAACTAACCTAAGGACATCACACACATCCATGCCCGAGGCAGGATTCGAACCTGCGACCGTAGCAGTCGCGCGGCTCCGGTCTGAGCGCCTAGAACCGCTAGACCACCGCGGCCGGCTGGCCGTTACAGTTTAATTGTTTTGACACCTGTACAGCTTCCTACCTACTCAGTAATTTCTTCGTCAAAGCTCCAGTTTACTGGGACAATGCTGCAACCATATCTTACAGAGAAACAAATACTCACCATAAAAATCTAGGTTCTATAAATGTTGATTCTAGTAAGAAAGTTTGACAGTGTCTGGATGTAGAATTCCTTTAAAGCTCTTTGATAGAAATAATACTTTGTTGTACAAAACAAAGCGTGAACTCTGAGACTTTCGAGAGCAGTCTTATCTGTACTTAACAAATCTGGCTTTCCTGAGATCAGGAAATTAACTCGGCTTTACTGCAGAGACTGATTACTTTATTTCATAGTGACTGGATATTATCTACCTTGCTATCAGTTTGCTACTGCTGTCACGAATGCTAGATCAAAAGTACACACAATCTAAATATTAGTGCTGTTTCTATACTGAAGAGCCAAAGAAACTTGTACGCCTGCCTGAAATCGTGTAGGGACCCTCGAACACGCAGAAGTGCCGTAACACGACATGGTATAGACTCGAATATTGTCGGAAGTAGTGCTGGAGGAATATGACGCGGTGAATCCTGCAGGGCTGTCTCTTAATCCGTAAGAGTACGAGGGGGTGTAGATCTCTTCTGAACAGCACCTTGCAAGGCATTCCAGATATGTTTAGTAATGTTCATGTCTGGGGTGTGTTCACACTCAGAAGAGTGTTCCTGGAGCCACTCTGTAACGATTCTGGACATGTAGGGTATCACATTGTCCTGCTGGAATTGCCCAAGGCCGTCGTAATGCACAGTGGAAAATAATGGAGGGAGGTGATCAGACAGGATGCTTACGTACGTGTCACCTGTCAGAGGTATCTAGACGTGTCAAGGATCCCATATCACTCCAACCGCACATGTCCCTCCACACCATTACAGAGCCTCCACCAGCTTGAACGGTCCCCTGCTGATGGTTCAAATGGCTCTGAGCACTATGGGACTTAACATCTGAGGTCATCAGTTCCCTAGAACTTAGAATTACTTAAACCTAACTAACCGAAGGACATCACACACATCAATGCCCCAGGCAGGATTCGAACCTGCGACCGTAGCGGTCACGCGGTTCCAGACTGAAGCGCCTAGAACCGGACGGCCACACCAGCCGGCCTCCCCTGCTGACACGCAATGTTCATGGTTTCATGAGGTTGTCTCCATACCCTTACGCGTCAATCCGGATAACATATTTCCAGTCATCAACAGTCCAGTGTCGGTGTTGACGGACCCAGGCGAGGCGTAAAGCTTTGTATTGTACCGTCATCAAAGATACACATGCGGCCGGGTTGGCCGAGCGGTTCTAGGCGCTACAGTCTGGAACCGTGCCACCGCTACAGTCGCAGGTTCGAATCCTGCCTCGGGCATGGATGTGTGTGATGTTCAAATGGCTCTGAGCACTATGGGAATTAACGACTGAGGTCATCAGTCCCCTAGAACTTAGAACTACTTAAAGCTAACTAACCTAAGAACATCACACATCACACACATGCATGCCCCAGGCAGGATTCGAACCTGCGACCGCAGCCGCCACGCGGTTCCAGACTGTAGCGCCTAGAACCGTTCGGCCACTCTGGCCGGCATGTGTGATGTCCTTAGGTTAGTTACGTTTAAGTAGTTCTAAGTTCTAGGGGACTTATGACCTCAGTAGTTAAGTCCCATGGTGCTCAGAGCCATTTGAACCAAGGATACACGGGTGGACCTTCCACCCGAAAGGCCCATACTATGAAGTTTCGTTGAATAGTTGGCACGCTAACACCTGTTGATGGCCCAGCATTGATATCTGCAGCAGTTTGCGGAAGGGTTGCACTTCTGTCGTCGTTGGTCCCGTTCTTGCAGGGTCTTTTTCCGGGCGCAGCGATGTCGGGGATTTGATGTTCTACCGGATTCCTAATATTCACGGTACACTTGTGAAATGGCCGTACGGAAAAATCCCCACTTCATCGCTATAGCTATAGCACTACTTTCAAACTCACTTAAATCTTGAGAACCTGTCATTGTAGCGGCAGTAACCGATCTAACAACTCGCCATGCACTTGTTGTCTTATGTAGACGTTGTCGACAGAAGCGCCGTGTTCTGCCTGTTTACATGTCGCTGTATTTGAATACGTGTGCCTATACCAGTTTGTTTCGCGCTTCATTGTATATTGTAATGTATAATGCTGCTAATGTGAAAAACCCGAAGGCCCTTAGATACATAAATTGGCTTTATCAGATTCTGACTCTAAAAACTGAGAGAGCAGACATGTGTATTATTTCACTTCTGTTCTGAACAAACTGCAACATGTTACTAGAGTTATGAACTAAATCATATTATGCAATCCTTTTATTGAATAGCAAAACTGTTCATTTATCGTTATGACTCTTACATTCAAATGTAATGACTTTTTTGTCAAACAACTCTAGAAACTGTTATTTGCCTGCTATTTTCTAACGCCAGTCAAATATGAGTTCAGAACTTAATGTAATTTTACTTATTAAATGTCTCTGTAAACAATCTGCACAATTAACGGTACATTTTCATCAGTCAATGCACTCTCGTCAACACGGACGGCTCTCTCGCCTGTATCCAAAGTTCATTTATTATTGCTTAAATATTTCAGGTGATAACGAGGTTAATTTTGCCAAGAAACTTTCACGTTCTTAACAGTGATACTAATTAAGGTGGCTACTAAATAGCAAAAGAAGTAACCTTTTGCTTTATATTTCCGAGAGAACAATTATTATCTGAACGTAATCCACTTTTGTAGGTAAATAAAATAAAAAGTTTTCGTCTTGGTTGCTGACGTGGTATTTGACTGTACTTTTTGGCAGTGATCCCGTAATGATGAAGATTTATCTTAAAACTACTATACGTGGAAGCTGCAAATGTTTAGCTCATATTCCTCTTAATGTACCAGCTTTACCATTTACATTCCTCTTGAAGTATTCTTATACCAACGTCCATTTGCAGCTAGTAATTATTATTTATAGAGCAATAACGCCTTCACCATTGCCTTGCCCTCTCGTCGTGTAGTCTTCTGTGCATACAAAAGCACGCTTATGCGTATTTACTCGTTACACATCTTGAAGCACTGCATTTCACTTCACATAAAAACAATTACTTTTATTGCTGCGTAGAAGCAGACTGAGTCTTCCCATGCTGTTTTTATCACTTTCAGACTCGTGTTACTACACAGCTTCGTTTAAGCTATGGATATAGCGAGAAAAGATATTGCACCCACGCCATTTTAGTACCATTATTAGCTTTTCCTTCAACTACGTTAGTGCGCTGTTTCCATTTTTGAGCGCTCCTCGTTATTGTTGTCGTAATACCAACTGTACAACACTATTATTACAACTAAGGTAGATTAGTATATACTCACAGAACATGTGCGTGTGTGTGTGTCGCACAGAATTACAATTATTATAACTTCATAAAATTGCGTGACACATTTTCGACGTAACTTCTTGCCGTATTAAGGAAAAAAATTAAAAATTTGTTGGGTTTATTGTAGAAAATTTTACTATAACCGTTAAAAGACGTTATTCCAAAAATGGTTCATAGCCACATCCAATTCATATTAACATTCTGGAGCTTGTTAATGGCAAAAAACTGTTTGAACACACTGGAAGAGACGAAATATACTTTTATACCAGTAAAAAGTGGAACAAAATAACACCTAGAATTGTATAGTTCTATTTTTTGATAGACGCTTCTTAATTGAGTATTGACGCAGAATGGTGTCACTGCTTTTTAACTCTTCAAATTATTAGTCACCAGTCATAACTCTTTTGACACAAGTAAGTTTCTTTGTCATAGGTATAATAATTTTATACATTACATTTCTAATAAATTCATGAATAATGCCCTCGAAACTCGTTTGTCTCCTTTAATTCTTTTTTCACATGAGGGCACATGGGCTTGCTATCCGTCGCAGTATATTGGGACCCTCACCGTTATGGACCTTCTCGTGCCGACATCCCGACAAGACACAATTTTGTCTCGACTTTGCAAAATACTCTTCCGAGCTTGGCTCAAGTACTGAAGTAACATCATCTGGATGTCTGTCGTTAATGTCCGCAGTTGAGAGAATTCTTAAGCTTTGGATTCAATTAAAGCAAGTTTTTGACGCCGAAGACCGGTCACCTGATAATGTATCTGTAGAGCTTTTTAGCACCTAACAGTGACTCGGAAGAATGGAAGTCTAAACACTCTGTGGAAGAAAGGTGGATTTCCTTTCTTAAGAAAGCCAAAAATCCTGAATGCAAATGCCAACTGTTAAAATTATGCGGGTATTTGTTTCCCATTCCCGCACACAACTCCACTGTGGAAAGAGTATTTTTGCTAATGTCGGCCCAGTTGACTGATAAGAGAAATCGACTGCTGTCAGGGACTGTGGAATAAGTCTTACATCGCCAGTTTAACTACAAGCTTAGTTGCAACTGGTTTTGTGTAAACATAAAACGGAACAAAGACTTGCTGAAGCAGGTGAAATCTTCCTAAAAATATGGTGTACCAACAAATTCTGTCGCAAGAAGTTTCATGTAATTGTGTTGTAAATAAAAGTAATTATATTAAATAAATTTTTTACTTTATTTCTATACCTCTATCTCAGAGTGTCCCGACAAAGTTCCAACTACATATAGCAACCCTTGGGACACAGGAAGTTCCGCACTTAGTATTTGGGCGTCAACCGTACACAGTCTCCGTGTACATACTTCCTACACTTTTTGCAGAGTCTCATATCAGCGGCTATGTCGTCACAACATACGTGAAAAACCAGCCAACCTCTAGCAACACTTTCTGAGTTGAATAGCTGTTGCTTCGTCCGCGTATTCTTCATCTTTAGATTTTTCCTGGTGATTCTTCTTGATCGACACTGGGTAATTTCTTGTGACGTTGATCTGCCTTCCACCCTTTTTTTTTTTTTTTTTGCACCCTGTTGCTTTGGTTTTCCGTGGACGGTTACTTACATACGACATGTGTCGTAATTTAATGCCTTCTTGAACGGGTTCTAATTTTTTCTTCTTCTCTGGAGTTTGCTACATTTTGTGGTAGCAGTAATTTCAGTCTGCAGCTATGTCAGTGTCTTCAAGACTGAAGTCACTTGAACTACTGAATATGCCTCACTTTCAGATGAGCTGAAATCACTGGACTAGCATCTCTTTTTTCGGGAAGTCCTTCGGACTGATTGAGTTTCTGGCAGTTTGACTGTTTCAGAAGCAGTTGACATACATTCTCCTTGATCGGGACTCTATGATGGGTGGGAGGGAGCGAATATAGAGTCTGGAATAACTTCTGGATCAAGAGGATAAATCCCTGTAGCACGGAACCATGACATGACATTTACTGGTAATGCGCTCTTGGCGACACTTTGCTGAAGATTATTTCCAAATATATAATGGTCTCTTCCTCTTTATGTGTAGACCAAACAGTACAGCTGGACTTCATCATCCCAGTAAGACTCAAATGGTTTAAATACTGATTTATCCATGGGTTGTAAATGATTGGTAATGTTTTTGGGCAAGCAGTTAAGTCTGATATTGTGGCCTTGAGCCCCTTCACAGGTTTCAGGGTCAAAATGTGACGATGCTCCATTAAATATCAAAAGAACTTCTTCTGCAGACATGTGTTAGGAAAAATTATTTATCAGTTTGATGAATGTCGCAATATTAATTGAGCACTTATCTGTGATTTCTACCGCTGTTCCAGGAGGCAAATACTCTTCTCATACTTGCTTGCGTAGCTTTCCTTTGGAAAGGACGATTGTTAGAATAACCTGCGCAATTTCTTTGCAAATGAGACAACGATAACATATTCCTCATGTTCGGGAGTGACGAAGTGCAAGCCTTCCTCTCCTTTCTTCGACAAAACTTCAGGGGCCTCGTGGAGTGAGAGACAACATCCCTTTTCATCCATATTTAAGACGAGGTGGGGTTTGTCAGATAACTCCAGTTCAGACAAGACCGCTTTCAATTTTTAGAAATGATCATTTACGATCATCTTGTTTAGCTCTGCAGTTCTTCTGGACTGATGTTCTGTGGCTTCCTTTTCGCAACGTATGGGAGTCTTTGTAGGAAGACCTTGAGCCACTTGCGTCCAGCCAGTCCCTTCTGCTCATTAAATGGATTCTGCAAACTACTCTTTTCACAGAATACAAATACACACCATCTTGCACTTTCGCTGTAATTGGATACCCAAACCAGCGAGTCGAAACATTCTTTGGAAAAGCTCTCTTTCCTGAACTTTGTCCAAACACGGTCTCCATCCTGTTCTTTTTGTTGTTTCTCCAAAACTTATGTGATCACGTAACATATGTTTTCGATGTGATTCTGACGGACATTCCTTTAACAACAGCTTCATCATCGCTCTTTTTAAATCATCTGCACTCTTTGTTGCCCTTCTTTTCTGTGGCTCCATATAAAACCAAAAATTTTCACTAAACTATACTTTCCTGAATTAATGTTGCAAATTATTGAATGTAATTTTTTTAAAGTGCTTCAGTTAAAATTACTAAAAAATAAACATTTATTTATCTGTAGGCCAAACGCCCCCTCACAATAGATGCTAATAAGGAGGATAAAGTTAAAATGCTTTCTTCTAAAAATATGTTACAAGGGGTTTGCCGGGATGTGCTGACAATTAAACATGCTTTGGCACTACGCATAGCGAAGTAAAGTAAAGTTTCAAATAAAGTTTGATTGCCGATACAAGCAAAAGGGTGCCTAATAAGGACCACCCAGCCTTCCTTTGCAACACCTCGGATGAGCCTTATGGAAGCAACCGGTTTAAAATGTATATGCGTTTATTGTTTTGAAAGAAGCTGCATATTAAGAAACTGATGCCACTACCTTAATAAAATAAAATTTTCTTCACATAAATACGTATTTACTACTAAAAATGCTTGATACCTAAAGCGATTGTGTTTGATGTAAGGTACTCTGCAAAAAAGAAGGAGCCATCCTTAACGAGGTAACAACCGAACATTAAATTGCCGACACAAGAGCAGCTGCAGATGTAGTTGTGATCTTGACCACTAGGTGCGAGAAGCTGTCACTACCGAAGACAGCTGACGCTATTTTCAAACCTCTGATATCAGAAAATGAGGTGGGCCTTGTTAGGAACGAGACTTTTGTAGAATACTGGGTACTAGTTAAAATGACAAAAAATAAATAAGTGTTGGTAAACATGGACCAGACGGATATTGACACAGTGCATATTGTTTAACGAGATGGATGTAGATGTTTGTACTGCAAAACCTTGTGAGAGAGGGCTGACACATGGACACACTAGATACCATAGAAACTAAACGTAAATTGCATAGTGTGGGAAAGCTTGAGGAGAAGAATGTTCTTGGCGAATTTGTTGTTTTTGTGTGCGACAGGAAGTCATAATAGAATAACCACAAACCTTTTATCAAATAACTCAGTTGGTGAGACGAAGCAACAGAGCTGGTTAATCAATAGTTTGGAAACACTTATAGAAAACTTTGTAGAGTGCTAGGTGGAGGTCGTCCTGGGAACTTCATTATTAGGCTTCTAGGCTATGTGAGAGACATTTTAATGCAAGGCTTGATTAAAGTACTTCAAGCTTTGCTGGGAGGTCTAGCAAGATTGCTCGAGGTAAGTAATGACTGCCCGTGGGAATCATAGCCTGTAAGCCTCCTGTTCCAGTCCAACCCAGCCGCCATACCAACGCTCAGCGGAGGTCGTCCTGGGAACTTCATTATTAGGCTTCTAGGCTATGTGAGAGACATTTTAATGCAAGGCTTGATTAAAGTACTTCAATCTTTGCTGGGAGGTCTAGCAAGACTGCTCGAGGTAAGTAATGACTGCCCGTGGGAATCATAGCCAGTAAGCCTCCTGTCCCAGTCCAACGCAGCCGCCATTCCAACGCTCAGCCACCAACACTCGCAGAGGCTGCTTTCCTACAGTTAGTTAATTTGTTAGTTAGTTAGTTAGGGTACAGTGTGGACATAGCACAGTGCCAACGGATTGTAATGAAATGCGCTTTAGCAGTCTTATTATAGTCCGCTTGTCAATGCTCCATTTGTATTAGAGCTATATGTAGCACCCAGGAAAAAGCCTGTGAGATTCAATAAATATAATTTCCATACGCTATTTTGTCGAAAATCGACATGTTGAGAAACGTGGCTGTTGTACTTAAGGTTTATAATTTATATTAAAAACAGCTACCAGCCACATGTATGGTTTAAAAAGGTTTATTATCTTAAGACCATGACCGGTTTCGGATTTTTCTTTACAAATCCATCTTCAGATGGCAGTTACAAGCATTCTTAGTTGGACCTAGTTTTGTTTGTGTTATTCGTTTGCTGCACTGGGAAAGAAAAGAAATATTTTTGTTGTCATATCGGTAATGGTATTTGTACGAAAGATTTACTTCTTTTACAAAACCTAATTGCTCATGAGATGGATTTTATAAACATTAGTAAACTTGCACGTTAGTGTACTTACGAGCTGTGTAGTTCTGCATGACGAAATATTCGTGCGTTTATGTTTTCGAACGCAAGCTTAATACACTTTTCAGTATGTACTATGTGAGTGCTATTCCAGTCGATGGACGTCACTTTCAACCTCATCATCTTAATTATACACGCAGCACACACGAATAACGTTTACAAAACGTGGCCCAGCTTCACATTACAAGCGAGAACAATATTTGCAAAGAGCTTACAGTCATAACGATGTTAACTTACAGATGCTGTATAGTTGATATGGGTACAGTAAAATATCTCTTTGCTATTGTATGAAATTAATCTAACCAGAATAAATAAAATTACATACAAATAAGATTACAAACATTACATGTAGTACAGAGTTACTGTGTGTTACTAATTAGTTGTTACAATAGTGGGAGATAGATTCTAATATATGACATAATAACCAATGCACATATTTTCATTATGCAATTTTTTCAATGACATATAAGCAGTTTTTTGGGGCCTGTATACTGAATGTTATTGATGGAATATTGGCTTAAGTTATTTTAAAAAAGTGAAAGCTTCTTCAAAGTTATTTAGGAAGGGAGTGTTAACTGACTCTGTCTGTTCATTCAAAATGCGATCAGGGAACCTGTTTTTATGTGTATGAATCTCAATCTCCTCTAGGAGATTCAATGTGAAACCGTTGTCTTTGAGGTGTAATATCTGCAGGTTGTTTTCTATATTCTCAACTGTATGATTGTTTTCTGCAAGATGGGTGGCAAAAGCAGATTTGCTTAGGTTTTTCAGACGTAGGGCATCAAGGTGTTCCTTGAATCTTGTTTCAAAAGCTCTACCTGTTTGGCCAATGTAGAAATTAGGACAGTTGTTACACTTGAGTTTATAAATTCCAGATCTTTTATGGGTATGCTATTGTGTGGGACTGAGTGTATGACTCTTTGTTGGAGTTTGTTATTGGTAGAGAAACTGATTTTCACATTCTTCTTCTTGAATAAGTTGGAAATTTTATATGAAAGTGGGCCTCTATATAGTAGGGCTACATATTTTACTGATTTTTTTGTCTTTCATAGTTATTGTGGCTGTTGCTTGTTGCAAAGACTTATTGCTAGCAATTTCTTCTTTTGTTTTTTGAGAGAGTGTGTCTATGATTGAAGCATCATAGCCATTATTTTGGGCAATTGATTTGATTATGCTGATTTCTTTGTGCTGTTCAGTGGGGGTGAGGGGGACTTTATGCATACGATGTAGCATTGACCGGAAATTAGCCATCTTATGTTGGTTCGGGTGGCAGGATGTGTTACTGATGGTAACATCTGTGGTTGTTGGTTTTCTAAAGATACCAAAATGGTGTTTGTTATTTATGTTTGATATTTTGAGATCCAGAAAATTGATGCTATTATTTATTTCATGCTCCACTGTGAATTTGATGTTGTTCTGTAATTTGCTCAGATCTTCAGCTAAGGCATCAATTTCGCTGCTGTTACTATCAAAAAGTAGTAGAGTGTCATCTACGTATTTCTTGTAGTAAATTATTTTACTGTTCATTTGGTTATTGGATGAGAAGAACTTTTGCTAAAGATGGTTAATGTAAATATCGGCTAATAATCCAGCAAGACTGCTACCCATTTATAAACTCAAGTGTAACAACTGTCCTAAATTCTATATTGGCCAAACAGGTAGAGCTTTTGAAACAAGATTCAAGGAAGACCTTGATGCCCTACGTCTGAAAAACCTAAGCAAATCTGCTTTTGCCACCCATCTTGCAGAAAACAATCATACAGTTGAGAATATAGAAAACAACCTGCAGATATTACACCTCAAAGACAAAGGTTTCACATTGAATCTCCTAGAGGAGATTGAGATTCATACACATAAAAACAGGTTCCCTGATCGCATTTTGAATGAACAGACAGAGTCAGTTAACACCCCCTTCCTAAATAACTTTGAAGAAGCTTTCACTTTTTTAAAATAACTTAAGCCAATATTCCATCAATAACATTCAGTATACAGGCCCCAAAAAACTGCTTATATGTCTGAAAAAATTGCATAATGAAAATATGTGCATTGGTTATTATGTCATATATTAGAATCTATCTCCCACTATTGTAACAACTAATTAGTAACACACAGTAACTCTGTACTACATGTAATGTTTGTAATCTTATTTGTATGTAATTTTATTTATTCTGGTTAGATTAATTTCATACAATAGCAAAGAGATATTTTACTGTACCCATATCAACTATACGGCATCTGTAAGTTAACATCGTTATGACTGTAAGCTCTTTGCAAATATTGTTCTCGCTTGTAATGTGAAGCTGGGCCACGTTTTGTAAACGTCATTCGTGTGTGCTGCGTGTATAATTAAGATGATGAGGTTGAAAGTGACGTCCATCGACTGGAATAGCACTCACATAGTGCATACTGAAAAGTGTATTAAGCTTGCGTTCGAAAACATAAACGCACGAATATTTCGTCATGCAGAACTACACAGCTCGTAAGTACACTAACCTGCAAGTTTACTAATGTTTATAAAATCCGTCTCATGGGCAATTAGATTTTGTAAAAGAATAAATCTTTCGTAAAAATACCATTACCGATATGACAACAAAAATATTTCTTTTCTTTCCCAGTGCAGCAAACGAATAACACAAACAAAACTAGGTCCAACTAAGAATGCTTGTAACTGCCATCTGAAAATGGATTTGTAAAGAAAAATCCGAAACCGGTCATGGTCTTAAGATAATAAACCTTTTTAAACCATACATGTGGCTGGTAGCTGTTTTTTATATAAATTATAAACCTATAATTGCCATGTTGTCGTTTTTTTTATTTTATTCATAGTTAACTGTTTTGTAATTATGTTTTAAAAGGAAACTGAAATCAGACAGCTGTTCTAATCGACAGTCGCCTGCATCCATCAACTTTTGATCTGCCCTACAACCATCAATATTGACATTTATTCTCTACCTCGTTACACTCACCTTAGCATTGTAACTGTTTTGATACAGGTTCGCATTCAAGCAGGTTGTGTGATACTATCGCCAATAATTCTTTATTATTTTATGGCTTTATTCAGACCTTGTACTTACCGTTAAATTTCATGCCACACGCCGCCACTGCCTGGCTCCGGCCTTCGCTCTTCTTACCGTGACCGGCACACTGCCACCACCACACCATGCATGGTCCACAACACCGACGCCAGACTGTGCCAAATATGTGGACGCCTATTCGCTCCCAGAAACTCACGCACTGTTGTTAGTAAAAATGTTCGATAAAACATTTGCTGGTTTGAAGATTGGACCCTGCCCTCTGTGACAGTCACTCTAATCCGAAATACCTGGCTGGACAGTATAAACACCACACTTACTAACCGAAGAACGGTTCCAATACCTCCAGCAGCGGTTCTACAGACCTGGCCACTACAAGTGGTTTAGCAATCTGTATCGCCTAGAAACTTCAGCACTTCACTTAGGCAGTAGCTTCCGTCCCTGCAACAACACGTAAGAGCACACTGTTTAGATAGTGAGGCGTCACGAGCTTCTGATAAGAAGTGACTGATTTTGATTTACTCGTGTAACTTTTAGTTTAAATTCCCTAATTTTGGCGGATTTGTATAGTTACCGGACACACTTGCGCGTTTTACTTGCTGTATAGTATGTAGTCCCACCGTCTTTAGTACAGATATGAACTGTGACTGCTGTGTTTAGATGCGAGAGTGGAACAATAAAGACGTAGCTTGAAGGTAGGTCGATGAACCCACTGACAGGCACTTAATTTCGGATTGCAGAGTAGTCATGTAGATGTAAATGTAGATGTACCTCTCGATGGTTCCACAGTCGTAGGATTCATAATGGTAGACCCATATTACGATATTCAACACTGTTATATTCCACAATAAGTCACTCGTGTAACAAAGTTGAACATGAGCAGGAAATGAAAGTACATATCCCTGAACACAGTGCTGGAAAGATAACATAAGAACATAAACCTCAATTCCGAAAATTTATACACACAACAATGTCCAGAAGATCTGATTAGAAATTGTCCAAAAGCGTGGACTCATATTAGAAATTATATTCCACAACAGCAATAGTGTTTGTTTGAGATACAGTTATCTTAAGCTTCCACAAATACTTGGAAGAGGTATAGAAGTTGTCTATAATGTTTATCAATATCTCTGTTGGTAGCCAATCATATTCCATAGAAAAATGTTATGGAGATGTGCAAAAGGCTTAGATGGCAGCTCATCGGCTTAATGTGTCTTCCCAGTGCCACCCAACCATCCTCTATAAAGTTAAAAAGTGTCCACCAGCTGGTCCATGATGTGGAGATCACCTTCAGGGATTTCATCTATCAGTACAGCTCGTTGGGGAGGACAATACGATGCCTCCCCATCCAGGAACACCAGACTACTAGGCAGATCTCTTACCACGATCTTAGGTCTCACGGAAGAGTAGTGCGGGAAGATATCACTGACGCCACATATGGAGTGTCCTATGGGCAGAATCACTGACCCATGTGCTTATATGCCAGTGGCGATATGCCAGGCTAGTCACTTGTTATACTGAGACCGACCGACAAGGACCTAGCTTCAACACTGAACTGTCTACGCGGATCAGCATGCTAGTTGATACAGCCATTTACGCTTGTATTTTTCTCCTTGCCAGTCTCTGTGCAGTGTCTGGCCTCTCAGCTTCCCGTAGAGTAAACCACCAGTCTGGCTTTTCCTCTTCTGCGACCCAGCACCGCAGCTTCTAGGTCGAGCACTCAAAGTAGGCTGGTGTAGTTATGTTTATGCCGAATGGAAGTCTTCACGGCATTGTCGGTCCTGTACAGTTATAATAGTGGCTACGAAGAACGTTCTCATGCTTGTGAAGCTAATATTTAATTTTTTACATTATTGATCTGTAGCCAACATGGACCTAGGATTATTGTAATGCTGGCTGGAACACTTGTGCCTCTACATGCATCGACAGCAACTCCTGCAGGAACACATGCGGAGCTGCTCAAACAAAGTACAGAAGTTATCCGCTTCAAAACGAAACCGAAACTGGTGGCAGACCAGACGCCTGCAGAGAAACATTCTCCCTTGACACCTCCAATGTCGCTCTTTAGTTTCGACGATTCTATGAAAAGGTGGAACAATTACGTGCACTGATTCTTGTTACACTGTCAAGTGAGACATACTGTCAGTCCTGCCAATAGAGTCGCGTTGTTATGGCTCAGCAGTGCAGGACTGGGTGAAACAGTGCATAATTTTAAAGCCCTATATCGAGTCTGAGAAACTAAGCTATAAGGAATTGTGTCAGCTGCTCACATACTATTTTGGACATCAAAACTCTTGTGGGGTTGGCATGCTTGCAGTTTATCCAGCGCCACAAGCGCCCCTGGCAGTTGTATGCAGCCTGCCCTGTCGACCTGAAAGGTCTCCCGTGCACGTGTTGGTTTGAACACCCCAAGTGTGCTACGTCATTTTTTTTTTCTACTGACCAATGAAGCCTTCTTCACTACCAGTCATAGCTAGTGCACCATCGGTACAAATTTCAGAGCACTTCTTAAAACCACCAATTTTGCTACCATACTTTTAGACTTCCTTAAACCTATCCAAACCTGTTTTTCTGAGTAACGGAACTAAAGTGAGTAACTCTTCATGTACAGAAAGTTGTCCGTAACTAGATGAATAAAAATTAATAGTTGACTAATAAGACCTGTTCGATCAGTATTCTCGTCCACCCAAGAATAGTACAGTCTGTTTGCAACCACATTGTTTAGTTTCTTTTCTATGTCGTGTCCCATATCAAGAACACGAATTTTTACTGTATTAAATGACAAAGCAACCGTCTTAAAATGTTCAGCAGCATCACCGTAGGCCAGTGCTTTTTCCATTTCTATTCCACATTCATTCACGAGTACTCCATCACTCAAGCATTCTGGGGCTTTTGCTAATTTCAACCATTCCACATACGACGTAGTTAAACTCTTTTCTTTAAGACTTGGTCGTTCAGGCAACTCTTGTATCTCCTTCTTTAACTTATCCATTAAAGCACAATGTTCATCATGAGAGCAACGTTCGTATGTTGCTTCGTGGACCGAAGAGAAATGTCGACCAAGATTACTAAGTTTTGAGTTAAGCATCTTTTAGGTATTACAAGTTAGGTTTTTTCAATGGAACTGTGTACAGTGAAGTACTTAATCTCCCAGTCGTCATTGTAAACGAGATGTTCAGTATTCTTTCGTTTCGACATTCCTGAAAACTGCAGTAGAAGCATAGCCACAGTAATAACCACAGTCCAAACAAAATCAGAGTTACAGAAATAACTAAAGTAACAACCTAAACGATAGCGAAATATTAATGAGAGTAAATATGAGCAAAACACCGAGAGTAAGCGGACTAACGAAAGAGGGATACCTCTAAGAAGTTGCACAGTCAGTGAACGAGGGAGAGCTTCTGTTTCTTGGAATCAGTCTAACAGATGCAGCCCCACACGACTGGTGATAGAGAAGCGAACCATAGGCTACACCGAACGAGGCCCACGAGAAAGACAAGCCGTGCCACGTACGTCACAGCACGTCACACTGTTCGTCTTACGAGTGCCAGCAGCCGTCGCTGACCCGGAACAAGTAACCATTTCGGACGAGTTTGATAACTGTTGAGTGCGACCTCTCGATTGCACAAAGTTGAAGACCATTAGTGGGTGCCTTTCCGATTATGTATTGATTTCGAGTGGATCCTGAAAGAAGCTGAGCGTTCGCGACGTGTGGCAGACAAGCCGACTAGCGTGAGGTCACAAATTCGTTGCGAGGTCCGTATTTCTCGTGGTCCCCGACTGCGAGGCCGTGACGTCACTACACGAGAATTGTTGGAAGGATAAGCAATCGCTGGAGGGTAATGGTTCGCGAGCCAAGCTTTCCCAGATCTGTGTTATTGATACAATCGCTCTAACTCTTAGTGTGCCGAACGTTTCTACAACGCTGCCATTTTCTATCCTCAGACTGTGCCGGACACAATACCGGCAATGATACATTTAGGCTGGTAGGTGGTCAAATGATAGGTACTGATAAACAACAATATAGCTCTGAAAAACAAACTAACGAGATCGGTGGGTGAACTAGAGGGCTTACTATTTTTGATTCAAGCAGGTGAATTCCCTATCATTTTAAACTTAAAGTAAAAGCACACGTGTGTTTGAAGTACCCGCCATTTCAATTTGATTGTTATGACTGACTCCTGAAGTGGCTCTTTAATCACATAGTCACGCACCACTACAGTGATACATCTCGTTAAATGCACCATTTTACACTTATCTACAATACGAGCTTGTTGTCAGTCCGTGGCTCAACTCCGTTCGAGAAGTACCAGGAGTGTAGACTGTTTACTTGGTCATTTTATTAAGAGCATCCGCCATGAAACTACTTACTGTTTTTGCTTTGTCTGTGTATTTTTAAAGTTTAATATTTAATTTATTGGATCTGTTTGCATTTATGTATTGTAATTTCCTTATTCTTCACAATTTTAGCCCTTTATCTGAGAAGCTGAAATAGGCCATACAAATCACATTTTTTTAGGCGTTAATGAATTTTAAACTTGTTAATTATGCTTCCCTAGTGCTTAATTTTAAAAATAATACAAAATAGTAATAAAACTAGTTCTGCTACTACAAAACTACAACAAAATCCTTAAAGAATGACCCAACTACTTACACTTTCACTATCAGTCCAGAAACAGTTCTGTGTTTGTTCATTTATTTTGGAGAATTTAGAATGTAAATAGTTGTTTGCGCTACTCGATCCGCCCTCATCCTACACCAGTCAACAGCCATCATCTGCTGGATTCCTTGGGTGTAGGGCAGCACGTCATCAACGTTTCCATTATAATAAACAACTTCACAATTCACTGTTACTTCTTAGGATCACACTTCGTGATCACTTGGACCAACTTGAGAAACAGTTTTATTCACTGGACGCCGACCTCCGTTGTCTTCTCTCCATCTGCAGAGTATGTTGTCTAGCCTATATGGCAGAATGTTGACATCCTCCTTGATGCCTCGAGAAGTCCTCCTTGGCCTTCCTGGATACTGAGGCTGCAATAGCATCCAAGATGCCCCTGGTTGACTCGCTTCTCAGTACTGCTTTGGAATCCTGTGGTGTCACCGCCAGACACCACACTTGCTAGGTGGTAGCTTTTAAATTGGCCGCGGTCCATTAGTATATGTCGGACCCGCGTGTCGCCACTGTCAGTGATAGCAGACCGAGCGCCACCACACGGCAGGTCTAGAGAGACTTACTAGCACTCGCCCCAGTTGTACAGCCGACTTTGCTAGGAATGGTTCACTGACAAATACGCTCTCCTTTGCCGAGACGATTGTTAGCATAGCCTTCAGCTACGTCATTTGCTACTACCTAGCAAGGCGCCATAGCATTTGATAATTAATATTGTGAAACTTGTACAGTAACGAGAGATGTTCTGCAATTGTGGATTAAAGTTAAGTATTATATCAACTACGTACTTTACTTGCTACTATTAATTCCCTTAACTGTTCCAGACCTCACGCCAGTCAGCATGTAATTAAACGCGTGCATTTCGGCCTCCTCCAGCAACACAGTGTTGGCTCTTCTGCCAACACTACAAATCCAACATCCTTACTGCCTGATAGCGAATACCCGGCGCTCTTCTTAGAGTGCCTAGACCCACATTGTGTGCTCTGGAATACCCACACTACCGCAGGCATAACTATCATTCATCTGTCTCTTAATTTTGCATAGATTTGTAGCCTACAGGAGATGATCGGCCAGATAATATATCAGTCCACTTGACGGGATAAGAAGTCTCATTTTTAGTCTATCCCTGACGTTAAGAAGAAAGTCGTATGTTCTCCTGCATGTTTCTGAAGTGTCCCTTTCACTTTGTCACAGTTGTAATACGCGGTCTTTTATTAACCTCTTCGTACTGGCCTCAGTTCCAAGTAGCCTTCATATTTCCATTTTATTGCCTTTCTTTAATGCCACACATTTTTCTAATTTCCAAGTCCAATGGGCATATTCCTAGAATTACTAACAAAGCAACATTTGGGTCAATACAGTCTGTGCCCATTAATCTTAGTAGCACACCTCACTGAATTTTTCTCACTGATGAGGCTGGCTTCACAAGCTGCAATCTATGAGCCTAAACACCCGCTCCATATCCTACAACTGATGGTAATATAGACTGTTGAAATGATCTGTTTGTTTTCAAGGGAAGCCGAAATTGTCTATTTGCAGTGGTTGTAATTTTGTGCTGTTCAAGAATTTCACGACATAGTGACTGTTTCATTCGTTCATGGGCATCGCGTCACATATTATTGCGGAAGCTGCAAAATATTTCCATGAGACAGCTGCTCGTCATCTTCGGTTGCTTACTGACGTGTTTCTGTTTTTTTTTTCCTTTACCTTAAGTCTTAGATAGAAAGCAGGGATAAAAGGTGGACATAAAAAACACAGTAAATCGAGATGATGGGAGTTAAAATATACACTAATATGGGGACATGCTCTGGGGGACATTTAAAAAGTCGACATAAAGTTAAAAGAACACAGCTATCAATTCGTGGGGCACTTAAAATCACTGGAGTCAAACATAAGTTAAAAGTCGGCCACAGTATAAAAATCACACAGAGGGAGACACAAAGAAACCACAGAAACTACAGAGCACACACGAGGAATAAAAACCTCTGGGAGGGATGTACGGAGAGACTGGTGGCCAGGGAGGAGGGAAAAAGAAGGGAGTAAGGTGTGGTGGCGGCTGGGGGGGGGGGGGGCGGGAGGAAGAGGAAAAAGAGGGGCAGGAGGCGCACCAGGAGGTATAAGATAGGCGGGGCAGGACGTGAAGAGGGAACACAAGGCAAGAGAGAGTGCAGAGACACAGAAGGGGGGACACGGGTGATGGAGGGAGTGTAGTAGGGGGAAAGTTGCTCAGGGGTAGGGAGGGGGAGGAGAGGGAGCCGTGAGGTGCAAGGAGGAGGAATGTGGGGCTAGAGTTGGTAGGAGGGATGGTCGTCAGGGTGAAGCTCATCAACCGGGAGGGGTAGGTGCTGGAAGTTGCATTGGGAAAGGAGGTGGAGGGTGTGGAGATGGAGAGATGGCGGGAGACGACGGTAAAAGCGCGAAAATGGGCTGGGGCTGCTGGGGAAGAGGGTCACGAGGGGGTGGAGAAGATCGAGTAGGTGGTCAGTATATAGGATGCGGATGTGTTTAAGGAAAAGAAGGTGGAGGAAGCGGATGAGATCATAGAGGATGTGTGTGGGGGACGGAAGGCGCATACGGAAGGCGAAGCGGAGTGCACAGTGTTCTAGGGTTTGTAGGGCATTATAGAATCTGGGAGGGGCGAAAATCCAACGCTGGCATAACAAAGCATGGGTCGGATCAAGGATTTTTAGGTGTGAAGGATGGTGGAAGGATGCAATCCCCATGTCCGGCTGGACAGGAATTTCAGGAGGCAGAGTCTGTTGTGGGCTTTGTGTTGGATTGTAAGGAGATGGGGAGTCTAGGTGGGGTGACGGTTGTAACGGAACCTATTAAAGGCTTTACTTAACTGAAGTATGCGATACCCTCCAAATTCAACCAGTTTAACGAGTATTTATGATTACAGAAAAGTTATTGTGTATGTTAACAATGATTGCATAACATGTCTCCATAAACAGTCAACCCATTAAATTATACTGAATAACTGACCCACACAAAAGTTAATATCACTTGATCACTGATACAGCAAATGTCATCATGTAAAAACACTAAGTTCGTCTTAAATAATTAATATGAAGTACGAAAAATAGTGGCCAACTACGTATTTTGGATCTCCTTAAATAAAAATCACCCAGTGAAACCTATTTGTTCACTAGAACCGTTTTCACTCAGTATTCACGTAAACACTCCTATTTAAGACGAAAACCAATGTAATTCTTAATAATTCATGTTATTTACTTATTTATGCAAATTAGAGAAGTCAATTGACAAACTTCTAAAAAACGGCCTTTTTCTAACAAAGAATTATTCTGTCAAGTCAACAAATCTGTATGTCATTTTAATAACCTGTTACATTATGTCACTCGATATAAATTAATACCTTTTCTGCACAAATTACGATAACAGATGTACATGTGACTTATAAACTATATCTCTTTTTAGTGGTTCTTTGACAAGGTTATAAATACAAGCAGCAAGAAGGGTCGGAAGCGGAGTGTGAATGTCACTTTGGTAAAGTTTATGTGTGTTATTGTTCGAGGTGAATAAACATTGCAAAGAACATGTAAAAGAAGTGTTACTATATGTTGTGTCATTGTCTTTGGTGGACAGTGGAATTAAGATGGCCATCAGAGTAATAAATATTTGAAGTTTAAATATTTGTTGGTTTCGCTCATTATTTATCATCAAAAGCACATAAAAACACGGGACCTCATCTTTTTACCCCTAGATAACCAGATTTAGAGGCAGCATTAGCATCGAGACACAGCAGCGATCCAGCAAGCAGCAGCGATTACCACAATGCATATTAATGGCGCCAAACTAACATCAAGTGCTAACAAGGTCCGTAAATGGGAGTGACATAGTGCGGTTATAGAAATATCTACGACTAGGCGATCATTATACGGTCGAGGATGAGGCCAACGTATTTTAGGATTGGAGTGCGTGTTGCTGCAGTGGCTCGCCAATATATACTCTGATTCGCTAGAAAAGAGCAGGTGCTAAGGGTTGGCGCTATAACGTCATCGTAGACTAATCATAGAGCACGGCGACATCCAGTGCCCCCTGCCGGACAAACGGGCCGTGGGTTTGTCATTCGCTACGCGGGAAAAGAGCGGCCGCAAATAGCGGCCCAGCGCGCGCGCGAGCAGTGTGTTGGCGCCCAGTTTAAGTGTGCGGACTTTGAGTCTCCGTTTGTGTTGGCTCGGAATCGTTCGTCTGCGGCCGACGATGCCTTAGTACCGTCAGTGCTGGTTCCCATGCCTTGCAGAGTTGAAATCCCATGTCTCTACTGATCAGGTCTTTGCTTATACGAATTTCGACTGCTTCTTGATGATGGGGTCTCAGTACGTGGAAGCGGATGAAAGGATCTTTATCTCTCCATAGTTCAAGCTGTGTGCCGTGTCAAGACAGTGTTCAGCCGCAGCAGACTTTCCTGGCTGACCTAACCCAGTCTGACGTCTATGTTCAGCACACCTGTCCTTGACAATGCGACACTCCTGGCCAGTGTATGATTTCCACACTAGCACGGAATTTTATATATCCCAGGTCTCCTTAAACCTAGGATGTCTTTAACAGAACCCAGCACAGTTTGCACTCGCGCTGGAGGGCGAAAGACAGAGATTTTATTTGATGCTTTTTGAACAGCCCGACAATATTAAAGGGCACACCACCAACGTATGGTGGAAAAACCATCCTTGTGGGGTTCTCTGTTTCTTCTGGCTGTTATTGAGCTTTAGTGCGTATAGGAATAAATACATTATGGATCTGTTTATCAGAGTACCCGTTTTGTACAAACACAGAGCGAAGATGGCTAAGCTCTACTGATAAGCTCCCTCCATCTGAGATAACTGTAGCCCATTCAACGAGAGTCTGCAGCACGCCACTGCGTTGAGGTGGATGCTGGCAGCTCGTAACTCGTATTTACAGGTCAGCGTGAGTTGGTTTGCGAAACACACTGTGACGCCAAGGAAGCATCTTCCTTTCTGCCGGCCAAGACATCAAGAAACTGGAGATCTCCATTTTTCTCCACTTTCGTGGTGAAGTAAATGCTGGGATGGAGGGAGTTAAGGTGTTCCAGAACTTCAGGAATCGTTCCTGCTCCGTGTGCCAAACTACAAAAGTGGCGTCCACATATCTCCATAAACATTTAGGCTCCAACACCGCTAACTGAAGTGCTTTTTCCTCGAAGTCTTCCATAAAAAATTATCTACTATGGGAGGCAAAGTGCTACCAGTAGCAACACTGTCAGTCTCTTCAAAATATTGTTCGTCAAATAATAAGTAAGTGGAGGTAAGCCCATGTTTGAAAAGATGTAAGATGTCGTCCTCCAACTTAGTTCATATGAGCTGTAATGGCTCCACCAAAGCTACTCGTGTCAACGAAGAGAACACATCAAAACTCACTAGTATATTAGGCGGTTCGAGACGCAGTGTCTTCAGTCGTTCACATTTTCCTACCAGTGGGCTTAGAAGCCAGTAATATGTTAAGACTCTTATAATTCTCATGATGGGGCGTAGAGGAACCCTTTCCTTATGGCAGCCCATAAAGTCGTAGTGTAACTGGCGCTTGTACTCTTAAGTTCTTTTTAAGATGTCCAGGAAAGTGGCTGGATTTGAGGAGCGCGGAGGTTTTCCATTGTACTGCACCAGTTGGATCCTTCTGGAGCCGCTGATACGCTGAATCCTCGTGAGTCCTGCTGAGTTCTAGCGATTCTGTGAATATATTGGCGAGCCATTGCAGCAACTCGTCAGTAAGCACCTGAAGATGACGAGCAGCTGTCTAGTCAAAATGTTGTGGAGCTTCCACGACATTATCCGACGCGACGCCCGTAAACCATGAAACCGTTGTAATATTGTTCATTTTCTTTAATATCTTTCCGCTTGCCTCGTCTAGACGAGATGAAAAGTTTCGTCGCTTCCCCAGGAATATCCCTAGATATATCGTTACTGCTCTTCTTCTGATCGTCAAAGTATGTCATTTTATTTTAAGGTTTCTGGCTCGGTTCCATTTTCTGCAGGAGGTAAGTAGGTATGTGAGATGCCAGTCACAATCCGACACTTCGACGCCAACTTTCAAGTTCATGTAGCGTTGCACTATATTTGCATTTTATAAATCTTCAGTAGTTACAGTTACGACGAACACCACGTCATCTGCAAATGCTGCCAGTGCACCTACGTTAACGCTAGCATGTAACTCCTGAGTATGGGCTCCAGTGCTACATCCCAGTTGAAGCTTTATGATACTGTCTTCATTATTTCCTTTCCTGGGCAAATTGGAGAAGCGTATCTCCAGCTGCAGGAGTCTATCAAGAATTTGTACAGCGCCTCTGCACGTTCCAGCTCCATATTATCTATCATCGGCGCTAGAGCGTATATAGAAAGAGTATCTGTCGCTAGCGAGATCGCCTTATTGCGTCTTCAGTTAAACCCCTACTAGTAAGGGCTCAACCGCTCGAAACTTAGCGCACACTTCAATGCGAGATGCTTTTAATAGTGCCGCCAACTAATTCTGTCTAGAAATATAGCCAAAAAATTCATTGAGATTCTGGTCGTATGTTCTGTATGCCAGTAGCAACGTAATTTCAACACCTTTACTACCTGATAGCAAATGGTAATATTAACAGTGACAACGACACTAAAGCTAAGTTACTGAACACAGTTTACCTAAATTCCTTCACTAAAAGAGATGCAGTAAATATTCCAGTATTTCAATCAGGAACAGTTGACAATACCAGTAAATAGGAAATAGATATTCTCAGTGTGGAGAAGCAACTAACTTCACTTAATAAAGACAGGTCTTGCTGTCCAGCCTTTATACCAGTCAGGGCCCTGTCGATGTATGCTAATGAAATAGCTCCATTTTTGGCAATCATATACAACTGCTCACTTGACGAACGATAGGTACCTAAAGATCAGAAAGTATCAGAAATCATACTAATACAAAGAAAGGGGATTACAGATAAGTGCGTGATGAAGTATCAGTGCAGCAGCAGTGCAGTAGCGAGTCGCATATTTAGCTTTCATATTGTGTTGTAGTTTGATTCTTAATTTCTTTCCGAGTGTTTGTGCGCTTGCATGTTTAATTACATAAAATCCTTGCGTATTCTCGTATTTGAGAGGAGTAATATTGCTTATTGATAGCTGTAGAGTATAAATTCGCGGAGCCGTTGGCCACGGTCAGCCGCCTTCAGGTTGCTGCCTCAAGGTGCAGCAACGGCGGAGGGTCTGGCGCGTCGCTTGAGACACCCCAGGTGTCGCTTGCTGCGTCCGCTGACTCAGCC